>NC_136071.1:1189959910-1190611994 GCF_964261635.1 Lissotriton helveticus | reverse complement strand
GAGCACGACTGTGCTACCTGTCCGTCTCAATATTGACAGCAGGCAACACTTAAACCAAAAGGTACATAGTCATACAGATGTTTTAAGGTTATGGACATGAGATAAATGCACATCCACAGAGTCTGAAAGTGAAATGGAACACATTACACAGTCTGTGCTCATTCCAACACCAGCCAAGGATCCAGCCTTCCTGGACCAAACTTGGACACCTCTGGGTCAGCATTTCAAAACTTGTTATAAACTGCAGCAGTTTCAAAGGAAGAGACAGCTTTTTTGACATTACGTTTGTCAGCCTCACTTTCCTTTGCTCCTCAAAGTACAAACAAATGCGTGATCACACGATTACCTCCAAGATTTAAACACAACTGAATTTTTAGTCATATGAAATACCACAAAAGACCTGAACATTTGCTCAAAGTTGCGTGAAAAACTTTGAAATCCACAATTGTCTAAACCTTATACAAACATATTTTGACTTGAACTTATGTAGGTTGTCTATTTACTTATATATTATTGCGGGACCTCCTCTGAAAGGCCATGAGTTTTAATCCCTGCAAAACCAATAGTGTGTCCAGAAGAGTAACGCCTGTGGGTCGTCACAAAGATCTGGGGACAGCTGGTTCTGTGGCTTATACGTCGATGTTGGCGTCACTTCAGACCACACTTTAAATAGCACTGACCCTAGTACGGGTTGTACTTTACACCAGGGGCAGTATTATGCATAGGGCCCCGGGGGCAGTATTGTGCATCGTGCCCCGGGGGTACAACCGGCATATGCGCCAATCTGTGTGCCCCCGGGGCACTATGGCATTGCAGAAGGGGTTTCAGTTACTGGTTACTCTTTTTCTGATGCTCCTTCTATTTTTGCAAGCACCAAGGTCTGATATAGCACAAATGCACATCTTTGTGTGCCACTAACTACGTGCAGTGTCCAGTTTCATTACTTAGATGAACACATATCCAAAGATATTTACGGGATGTTTAAACAACATCTAGTTGTTGCGCTTCTCTTATCAAAATGGCACCGTACTGCTTAGGACCAGATGTGCTCCACTATGAGGCACTGTGTATGCCGAATGGTCATGGTAGCATCTGGCATGTTCATTCTGCAGACTGGTATGTTTGTTATCTGAGCGCTGGTGCTCTTCAGGTGGGGAAGAGGGCAGCACTTTCGTATGCCCTTTTGAATCAGGCAATGAATGGGTCAAAAGAACATGCACTGAATTTACTAAATATGATTGATGCAATGTGTTTATCAACAGCCATGTTATATTCTGCTTTGGCACATTTTTCTATTTGTTTATATGTGTAGTTCATGTTTGGTGTAAAATGATTTCCATGTATACACTGTAAGAAAACGTCATAGTATGAAAGTCCTGCAGGGGTACACACAGGGTCCTTTGTGGGTCTACAAGCATTTATTGTATTTACAGTGTGTGGGTGGGGTGCCCAAGAGCTTTCTCAATGGTGTTGTTAAATGGTAATTAAGGATTCTGGGATGTGCTTATATGGCACTGCTTGTCGTTTGCTCATAAAGGGGTCTTAACAAGCACTGGGCTTGCATTTTGCAGCGAGGCAGGCCTCTGCCATCTCTTTGAAAGTTCAAGTGTCTCTAGAAAGACTCTCAAAACTCGCATTCTTCTACAGCAGATTTTAAAACTGTTCCTTCTAAAGGATTGCATCTACAAATCTGAGACTATTGCAAAAATGAATCTCCACTTGCTATATTCCTAAACCCTGCATGAATATTTAACTTCAATATTTAGTTTTTGCTCCCTCGTTGATTTTAAATCCCCCGTGTCTTCCCTCCTACCTCCTGTATGCCTCTTATGTATTTAGACTACTATAAATTGCAGGTCTGTCTGTCTTAATCTCTCTTTATTTTAAACCATATTCCAGCAACCATTTGCTTCTCCCATGATCACACCTGAGTCATAAATGTCCCACAAGTAAATGCAGAATGGGTTATTTGAGAGCACAGGACTAATCCAAATTCCCAATCGACTGACCACTAACTTTGGGCTGCCGGGTAGCGTGTTACTTGTCATAGAGTACTTCAGAGCCTCATCAGGGGTAGTAAGTGTCACGTAGGGGCTCAGGGCTGCCTAGGCCGTGGTAGGCCCGTCTGACACTATTGCGCAGGCCAGGGGCAGGCGACAGCGTGCGCAGAGCTGAAATGACGGGGTTGACACACACTAGGTGCACTGTCGGAAGAGACGACCCCGGACGACTAGTTGGCGTCACACGCTGCCACCATCCATACCATGCAACCAGGCCTGCATGCAACAAACAAGTCCTGTGACTCCTCTCCTGTCCACCTCCGTCGTCCACTGCCACCAGGGCCTGCCTGGTCAAGTTAGCGCTGGAGAAGCAAGCTGCTTGCTCTTTACTTTCGGGGGGCTGGGCGGGCAGAAATTAAAACTGCGTCATGATCATCGTCACTCACCTCACTCAGGCGGCGCCGGCGGCCCTGCTGTCCAGTGTCTGCTGTGCCACTGCTGCTGGGGTCGGACGGTCAGTGAGGTCACGGCAGGGGTCGGACGGTGGGCGACACACAGGGGGGTCGGGCTAGGCCTAGGCGGCGCCGGGCTAGTAGCCAGGCAGTCCAGTCTAGAATAAAATTAATTTATGGGCCTGGCGGGACCGCACCGACTGGCTGCAGGCTGCTCGCTCCTCTCGTCAGTCACGCGCACTAAATTGCCAATGCGCATGCGGGAGGAGGAGAAATGACACCAGCCGCACCCTAGTGAGGCGCGCCGTGCGCAGACGCGGCAGAGGAGGGAGGGGGCAGGCATAATTCTGCGCGCTGCGCACAGGCACCTCCCCCTGCCCTCCTCTATTCTCTATTTGTTTTGACGGACCCGACTTAGTGAGTGCACAGCACACTGCAGTCTGCACACATACAATCAGGCCTGCGGCGGGGGGGGGGGGGTCCGTTCGTGCAGGCCTGCTGCCTGCAATGCAAATTATAAGCGAGTGCGTGCGTGCCGGGCTCGGGCTGCCGGCCGGCCCTGCCCTGATTTCAACAAAGCCTGTGTGAGACTGAGTGACCACACGCTGTGCCGCCGGCGCGCCGCGGGGGCAAAACCGGCCCCCAGACACAAAACCGGCCCCCTTTTCTGAAAAACCGGCCCCCAAAACCCTCCAGCCGACCGGGGGATTGCCCGGTGCCCGGAAGCGCCAGTCCGGGCCTGAGTGCGCACTGAGAAGTGACGCATCGCTGCTTTCACGCAGCGATGCGTCATTTCTCATAAATGAGGCCCAAAGTGCTTAGAGACAAACATTTGTTCAGGTTACAGCACCGTGGAGGCTCAATGACAATCTCCCAATGCTCAAAGATTAGAATACCATCAATCCAATCTAAACAATTGGGAGACCAAGCAAATAGATGCACTTTCCTACAGTGAGTCATCAGATGCATATCAGAGAAGAGTGGGGAGGCTGCAGTTTAACAAGAGAATGCAAGGAAGGGAGGAAACAAACATGCGCTGACCAGTTTGTTTATTTATTTTATTTATTTCAAAGGTTTTATATAGCGCTACTGGACCTAAGAGTATCAGAGCGCTTTACAAGGATGGTGAACATAATGAGATAAATTTAACAATTAAGCGAAAAAGAGTTACAGTATGATAATGCATTTAACAGGGCTAAGGGGACAAAGAAACAGAGAGATAAAATTAAGTGGAAAATGAATATTAAAAGTTAGGAGAGAGAGGGGGCGAAGAGAGGGGGAGTGAGTACATGAAGGGATTGAGAGGGGGTGGGAAGAGGAGTGGACAAGAGAAGAGAGAGGAGTGGACATGTTCAGAGTCAGTAACATTAGATACCACAGTATTTGTTGAGAAGGAGTACTTTGAGTACCTTTTTGAAGAGAGGGTAAGAGGGGTTGCAGCGAAGGTCCTTAGGGAGAGAGTTCCAAATTGTAGGAGCGTTACCAGAGAACGCACAGGATTGGGTCTTTTGACATTTGAGTCTGGGTGGGATCAAGACAAGGGAGTTTGTGCTCCTCAGGGACCTGGAGCAACCTGCTTTGTGTAGTTTTGTTGTAAGGTAAGAAGGGGTGTTTTGGTGGAGAGCTTTGTGAGTGATGCAGGCGATCTTGTAGGTGGATCTTCCTTCTAAGGAGCCAATTGAGATTTTTGAGGACGGGGAGATGTGATCAAATTTTTTACAATCAGAGATGAGTCTCGCAGCTAGATTGAGGACAGATTTAATCGGAGCAAGATGAGTTTTAGGGGTGCCAGCCAAAGTGGCGTTGCCATAGTCAATCCTGGAAAGGACAAGCGATTGGACAACAAGTTTGAAATCGTCTGCTGGAATAAATGGTTTAAGTTTCTTGAGGTGGAGAAGTATGAAAAGCGCACTTTTGGATGCATTTTTAATGTGGGGGATGAGATTTAGATTCTGGTCGATACTGATGCCTAGGGATTTGACCGAATTAGTGGTGGAGAGTGGGCAGTTAAGAGCTTTGATGTCCTTAATCCAGAGTTGAATGGGGAGGGAGTTGTTTTTGGGGGAGAAAAGGATGATTTTAGTTTTATTTGGGTTCAGTTTGAGATGGTTCCGATGGAACCACGTTTGAATTCTGGTCAAGGTCTCATTGAGGTGGAGAATGTCTTTGTGGGATTTGATCTTGTAATATAATTGGGTGTCATCGGCATAGAGATGGTAATTGATATTAGCTTGTTTGATGATGAGGCTGAGTGGTTCCATGAACAGATTGAATAGGGTTGGGGAGAGGATGGATCCTTGAGGGATGCCGAGTGAGACAGGTTGAGGGTTGGAGAGAAAGTGGCTGAGCTTGATTTGCTGTGATCTGTTTTGAAGGAATGAGGAGAACCAATTGAATACATTGCCATCTAATCCGAACCGGTCTTTGAGAGTGTTGAGAAGGGTGGGGTGGTGGGCGGTATCAAATGCAGCTGAGAGGTCGAGAAGGATTAGTAATGAGGATTCCCCTTTGTCTAGGGAGCGATTAATGTCGTCAGTGATATTTAGTTTGTGTGTCTGTGTCAGGTGTGTGTGTTTGTGTGTGTGAGTGTGTGTGTGCATGAGTACGTTTGTGTGTGCAGTGTGTGTGGGGGATGTGCATCTGTGTGTGCATGGGTGTGTGTGGTGTGTGTATGTGGTGTGTGTGGGTGGTGTGTGTGGGTGATGTGTGTGCGGTGTGTGTATGTGGTATGTGTGCGTGTGTGAGTGAGTGTGAGTGTGTGGGGGATGTGCATCTGTGTATGTGTGGGTGGTGTGTGTATGTGTATGTGGTGTATGTGTGGTGTGTGTGTCTGTGTGTGTTTCTGTGTGTGTGTGAGCTGTGGGCGTAAGTGTGTGTGTGAGTGTGTGTGTGGTGTGTCTGTGTGTGGGTGTGTGTGGGATGTGTGTGTGTGCATCTGTGTGGCTGTGTGTGGTAGTGTGTGCATGGTGTGTGTGTATGTGTATGTGTGTGAGTGTGTGTGTGTGTGTGTGTGTGGTGTGTCTGTGCGTGGGTGTGTGTGGTATGTGTGTGGGGGATGTGTGTGTGCATCTGTGTGGCTGTGTGTGTGCATCTGTGTGGCTGTGTGTGGCAGTGTGTGTGTGGTGTGTGTGTATGTGTATGTGTGTGTATGTTTGTGTGTGTGCTGTGAGTGGGGGGTGCCTATGGGGTAGCAGGGCTGAGTGTGCATGAGTCTGAATACTGAAGCCAGTGGGATACATCTTGGATGCTTCTGGTTTAGCACGGAACAAAATGGAGGATGGTAACAGCGTCTTGTTGTAAAAGGAGGTACCAGTTGTGTAGAAGTCGATCAAACTGAAGCCTTTATCAGCCTGCCAAAGTGTAACCTTATCCTGCAGCCTTCACCGCAACTGGCACTGGGAACTCCAAACACAACATTCCTAAGGAACCCTAGAAGGCAAGTTCCACTTACATCACAAATATGACACATGCTTCTCCTTTCATATTGAAATAGAATACCAAACAATATCTAACCAGTATTAATAAACAAAAACATAACGATGAGTTATACGACACTTCCCCAGACAGTGTTGGTGTATGTAGCATTCAGGTAGCTGGAGGGTGGAGACACTGAGGTGAGTAGGATGGAGTCAGGGTTACCTTTACACATTCCATGAAGCCTACGTTAGCGAAAAGCTGCTGATTCGCTCTTCCCCAGCACTGCCATTTTGTGGATGTTACGGAGAGGGTGGGACTGCAGCTTCTGCTGCTCAAGGTGAGGAAGTTTCTAGGTCAGGCCTTCCCTGTTTTGTAAACCACACTAGCCCCAGTGTTTAACCAGGGGAGGTAACTAGAGGGACTAGGCGCTAGGAGTGAGCCAGTTTTTAGAGGGCGAGGATGACCAATGATGAAGCATGACACCAGGTGCTGTGTGAGGCCAGTCCTTCACTTTTTGTGAGATGTCCACATTGACTATTCAGTTCTAAGCACCTGTAGGCCACTTTTCTAGGTACAGCCCCACTTGTTTTTAACTTCCCTGTTTTGTCCTTGACTCCTGGTTCAGGAAAGCTGGCAGTCGAGGGCAGGGATGTCAGAGATCTTTACACTCCTGTTTTGGGTATCCCTGTTTGGAGTCAGCCTGAGTGCTACCTGCAAGCCTTAAAGCGTCACTTTAAACAAAGGCAGTGTCTGGAGAGCAGCCTGAGAAGGACACTTGAAAGAGAACAACCCAAAACCAGTTCTGAATTTAGCAGGGGTGGATCCACATCCCCTGTTTGGAAAATGATTTTTAAAGTGGGGCCAACCCCCTGTGCTCCAGGCCCAAGCTCTTTTTGACCAAGAAAGGGTATGCTCCACGGAGTACTCAGAAAGCTGCTGTGTAACCAGGGCTGGCGTCTGCCCGAGCCAGTCTTCCAGAGGCGAGGGGAACATCAAGTGAAGTCTGGATATTCTGCTGGAGGAGATGAGGATCTTGCTAGTGACGATAATTTGCCCTTTCTGCTCAGAGAGGGATGTAGTATCCCTGGCCCTGTAGAAGGGGAGTCTGTCCAGGAGTAAATGCCTAGGGTGTTCCCAGAATAAGCAACAGTGCATGGGGA
Source organism: Lissotriton helveticus (assembly GCF_964261635.1). Taxonomy (NCBI): domain Eukaryota; kingdom Metazoa; phylum Chordata; class Amphibia; order Caudata; family Salamandridae; genus Lissotriton; species Lissotriton helveticus. Next base: position 1,190,604,965 of record NC_136071.1, on the reverse strand, counting down.
ACAAAATCAGCAGGCACCTGTAAAGTGAGTGGGTCTACCATCTCTCTGCACAGTTCCTTCCAGAACTTTCCCCTCTGGCATCTGCTGCAGCCAGCAAGCTGGTGCTGCTGACACCAGAAGAAAAGAAGACGTGTTACTGCTAAGTGAAGCCTAGTTGGCCTGGGACGACATAACTACACGTCACTGCTGAGTGGAACCCGGTGGATCTCCGCGGCCACACATAACAAAGAAGCTGGGCCTTGCCAGATCCAGACTTGCCGTTCTGTAACAGCACATCGACATGGGTCTCAAGGTGAGTCTGCCGCGAGGCTAGAAAGATCAGGCCGTGCCCGTCACATCAACCAATCTTCGGGTCCATCGCTCCAGTAATGTGGGGCCTCACTTTTGATCTTCGGGTCCATTGCTCCAGTACTGTGAGGCCTCACCTGTGACTGGAGCAAAAGACTGAGACACACTCTGAGGATATGGAGAATGACAACTTGAGACTGTCTTCCCAAACTAAACCTATGATAAAAACTATTGCACTCAGTTGCACATCTTAACCCGTTGCGTGCTCATGACGAGCTCAGCTCGTCATGCAGCATGGTGGCGCTGTGCTCATGACGAGCTCCGTTGCGCCGCGCCCACGCGGGGATAATTCCCCTGCTGTGCTGGGCGTTCCATTGGAACAGGCGTGGTCATGACGAGCTCAGCTCGTCATGAGCACAGCGCCACCATGCTGCATGATGAGCACCGCGGCCCTGCGCGCGCCCCCCAGCACAGCAGAGGAATTAGCCCCACAGAGGGGGGGTTAATCGCAGGGGGGGACAGGTACACAATCTGCACCTGTGCCTAATGTATGCCTCTGCCACAGAACACAGGGGACTGTAGTTAGCAGGGTCACACAAATCAAGACCGAATACTGGAATGGGTGGGTGAAGTGTTTACTGGGATCGCAACCAAAGATACAACCCTGCATTAGCCAATCTGAATGAACCTTGGCATACTTAGGTTTTCTTTGTGATTGAAGTATTTGTTTTCACAAAAGGCAAGCACTGGGCTGGACATTAAGGTATTGTGTCTGCTGGATGGCTGCTGAGTTCTGAGCTCTTGACCCCCACACTGCATCCCTAAGAAACCTGGGACTGCCCACACTTGCGACCCTAAGAGTCAAGCACAGAAAGGGTTGTACATGGCCCAGTGTCCAGAGCCAAAGTAGAATGGGCCCCAGGACCCCAACAGCAAGACCCTCAAAAACCAGGATAGGGGCCCAGTCACCCCTGTGTGCCCTGGGGCCCCAGAACGGGGTCCTTTAGTGGCTAAATGCTTGTTATTTCTTTGCAAATAGCTTTGCAATTAAATCATGAACTGTTGGGATTTCTGGTTGTCAGAGTATGCACACAGTACGAGCGGGAAACACCACTCTAGTCAGGGTAAGCTGGATACACACTAAAAGATAACCTGTGTTTACCTTCTGGTAGCTTGGCACAGAACAGTCAGGCTGTTCAAAAGAGACGATGTGTAATGTATTTATGCAACACATACACACAGTAGCACAATGAAAACACCACAAAAATAGATAATAATGTTATGTGAAAAGCAAGACCAAAACAATAAAATCTAATAAGTAGAACTGGAGTTATGAATTTTTAAAGAATAAACCAAAAATGTTGCTTAGAAGACAATAACAGGTCTAAGGGGTTACTTGTGGTCACACTAGACTAAGGTAACTCCAATGTTCAGGCTAATTGCAATGGAGAGAAGGCTGGCTATAGGACTCAGAATGGTCTTACTGACTAAGTTCCTTGGATGGAGCAAGAGTCGACGTTGAAGACTCAATGCAACAAATCAAGGAGGCACACGTTGGCGTAAATCTCATGGATAGAGACAAAGTGTCAATGCCGATCCACACAGTAGATCAAGACTTTTCTGGTGAACCCCTTTATGATGCAGGCATTGCGTCATCATCGAGCTGTGCTGTTTGTACGTACCGAGCCACAAAGTCCATAGAGGTGATGTTATCGATCGTCTCCTGCGTCGAAGGGCAATGCGTCAGTTCCTGATCAGTGCAAAGTCGTCACTGCATCAGTTTTGTTGGTTCTGGACAGCAGAAATCACCTTTCATGGGCCAAGGACTGGATTGGCATCACTTGGCAGGGCAGGACTCAAAGATGGGAGAGTACAGGTGAGGTTGCAGAGTTGAAGGAAGTCTTTATTGGCCCTGAGACTTCAGAACAGGGGGCAAGCTAGCAATCCCTTGGCCAAGTCACTCTTGGTTCAAGTGAGATAGGTTCAGTCCTTGTCCTCAGAAGGGCAGAGATCAGTAGGCAGCAGGGCAGTTCAGCAAAGCAGAAATTAGTTACTTCGGAGCAGTAGTCAGACAAAGAGGCAATCCTTGTGGCACAGCAATCTTTACTCCTGGCAGAGTTCTTCACAGGTCCAGTAGTGTACTGTCTTAGTAGGGTCAGAGTTCCATTGCTTATGCCCAAATGTGCCTTTGAATTGGGAGTGACTTCAAAGCGGGCAGTTGAAGTGCATCAGTCCACTTTCATCCCAGTCGTGTCTGCCAGGCTATAGGTGGGGGGTCATCAGCCCTTTGAATGGGAAACAGGACACTGCCTATTCAGGTGTCAGCTCTCCCTCCCTTTTCCTGCCCAGGAAGACCTATCAGAATGTGGATGAATTCAGATGAGTTCTCTGTCACACCCAAACTTTCTGTGTTTATCGATGTCTAGAGGGAATGCACAAAGTGTAGCTGTCCCCCACCCCAGATGTGTCTTGGAGACAGGCTGCAAGGCACACAGAGCAGAGAAATGCCCACTTTTTTAAAATGGCATTTTTAAAACAGTAATTTTAAACCCGGCTTTACCAGTAAAGAGGTTTTAACATTACCATTTCAAAGATATGAAACATGATGCATGTACTCCTTTCTAATCAGGAATTACAGCTTTAAAGTGTTTTAAAGAAATCCCAATGCTAGCCTATGAGAGGAGTAGGCCTCACAGTAGTGAAAAATGAATGTAGCTTTTTGTCACTACCAGGACATGTAAATCATAAAAGTACATGTCCTACCTTTTACGTACACAGCTCCCTGCCCTATGGGCTACCTAGAGCCTACTTTAGGGGGTGACATGTGTAATAAAAGGAAGTTTAAGACATGTCAAAGTGGCAGTAAACTGCACACACAGGCCCTGCAATAGTAGGCCAGAAAAAGGTTTGACAGGCTATTTATATGGGTAGCACAATCAGTGCTGCAGGCCCTCTAGTAGCATTTAGATTACAGACCCTGGGTATATGCTATACCACTTTAGAAGACATTATAAGTAAACTAAATATGCCAATCAGGTATACACCAATGTCACCATGTTCAGCAGTGGTAAGGTGCTCGGAGTCCTAAGGCCAACAAAAAGGGGGGAGCAGGCAAAAGGTTTGGGGGAAGGCCACCCTAAGGGATTACAGGTCTAGCATAAACATTATGTCATGAGTCTATCATTTATCAGCTTGCAGATCCAACTGAGCCGTCAATTAAAAAGAAGTTTGCGGCAAACTGGATACCTTTAGTAAATTTAAATACCCTAACAGTGCAGATGCTGACCAGACCAAAGGTGGAAGTCACGGGAAATGCATTTGAAAGTCATAAACCTCCTGGCTGAACTTGTGGATGTGGTGAGCAGGCAGTTACTCAGAGTTGAGAATCGAACAACAGTGAAAGTACTTTTAGGAGCTCTCTCATTGGACAATCCATGAGTAGTAATGCATAAAGTAACTCCTCTCTCTCCTTTTTTTTATATCCCTGTAGTCTCACCACCTCCTCATTACTGCTACCCCCTCACTATTAAAGAGTGAATTTCAATCTCTTCCTATTATTCAGCCTCACCCCTGTCTAGAATGTCAACTGTCTCTGTCAATGTCTCTCCTACCAGGTGCCCTTTGTCTGCCCTCGCCACCCTCTCTTGTAAAACCCCTTCTTTGTACAGTGCTACCTTACACACACGCATACATACATACATAAACGCATATATAAATACACGGGCTTTATTATTATGCAATGCAACTAGTGCCAATAGTCACAGTTACTACAAAATCGTGCAATATGAAATTTATAAGCTGCTATTTCACATGAAGATGCCAATGATAGGATTTTTATTGGTTTTATCTTTTGTAGCTTGAAAAACTGTTTCATTATTAGCGGTTTTTAAACACAACAATTGTTTTAAAATGTTTATCTTTATACAATTATTTATAAAGATGTACAGTTGTTTGTTTATATCCCCCAGTCAAGCATGTGTAAAATATTTGTTTGACACTATCAGGTTTTGACTTTGGTTTTAATTCAAGTCTACCCTGTGGGATATAATACGCTATGTATTTGCACAAAACATGAATTAACTATTGCACTTTACTCGATATCAGGAATTTTCTTGTCGAGGTGACGTAAACATGTTTATAAAGTCTGCTTTCCATGTCTATGCTAAAAGTATGCACTGTCACTTTAAAATGGTGGATTGTACCTGGTAGCGTGTCATGGGATCAAGGTCCCACGAGGATCGAAACGCGTAATGGCGGCGGTGCTGGGCTGACAATAAACACAAAATAAGCACTGGAATATTTGGGTTCGCTTCGTCTTTTCCTGGAGCTTGAGGAATATAGAGACGAGTACGTGGAATATAAATACATACATGCACGCAAACATAAATACATACATACAAACACACACACATACATACACCCTGTTCCAGAAGAAGGAATAGACAATGAACATTTTTCTGCGGCAGCACGTGACCAAACAAACTATATCCAGGAAAGTTCCAAAGTACAGTATTTTCCAGTCGGTTAAAAATATGTTTTACAGTGTACAATTTAGGCATCTGTTTGCATATGACCCTTAAATAACCCTGCATGCATTAAAGGCAATCATGTTTTGTCGCGTGGAATGTAATTTAATTTGCGCATATTGTAAACACCTTATAAAGTTCAAATATCCCCTGTGTATCTTGAACCACATCAAGTCAACCGTGAACATTCTCAAAGACCTCAGCATCACCTTCAGAAATAAATAACCCTGAGATGTTTAAGTGTTTTCTAACAGCTTTGACACAGGGCCAAGTGCAATGTGCTGCAGATAAGACGGTTAAACACAGGCCGGGGGCAGACTGCATGCACTGCACCTGGGACTGGGAAATATTCCACTGGTGACTGACTGGGTAATGTTACACCAGCTCTTGCACTGACTGACCTGTGCAATATGTGGTACAGCAAACAAACGATGAACGGAATGCTGACAATGCAATCTTTCTCCCCCAGTCAAAAGATCTGGGTTTAATCCATCGTTATTTTTCTCACCAAGCCACCCCAGTTTGGACCCAGCCATATGCAAATCAGTCTTGACCCTGTGCCTCATGGGAACACTCCAGATCGAACTGCCAGGCCAGGCCCTCCCTGGCACGGAAACAAGCATCCTGGGACCGGTTTCAGGGTATGTCACCCTTCTTCAGCCCGGTTGCTTGAATCCAGTGGCACAGTGGGCAAGGGACCCACGTCTGGGCATACCCATCCCACTTAGGGCGAAAAGTGTTACAGCAAACAAATGATGGACGGAATGCTGACAATGCAAACATTCTCCCCCACTCAAAAGATCTTGGTTAAATCATTTGTTCTTTTTCCCACTACGCGACCCCAGTGTGGACCCAGCCAAACATACTCTGCAACCGGTACCAGGATGCTTGTTTCCGGTCCAGATAGGACCTGGACTGGCAGTTCAGGCTGGGCTGATCTCATGAGGCACAGGGTCAAGACCGATTTGCATATCGCTGGGTCCAAACTTGGGTGGTGTAGTGGGCAAAAGAACGACGGATTTAACCCAGATATTTTGACTGGGAAAGAATGTTTGCATTGTCAGCATTCCGTCCATCATTGGTTTGCTGTGAACTGTGCAATACGGCATTATTGCACTGGCCGTTACTGCTAACGCCGGTTCATAATTGGCCAGTCAACTGTTCAAAACGCGTCTGTGACGCAATGCATGCAACACATCATTTTACATGTCTATTTTGCTGCACTGTAAGTTAAGTCCCTCAGGAGATGACCAGCAGCAGCAAGAGCTGGGAAGCTCAAGGAACGCTATCACCAGGTCAGAGTTCCCCCTGGCATCAAACCGCAGTCTTCAAACAGCGGCGTGTGGCTCCCGGAAGCCACGACACAGCGGATCCTGATCGCTGGTGAACGGACACATTCAGGTGCCCCCCTCCAAAGCCCCAAGAAAAGCAGAGAAAAACTGTAGGGTCAATTTAGGGGCATTGACACAGGAGGCAGGAACACAGGAGCTCTCACTAGCAGGACACGCCTTATATGGACATAGAACCCCAATTGATTTCTAAAAATATGGGAGTCGCAGATCCCTATAACTTCGTACACAAGCTCCCCATTAAGCTTCACCCGAGGAGGAGCTTGATTTCTGTATGGTTTCAGTTGGAATAGATGAAAAGATGAATACATTATCCATGAGCTGGGCAGTTGGAGGCTATAGGCTACAGGCTTGCTCTGCTTTTCAATAACAAAAGAAGCAGTACAAAATCAGACAGGAGCATTGAGAGTGGGCAGGAACTCAGAAGACAACCAAACCTTATCTCCTAGCTTAGAATTGGAAGTTTGTCTTCTAGTTCTAGAAATTCTATCCTCCATGTTAGCCCTGGAACCCTGAAGATTCTTGGCAATCAATTGTCATTTAGAATGAAGTCTTTTGCGGAAATCCCTAGCAATACACACTGAAGGTGGGGAAAGATGACTTGTTGGTAATGAATGTGGGTGAAAGCCCTGAATGCTACAGAAGGGAAATACCTTGCAGAGTTATTATACGGGAACTCCATCAGCTGTAGAAACTCTGCCCAGTTTACTCTTCAAGTCTACCATTTGGACAGATATCTCTGGAGGACGGCCTTGTTTGATTCCTAAAGTTGAGTAAGCTGATGCCCAGAATTGTGAAATGTATTGAGAGCCCCTGTCAGAAATGATAGTATCAGGTAGACCATGTAACCAGAATATGGGGCCTTATTTATGAAGGAGTTGCGCCGCCGGCGCGTCACTTTTAACATAGGAAAAAGTGACGCACCGGTGGCGCAAGGCTTTCATAAATGAGGCCCATGTAATTTAGGAATCTCTTGGCCATGACAGTAGCAGATGGATGAATCTGAAATTGAGAAGAGCATGCCAAGGTGATGCCTTCATCATGAAACAGCAGACTTTATTGTACACCCATACACAAGAGTCCTCATCCAGAAGAAAGTCAGGTCTAACTGCCAAAGTTTGAACAACAACATGCTTTCCCTCGGGAAGACATTCTAAATTACATCATAGCCTGGCAGGGAGACAGCCATTACAACGCGGGCTTTACACCGCGCTACCATTACGACGCAGCCATCACAAAGCAAGTCATTACAACGACTTGCGCTGGATGACGCTATATACTAAGGAATAGTATGATTTACTATTCCAACACCTTCCCTACTGTTACGTAGGCTGGAATTGGAATAGTAAATCATACTATTCCTAAATCCAGCGCAAGTCGTTGTAACGACTTGCGTTGTGATGGCTGCGTCGTAATGGTAGCGCGGTGTAAAGCCCGTGTTGTAATGACATACATCCGCCTGGCAACCGAAACCAAGGCCTGTTGTTTAATACTTACTCCAGAACACCACACATGCCTCCTTAGAAAAGAGATCTACTGTGACGGTAACTACTTGGTGCCCCCAGGAATGTGGGAAGTGAACTAAGAAATCAATAGAAATGGATGACATGGATGAGGAGGTACTGACAATGGCTGGATGTAAACAAAGTGTTTGTCGTGGACCACTTTGGATTGAGCACAACAATTGAAGGACTTTTCACCCAACTCTATATCTTGGCAAACAGAGTAGGCCACCAAAAAGACTGAGAAACAAGTTCAAAAGATTAACTCAAACCTCGATGTCCTGCCACAGTGGGGTCATGACACATTTTTAGGACTTCTGTCTGAAGTGCTTGGTTGAAATTAATATGGTCTTGTTGAAAAAAAGAGGATTATGATGGTAAGCCAAGGGACCCCTACTCTGTAGGAATATGACTCCTTTTTGAGAAAGCTGAGGATGAGCATCCGTAACTCAATGTTGGACGGTTTGGGTTTAACCTATAACTCTCTCTGGAAGCAGGAGTCTCAAGATCAGAAGTGATTCCATCTCATTGAGCGAGAGCGTCCACAAGAATATTCTGTGAACCTGGAATATAGGTCCTTTGGCTCCTCTTCCAGTTCTGTCTGAAGCAGAGTCATCTGAGTGCTCTCCACCCAAGTGGTTTCCACTGCCAACTGTCGAATAAGGCTGATATATGTGAGAACATCTAAGTTTTCTTAGGAGATGTCACACTGGGATTTCTCTAGAGGGGTTCATGATTTGGTCCCTCAAACACCTTCTGTAATTTCTCCCAAAAGCACATAGGAACTACAGTATTCCATCTCCCTGGAACCACGACTCCACGGTTCCTGAAAAGCAGTCAAAGGCCTTGTTCACAACAATGATCAAAGTTTTATGCAAGTCATGTTTAGCTGCAATACATTTAGTTAAGAATGGTTTTATTACTTGGACATTGGCCTTTGCCTTGCTTTACCGTTACTTCTGTGTAGATTTACTGATTAACTCCACGCTTGGCCAAGTTGAGCACCAGAGCCAAGTGGGGTTAATAGTATGTTGTGGGCAAAGTTCAAATTCAAACTTTTGTCAAACAAAATATTTTCCATCCTAATGTTTTTAACAGAACATTTCAAACTAGATGCTTCTCAAGCTGATGGTTTAACACTCTGTGCCTAGTACCAACCCTGGAAGCCTACAGGGAGGTCTGTCATTGGTTAGTTCAAGGGGTTATTGTCTGAGGCGTCGTAAATTGGCGAATGATCAGCCCCACCACCATCATCTTTCCTCCTTCTCTGACAACAACAAGTTTCACTATAACAGGAAACTTTCAAAGTACCAGAGAAGAGAAACATCCCATCTACTCCAGTTGCCCCTGCTCAAGGAATCCGTCTGCTGGTAGAGTCACAGGGAACAGCAGAAGAGCACGATGGAGGAGGCTTCCAGGGCAGTGGCACTCATGCAGCTTCCTGATGCTCCAACGTGTCCTCACCTTTAAATGGCCCCACAGGAGTCCTCATTTGAGGATTGCGTGGTAATAGGTCTGCAGAAAGTGAATCCAAAAGAAGACTCCAGAGGACATGAGGACATACTGGCACATGCACAAAAAAATTTGGGATTTAGACATCTGGCAGAGGCCTATTCTAAATCTCTGTGCATGTGTAAACCTACCACCGAGGATGGGTGGACTTTGCACTGGCCTCTAGTGCATCAAATGGTTCTTTTCAAATAGCTCTATGTGACCCTAGGAGCCTTTATGGTATGGGGGTCTCTACACTCAAGGCTTGCATCGCCAACGATAATCCATCAAGTACCTTCTGGCCATCCTCCTCACCAACTGTAATCCAACAAGTACTCTCTGGTAATCCACCTCACCAACTATAATCCAACAAGTACTCTCTGGTCATCCTCCTCACCAACTATATTCGAATAAGTACTCTCTGGTCATCCTCCTCCTCACCAACTATAATCGAATAAGTACTCTCTGGTCATCCTCCTCACCAACTATAATCCAACAAGTACTCTCTGGTCATCCACCTCACCAACTATAATCCAACAAGTACTCTCTGGTCATCCTCCTCACCAACTATAATCGAATAGGCACTCTCTGGTCATTCTCCTCACCAACTATAATCTAATAAATACTCTCTGGTCATCCACCTCACCAACTATAATCCAACAAGTACTCTCTGGTCATCCTCCACACCAACTATAATCGAATAAGTACTCTCTGGTCATCCTCCTCCTCATCAACTATAATCCATCAAGTACTCTCTGGCCATCCTCCTCACCAACTATAATCCAACAAGTACTCTCTGGCCATCCTCCTCACCAACTATAATCCATCAAGTACTCTCTGGTCATCCTCCTCACCAACTATAATCCATCAAGTACTCTCTGGCCATCCTCCTCACCAACTATAATCCATCAAGTACTCTCTGGCCATCCTCCTCACCAACTATAATCTAATAAGTACTCTCTGGTCATCCACCTCACCAACTATAATCCAACAAGTACTCTCTGGTCATCCTCCTCACCAACTATAATCGGATAAGCACTCTCTGGTCATTCTCCTCACCAACTATAATCTAATAAATACTCTCTGGTCATCCACCTCACCAACTATAATCCAACAAGTACTCTCTGGTCATCCTCCACACCAACTATAATCGAATAAGTACTCTCTGGTCATCCTCCTCCTCATCAACTATAATCCATCAAGTACTCTCTGGCCATCCTCCTCACCAACTATAATCCAACAAGTACTCTCTGGCCATCCTCCTCACCAACTATAATCCATCAAGTACTCTCTGGTCATCCTCCTCACCAACTATAATCCATCAAGTACTCTCTGGCCATCCTCCTCACCAACTATAATCCATCAAGTACTCTCTGGCCATCCTCCTCACCAACTATAATCTAATACGTACTCTCTGGTCATCCACCTCACCAACTATAATCCAACAAGTACTCTCTGGTCATCCTCCTCACCAACTATAATCGAATAAGAACTCTCTGGTCATCCTCCTCACCAACTATAATCCATCAAGTACTCTCTGGTCATCCTCCTCACCAACTATAATCTAATAAATACTCTCTGGTCATCCACCTCACCAACTATAATCCAACAAGTACTCTCTGGTCATCCTCCTCACCAACTATAATCCATCAAGTACTCTCTGGTCATCCTCCTCACCAACTATAATCTAATAAGGACTCTCTGGTCATCCACCTCACCAACTATAATCCAACAAGTACTCTCTGGTCATCCTCCTCACCAACTATAATCCAACAAGTACTCTTTGGCCATCCTCCTCACGAACTATAATCCATCAAGTACTCTCTGGTCATCCTCCTCACCAACTATAATCGAATAGGCACTCTCTGGTCATTCTCCTCACCAACTATAATCTAATAAATACTCTCTGGTCATCCACCTCACCAACTATAATCCAACAAGTACTCTCTGGTCATCCTCCACACCAACTATAATCGAATAAGTACTCTCTGGTCATCCTCCTCCTCATCAACTATAATCCATCAAGTACTCTCTGGCCATCCTCCTCACCAACTATAATCCAACAAGTACTCTCTGGCCATCCTCCTCACCAACTATAATCCATCAAGTACTCTCTGGTCATCCTCCTCACCAACTATAATCCATCAAGTACTCTCTGGCCATCCTCCTCACCAACTATAATCCAACAAGTACTCTTTGGCCATCCTCCTCACGATCTATAATTCATCAAGTACTCTCTGGTCATCCTCCTCACCAACTATAATCTAATAAGTACTCTCTGGTCATCCACCTCACCAACTATAATCCAACAAGTACTCTCTGGTCATCCTCCTCCTCATCAACTATAATCCATCAAGTACTCTCTGGCCATCCTCCTCACCAACTATAATCCAACAAGTACTCTCTGGCCATCCTCCTCACCAACTATAATCCATCAAGTACTCTCTGGTCATCCTCCTCACCAACTATAATCCAACAAGTACTCTCTGGCCATCCTCCTCACCAACTATAATCCATCAAGTACTCTCTGGTCATCCTCCTCACCAACTATAATCCAACAAGTACTCTCTGGTCATCCTCCTCACCAACTATAATCCAACAAGTACTCTTTGGCAATCCTCCTCACGAACTATAATCCATCAAGTACTCTCTGGTCATCCTCCTCACCAACTATAATCTAATAAGTACTCTCTGGTCATCCACCTCACCAACTATAATCCAACAAGTACTCTCTGGTCATCCTCCTCACCAACTATAATCGAATAAGCACTCTCTGGTCATTCTCCTCACCAACTATAATCTAATAAATACTCTCTGGTCATCCACCTCACCAACTATAATCCAACAAGTACTCTCTGGTCATCCTCCACACCAACTATAATCGAATAAGTACTCTCTGGTCATCCTCCTCCTCATCAACTATAATCCATCAAGTACTCTCTGGCCATCCTCCTCACCAACTATAATCCAACAAGTACTCTCTGGCCATCCTCCTCACCAACTATAATCCATCAAGTACTCTCTGGTCATCCTCCTCACCAACTATAATCCATCAAGTACTCTCTGGCCATCCTCCTCACCAACTATAATCCATCAAGTACTCTCTGGCCATCCTCCTCACCAACTATAATCTAATACGTACTCTCTGGTCATCCACCTCACCAACTATAATCCAACAAGTACTCTCTGGTCATCCTCCTCACCAACTATAATCGAATAAGCACTCTCTGGTCATCCTCCTCACCAACTATAATCTAATAAGTACTCTCTGGTCATCCACCTCACCAACTATAATCGAATAAGTACTCTCTGGTCATCCTCCTCCTCATCAACTATAATCCATCAAGTACTCTCTGGCCATCCTCCTCACCAACTATAATCCATCAAGTACTCTCTGGCCATCCTCCTCACCAACTATAATCCAACAAGTACTCTCTGGTCATCCACCTCACCAACTATAATCGAATAAGTACTCGCTGGTCATCCTCCTCCTCATCAACTATAATCTAATAAGTACTCTCTGGTCATCCACCTCACCAACTATAATCCAACAAGTACTCTTTGGTCATCCACCTCACCAACTATAATCCAACAAGTACTCTCTGGTCATCCTCCTCACCAACTATAATCTAATAAGTACTCTCTGGTCATCCACCTCACCAACTATAATCGAATAAGTACTCTCTGGTCATCCTCCTCCTCATCAACTATAATCCATCAAGTACTCTCTGGCCATCCTCCTCACCAACTATAATCCATCAAGTACTCTCTGGCCATCCTCCTCACCAACTATAATCCAACAAGTACTCTCTGGTCATCCACCTCACCAACTATAATCGAATAAGTACGCTCTGGTCATCCTCCTCCTCATCAACTATAATCTAATAAGTACTCTCTGGTCATCCACCTCACCAACTATAATCCAACAAGTACTCTCTGGTCATCCACCTCACCAACTATAATCCAACAAGTACTCTCTGGTCATCCTCCTCACCAACTATAATCTAATAAGTACTCTCTGGTCATCCTCCTCCTCATCAACTATAATCCATCAAGTACTCTCTGGCCATCCTCCTCACCAACTATAATCCATCAAGTACTCTCTGGTCATCCTCCTCCTCATCAACTATAATCTAATAAGTACTCTCTGGTCATCCACCTCACCAACTATAATCCAACAAGTACTCTCTGGTCATCCACCTCACCAACTATAATCCAACAAGTACTCTCTGGTCATCCACCTCACCAACTATAATCGAATAAGTACTCTCTGGTCATCCTCCTCCTCATCAACTATAATCTAATAAGTACTCTCTGGTCATCCACCTCACCAACTATAATCCAACAAGTACTCTCTGGTCATCCACCTCACCAACTATAATCCAACAAGTACTCTCTGGTCATCCACCTCACCAACTATAATCGAATAAGTTCTCGCTGGTCATCCTCCTCCTCATCAACTATAATCTAATAAGTACTCTCTGGCCATCCTCCTCACCAACTATACTCCAACAAGTACTCTCTGGTCATCCTCTTCACCAACTATAATCCATCAAGTACTCTCTGGTCATCCTCTTCACCAACTATAATCCATCAAGTACTCTCTGGTCATCGTCTTCAGCAACTATAATCCATCAAGTACTCTCTGGTCATCCTCCTCACCAACTATAATCCATCAAGTACTCTCTGGCCATCCACCTCACCAACTATAATCCATCAAGTACTCTCTGGTCATCCACCTCACCAACTATAATCCAACAAGTACTCTCTGGTCATCCACCTCACCAACTATAATCGAATAAGTACTCTCTGGTCATCCTCCTCCTCATCAACTATAATCTAATAAGTACTCTCTGGTCATCCACCTCACCCACTATAATCCAACAAGTACTCTCTGGTCATCCACCTCACCAACTATAATCCAACAAGTACTCTCTGGTCATCCACCTCACCAACTATAATCGAATAAGTACTCTCTGGTCATCCTCCTCCTCATCAACTATAATCTAATAAGTACTCTCTGGCCATCCTCCTCACCAACTATAATCCAACAAGTACTCTCTGGTCATCCTCTTCACCAACTATAATCCATCAAGTACTCTCTGGTCATCCTCTTCACCAACTATAATCCATCAAGTACTCTCTGGTCATCGTCTTCAGCAACTATAATCCATCAAGTACTCTCTGGTCATCCTCCTCACCAACTATAATCCATCAAGTACTCTCTGGCCATCCACCTCACCAACTATAATCGAATAAGTACTCTCTGGTCATCCACCTCACCAACTATAATCCATCAAGTACTCTCTGGTTTTCCTCCTCCTCATCAACCATAATCTAATAATTACTCTCTGGTCATCCTCCACGCCAACTATAATCCATCAAGTACTCTCTGGTCATCCTCCTCCTCATCAACTATAATCTAATAAGTACTCTCTGGTCATCCACCTCACCAACTATAATCCATCAAGTACTCTCTGGCCATCCTCCTCACCAACTATAATCCATCAAGTACTCTCTGGTCATCCTCCTCACCAACTATGATCCAACAAGTACTCTCTGGTCATCCTCCTCACCAACTATAATCCAACAAGTACTCTTTGGCAATCCTCCTCACGAACTATAATCCATCAAGTACTCTCTGGTCATCCTCCTCACCAACTATAATCTAATAAGTACTCTCTGGTCATCCACCTCACCAACTATAATCCAACAAGTACTCTCTGGTCATCCTCCTCACCAACTATAATCGAATAAGCACTCTCTGGTCATTCTCCTCACCAACTATAATCTAATAAATACTCTCTGGTCATCCACCTCACCAACTATAATCCAACAAGTACTCTCTGGTCATCCTCCACACCAACTATAATCGAATAAGTACTCTCTGGTCATCCTCCTCCTCATCAACTATAATCCATCAAGTACTCTCTGGCCATCCTCCTCACCAACTATAATCCAACAAGTACTCTCTGGCCATCCTCCTCACCAACTATAATCCATCAAGTACTCTCTGGTCATCCTCCTCACCAACTATAATCCATCAAGTACTCTCTGGCCATCCTCCTCACCAACTATAATCCATCAAGTACTCTCTGGCCATCCTCCTCACCAACTATAATCTAATACGTACTCTCTGGTCATCCACCTCACCAACTATAATCCAACAAGTACTCTCTGGTCATCCTCCTCACCAACTATAATCGAATAAGCACTCTCTGGTCATCCTCCTCACCAACTATAATCTAATAAGTACTCTCTGGTCATCCACCTCACCAACTATAATCGAATAAGTACTCTCTGGTCATCCTCCTCCTCATCAACTATAATCCATCAAGTACTCTCTGGCCATCCTCCTCACCAACTATAATCCATCAAGTACTCTCTGGCCATCCTCCTCACCAACTATAATCCAACAAGTACTCTCTGGTCATCCACCTCACCAACTATAATCGAATAAGTACTCGCTGGTCATCCTCCTCCTCATCAACTATAATCTAATAAGTACTCTCTGGTCATCCACCTCACCAACTATAATCCAACAAGTACTCTTTGGTCATCCACCTCACCAACTATAATCCAACAAGTACTCTCTGGTCATCCTCCTCACCAACTATAATCTAATAAGTACTCTCTGGTCATCCACCTCACCAACTATAATCGAATAAGTACTCTCTGGTCATCCTCCTCCTCATCAACTATAATCCATCAAGTACTCTCTGGCCATCCTCCTCACCAACTATAATCCATCAAGTACTCTCTGGCCATCCTCCTCACCAACTATAATCCAACAAGTACTCTCTGGTCATCCACCTCACCAACTATAATCGAATAAGTACGCTCTGGTCATCCTCCTCCTCATCAACTATAATCTAATAAGTACTCTCTGGTCATCCACCTCACCAACTATAATCCAACAAGTACTCTCTGGTCATCCACCTCACCAACTATAATCCAACAAGTACTCTCTGGTCATCCTCCTCACCAACTATAATCTAATAAGTACTCTCTGGTCATCCTCCTCCTCATCAACTATAATCCATCAAGTACTCTCTGGCCATCCTCCTCACCAACTATAATCCATCAAGTACTCTCTGGTCATCCTCCTCCTCATCAACTATAATCTAATAAGTACTCTCTGGTCATCCACCTCACCAACTATAATCCAACAAGTACTCTCTGGTCATCCACCTCACCAACTATAATCCAACAAGTACTCTCTGGTCATCCACCTCACCAACTATAATCGAATAAGTACTCTCTGGTCATCCTCCTCCTCATCAACTATAATCTAATAAGTACTCTCTGGTCATCCACCTCACCAACTATAATCCAACAAGTACTCTCTGGTCATCCACCTCACCAACTATAATCCAACAAGTACTCTCTGGTCATCCACCTCACCAACTATAATCGAATAAGTTCTCGCTGGTCATCCTCCTCCTCATCAACTATAATCTAATAAGTACTCTCTGGCCATCCTCCTCACCAACTATACTCCAACAAGTACTCTCTGGTCATCCTCTTCACCAACTATAATCCATCAAGTACTCTCTGGTCATCCTCTTCACCAACTATAATCCATCAAGTACTCTCTGGTCATCGTCTTCAGCAACTATAATCCATCAAGTACTCTCTGGTCATCCTCCTCACCAACTATAATCCATCAAGTACTCTCTGGCCATCCACCTCACCAACTATAATCCATCAAGTACTCTCTGGTCATCCACCTCACCAACTATAATCCAACAAGTACTCTCTGGTCATCCACCTCACCAACTATAATCGAATAAGTACTCTCTGGTCATCCTCCTCCTCATCAACTATAATCTAATAAGTACTCTCTGGTCATCCACCTCACCCACTATAATCCAACAAGTACTCTCTGGTCATCCACCTCACCAACTATAATCCAACAAGTACTCTCTGGTCATCCACCTCACCAACTATAATCGAATAAATACTCTCTGGTCATCCTCCTCCTCATCAACTATAATCTAATAAGTACTCTCTGGCCATCCTCCTCACCAACTATAATCCAACAAGTACTCTCTGGTCGTCCTCTTCACCAACTATAATCCATCAAGTACTCTCTGGTCATCCTCTTCACCAACTATAATCCATCAAGTACTCTCTGGTCATCGTCTTCAGCAACTATAATCCATCAAGTACTCTCTGGTCATCCTCCTCACCAACTATAATCCATCAAGTACTCTCTGGCCATCCACCTCACCAACTATAATCGAATAAGTACTCTCTGGTCATCCACCTCACCAACTATAATCCATCAAGTACTCTCTGGTTTTCCTCCTCCTCATCAACCATAATCTAATAATTACTCTCTGGTCATCCTCCACGCCAACTATAATCCATCAAGTACTCTCTGGTCATCCTCCTCCTCATCAACTATAATCTAATAAGTACTCTCTGGTCATCCACCTCACCAACTATAATCCATCAAGTACTCTCTGGTCATCCTCTTCACCAACTATAATCCATCAAGTACTCTCTGGTCATCCTCCTCACCAACTATAATCCATCAAGTACTCTCTGGCCATCCACCTCACCAACTATAATCAAATAAGTACTCTCTGGTCATCCACCTCACCAACTATAATCCATCAAGTACTCTTTGGTCATCCTCCTCCTCATCAAATATAATCTAATAAGTACTCTCTGGTCATCCACCTCACCAACTATAATCCATCAAGTATTCTCTGGTCATCCTCCTTGCCAACTATAATCCATCAAGTACTCTTTGGTCATCCTCCTCACCAACTATAATCCAACAAGTACTCTCTGTACATCCTCCTCACCAACTATAATCCAACAAGTACTCTCTGTACATCCACCTCACCAACTATAATCCAACAAGTACTCTCTGGTCATCCACCTCACCAACTATAATCCAACAAGTACTCTCTGGTCATCCACCTCACCAACTATAATCAAACAAGTACTCTCTGTACATCCTCCTCACCAACTATAATCCAACAAGTACTCTCTGGTCATCCTCCTCACCAACTATAATCCAACAAGTACTCTCTGGTCATCCTCCTCACCAACTATAATCCAACAAGTACTCTCTGGTCATCCACCTCACCAACTATAATCCATCAAGTACTCTCTGGTCATCCTCTTCACCAACTTCTAGATCGCACTTCCTATTTTTAGGACTTAGAGGCTTTGTTTGTTGACTCTGGACCAAAGCCACATGGGTAAGAAACACTCCTTGGTACTCTAACTTGCGGGCCCGCTTGACAATGTCTCAGGCCTATGAACATTCAGGGGTTTTGCTTCGAGACCCAACAGGGTAGCAGGAGGTTCATGAGTGGAGTCTCTTCTGATGACCAAGGTGGAGTGTACCACCCTGTGCGGAGACTGATCCAGCGCCCCTCTCACCCTGTATAAGCTTGCATGTATTGTGACTGCTGGGCCCAACATCATCACCACGCCTGGTAGACATCTGAAGGGCTCCTACATGGACATGGCCTCATACTCTCATTTCTCATTCCTGCCTGCAAGTGGAATCAGAGGCAACGGAGGTGGAAAACACAGATATAAGTAGGGCACCAATGAAAAGTCAGTGCCTTGAGACATATGATTAAACTTTCACATGCAATGCAATGTATCTATATCTGGGTGTATCACATCCTTTGCAGTTGTGTTTATTTTCACAGTATTAGGAGTTGGGCGAGACAGAGGAGCATAGAAGAAATGCCTGGAATGGGACCACTGTGTCCTTCTCCTCCTCCTCCTCCTCTCCATCCTAGAAATCCCTCTCCCGGTTCTCCACTGTTGGTCATGAGCCGATTTCTTGTGGGTTGTGAAAGAGCAATAAATAAAGATGCCTTTACATTTTGTATTTATCTTGTTACATTTGCTGTGCTTCAAAGGCAGAGGTCAAATATCAGGCTATGTCTTCCGACCAATTGCTGCTTTTTCTTTTAATATGGGAACAGGTGTTTACATTTCTTTCTCTGATTGTAAAGTGAGAGCAGTTTTTATAGAGAAATGTGTGACAATCTTGCATGAGTTCGTGGATTGAGAAGGAAAGGCTGCAGGATGTCACAAAACAAACATTTTGTTAAAACGAAGAATGGTGCGCAGGCAAGTCTAGTAGAAAAGGTAGTTGATTTATTCTTCAAGTTACATCACAGGTTGTAGGTTACAGGAAGATGTTCTGATCCATAAAAGTGCCCCGCCAGGAGCAGACTCCTCACTGCTCAGCCCTTCCACACAAACTGATTCTCTCTTCCATACAAACCCACTGAACATTCTATATGACCTCGTCACAGGCTGGGCAACAAGGCAGAGAACCACTGTAGGGAGATAGTGCCTTGGGTAATTAGTACATTACAACACATTTATTACCAGTAAATTAACTTTACATATATTTCAGAATAGATCAGCAGTTGGGAAAGCAAATAAGAAGCACATTGTTTTGTAATTCTGATGTGTGGTAGAAACAAAGATTTCAGTAGGATCAAAACAAATCAAGACACTTTGAATTGGGTGATACGCAAATGTCAAATATTCACTGAGACCTTTTACAGGTAAAAACTGCATGTCTGTGCACATTTAGTGCCCATTTCAATGAAAAATGTGCTGTCTGTAAATGAATGTGCACTACCACGTGATGAGGGAGTGGTATATTTACAACGGTCTGCTCCAAAATGCACCGCCAAATACATACTATACCCTTAGCACTCTCCTCGGAATTCACAGTCTGCACTTGTGAGTGGTGCTTGGATCTTTCACCATCTCTATGACTTCAGTGAGGTAACATTGATGTCAGCACCTCCACTGTGAAAATCCTTCCAGGACCACTCCAAGCCTCCCACTCTGGAAAGTGTTCCAGCTCCAGACTCCAGTGCAGTTCAGCATTTGCCACTTTTATGGGTGGATCAAACCCTTGCCCACGGACCACTAAAGACATATCAAAGGGTTGGATGAAAATGCATCAAAGATCATTGTCAATATTGTGACATTTACCAACAAGTGCTGATAGAGAGGAATGCCACAAAATGGAAAGAGTATGTTATTTTGGTAAATCGCAGCATTGTTAAAGCATGTTCTAATTATATTAAAACATTAAAAGATCGCCCGCCTCATGTCTGTTAAAGCTAGGTGGGTCGCAAAGGTTTGTCATTCTACAAAATTGATTTGTGTTTCTAAAAGGTTTGGTAAAGGCTGTTCAATTTCATTTTCCTGCACAATGTGCCTTAGCAGTCACTGCCATCTTGTGGTGACTGCTGGGAATAGCTGTCACATGTCCCAGCGCAGAGTTACAATATAATCTGCTGTGGAAAACATTACCAAATACTCCTATTTCTGCCATGTCCCCTCGTATGATCATATCAAACACTTGACCCTTATCCATCAAGTAATTTTTGCACCGCTCACCCATCCACTGAGCTGTTGTTCTGATAAAGACGTGTACTGCCGTGACATCATTACGGTCGCTGTTAGCGATTACTTTTATCAAAACTTCTTACTGTCTAAAGCTCGATTTCAATAAACATCACATTAATAATCGTTAGTGGCGCACAAAGCCGTGGAACACATATGAAAATGATGCAAGTTAACGGTTAGGGGTCAAATGATGAGCACCAAGAGAAAATACAGAAATTACTTAAAAGGGTAACACCCCGTTTTTGGAAAGTGACTAGTATTTGGAGTTGTTTACTTCCACTTACAGTTATTTAACAAAACTTTGACTGTTGTCTATTAACATGTTTCAATCTAGATTTTTAACACGGCTGACCTTCTTCAGAATATGCCCTTTCAAAGAAGACACCTCGCCCTCATGCATATAGATAAAAAATATTTGACTACAGATATTACACCATGCTTTTTGAATTTCAATTGGAATAATTTTTTTTAGTTTTCTACAGTGACCTGTTTACATCATTGTATTATCGACTTTGCATTTTATACCCATCTTTGATAACAGCTCTTTTCTATTTTTTCAGCCAGATACAGTTTTTAAATTTTTTTTTAATGAGATTACAAAATATTAAAAACAATGTAGTAGTCTTATTGGAATACCGACCCTTAAAGCTCTTGTACTGACCCGCGAAGCGTCTGACACTTTACAAACTGGAAAGTGGTTCCATTTGTGAATGGGTCTCTGCAGCCAGACGTAGGGGGCAATGAGATTATTCTGTACCCATTTTCTAACCCTTCCCCTAAAACAACAGTGAATATGCACACACTACTAGTACGTACTGGTGTCACGCATGCCATGTCCCATGTACCACTATTTAGAGCTACCAGTGTGTACTAGTACTTATTAGAATTGAGTGTAGGCCACAAACATGTGTTTTGAGTCACTTATATCCTTTTTGATTAATCAAACTGGCCCAAAGAGAAAGGGGGCATATTATCAACACCGTGCGATTACTATCGCAAATCGCGAATAGCGTGTATTTTCTTATAGCTGTTTATCGCTGGAATACATCGCTGTGTTAGCGGCGTATTAGCAACGCTTTGCTCATAGGCGATGTAAAATCCAGTGATAGCGGTGAAAACCAGCAATAGCGTGAGAAATCCAGAGATAATTTTACTGCCCTAAAGAAAAGCTTGCTAAGGCAAGTGTGGACTTAACCTATCAATACTCCTCCCATTGACAAGATGGTTAAGTCAAGTTTTTATCAGGTGTTAAATTCCAGCAATAACCGCGGTTAGCGCAACTTTTTTTGTCGTTCTGCGGGTCCGGCCCATATTGATAATAGAGGGAAGTTGTGTCTGTGACTGTTTCCATGTAGTTTTAGTGAGGTACATCTACTTTGCATGTCATTAGCGATAAATATTGCTGACATGCAAAGTGGCAAAAAAACGGCTGCTGTCTCAAGAAACCAAGCGCTAAAGCATGTTAGCAAGTCCTTCTAAATAGTGCAATAAAAAAATCGCTGCTTCATCGCAGAAAAGTGCAACTAAACTGGCAAACATTCACTTGATAATATGCCCCAACATGTGCCTATTTAAGTTTTACCTTGTAAAGTCTGCATATGATAAGTCAAGTGACAGAAAGTCTATTGGCAAAGTCCCAAAGTTTTAATTTCTCTTCCATTTCCTTAAATAGGCGTACTGAACCCGCTGACCATAGGATGTGTCCTATTGATAAAACGGACATGCGTCGTCGGCAAAAAGGCATGACCCAAGGGAAAGTACCATGTCCAGTGCGCACTGGCAGTGCCTGCATGTTCCTCTCAGTGGACACTCTGGAAAGGAGTGCTGGACAGTGTAAGGCTTGACTCCAGACCCTGACTTCAGCGCCAAGGAGGCACTGTGTTAGGTGTGATGGGGATGACAATTGGTCATGCCATATGCCCAGGCTTCCTCGGATTCGCACAGATGATGCTCAACGTATACTTTGGACCAGTGTTTTAAATAGGCAGGTACTGTCCGGTACTGAGTACCTGCACTTCTTTAACCCCTTCGCTGCGTTCGTCGGCCAACGGCCGTCGCAAGCACTACCTCTGTAGTGCTGCGCACGTGCGTTGGCTGACGTGGCCCCGCCCATTCTGCTAAACGGCCGCACCGCGGCAGAATTGCCGCCACGGTTAAGCGGTTAATTTGAAAAGGACAGGGCCTGCACTTCTTAGCACTATCGTCATACATTTGATGAGAGAGTACTAGCACTTCTGTAGATCAAACAGGAACTCTAAGTAGTGAGTGCCTGCACTTATCTATTTTCACTTAAAACCCTGCTTTGGGCAGGAGTACTAGTCACAGGGCACGGCCAATGGTATAGCTTTAGTGCTTAATTTGAGCCGGTGGTTTCCGATGCTTGGCACCGGCACTCAACTGTCAACATTTGTGCTGGAGACAGTCTGCCACCAGGTGGCGCTTTCTGGCTCATTTAGAGATCACCACAACAACATTTAATAATTAATTCCATATACATTAAAATTGACTATTACCTTTTGCCCAAGTCGTAACTATAGGCTTGGGGGTCTGGAATATAATCCGATTTTTCACACTTGTGGGAGTGTGATGGTTAGTGGTTGTCCTGTTACTATCATTAGCAGCTTGACGGGGCAATGTGTGGTGCCAGTTCTAGTGGCTTACTGGCGAGAGCCTTGCACTTTTTTTTTACAATCTAAGCACTGGGGGGCATATGTACAAGCCCCTATCACCACCACATCGTCACTTTTACCGAGGTTTTGGTGGCACTAGGGGCTTAGCCTTATTTACAAGGCAGCGTTAAGCCACTTAACATGGCTTAATGCTGCTTTGTAAATAAGGACCCCTTTCACGCTATGGTTAGCGTGAAACGGGTGGGCAGTGGGTGTTGCGGGGGCGTTCCACCGCAGCAACCATTGTATTTGACGCTGCCCACTATGTACAAGGGTGGCGTACATAGGAGGCAGTGCCAAAATTAAGTCCAGGGAAAAACTGGTCTTAAGTTGGCGAAACGAGGAGAAATGCATTATTTCTCCTCGTTTTTGCTTTTTCCATGTGTGCTGCCTTGTGCGACACACATGGAAAAAGCAAAATGCCATGGATTGTTTACGTACAGGAAGGAGCACCTTCCTGTACATAAGCACTCTGTTAAAACAATGCCATTCTGTGACTTCCAAGAACTTGTAACATGAACTCCTTATCAATGTGGCTGAGCCAGGGCCCTTGACAAGTTTATCCTCAAGCTTGAATGATATCTGATTTCATAAATTTTATTTTTTACATAGTAGTGTTAACGTCTTGCTTTTTAAACACTGTGGTATTTTATATTTTGTAATGGTTTTTATTAACTATACAATTAAGAATTTACATCAGCCATTCTGTGACTTCCATGTGTGCTGCATGAAGCAGCAGGCATAAAAGTGACAAAATGGCATTTTAGGACTCCTTCCTACACATAAACAATCCTCCCCTGCACGCAGACACCCTTGCACTATGGTGCATGGGTGCCTGTGTTGCCGCTACACTGCCAAGCATCTCGCCAGCGCAGAGGGAAACACAAGGCTGCTCCATATCCTTGTAAATATGGCGCAGCCCTGCATTTCAGAAGTGGAGGAGAGAGGCTAAGAGGGCAGCACTGGCGGGCCACATGGCCGGGAGATGGAGGTATTGACAGCAGGGGTGCCTGGAGACCGAATGGGTATGAGGGGCTCAATACACCTAAACCTAGCAGTAGTGATCGGAGAAGGACCAGTCGGAGTAGCAGGACAAATATTAGTAATGGCAGCAGCAGTAGATTTAGTAGTAATAGTTGTAGTAGGAGGAGGAGGAGGAGGAGTAGGAGGAGTAATAGGAGTAGTATTAGTAGCAGTAGGAGTAGCAGCAGTAGTACATGTAGGATTAGTAGCAGTAGCAGCAGTAGTACGTGTAGGATTAGAATGAGTAGCAGCAGTAGTACGTATAGGATTAGTAGGAGAAGCAGCAGTAGTACGTGTAGGATTAGAATGAGTAGCAGCAGTAGTACGTATAGGATTAGTAGGAGAAGCAGCAGTAGTACGTATAGGATTAGTAGGAGAAGCAGCAGTAGTACGTATAGGATTAGTAGGAGAAGCAGCAGTAGTACGTATAGGATTAGTAGGAGAAGCAGCAGTAGTACGTATAGGATTAGTAGGAGAAGCAGCAGTAGTACGTATAGGATTAGTAGGAGTAGCAGCAGTAGTACGTATAGGATTAGTAGGAGAAGCAGCAGTAGTACGTATAGGATTAGTAGGAGACGCAGCAGTAGTACGTATAGGATTAGTAGGAGAAGCAGCAGTAGTACGTATAGGATTAGTAGGAGAAGCAGCAATAGTACGTATAGGATTAGTAGGAGTAGCAGCAGTAGTACGTATAGGATTAGTAGGAGAAGCAGCAGTAGTACGTATAGGATTAGTAGGAGAAGCAGCAGTAGTACGTACAGGATTAGTAGGAGAAGCAGCAGTAGTACGTATAGGATTAGTAGGAGAAGCAGCAATAGTACGTATAGGATTAGTAGGAGTAGCAGCAGTAGTACGTATAGGATTAGTAGGAGAAGCAGCAGTAGTACGTATAGGATTAGTAGGAGAAGCAGCAGTAGTACGTATAGGATTAGTAGGAGAAGCAGCAATAGTACGTATAGGATTAGTAGGAGTAGCAGCAGTAGTACGTATAGGATTAGTAGGAGAAGCAGCAGTAGTACGTATAGGATTAGTAGGAGAAGCAGCAGTAGTACGTATAGGATTAGTAGGAGAAGCAGCAGTAGTACGTATAGGATTAGTAGGAGAAGCAGCAGTAGTACGTATAGGATTAGTAGGAGAAGCAGCAATAGTACGTATAGGATTAGTAGGAGTAGCAGCAGTAGTACGTATAGGATTAGTAGGAGAAGCAGCAGTAGTACGTATAGGATTAGTAGGAGAAGCAGCAGTAGTACGTATAGGATTAGTAGGAGAAGCAGCAATAGTACGTATAGGATTAGTAGGAGTAGCAGCAGTAGTACGTATAGGATTAGTAGGAGTAGCAACAGTAGTATGTATAGGATTAGTAGGAGTAGCAGCAGTAGTACGTATAGGATTAGTACGTATAGGATTAGTAGGAGTAGCAGCAGTAGTACGTATAGGATTAGTAGGAGTAGCAGCAGTAGTACGTGTAGGATTAGAATGAGTAGCAGCAGTAGTACGTATAGGATTAGTAGGAGAAGCAGCAGTAGTACGTATAGGATTAGTAGGAGTAGCAGCAGTAGTACGTATAGGATTAGTAGGAGAAGCAGCAGTAGTACGTATAGGATTAGTAGGAGAAGCAGCAGTAGTACGTATAGGATTAGTAGGAGAAGCAGCAGTAGTACGTATAGGATTAGTAGGAGAAGCAGCAATAGTACGTATAGGATTAGTAGGAGTAGCAGCAGTAGTACGTATAGGATTAGTAGGAGAAGCAGCAGTAGTACGTATAGGATTAGTAGGAGAAGCAGCAGTAGTACGTATAGGATTAGTAGGAGAAGCAGCAGTAGTACGTATAGGATTAGTAGGAGAAGCAGCAGTAGTACGTATAGGATTAGTAGGAGTAGCAGCAGTAGTACGTATAGGATTAGTAGGAGTAGCAGCAGTAGTACGTATAGGATTAGTAGGAGTAGCAGCAGTAGTACGTATAGGATTAGTAGGAGTAGCAGCAGTAGTATGTATCGGATTAGTAGCAGCAGTGGTACGTATAGGATTAGTAGGAGTAGCAGCAGTAGTATGTATCGGATTAGTAGGAGTAGAAGCAGCAGTAGGTGTCGTGGTAATGCCCGACAAAGGGAGATCTCTGGTTCTCCATGTTAGTGACATCGGCCGCTCTCATTGGCTGCTGCAGCACACACATGCCACAGTAAATCACACACTGCACAATTTACGGGTCACCTTGAGTGGGAAACAGGAAACAGTGATGATGAGACTGCCGAACGGTTCCTACTAATTAAGTAGGACTGTGCATTTGCCCAACAGATGCTTCAGAATATGGGGACTGAGTCCACTCATACTCTCAGAGTATGTTGGCTCAAGTCCTGGCTAGCTCACAGTGCGCCATCTGGACCCTTAAACTTATTTATTTTATTTATTTATTTGAACAGTTTTATATAGCGCTGGCTAGACCCGGAGGTATCAGAGCGCTTTACATGAGGTAGGACATTGGTTTCAAAACATTGTTACATAGTTACATCAGTTGCTGGAGTGTTGCATAACATAGAAAGGGAAACAGTATAACATAGTTACATGAGTAACAAAAGCAACGCATAACATTAGGAGAAAAAAAAACCAGCAAGTGGGAAAAAACTTCAGGAGACACAGAAAAGTCCAGCTGGAAGGGGAGGCAAAGAATCATGGAGGGAGGAGGTGGGGGGGTAGGAGAGACACAACGGGAAGACGAGGAAAGCGATGTCTGATGTCGGGCTGGGTAGGTGACGGCCAAGGGATGAACCAGGGCCAAACTCCACTATAACTGCATGGGACAGCTCCACCGGGCAACGGCCAAGGTTGCTCAGGCACCGTGGAGCATACACAATTATAGCCTAACATTAGAAAATAAAAAAAACGGCAAAGGGGAAAATACTTTATTGGACACAGAAAAGTCAGCCTGGAAAAGCGGAGGCAGACAAAGAAACACGGAGGGAGGAGACGAGGAGGGAAAAAACAAACACAACGGGGAGATGAGGAAAACAATGTCCAGTGTCCGGCTGGGTAGGTGATGGCCGAGGGGTGATTCGGAGCCAAACTCCTCTATAGCTGCATAGGACAGCTCCACTGGGCATCGGCCAAGGTTGTTGACAGGCTACCGGATGGTGTCTGCAACCTTAAAACCCGGCCACTCTAATTCCCCCCAGAAAATTGTGGAAACAGTTTCACCCTTTCGTTGTTACCTTTGGCATGCCCAAAGGAAGACACAAGAAATACATGAATTGGCATTTCAACCAGTGCTTAATTTGTGCCGGTGCTATCCGGGGCTCAGCACCGGCACTTAAATATCAGGGCCGGGTCTATGAATCTTGACTGCTGACTGTAAAAATAAATATAACTTTCTTTATTTAACACTGACTCTGTGCAGCCACAGCCCGCACTGGCCCCGGCCCTGGCCCCGCAGCGTGTTTTCCATATCCCGCCGCCGGCCGCCGAGTCACTCTTATCAATCATACTGTTGTCAGTGTGTGTCACTGTCACCTCGTCACGGCATTTGTGTAACCGTTTAGTGTGTGTTGCAAGTTGGGAGTCGGTCACAAGTGCAGCCGCAAATGACACTCTTCTTTATCACCGTGAGGTTAGGTGTGAGGTAGGGTAGCAGCCCTGCTGCCCCTGCCCAGGCCAACTCCAAAGCAAATATTTAATAAATAAATATATAATATGTCTGTGAGTCAGTGTCTGTATATAAAAACTGAAGTAAGTATAGCTTTCGTTTTATGATTTTCGTCATCATGGTGCCTGGTGTCCGGCCGCAGAGTTGTTGATAGTTTTGGTTTGCCAGTCTGTGGGCGGGCCAGGGGCCTCGGAAGTTTGTGGGGCCGGGCTGGAGGTTCTAATAGGGGTAGGGCCTGCATGCGCGCTATAGCGCGCGCATATTTTTTTCATTTTGGGTTAGGCTGCCACCAGTTAGTTACCACCAGCCACGCCCCAGCTTAACCGCCGCGCTGCGCAGTTACAGCGGCGGCAGGCGGAAGCTCCCCACGCCAAGAGTCATCCTGAATTAGCCCGGCGACCCCAGCCCGACACACGACGAGGACGAAGCCCAGCCGGAGGGCAGAGCTGCGCTGCCCCTGGGCTGTGCAGTGCAGTGCAACTGTGGTCAGGTGACGTGACTGTCTGGCGGCGTGGCACTGCAGCCCGTAGTACTGTGGGTGACTGTCTAGACGGTCTGGGCTGGGCCGCTGGCACTGCAGACTGCGACCTGCTAGTTAGCAAGCAGGCAGCACGCAGCAAACTGCAAAGTACAGCTGAGCTGAGCCTGAGAAGTGCGGTGTGCAGCTAGCTGTGGTAGCGCTCTAGTGTTCCGTCCCCGGAACAGGAAGCGAGGGGACAGGAAACGGAAGGCGGCCATATTGTTTGCCTGGCGCCGACCGTGCAAGCAGCAAGGTCCCGGCGCTCCGGAATAAAGAACCTTCTATACTTACCCTGTGTGTGTGAGGTATTTACAACTCTATACTAGCTACTAGCTAGCCTAGCAGTGTGTGTGTCTGACTCCTGGCCTGCCGACCGGCCCCACCACGAATTATGGTAAGAACTAAGAAGATACAATATATTAAGTTAAGCAAAGCAAGCAAGCACTTACAGTTTGAAATTAAGCTGACCCGATCAGCTCCCACACTTTGTTTTACTTTCATTCCGGTGGACGAGGGGAGGGGCGGGCAGGTGGGAGGAGGTGCGACTGTGCAAATGATCCATTTATAAATATGGATGTCTGAAAGGTATTTTTCCAGGCAGAAATCTATCGGCCTTTGGTATTTGAGTTGTGCCAAAGTACTTGAAATTGATGTAATTGGGCCTGAATCCATCGAGCCAGCCTATTGTTAACTCCATTCGGTTTTCAGGATGGCCAACATATTGACTATTGATCTGAAATGAAAATCATTGAATTGAAATTGTCCCGATAAAGTATTTGAGCATTCAGTGCCAGTGCTCGACTTGGCGTGCTGTGATTGCAATAACGCAGTAATTGTTTTCAAAACGGTAGTTTTTACTTTACATTGTTTATTAGGCCTCTCTAGCAAGTGTCAACAATTTAACTATCCAGATAAAAACACCTAAAGTTGTCTAGGAATATCGAAAAGGTTACTACAAACAAATGCTTCTGATCTAACCTGCAGATGACCTTGCCTTTTTTCCCTGAAATGACAGTTCTAAAAGTGTACTGCACAGAGTGTTCCTTTTTAGTGCAATTATGTGAGCTGGGGAGCCCTGACCTCAGTGGCTGCCGCTTTCAATTGGCCCATTCTCTGATATCGTGACATTGCGTCTCCTGTCGATACTGGCCTCTGATTACACGCCAACCTGGAGAGCTAATATGCGTGACTCCTGGCTCTAAGACGCCATTGTTGTTCCAGGGCTTGAGTTACTGCTCCCAATATAGGTTTTTTCATTTCATGTTAAGGGCAGGGCCAGGAATTCTATTCATACGCTTACGCTCCAATTTCAAGCTCTGCAGCAGTAATGGAATTTATTCATTTATTCATGTATTCATTGTAATTTGTAAAGTTTTACTAACTAAGCGAAGCCAGCTTAGTCCCTGTCCCTCCAGCAAAATGGACAAGAAAAAATATTCAGCCGCTGCTTCAGGTGCGCTTCCTTACCTGCTCTTCCATATTTAAGCCCTCCACTGTTGCACGCCAGCAGCCGCCGCACAAGCCTGGCTCAGGTGCCCTATCGGGTATTATATGTGACTTTTAGCAGTGCCAAAAGATGTGGGTGGAGCTAATAGAGTAAGTGGGTGGAGCCAGTGGAGGGAGTGGGTGGAGCCAAAAAAGTGGGTGTGGCCTCCGACAAATATTTCAGCACCTGCACTTCATATTTTACAAATTAAGCTTTATTGAATCAATTGTATTTTTGTGTAAAAACACGAGCTGCAATTCTTAGCAGAAGGAAACAAAGCATTGTTAACAGCATTACAAGAATGGGGAAGAACATGAATAATGTAACCATTATAATTATTGCAGTGATTATATGAATATACGTTCATATATCACAAAGATACTCCTCCCTACACTACCTATCCTACAGAAAGCACTGGGTGAATGCGGTCTGGCAGATCCCTTGGAAGCCCTACTCCCGCTTTGCCTGTGTGTGATGTATCTGGAGGCCGGTCTGGTCAAGAACCGGCCGCCATCCTTTGCAGGATGGTGATGAGAGTTTGCAAGGCTGGAAATCAGTCATGGGTGAACGTCCAGGGTAATCCATGGAAGTGCTCCTCTGGTGAACCACAGTTCAGAAGCAGTTTATACACTGAAAACCAGTTCCATTCGCACTGTGGCTGGTTTCTGTTGCTTGCGTTATCATTTGTCTTCCGGACTCAGAGCTGTCTCCTAACGGACAACAAAACGCGGGGGCAGCGTGCTCAGTGTACTGTACCTTTGAACAGAATGTACAGTGTTGTGATAAAATGCTTACGAAGAAATGCGCGTTGCAAGCCGAACACTTTCTGAGTACGTTATCATGTACATGCAAAAGCATGCTAAAAGTCAGTGTCTAAAAAGATGTCAATTTTAATCGCGTTAATCAAAATGGACGCTTATGTGCATGGGTCCTATTGAACCCCACAACATGCCTATGGAGTAATAGAGAGAGTCAAGTCATAGGACGGTGATCCCAAGTCACAAAAAGATTAATCCACCAGAGACATGAAGCTGGTTCGAAGCTCCTAGGAATGGGTGATGGACTGCCTTCTTCAGGTACCTGGCACCGAGTGGCCACTATATGTTGGATGTGTCACAAAGAATTCCAGGTGTATTCCTGAGAAGCCAAGGCTGCTGTGGTTTTGCAGGAGTGCTCACATGCATAAATATTTACACATTTGTAATAGTAGCTGGTGTATAATTAACAATATGTCAATAAAATGCATCGGAGCTTTGCACTTGCTTACCTATTTTTAATGTGCCCATTGGGAAAACATTTTCCAGTGAAAATTCACCTATCATAAGGGCTTTGCCAGATTCTGGGGCGTTCCCTTCAATTTCTCCTGAAGAAAGTAGATTTACTCCTACCCTTGACTGGAGTAAATTTGTACTGCGGTTTTAGGCAGTGCTTAATTTGTAAAAACATACATATCCTATTTACTCATCAAGAGGCCACTGCAGCTTACACCACACATTGCCCTTGCCGATGCTGCCAATGACAGTACAAACACAACTACTAACCACCACACTCCTGCAATTGTGACGATTCAGACTACTCCAGGCCGTACGCTTGAAGAATGGCTTGAGCAACAGCTATTAGTTTTTGCAATTATTAAACTGCTGCTGTGCTCATCTCTACAGTAGAAGAACAATGCCATCATGTGGCAGTCTGTCATAAGTGCTGGTGTTGACACTTAAGTACCAGAGCCGAGCACGGAAAACACCGGCTCAAATTAAGGACTAGTTTTATGGTAAGAGACCACGTGCCAAAGGTTTGTTAATACCTACAAAGTGAGCATGTGCTTTGGAGTTCATCAATCTTTCCCCTGCCCCGACAAACCATTGCCCGCCCCATGAGGAAACAGAATCAGACTCAAACTTAGGCCACAAGGGTGTAAACTTCCTTTTAGGTTCCTAATTTGAAACTAAAACTCAGAAAGGCACAAAGTAGGAAACAAAAGGGTCATTTAGACCCTGAAGGATGGTCTACAGGGATGTCACATAGGTCAAGGGCCTGACCTCCACCCACCCAA
The DNA here is from genome assembly GCF_964261635.1 of Lissotriton helveticus. Classification (NCBI taxonomy): domain Eukaryota; kingdom Metazoa; phylum Chordata; class Amphibia; order Caudata; family Salamandridae; genus Lissotriton; species Lissotriton helveticus. The sequence continues at coordinate 1,190,573,006 of NC_136071.1, read as the reverse complement.
GGGCGTCCACCCACCCAGACAGCCACCGTCTTCCCATTTTAGGCCATCTCCAGAAAATAATATGCAGCCTTCATCCAGTGAAAAGTGTGCTGGAATAGAAATTAATTTTCTTAGGTGGAACCATGTAGGTTATTTAAACTTGAGGATAAGGTGAATGATGTCAAGAGGCTCCTACAAGAGAAGAGAAGAGGTCACCTCTACAGCCAGGAGCAGAAAGGATATTTGCTCCAGGAAGTGTGGGGACATTTTTTAAATACCATGACTGAGTGGTACTATTTATTAAACGTCTCATATCTTTGACCTCTCTAGAATGTGCTTATGATGAAACAGTGATTGTATATTGTTGGCAGTATGTCTGCAGATATGGCGCTTACGCAGGATTGGGGACAATGTTAAACATCAGAATGTGTCCCTAGACAGCTCCCAACTACAAATTCAACAAAGTGCATTTCAAGGAAATAGTGCTCAAGAGTCAAGAGTAAAATGAAGAGGTATTAAAATAATTTAGTTGCAAAGCAATTGCATAGCAAAATGAATATAAGGAAATAGAAAACAAATGCAGCAGTAAATTGACATGCAGTCAAGGCAAAAATTCTAAGTCCAAAGCAATAGACAAAGCAACAAGGGTCGAGTCTCTGAAGTGATAGAGGGCGGGGGGTCAGAAGATTTACTCGCCTCCACAAACCCATCATTTATCATCTATTTTACAATGGAGGGTATTGGCAATCACACAATCACTGTGGTATGAGAAAATGTATCAATGAACTGACAAATCACCTTACAGAATTTTACAATGCCATCTAATACCAAAATCCTAACACTGGCCCCTAACCTGAATATCATGGGCCACCTTCTAACCTAGGGGCATATTACCAACAAGTAACGATAATTATCGCTAAATAGGCTAAGCGACGATTTTTTTATCGCTGCCTATCGCTGGATATGTTAGCGGAGAAAACATGCTATTAGCAACGTTTTTCTCCATTGTGCTAAAATATCCAGCGATAGCGGCGAAATGCGTGAATATCGCTGAGAATACAGCAATATTAACCCATGTTATCCACCTCCCATTGGATAACATGGCTAAGAACTGGTCTGAGCAGGTGTTAGTTTTTGGCGATAGCTGGAATATTTCTATCGCTACGCCTGCCTTGCTAATAGGCGATAGCGACGTTAGCGACTGCTTTCAGTCGCTAACAGGTTGGTTACGCCCACTTTGCATGTCATTAGTGATAAATATCGCTGACATGCAAAGCGGGCCCCAAACCGCTCGCTATCACCTAAAAGCTGTCGCTAACATCAGTTAGCGACAGCTTGCTAATAGAGCGATAGAATTATCGCCGCTCAGCGGCCGAAAACGGACGCTAAACCGGCGATAAGTGCCTATCGCCACCCTTGGTAATATGCCCCCTAATGTCTTCGGATGTGACAGGATAAAATAGTTACAAAAACAATGGAGGTCCTGCAAGTAAATAGCAACTGGTGGGAAGGACCTTGAATAATGCAAAGGTTTCCTCTGTACAGTGTTTGATTTGTAAAAAAAATAACTGCCAGGGCCTTCGTCGTAAAGCCAATGCTGCTTGCACCACATATTGCCCCCGCCAGCGCTGCCAGGACAGTACCAACACAACTAGTAACCCACCCCTATAAGTGTGACCATTCAGATTATTCCAGGCCCCCAAAGCTATTCGAATGGCTTGGGCAGCAGGTTTTAGCCATTTTTACTGCATATTTAATTAATAAATATCTGATGTTGTGCATATCTTCAAATTAGCCAAACTGCGGCATCATGTGGCAGACCCTATTAATTGCCGGTGTTGACAAATAAGTGCCGGTTCCAAGCACCAGAAACAATCAGTTCAAATTAAGCACAGCCTCTGTGGTCCTGCTCATAAAATACAGCATGTCAATACAAGACATCATGCATTCACTTTTTGATTAAGTGTGATGAAGTGCAGAAGGAAAAGAAACATTATGGCTGCAATAAATACAATAAGGTTGAGGCCTAGTTACGGCCTAGTTATCAAGCATAAGGATTAAATGCAGCCTTCTCGTATTAGTGCAGAAAAAGTACAACATATTTAGCACAGAGCTTACAAAAAGGAAACCAGCTCTTGCAATATTCACTATAAAAGTACAAGGTGTTCAACAACAGTTTGAATTAAGTTTTTGTGTTTCAGTATGATACATTATTAATAAGTTATTGTTATCTTCCAAGGGCACGAGGGCACGAAGTCACCAAGGATATCTCTGAACACAGAGAAGCTGGATCTGCAGAACAAGTTCCTTTATAAGGTCAGAAATGGCCAAGGAAGCCAAAGAAGTGGCATTGGACCACCTGGGGACTAAATAGGACAGGTCTTGCTTAATATGCCACACAGTAGATGGGGCCACTGAGAAGCATTGCTTGTCTGTCAAAGACACCCACTATGCCTCTGAACTCTGCCCACTTTTCCCTGCCTGCCTGATAAATATCTTGTTTTGTCATGTGATTTTGGGTGAGTTGGTAAAGCACAGGCTCCAGTTTTTCTTCAGTGCTTTGGGGCAAGAACACCATTTCTGATCACCAGAAGCAGATGTCCTGTGTCTTTGAGTTTCCTAAAAACACTGTTTGTGGTGCAGAGAAACCCTGTTCATGTGGCTGCATCCTTTCTTTCTTCTCCTACATCAGTACCAAGTGTGGGCATTCTGATGACACTGCTCGCTTGTAATATACAATTACACGCAGTGGAATTGTTTTCTTATTAGAGGCATGTTCTGAGACCAGAACTGCCTATATTCAGAAAATACATCTTTCTTTCTTTTTTTTTTTTTTTCTTTCTTTCTTTCTTTCTTTCTTTCTTTCTTTCTTTCTTTCTTTCTTTCTTTCTTTCTTTCTTTCTTTCTTTCTTTCTCCCTTTTCTGCTCTGATGAAAAATAAGTCCCTACAGATGAGTACATCGAACACACAACAGGTGATTCGAGAAATACTTGCAGATACTCTAAACCACTGGAAATTGCAGCATTTCAACCCATTGTTTTTCACCTTCTGTGCCACTCTAGACAGAGGCCCGCCTTATGGAAATTAGTAGTGACCCTCCCGAACTGCCAGGTGAGGTCCCCTCCATATTGGAACACAAGCAACCCCCCCCAGACCTCTTCTGGCCATTGAGGGGGAGCTTGGATCCTCTGGCCCATCATGCAAGGGACCCTCGTATGGTGACTCCATCATTATGGCCTCTGTTTTACTTTTTGCAGCTCATTATCATAAATAAACTAAAAAAGGAGTGACTATTTCAAAGAATGCATGGGGTTAGGTTGGTTGGTAGTCAAAATGGCACGATTCCCAATGGGATCATGCCGGAGCACTTTCTCTCATAGCCGCACACGCAGCCTCATATGTTTCCTTTTTACGCTTGGTTTATAGATTTATGCAAAATATGTGAAAACAGCTCTGTGACCTTCTTCATGGTCTAAAGACCATTTAAATACTCAATAGATACTTGGACTTTCCACTCCCCTATGATTTCTTCGAATGCATTCAAGCATGCTTTTTCTAATAAATATTCCTTTATATCTCTCCCACAGGGTACTATTTCATCCTGTGAGCTAATTACGGTATTTAACCATTTAATTTGTACTTCTTTTCACTTTATTTGATTATCGCAAAACTACTGCTAGTCCCAAATAATGATCTTGTGGACTATGCCTTATTTCAATATCGAACCCCCAGAGGTGTTTATCTGCATGACAACTGGGTCACCGGTTTGACTCCTTCCAACACTTTCCCTACTATTGCTCAGATGGAGCCGGGTATAGTAAACCTTACCCTTCCGAAGTCCTTCACTTTCCATAGTGTTACTCAGATTAAAGATGGAATAGCTAATCTGACCCCTCCAAAGTTCAACACTTTTCCTACTTTCGAAAACATTAGAGTGGGGAATGTAAACCTAACCCCGGCAAAGTCCAACACTTTCCCTATTTTTGATTAGATTAGAGAGGGAATAGTAACTGTAACCCCTCTCTAGTCTAAGACTTTCACTACATTTGCTAATGTTGGAGAAGGAATAGTAAATCGAACCCCTCCAATAATTTCCCTATCTTTGCTTAGATTGGAGTTGGAATAGGGAATGTAACCCCTCTGAAATCAAAGACTTTCCCTACTTATGCTTAGATTTAAGTGGGAACAGTAAATGTAACTGCTCCATAATCCAAGACATTCCCTTCTTTTACTAATATTGGAGTTGGAATGGTGCCACACAGCCCCTGATTGGCACCAGGATACCCTCCCAGATTAGCGGTGTGCCAAACAAATACACATAACATGACATGACAAATCACACCCCTCCAAAATCCAACACTTTACCTAATTCTGCTAATGTTGGAGTGGGAATGGTTAGTCTGGCCCCTTCAGAGTCCAACACGTTCTCTACCGTGTGTAAGACTGGAGTGGGAATAGTAAATCTGGCCCATGCAAAGTCCAACACTTTCTCTTCAATTGTTAAGTTAGTAGTGTTAATATTTACTTTAATTTTTGTATAGTTAAAAAAAAAAAACTTTGGGTTTCTCCTTGATGGAATAACAACCACCATCAGAACCAACTTCGCCAACTGCATGACTGTGATAGAAGAGTGGATGAGAACCAACTGCCTAAAGTGTAGTTCTGAAAATTCTGGACTCGAGAATTTTACTTCATCATAGCATGACGATTTTTATATCAAAAGACCGAGAATGGCTAGTACACTATGTACAAGCATTTTCGTCATATTCGAGTGACGATTTCACCTCGAAATCGTCATTTGCGTTCTGAACCCTTGGCTTCCATTTTGTGTACGGCAGCCATTTTGTGAGTTGCCCTCACATAGGCAGCGAATTAAGCCAAATTCGATTCCAAAGGACACGTACACCTTAATTGACTTTTCTCTGACCTGGGCAAGCTGGAACCATTGCCCCAGGCCAAACCTGTTTGGTCAGTTCCTCTCCCAGTGGCCGAACGAGATAGCATCAAGGCACAACAGGCCATAAACCCTTTTCATCGCACACACACCCTGCCGAATCTTGCTCACACCTGTCCCTCCTCTTTTCTCTCTCACTTGCTTTATGATGGGGAGGTGCCCGTTTTTATTGGGGGTCCACCGATATCTGATGGAAATGTTGGGCCTTGCCGGGTAATTTGTTGTGGGCTGAACAAACTGAAATGTGAGCTTGTCATCATGACTCTGCTTTTCCTTTGTAGTGAAAATATTTGAATGGTATACTGTAAATCCAAGAATGTTTGCCTCAAGCACAATATTTCGTATAAAAAGAGAAGCCTGACTTTGTAAGATTGAGCAGTCTCCTGAGAACATACATCCTGTGTTGTTGTACTTCTAGGACGCCTGTTACTTTGGTTGCAGCCAATAAAATCGATCCTTGACTTCACCTAGAAGACTCTGAGTTTCTGTGGTCTGAATCAGGAAAGTACTCGAGGTCTTTGGGTGTGTTCCCTGACACCACTGGGTTACCGGTTCGGTACCGGTTCTGAAAAACCCAGTACCTCAAAAGCTCAGTTCTGACGAGACGGAAATACAGGCCTTTGGAAATAGGACCTCTCCAGGGGACTCCACCTGGTGGCCGTCAGAGCTAGGGCAAAGCAGACACAAGGAGATGTTGAAATGAGCACTGAAACTTTTCAGACACTCACCCCCAGTCACAGATCTGGGTTGAATCCATCATTGTACTTTAGCTCACTTTGAAACCTCAGTTCAGACCCAGCTATATGCAAATAAGTCTTTATTCAGTTCATCATGGGAACAGTCCAGCCCAAACTGCCAAGCCAGGTCTTCCCTGAACCGGAAACAAGCATCCTGAGACCTGTTTCTGGGGAACACCCCTCATCAGCCAGGCTAGCTTGAATCCAGTGGCAAAGGGAGCAAGGGAGCCACGTTTGGGCACACCCTGCCAACTTAGGGAGACCAAAGCAAACGCAAGAATTTGGACGGAGCACTGAAACTTTTCAGACACTCACCCCCAGTCACAGATCTGGGTTGAATCCATCATCAGTCAGAGCTAGGACAACATCCACTTCCACCGACCATACAAGTGTTCTGGGGATCATCCTAGACAACAAGCTCAACGTGCCGGCACACGTCAATGCAGTGAGCACTGCCTGCTTCCGCTCTAAGGTGCCCTCTGTGTGCATGTATTAATAAAGCCATCCCTGGAATCAGTGTGGGTTTATTAATATGAGATGTTTGATACTAAAGATCTTTAGTTTCAGTGAAGCCATCATGTAGCTGGTGAACTCGTTTAAGACCAGTGTCCCGCACATGTGCTTACAATGGCTTCCCTGGTCACTGGTGCAGGCAGTAATTGTCTGGCCAGTACAGGGACATATCTGCTGATGCAGATATGTACACACATGCAATATAATACACTATGCCTTAGGGCTGTCAGGTCTGCTGTGGGGTGGCTTACAAATATTGCATGCAGTGTTGAGGGACATGGCATACACGTGTGTACCATGTTGTGTTTTCACTTTTAGGAGCACCTGGTCACGCAGCCTGCAGTGGCAGTCTGTGAGAGTTTGGTGTTGGGTCCCTTGGAGTGGCACAAGATATGCTGAAGCTCTTAGGGACCCTCTTTAGTACATATGCCCTAAGTATCAGAGGTACCACTTACCAGTGACTTACAGAGGTGATAAAGGCCTGGTCCCTTGGGGATCAAGTGACCAGGTGTCTGGTTTTGGGGAAGCAACACTGGCACTGGGAATCTCGGGATCGGGAACCCAGTGCACTTCAGTAAAAGTTGCATCAAATACCAGGCAAAAATTGGGGAGAGTACTGCAAAAAAACCTGTTTCCTACACTTCCCTTCATGGTATTCTGGTGGTCCTCGGTAGCTCCACAGCTCCAGGGAGATGGCAGTTTCCGGTCGGTCCCTTACAATGCTGGCTACGGCAGAAGGGTGTACACTCGTGGCGTGATGGTTCGGGCGTGTTCATCACTTGAGAAAAGAGGTAGAAGCCCCCTGAATGGCTTATGCTCAGCCCACCATAAGCAGGGTCAGTGGCAGAGACAGGATATATTTATTGTCTGTCGGGGTCTGCAGGGAAGGGCTATGTTAGAGTCCTCATCTAGTACTAAGCATCTTAAGCGGACGCACCTAGCTGTTTATAAGAGATGTTGGATCCGTTTCTTAAAAACGTACATTCAGGGGCCTTTGACGGACAATCACAGGATATAAAACTTTCTCACCAGATGCTATGGGTTGTTTCCTGTATCAATCCGCCCTCAGAGGAGTACTCCTATTACCAGTCTCAAGGGACTATTTTTTATCCAATCGGTAAATGTATTTATCACACAGCTACAAAGTCCCCATCATTCCATGTGCATCTTTAAAGAGGCCATTTCAAGGAAATCTGAATTATTCCCTTCTTTATGTACAAGTCACTGTGGAGAACTTTTTCAGCAACTAAGGACCCTATGTATATAATTGTGAAATACCGAATTCTTAATACTGAACTTTACCGATTCGGTATTAAGAAATCGCTATTTCAGATATAGGTAAGAGTTTGGTAAAAAAATACTGAATCCTTAATATTCGTTATTACCGAATCAGTAATTGAGATTCGGTAAAAATGAATACCTACCCATTCATTCCTATGGCCTTGAAGGCCCATAGGAATAAATGTGAAGACATTCGGTATTACCGATTCTGTATTACCGAATCAGTAATACCGGGAGGTATTTCAAGGGTGCCAGGGTGTCCAAAGGACACCCTGTTGCACCCCTGAAATGTGCATGTGTGCACATGTGGCACACATCCATGCCCTAAGGGCATGGATGTGTGCCACATGGCACATTTCAAAAAGCAAAAAAGTGCTTTTTGAAAGGAATTCGGGAATTACCACCAACTTGAAGTTGGTGGTAATTACCGATTCCTTAAGGCCCAAAAGCACTCTTTTATGTGCTTTCTACTTTGCATTAATTACTGATTCCTTAAATGCAAGGCCAATAAGGAATCGATTCTAACAGTGTGCTGCCTCTAGATGGCAGCCTTGCTCCTCTGATGTTGTGTTTGTGAATCGTCTTGTGCGTGTGTGTGAGATGTCTGAAAGAAAGGGGATATGTAGGGTTGGCCGAAACACGCTGTATCCTTTGTTGCAAATATACTTCTGTTACCTCTTGCAGTGGTGAGTGATGGCTCAGTGAGCTGCATGCGTCGTGAGCTGGCACCAGCAGCAGACTGCAAAGCAAACGTTTACGTCCTCGCCGTTTTATCATTCATTATTCTTAGGCTGCTCAAAGTATTCCTTTGGATTATAATAAACACATTTCATCAGAGTGATTACGTACAGAGACTGATGCATCAGACGTTCTTCCAGTGCATGCGTATCACTTTCGAGCAAAGCTTGGAAAAGTGGGGAACAAAATTGCCCCAAATGACAGTTTGTGGTAAGCAATTGTGAAGTGAGAAGGTGAGCGTCTCTTTTTGCTTGAGGGTTGTGATATCAAGCTGTTAATTTCCAGCTACCCCCAACTAGGATGAGCCTCGAATAAAAAGAAGGGTTGGAGGCCCTTTAAGTGAGGCTTTGAGTTGTGCCCACGTGGCACTGAAAATCAGAGGCCTCCCTCACCACCTGCAGGTTGCTGTTCCGAACGTAAAGCAGACACAGTGCCAGCGCCACTTACTGTATATACTATACTAAATGTACTAAATGTATATTTAACTGGTGCAGCCCACATGCAGCTCTGGTTTAAATGTCAACCCTTGAATCCAGCTGAACCCCGGGCCATGTTATCAAGAAAGGGCGATACATTATCTGATAATATGCCCTTGTGAATTCCCATAGAAGGCCAGGCTCACACCAGAACCAGGGCTGCTATGGGAATTCAGAAGCGTATACTATCAAGCCCATTATCACCGCTTTAGTGGCAGTTTCCTGCCGATAAAAGTGGCGATAATGTATCGCCCTTTCTTGATAATATGGCCCCCCCTCTTTTACAGCACTGAGCACATGTGCATCTCGACATGCTCATAAGGGCGCTAACACACAAAACGAGCAGGATGCCCGCAGAGAACACCAATAAAATCAATTAAAAAAGAATAACTCCTTAAGTGCTGCTCATTTAAGCAAGGGTCATTTCCAGCCCAAGTTGTCAATGCCAGGCATCACACATCAGCAGTGTTTAATCAGTAAAAAAAAAAAAAAGAAAGTGCCAGAGCCCATGTCAGGAGGCCCTTGCTGCTTGCACACCCCTGCCAGAGCTGCCAATGGCAGTGCCAACACAACTACTAACCATGACACGCCTACAAGTGTGACCATTCAGACTTTAATATACATTAAACATGACTAATACCTGTCACCCAAGCTATTCTCATAGATTTGTATGGCAGGTATTAGTCATTTTTGATGTATATTGAAATATCGGAGAACTGTTACAGTCCTCACAAAATCAGAAAAACAGCGCCACCATGTGGCAGACTGTCATAAGTGCAGGTGCTGACAATTAAGTGCCGGTGCTGAGTACCGGAAACCACCGACTCAAATATTACACTGCACCTCAGAGGCAGAAGGTGTTTGTATGCATTCTGACACAGTCCTTGCGAAATGACGGTCCGATTAATTGACTGATACCCTTGCACAGTGCACTACGAAAACACCTCTAGACGCTGGGAGCCTTATGGCTTACAACTGTGGGAGCCAAAGCTGAACACAGAGGTGAGATGTGAGACTTCAGTGAATCAAGAGAAAGGATTGAGAAAGAAGGCTCTCAGTGAGAAATGCCAACACTGGACCGCCAGGTCAAGGGTCTTGGAGCCCCAGTCCACTGATGTCAGATGAGGGGATGTTTTCTGTGGGGAGCGATCATGGTTTTCAGGGGGGATGTTCCCGTTCAAGTCAGCGGAGGCTTTTCACTTATTGGGAGGATAAAGATGAGACCGAAGAGGCTTTTGCCCTCCAAGGAGGGCGAGGGCAGATGTAGGTCAAGGTGTCGGTCAGGAATATCGAAGACACAAAATTGTAGGGTCACAATATTGTGAGCAGAACGTCAAGGGACAAAATATCGAAACATACATTTGTGTGAATTTTCTATACCCAACTCCATATATACATACCGTAGAGATCTATGCACCTCCAAGGCGCATAATGTGGAGTTAAGAATAGTAAATCCATACCTCCCTCTGTGCAGTCATCTTTTCGATATTTTGCCCCTCCATATTCTGGTCACAATATCGTGACATGAATCGTATGCTAAGATAGGCTGCCGGTATGTGTTGGGATACGAAGGCTGCCTCTCAAGAGGTCAGACTCCATTAAAGTGCATGGGATACTGAGGGCCCGACCGCCTGCTTGGGTCTGAGGATCACATATAGCCTGTGGAGATGCTGGGCTGGACTGCGACGGGCTCTCACTCCCTGGCCTGGCAGGAGACTGCCACCAAAGCTGAAAGCTCCCATGAAAGTTTATGGGGTCGAGTGAAACTTCAGAAAGAGACTTCCAAGGTGTGAAGGAAGGGCCAAGAAGGTCTGGTCAGGAAGAGGGGCCACAGTAAAGCGAGGTTCTCCAAAGTCTACGAGGATATTGGGGGTAATTAGATGTGAGCCCATTCCCAGGGTGTGAGACTCCATGGGTATGCACGAGGGGAACGCAGCTGTCTGGCTATGACACGGCTTTCCAAGGATTGAGAATCCATTTATGTCTATGAAGATTGCGGGGCTGGCTAGATATAAGGCTGGCCCCCAAGATGGGAGTGGGCCTTAGAGTGGGTACTTGCATTCAACAACCTCCCTTAGAGTCCCTGATAGTCTAGGAGAAAACTGAGCTAGGCGGGAGAGGAGACCGCTTCCCAGGGTTTGAGACTCTGATAGAGTCTGGAAGGGTGCCAGTTGGAGTAGATATGAGACAGCCTCCCTTGATTTGAGAGTCCATTAAAATCTATGGAAGTCTAAATGTAGACGGCATCAAAAACTGTGAGACTATTAGAGTTTATGTGGAGAGCGAGACCGCTTCCCAGGGTGTGAGACTCTGCTAATCTGTGAGAGCGCCAGATGGAGTAGATATAATCCTACCTCCCATGATTCGAGACTCCATTAAAGTCTGTGGATGTCAGAGGAAGTCTGGATGTAGAATGTATCCAAATTTGTGAGGCTATTAAAGTTTATGTGGAGAGCGAGACTCCTTCCCAGGGTAATCTGTGAGGGCGCAAGTTGGAGTAGATATGAGGCTGCCTCCCATGATTTGAGAGTCCATTAAAATCTATGGAAGTCTAAATGTAGACGGCATCAAAAAGTGTGAGACTATTAACGTTTAGGAGGGGAGCGAGCGTCACGTTGTAAAGCCCTGTGCCACATGTAGGTGTTCCAGCGCAGGTGGAGGGGGGCGTTCCGTCACAGGAACGCCTCCTAAAAGTGGCTAAGTGAAATCTACAAGATTCTTTTAAGGCCATGCTGCATCAAAACCCTACGCCTGCTTGAAGCAGGCGTAAGGATTGACGCAGCATGTTAGGGATAGGGCACCCTCCAGCAATGCGCCACCTTTCCGACGGGGGATGCGACACGCATCTGCCCAGCCGTGCGCCATGGTGCACCGCGTTGTAAATGTGGCCCATCAGTGGTGGCGCACGGGTCGGAAGATGCATCGCAGCTCTTCTGGCGCATCCCTGCTGATTAGCAGAGATGCGCCAGAAGTAGTAAATTTGCCCCTATGAGGACACAAAGGCAACTTGATATGAGACTGCTCCAAAGAGTTTCTTGGAGGACAGTTGGGGCCAGTTTAAAGTTTGGCCAGTGGTACTCTGTCAATCAGGGCGGTGGAGGACAGTACGTCCACCACACTCACGGAGAACCGTCTGCCAAGTGTAGAGCTCACTTCGGCCCAGCGGTCACCTCTGTATGTTGAAAGGAGCTGTCATCATAGCTGTTCCTGTCAAGGTACAAAAAGTTTGGACGGCCGCTGTCAGTTTTGATGGCTATCCACCAACCCTTGACTAACTTATTGTTTTTCAAAAACAAACTGCTACAGTGGGAGTTTGTTATTGAAAAACAAACAAAACAACAATGGCCTCCAGACCTAAGGAACTTCCCTGGGTGTGGAGGTGTTATTTTTTTCTATCTCTCACCCCCAGACTTCACCTGGCAGTAAGAGACAAAACAAGCATTTGCAATGCAATAGGTCTCGCATTTGTGAGAGTTTGAGCTTTTGGCATTGTAAATGACAATGCCTTTTATTTATCTGTTTTGATAATTAACACATAAATAAAAGACATTGTCATTTACAATGCCAATAGCTACAACTTTTCAAACTGCGAGCACTACTTCACTTCAAAGAAGCAGCCACCATTGTCCCGTGATGCATGGAAACTGAAAGCGCGCTTGGCGCGCTGAATGTTGCAGGAAATCATGTCATGCCTGCAGTAGAAGAAACTCATTAAACAAAATAGTGCTCTGTCCTAAAGAACCCAGTTAGCTGATAACAGTGCATTGTTTTAAGTATAAAAAATTAGCAGCAGTAAGCCGCTCTGTAATGGCCATCACTAACATCTGTGTTACAGCAAACAAATGATGGACGGAATGCTGACAATGCAAACATGCTCCCCCAGACACTAACATCTGTGGCATTTTTATCCTATCCGGGAGAAGGGGGAAACATCCTTTACAACGCAACTTTTACCATACAGTGCCTTTACGACGCAACTTTTACAACGCAAACAATTACAACGCATTGCGCTGGGGGGCGCTCTAGGATAGGGAATAAGTTTAATTTACTGTCCAACACCTTCCCTAGTGTCCACGGGGACTGGAGTTGGAATAGTAATTTAAACTATTCACTATCCAGCGCCCCAAAGCACTATGCGTTGTAAAGGTATGCGATGTAAAAACCGCGTTGTAAAGGCATGCGATCTAAAAGTATGCGTTGTAACGTCATACATCCGGGAGAAGGTGTTCAAAGGGAAGGGACTCCAAATATTCTTCAGAACCCCACCCCCATTTCCAATAATCACACTTTGGATGCTTAAGATAAGTCTAAACATACATAAACATTACCAATTTAATAGAATAATTGTGAACAATTCTGAGGGGGGGGGGCAATTATTATTTTTTCCATCGGGTGGGGGGGGGGCAACATTAAAAAGTTTGAAGACCACAGCTCTAAGAGTTACAGCTCTGCCTGGGTGAAATATACTACTTGTGCTGCCACCAGAAATGCGTCAACCCTGATCAAACTCCACTGCGTCAAGCTTGGAGCATTATCTGGGCATCACATGTGCGTCACCATCAAGTCTTGATGGCACAGCTACCATCACCTCTCTTTTATCCGGGCACCTCAGAAATAGAACCCCGATCCCTCTTCTGCAAGGCGCTTCAGGTACGGCATGCTGTAGAAACGATACAACACAGTGCAATGCTGCAGTTGGAAAGTTTGCATGCCACTGGTAGGCGCCTCAGTGCTGCCTCCTGAAGCCTTGACTACCTTTCCCTCAGACAGGGATAGCCCTCCACCCTTTTCAACACCGCGTGAAAGAGAAAACCGAAGCGTATTTGGCGCAAAGATGAATAAATGGACCGGAACGAAGTCAAAGGCACCAGCAAAGCATTACTTATCACAAAATTATGACAGTGCCAATCCGAAACCTGCAGTGTGAGGCTTATCCCGCCTGGAACCTCAAGGACAGCCAATAAGTGTATAGCGTCAAGAGGCTGCTCGCTTCACAGTGGGCGCTAACTGAACGCTCTCATTTTCTGGGAAGGCAAGAGTAGCAACTGCGCTTGCCCATACCCCCTGCCCCTATAAAAAAAATGTTTTTTAAACTATTCAAGTTCATTTAATTTTTTTAAAAAACAAGAAAATAAAAAAAGCAGGTTATTATTTGCCAGAAAGGGCTGAAAGTAAGCGAGGGCTTGGAGTGCCAGGGTGCTGCGGGTGTAATGGGCGACCACCCCTACCATCTCGCTGCAGGGACACGGCGCCTTCCGCTAATTGCCAGGGCGCGAGGCGGGCGACCTAAAAACAGCTCTCTTTGCCCAGCCCTGCTTTGCTAACAGTCACCAGCAGTAGACAATCCAGAATATTTTGTCACCATTCACGAGGTGTCGCCTTTAGGTGGCACAAGTAAGGCTCCTTATTGACAATTTATCATGGCAGCAATGAACACAAGTTAAGTATTGAAAAAAACTCACCGCCACAGCCCGGCTCGAACAGGAAGCCAGGCAACCTGTGTTGGGACGGGGTGGGGCCGCAAAAATACAGGAAGCAGACGGGAGCCTACCCCGCGCTCCTGTGCCCGTGTAGCCAGCTGGAAGATTTGCGTGTCAGCTAGCGGGGCTCCTGTGCTCGTGGAGAGCCCCGCCTGTTGGCGAGAATGACCCGCTGGCTGCCGAGAGAGAGAGGGACACGCAAAAAGAACCAGGTGAGTGGGGTGTGAGGGGGGGATGAGTGCGCGTGTGTGCGAGTGTGTCTGTGTGTGTCTGTCTGTCTGTGCGCGCGTGTGTGTATGCGTGTGTATGTATGCGTGCATGTGTAAAAAGAGCCCGATGACTGGTGGGGGGGAGAGGGGATGTGTGCGCGAGTGTCTGTGTGTGTGCGTGCACGCACGTGCGTGTGTCTCTGTGTGCTGTACGAGCTAAGGGAGACAGGAGATGGTGAACGTGCGCGCGACCTGATCCGATTATGGCAGGTTGCGCATGCACATCTCTTGTCTCCCTTAGCTCGTTGTAAGCAGAACCGCCGACAATAGGGCTCGCAGCGACATCGCTTCGCGATAGTTGCAGGTCCGAGACCTAAAAAGGGCATTATACCGCCTACTCTAAATAGGGTGGGCATTGTTGCCCATCCTCCACGGCCCCTGCCCGATCGGGAGATTGGAGGAAGCTTTCCATCAGCAGAGCTAACAGGGGTTGCGTCACTGGAAAGCTGCCAGTCCTGCCAGCCCTTAATAAGGCAGGTGGGCCCTCAGTTTCATGGACAGGGAGCTCCACCACACTTGCGACAGAGTACATTGTCCACCAAACTCTAAATCAACCCCTCCATCTGGCTAAATATGAGATTGGGTAACAAGACACTACATCCCATTAGAGTCTGTGAAGACCCCGAGGCTGACTAATATGAGATTGCTTCCAGAGCTTCCCGTGTCCATGCATGAGGAGCTCATCCAGTCCCACTCCGTTCAATGCATTCTGGGACTTGTAGTCTTGAAATTAAAATAGGATCAACCAGGACTGAAATTCCCAGTATGCAAAGACCAAAAACCCTGAGCTCGGTGAACTACTCACGCTCTGAGAGCTCTCTACTTCCTGTAGCACGTGACTCCCTAGGACACTAAAGGAAACTAAATGTGGAGCTGCTTGCAAGGTGTGAAGTTGCATCCTTTGGGGTGAAGCTTGAGGGGTTGCATTTGAATTGCATTATTCTTCTGAGGACAGAAACAGAGCCAGTCCGCTTCCTCTAGTCTTGGTTTTTCCTTTGCTTTCCTGGATTTGTAGTCATTATAAAACCGGTACAACAAGTCCCAGAATGCAAACAATAAACCTGGACAGCTGGCCAAGTCACACATTGAAGTGGAAAACTCGTTTAAAAAGTGCTGGGCTTCTTAGAAACAAAGGGGCAGATGTATCAAACGTTTTTTTTTGTCGCTAACTCTGCGACTCGCAAAATAGCAGCGTTTGAGACAAAAAAATCGGAAAATGCGATGTATCATTGAAATCGCATCCCAGACTTAAGGAATCGCAAATTTTGCCATTCCTTAATTTTGCATCAGCATTTAAGGAATCACAATTTGCGATTCCTTAAATGCTATGTATGAAGCATTCAGGTTTTGCAATTGTACACTAATAAATCGCAAATTACCACCAACTTGTAGTTGGTGGTAATTTGCAATTTCTTTTACAAATGCACTTTTTGGCATTTGTAAAGGTGCCAAGCAGCGCTCATACATGCCCTTAGGGCATGTATGTGCGCCATATGCGCACACATGTACATTTCAGGGGTGCAGCAGGGTGTCCTTAAGACACCCTTGCACCCTTGAAATTATTCTCAATTTGCGATTAGCAAATTGCGAATCGCAAATTGAGAATAACTTCACATTCATTCCTATGGACCTCCTGGCCCATAGAAATGAATGGGAAATTATTCCTTATTTGCGAATTCACAATTTGCTATTCGCAAATAAGGAATTTTAGGAAATCGCAAAAAAATTGCGATTTTGTAGAAACATACCATTTTGCAATTCTCAAATAGCGATTCTCAAAAAATCGCTATTTGAGAATCGCAAATAGGTATTTTGATACATCAGCCCCAAAGAGAGCAGCCATTTGTTTGCATTTTGTGATTTAATTCTGGAACAGTCGAGAGCAGGTAGGTGAAAAACAATCTGCGTAAAAAAATCAGGGTTCTGTTGTAACATGGCAGTGATCCCTCTGTTTTCCCTAATATTCATTCTGAAACAATACAGAGAGCTCTCAGGTACTTTTTACCTGTTATCTGTATGTGTGTCTTGTTTTAGGTTTATGTTTCAGAAAAGGAAATACCAGATTTCACTGGTTTTCTTAATATAATTACTGGCCTGAAATTAACAATACAGACATGCTGGTAAAATAAACCTAGGTGCAAAACTTAGTATCGCATTTAACTCAGACTATGTGCCATTAGTGCAAGGACACCGGTGGGTTGTGTCTGATGGGGTGAGCGTCATGGTAAGACAGTGGAAAGGCTTTGCAGGCACCAGGTCAGTCTGGAAGTGTTGAGCTATGCAAGAGTCTGCCTGATAGTCCCCTAGGTGGCCAGTTGATGGCAGCAGAGGATTGAAAAAGCTGTAAAAGTTCTATCATAATACTCTTGACAACTGTGCTTCATATGCTTTGTTTACTGGGCGCTTTCTGTAAACAAATAAACACAGTTAATCCTAAACGTCGTTTTAATGAAACAAATCAATGACTCGTGCAGGGAAAAAATAGTTGTGGTTAGGTCTGGCTTGGCAGAGCAGCTGTAACATGCCCTTATGTGAACAACAAAAAGAGCTTTCAGAGTACAACTGAGAGAGCTGATTGGGTCCCAACCACCTGTTGGTGGTCCTGATCACCGGATTTGATTTGGCCAAAGTTGTGGGCTTCCACTGAAAAAAATGCTTATACTGCACTTTTTACATGGTGTCAAAGCTTATACTGAATGCAGCAGGGAAATGTTAGTTATGGTGGCAAGACAATGACCAAAGGTATAGGCCTGATCTGTTTATGATGAAATGTTATGATAAAGGCAGTAGGCCTGGCTCATTTATTGTGAAAAGCATATGTAAACCTGAATCCAATCAAGGATGGATTGATATTACTTTTGATGAAAGTCTGCATAGAAGGATTTTGTTGCAGATTACTGGAGTGGGCAAGGGTTTTTGCGTTGTTTACCGACTCTTGCAAACTCCGGGGGTTTACACTGTAATGATTCTTGTTAGGACTTTGTGAGTTGCCTTGTATTTTGTTGTGCGTACTGTATTACATACTTGTAATTTTATATGCATATGCTTGATGGTTGCCAGTTTTTGGGCACTTGAATAGGCCTTGATTGGTTAAGTGTAAAGGTAAAGGTAAAAACTGTAGGCCTTATTGGTTCATTGCAAATGTTATGCCTGATTGCACATGTTTGATCTATTATGAAATGTTATGATAAAGCCAGTAGGCCTGGCTTGCTTATAGTGATAAGCATGTGTTAAAGGCAATATGCTGATATGGCTGGATTGTTATTATTACACTGTGCTGAAGCCTGTAGGCAGGGGCGTAGCTTCAGGGAGGGCGTTTGGGAGGTGACACCCCCCAAATATATGCATTAGTTGCTTGTTTTTTGGGTCTGGGCGCCATGAGTCGGATCTGCAATTTCTGTGTTGGTTTTTCTCAACATTCTGTTTTCTATAAGAGGTTTTAACTTAGCTTTATTGAGGGGATTGGTAACTTACATCTATTTAGTGACCAGATACCATAAAATTAGCAAATTTGCATCAGTAAAAGTACCTTCCTAGAAGTTGGCTCTGGCGGTGGCGGGGTCGTTGGTGAGGGAGAGGATCAGCTGCGTGTCGTCGGCGTAGGAAATTATGTTAAGGTTGTGTTGGCGTGCGATGGCCGCGAGGGGGCTCATGTAGACGTTGAAGAGGGTGGGGCTGAGCAAGGATCCTTGAGGTACGCCGCAGATGACTTCGGTGGCTGCGGAACAGAACAGGGGAAGGCGGACTCTCTGGGTTCTTCCGGCGAGGAACGAGATGATCCACTCCAGTGCCTTCTCTTGGATTCCGGTGTTGCTGAGACGCTGTATTAGTGTGCGGTGGCAAACTGTGTTGAACGCTGCCGAGAGGTCCAGGAGGATGAGGGCAGCTGTTTCCCCGTTGTCGAGCAGGGATCTGATGTCGTCGGTGGCTGCGATGAGGGCGGTCTCAGTGCTGTGGTTGGCTCGGAAACCAGACTGTGGGGTCGAGGGATCCGTTCATCTCGAGGAAGGCGGCGAGCTGTTTGTTGACGGTCTTCTCGATGACTTTGGCAGGAAAAGGTAGGAGCGAGATGGGGCAGAAGTTCTTGAGGTCGGTGGGGTCCGCTGTCGGTTTCTTCAGGAGGGCGCTGAGCTCGGCATGCTTCCAGCTCTCCGGGAACGTGGCGGTGGTGAAGGAGATGTTGATGATGTCCCGGAGTTGGGGATGCGATGATGGAGTCGGCCTTGTTGAAGACGGGGTGGGGGCAGGGGTAGGTTGGGGATCCGGAGAGGATGGTGTTCATTGTGCGGGTGGTGGCTTCGGTGTTGACCGGGGTCCAGTTGCAGAGGGTGGTGCTGGGGGCGATGAATCGGTGGTTGGGTGCGTGGTCTGTGCGTCGAAGCTGTTGTGTATGTCAGCGATCTTGCGGTGGAAGAATGAGGCGAGTGAGTCACAGAGGTCTTGCAAGGGTGTGATATCGTTGTTTCCGGAGCTGGGGTTGGAGAGCTCTTTGACGATGTTGAAGAGTTCCTTGCTGTTGTGGGTGTTGTTGTCCAGTCGTTCTTTGAATGTAGTTCTTTTGGTGGTGCGGATCAGCTCGTGGTGTATGCGGGTGGCGTTCTTAAGGGCTGTCATGTTTTCTGTAGTCTGGTCGTGGCGCCAGGCTTTTTCGAGGGTGCGGCAGTTTTTCTTGGATGTTTTGAGTTCGTTGGTGAACCACAAGGCTTTCTTGCTGCCGGGTCTGCTGGGTGGGTTCTTCAGAGGTGCGAGGTCGTCGGCGCAGTTGGTGAGCCACTGTGTGAAGTTGCGGGCTGCTTCGTTGGGGTCTGTTGCGCTGGCGGGAGGGTTCTGGATGAGGGAGGTGGTGAGCTGGTCAGCGGTGATCTTGTTCCAGCTCCTGTGGGGAGCCTGTTGTGGGTGGTGGTGAGTCTTGGTTCTCCTGAAGTTGAAGTGGGCGCAGCTGTGATCTGTCCAGTGTAGTCCGGAGGAGTGGCTGAAGGAGATGTGCTTGCTGGAGGAGAAGACGGGGTCAAGCGTGTGGCCGGCGTAGTGGGTGGGGGTGTTCACCAGTTGCTTGAGTCCGAGGTTGGCAAGGTTGTCCAGCAGGGTGGTGGTGTTGCTGTCATTGTTGTTTTCCAAGTGGAAGTTGAGGTCGCCTAGGAGGATGTAGTCAGAGGAGGTGAGGGCGTGCGGGCTAATGAAGTCTGCGATGGCTTCGCTGAATTGTGTGGGTGGTCCCGGGGGTCTGTAGATGAGAGTGCCTCTGAGGTTGGTCTTGGGGTCGGTGTGTAGCTGGAAGTGGAGGTGCTCGGCGGCGGTGAGGGTGTCGTCGGAGTTGGTCGTGATGTGGATGGTGTTCCTGTGGACGATGGCGATGCCTCCTCCGGTCTGGTTGACGCGATCCCTCCGGGTGATCTTGTATCCGTCCGGGATGGCTATGGCGCTGTCGGGGGCTGAGGAGTCATTCATCCAGGTTTCCATGAGGAAGGCAACGTCTGGTGATGTTGTGTCGAGCAGGTTCCAGAGTTGGACGGCGTGTCTGTGGACGGAGCGGGTGTTGAGCAGGATGCACTTGAGGTGGTTGTTGCTGGTGCCTGGTCTTTCAGGTGCGGTGCAGGTCCAGAGGCAGGTGAAATTGCAGTCTTTGCAAGTGAAGGGTCCGTGGGTGCGTTCGGTAGCAGGCAGGGTTCCGGCCGGGCTTGAGTGCGTTGAGGGTGGCGGCATCGTAGGTCCGTCGTGTGGGCTGGCATCGTCGGGGGCCAGGGGTCCTGGTGCTGGGCGCAGTCCAGGTATGGACGGGCGCAGACGGGCTTGCCTTAGGTGCGCCTTTGGTGCACCAGCGGCGCGCCCGCTGAGCGTGTCCGCTGCGCATCCGCTGTGCAGCCTCCATAAGAGGGGGCGAGGGAGGGAGGGGCAGCAGGGAGGGCCAATGGGTAGTGGGGGGCGGGGCCGCATGGGGCGCGAGCAGCGGGAACCACGGGCGGGAGGGGGGAGCGGGTGCAGAGGAAGAACGAGAGGTACATGAGGGGTCAGGGGCACAGAGGGAAAGAAACGGGGGTACAGGAGGAGACAGGGGCACAGAAGAGAGCGAGGGGCACGGAGAGTAGCAGGGGCAGAGAACGGAAATCAGAAGGGAAAGAGACACAGACAGGGGGCACCGTAGAAGTGGAAACAGGAGGCAAAACCGGGAAGCAACCAGAGGGTTAGGCGGAGAACGGAGGCGAAAAACCACGGAGAGCAGCCCTCGGAGAAGCGGACAGCGCGTGGTAGATCAGTCTGCAGGGAGGCAGATGACACGGGCCAGCAGCAGCGGGAATCCGGGGGTCTGTACAGTGGCAGAGGGAGCGACCTGCCTGGACTGAGGGTCAAAGGTCACAGGCAATCGCTCCGGCAGCAATCCAGGCCATTGTTTTTTGTCCTCTGTGACACTCTTGACCCGACAGAGGGCCTGATTTAGGGTTTGGCAGTGGGAGTAAAAGAAGACAGGGTGGTGAAGGACTTTATTTATTTATTTGAAAGTTTTATATAGCGCAAACAAGACCCTTGTGGGTATCGGAGTGCTTTACAAGGTAAATGTCTTAGATACATAGGTACATGGTAAATAACGTCCGGCACCCTGCTTTGCTCTGTTTGTGAAATTTAAAGATGTCGGCCAGCTTGGTGGACATCTCTATACATAGTCAGGGACCATTGTCATGGCGGTTCCTGTCAATGTAGGAAAGGTTCGATAGATGGGCCCTAAAGTGGGAGTTTGCTTTTACAAATAAAAAATAAATGACCCCCTAAACCATGGGAGTTCTCTCCCAGTATGTGGGCGCTGTTTTCTTTTATTTTTCTGTCCCTCGCTGCCAAGATATACTTGGTGGAGAGGGACAGTAAAAAAAGCCATTCGACTATCCACTCTAAATAGGGCAGTTGTGCAGACAGCATACCTCCAATGGTGCCTACTCTGTAGGGCTGCTGGAGTAAAGTTTTCGATGATGCAGTATATTTTACTCCATCTGTGTAAAAAATACTTGTGGGCCACCGACTCAAAATCAAGTGTGCAGGCCTTGGGTTTCGTTGACAGGGTAGTATGTTACTGTTGCAACAGAGCACCTTTCCGGCAAACTATAATTCTACCCAAAGGCAGAACCTAATGCAAATCAGTACTGACCCTGCTCCTTATGGGAACCGTCCATCCTAAACGTCAGCCCTCTCACCATCCACGCTGTGGCCCACTGCTTTTTTAATTGGGAACTTTGATATTCAAACCCCCAGAATCCCTCAGGACAAGCTACGCCCCCAAGCTACGCCCCCAGGCGGTTATTTTGTCCCATGGACTCTCTCAGATTACCGCAGCAGGCACGGCTTGTGGTGTTGGTGACTGACCTGAATAAACGGTGGGAATAGAAGATGTGTATTAGGATGATCCTTTAAAGCGCTCTTAGGAGGGATTTCATATTGTTTTGAAATTGTAAATGGTTACATATTTGTAAATTGAATACAGTATACCTGATGGTTGTCTTGTGGGAAAGCTAGGAAGTCTAAGCTGGCTATGAAGGAGAAGTGTGGCTCAATGGTTAGAGCGGCAGACCTTGATGCAGAGCTCAGGCCAGGGACCATGGTTCGATTCCCGCCTCGGCGGGTCTCCGGCTCATTAATTCCACTGACTGGATATTCTTGCCTCAGTGCCTGTTTGGATCATGGGTCCCACGCTGCAACTCTGAGCAATAGCTTGCTTAGTCTCCACAATGGCCCTAAAAGCGCTGGGATGCCTGGCTGCACCTGGGGGGTGCCCAGGAGTGGACATTTCCCAAGAAGGGTTCCTAAGCGGTATACGGACAGCGCCGGGACAACTCCGGTGGAGGTAGCTGTGCGCTTTACAAATTCCGACATTTACATTTACATTTATGGTGACAAGCAAATGGTAAAGGTTATAGGCATTATTGATTATTATATATGAAAAGTTATGTTAAAAGCACTAGGCTTGACGTATTTATTGTGAAAAGCACATGCTAACATCAGTAGGTAGTTAACCCGTTGCGTGCTTATGACGGAACCACAACATCATGAGTCACGTGCGGCGTGTGCTCATGGCGGCGTGGTTCCGTCATGCGGCTGCTGCTCCGCCCAAGTGGCATTAATTCCCCGCCTTTGCAGGCGAATTAATGAGTGGGCGGGGCCATGACGGAACCACGCCGTCATGAGAAGACGCCGTCGTGACTCATGACGGCATGGTTCCGTCATGAGCACCGCAGCGCCGTGCTCACCACCTAGGCCACCCCGCGCCACAGCCAAATTCGTGCAGCGGCAAAGGGGTTAAGAAGAGATTGTTATTACTCTGTATTTAAGCCTACAGAGAGGTGTAATGATCCAGGAAGCCTCACAGATCGCCATCGTAAGCCAGGGTTTCGTGTTGTTGATCCGCTCAGACAAACCGTGGGTACAGAAGATTCGCACTGTGCGTATCCTTGTTAGGCCCTAATAGGAGAGATAGTATTTTGCTTTTGTATACATGTGTAATGTTATGACTGTATGTCTGATGCTTGGCTTGTGGGAATGCTTACTCGCAATACGCCACAAGGCAACCAGAGTTGGTTATGGCGACTTGCCAGTCATAACAACCGTGGGTCGCATTAGTGCGCTGGGAAAAGTCATGCCAGGTGCCATAGGACGGCTCTGTTTGTCATGAATAGTTATGACAAAGGCTGTGGGCATATTTACTTATTGTGAAAAGTAAGTGTTTAAGGAAATGCTCTTTTAATGGTGGATTGTTATTTCACTGCGCTAAAGCCTCTGGGCAGGTGATCTGTTACACAGAATCTCGCTGGTTATCATAGTAGACAAGGGTTGTGGTGTTCGTGACCCCCTCAGACAAACCACGGGGACAGAAGATTAGCACTCTGGAAAGCCATTTTAGGATTTATCAGAACATTGCAATGTTGAGTGCACCTTCGAAGACAACGGAGCGCTCCGGGCTTCTACTGGCTGGGAGAAGCCCAGAGAGCAACATTCCAATGTTTTTTATTTTTTATTTTGACAGCTGTTGCTGTGAACAAAGGCCTCTCAGAGCCCGAAGAAATTAAACCCCCTCGGGCTCCGGGAGGCCTTTGTTTTTACAAATTAGAACATTCTGCCCTCTATGGGAAGATAAGTATTTGCCTTTCCAACTGTAATTTTGAATACTTTTGTAAGTTTAATTACTTTATACCTGATGGTAGACTTGTGGGAAGGCTTATGTCCAACACAGTTGGCGTGAGTTATGGCTCAAGCATTACCCCTCAATAAAGCATTGGATGGGTGAGCCCACCATTAAAGACAATGGAGAGTTCCAGGCTTCTAACGGCCGGTAGAAGCCCAGAGCATCAACATTCCAATGTTTAACAAAGGCCTCACAGAGCCCGAGGGGATTTCAACCCATCGGGTCCGTGAGTCCTTTGTTTTACAAAATAGAACATTCTGCCCTCTAGGGGTGGAATGTTCTAATAGCCTTAGAGCCCTCCGTAGTGGGCCTTACCGGCCATTAATGGCCTCCTCCCTTGTTAAATGGCTGGGCCTTCTACTTGGGCCTTTAACACTGGAGCGGGCCTTTAATGGCTGGTAGAGCCCCCTACAGCAGACTCTAAGGCTAAATTCTAGCACCACCACTCCACCGGACTCTTCCCTTCTCGTGTTCAAACACACACACACACATGCACACACACCCACGCGCACATACACACACATGCACACTCACACACCACCATTCTAAGAGTCATTACAAGCTGCCTCTGCCTCAGTTAGCCTACCACTGTATCTCCAAATACTACTCACAAGCCAAGACAGCAGGGGCTCAGGGAGTGATTGAAGTGGGGCGACGCTCCACCCTCACAGACACTCACACATGAAGACACACACACAGATTCACAATCACACAGACTCACACCAAAATAGACACACACATACTGGTCTACACGCACAGACGCACACTCACGCAGACACGCTGGCGGTACATGTCCCTGTCACGCCCCCATCAGAGCCCCCCAGAGTAGCACATCTGTCAGACGCACGTCTGTCTGTCCTGGCAGAGAGTGCAGGGCCCGCTCTGCACAACAAGGAGGCGAGCGCTGGCATCTGAGACACACCAGACATTCTTTCCTAACTTATCAGAAACTGCACGACAATGTGCCCTGATGGCAGAGAAGGTTCCGGAAAGGGTGCGGACTTTGCTTGGCGCTCATTGGCTGCGCTGGGAGCCCGCGCTATTCCTGGAAGTCCCTCCGGATGGACCGATGGACCCGGACGCATTATCGGCCCCGCCCGGCCGGATGGCATCGCCCTGTGGTCGAGGCGAGGCCGGGAGAGGAAAAACACGAGCCGCAGATATGGAGGGATGAAGCACACGCAGTGCCGGGGGGGGGGGCGGGGGGGGGGGGGGGATGTGACACATCCCAGGGCTTGGACTCCGTCTACATTTGTGGCCTTGTTCTTACCTTATTTGTGTCAACAAATCTGTTCCTAACACAAGGTTTCTAACTCGGCGCGTTTCACAGGCTTCCGCTCCAGGCCTTCCAATGACGTGATGTTATTGGCCCTCGGCAGCGGGCCATATTGCTGTAGCGCCTTGATGAGGAACAGAGGAGCAGCACCAACTATGCACAAGCGCTGCATTGACACGACAGAGCCAGGCTGCACTTCGCTTCACTATTATTGGGGCCGCCCTTGTCAGTCAAGCTAGTGCTTAATTTGTAAAAACAAAAATAGGTGTCAGGGCACTCCTCAGGAGGCCTCTGCAGCTTTCACCACCCATTGCCCCAGCCAGTGCTGTCAATGACACAACCAACACAACTACTAACCATCACACCCTACAAGTGTGACAAATCAGACTATTCGGGCCCCCAGACTCTTTTATCGACCTCAGAAGGATGAAAGGCTGAGTAGACCCGCCAGGATTTGAACTTGTGACCATGAGGTCAAACACATGCCCCTGCAGTGGCGACTGAGCCACCAGACACCAGACCCCAAAGGTGTGAGACTATCAGGGCCCGATTCACCGAGGGGCTCCGCATTCAGGGCGGAGGCCCCCAGTCCTGGGTGGACCTCCGTACTGCAGTTACCCACTGCACCCACTGCAGGCAGGTCCCGAAGCCACGCAAGCGGGGCCATCCACCACAAGTGCGGAGGCCCTTTGGCAAGATATGAGACTCCCTGGAGCACACACAATGGACAAACCTGCGACGTCACAGCTAGGAATCTTGAGAAATATTACTTTAGAAGCATATAGAATCCACTTCACCTCAACGTTAAAAGAAACTTAAATAAAAAATGACCACCTCCAATATACTTACTGTTCACTGCTTTGCGATTTACCGAAAGTTTCATTTTAACAAATGAATGCATGCTAAAATATTTTATTAATTACATTTAACATGCCAGGGGCACAATTTCCATATGGATATTATAGGGCATGTGTTTCATATATCTCTCCGCACATACGTAGATTCATAGAATTAGGGCTGGCTGGATATAATCCCCTCAAATGGGGCCAATCTGGCAGAATTTCAGTGTTTGCAAAACTAGTCATAAGGGTTGGATTTCAGGTGCTCTGCGCTGGTTCACCAACAATTTGCAGGAAGTTTCCCACACCGAGAAAAGCTTCTCAATTTGTCAAGGGCAAGAGGGAATCTGCTTTTTGTTTGTGACTAATAAGAGAAAACCCCTAAAATTCAGGACATTGAAAGGAGTTTCTCTGCGCCTCTGGCCTGGTCGCCCCCCTGCTCCTCTCCGCGCCTGCCACTGCAGCCCCTGCTTACCTGCTGACAGAGTTCCTTCGCCGACGCCGCCAGCAGCGCCCCAGCCGCCGCTGGGCCGCCCGCTCTGCCGGTCCCGTTCCCGCGCCTTCTGACTGCGGCCCGCCCCCCCGCCACACGATTGGTTAACCCCTTCCCGCCTCCCAGCGGACCCGCCCTCCCTGCTCCCCTCTTATGACGCCCCCTCAGCGACCGCGCAGCGGACGCGCGCAGCGGGAGCACCGATTGAGCGCCGAAGGTGCGCCAAAGGTAAGCCCGTCTGCACCCGTCCGCGCCTGGACCGCGCCCAGTGCCAGGACCCCTGGCCCCCGCAGACCCCAGCCCACCCGCTGGACGTACGACGCCGCCACCCTCAACGCACTCAACGCCGGCCGAACCCCTGGATGCTACCGAGCCACCCCGAGACGCACCCACGGACCCTTCATCTGCCAGGCCTGCAAGTTCTCCTGCACCCGGACCTGCACTGCACCAGCACCCACCAAGCCGAACTCCAGCAGCAGCCACCTGAAGTGCATCCTGCTCAACACCCGCTCCGTCCACAGACACACCGTCGAGCTCTGGAACCTGCTCGACACCACAGCCCCAGACGTCGCCTTCCTCACGGAAACCTGGATGAACGCCTCCTCAGCACCCGACATCGCCATCGCCATCCCGGACGGCTACAAGATCATCCGGAGAGACCGCGTCAACCAGACAGGAGGAGGCATCGCCATCATTCACAGGAACACCATCCGCATCACGACCAACACCGACGACACCATCGCACCCGCCGAACACCTGCACTTTCAGATCCACGTCAACCCCAAGACCACCCTCAGAGGCACCCTCATCTACAGACCCCCGGGACCACGCACACAATTCAGCGAGGACATCGCCGACTTCATCAGCCCGCTCGCCCTCCCCTCAGCCGACTACATCCTCCTCGGGGACCTCAACTTCCACCTGGAGAACAACGACGACCGCAACACCACCACCGTGCTGGAAAACCTCACAAACCTGGGACTCAAGCAACTGGTGACCACCCCCACCCACCTCGCCGGACACACACTCGACACCGTCTTCTCATCCAGCAAAGACATCCCCTTCAGCCACGCCACAGGACTCCACTGGACGGACCACAGCTGCGTCCACTTCACCTTCAGAAGAACGACGACCCACCACCACCAGCAACAGGTTGCCCGAAGAAGCTGGAACAAGATCACAGCCGACCAGCTCGCCGCTTCCCTGAGTCAGCACCCTCCCGCCAGCTCAGCGAACCCCAGCCAGGCCGCCGACAACCTCACGAAGTGGATCAGCAACTGCGCGGACGAACTCGCCCCTCTGAGGACCCCGCCCAGCAGACCCGGCAGCAAGAAAGCCCCATGGTTCACCGACGAACTCAAGAGCTCCAAGAAGAACTGCCGAGCCCTCGAGAAAGTCTGGAGAAGGGAACCAACACCGGACAACATGACCACCCTCAAGCTTGCCACCCGGAAGCACCACCAGCTGATCCGCGCCACCAAGAAAACTGCATTCAAGGACCGACTGGACAACAACGCACACAACTGCAAGGAACTCTTCAACATCGTGAAAGAGCTCTCCAACCCCAACGCCGGAAACAACGACATCACCCCATCGCAAGAACTCTGCAACTCCCTCGCCTCCTACTTCCACAACAAGATCGCGGACATACACAACAGCTTCAGCAGTCAACCATCGCACACAACGACCACAGCAACGCCACCCACCACCACCCTCCGCGCCTGGACTCCGATCAGCACCGATGACACCGTCCGCATGATGAACTCCATCCACTCCGGATCTCCGACCGACCTCTGCCCTCACCACGTCTTCAACAAGGCCGACACTGTCATCGCACCCCACCTGCGGGACATCATCAACACCTCCTTCGACACCGCCACCTTCCCGGAGAGCTGGAAGCACGCCGAACTCAGCGCTCTACTAAAGAAACCAACAGCGGACCCCACCGATATCAAGAACTACCGCCCCATCTCGCTCCTCCCGTTTCCAGCCAAAGTCATCGAGAAGACCGTCAACAAACAGCTGGCCGCCTTCCTCGAGACGAATGGATCCCTCGACCCCTCACAGTCTGGCTTCCGAGCCAACCACAGCACCGAGACCACCCTCATCGCTGCCACCGATGACATCCGAGCCCTGATGGACAACGGAGAAACAGCGGCCCTCATCCTCCTAGACCTCTCCGCGGCATTCGACACTGTCTGCCACCGCACCCTAGTGCAGCGCCTCAGCAACGTCGGAATTCAAGAGAAGGCACTGGAATGGATCCTCTCCTTCCTCGACGGAAGAACACAGAGAGTCTGTCTACCACCGTACAAGTCAGAGGCCACCGAAGTCATCTGCGGCGTCCCTCAAGGATCCTCGCTGAGCCCCACCCTCTTCAACGTCTACATGAGCCCCCTCGCGCCCATCGCACGCCAACACAACCTGAACATCATCTCCTACGCCGATGACACCCAGCTGATCCTCTCACTGACCAACGACCCCGCCGCTTCCAGAGCCAACCTTCACGAAGGGATGAAAGATGTAGCCGAATGGATGACGACCAGCCGCCTGAAACTGAACTCAGACAAGACGGAAGTCCTCATCCTGGGCTCCTCGCCCTCCGCCTGGGACGACTCCTGGTGGCCCCCCGCCCTGGGCACCGCACCCACACCGACAGACCACGCACGCAACCTGGGCTTCATCCTGGACTCCTCCCTCTCCATGACCAGACAAGTCAACGCCGTCTCCTCGTCATGCTTCAACATCCTGCGCATGCTACGAAAGATCTTCCGGTGGATCCCCACCGAGACCAGGAAGACGGTCACCCAGGCCCTCGTCACCAGCCGACTGGACTACGGCAACGCCCTCTACGCCGGAACCACCGCCAAGCTCCAGAAGAGACTCCAGTGGATCCAGAACGCCTCAGCCAGACTCATCCTCGACATCCCCCGACGCAGCCACATCTCCGGACATCTGAGAGACCTGCACTGGCTCCCCGTCAACAAGAGAATCACCTTCCGTCTCCTCACCCACGCACATAAAGCCCTACACGACCAAGGCCCGAGCTACCTCAACAACCGCATCAACTTCTACGCTCCCAAACGCCACCTCCGATCAGCCAGTCACGCCCTCGCCGCCGTCCCCCGCATCCGAAGATCGACAACAGGAGGAAGGTCCTTCTCCCACCTGGCCGCCAAGACCTGGAACTCCCTCCCGACCGACCTGCGCCTGACCCAAGACCACCTTTCCTTCAGGAAGAAGCTCAAGACCTGGCTGTTCGAGCAGTAGCAGCACCCCCCCCCCCCCCCCCAAGCGCCTTGAGACCCTCCGGGTAAGTAGTGCGCTATATAAATGTCCATGATTGATTGATTGATTGATTTGGGGGAAATAAAATTCTCTGTGAAAAAAAGGATAAAACTTTTTTATGCGCAGTAGCAGTTTTGCAGCACATTTTTTGCACCTAGAAATGACAACCTGTCACAGTTCTAGATACAGAAATAAATTCACGTGTGTTCTAACTTCTAATGTGTGAATTGAAACTCACTGGTAATTAATAAAAGTAAGACCTTAGCTCCGGGGTGTAACTTATAGTCAATTTTATTCGGAGTGAATGGGGGGAGGGGAGAATCTTGAATTTCCAATCTATAAAGCAGTAGGCCTCAGGGTGAATGTGTGAGGTGCCCAAGGTTCGGGATGGCCTGTTCCCATCGGGGCAGGGTCAGTACAGATTGGGGCTGAGACAGTGTCTGGCAGATATTTACTCTGTTGCAACAGAGAGCACTGCCTGCAAAACTCAAGGTCCGCGCACCCGATTTGAGTCAGGCGGGTCACAAGTTTTACGCCAACAGAGTGAAATGTGCTCTGTCAGTGTGAAACTTCCTTCGACTGACAGACTGAGTAAGTGTCATCAGTAGTAAGCCGTCTGACCGTCCACACTCTTTAGACTGGATGCTCAGATGTTTTTTCTACTGTCCGTCGCCACCAGCTTTATACAGCAGTAAAATAGAATGACCCGCCACGCCACGGGAGAAAACGGGTGTAAGGATCATTATTTTTTTCCATCTTTCAAAAGCATTTGTTTTTAAAAAAGAAACAACTTTTGATGGCCAGCCATCATGTTAGAGAGATCCCACTGTTAACCTTTTCCTACATTAAAGAGTAAAGTCCAGTGGCGGCCAGCGCTGGCTCACAGATGGGGGAGGTGGGGGGTGTCGTGGGGGCGAGTCGCACATTGGGGATTCGCGAAATACATTAAAAAAATGTACCTTGCTGTCGGACCCCAGTCTCTGCTCCTGCTCTCCTTGTCTTCGGACAGGAAGCACAGCCAGGCTCCAGTGACCAATCAGAATGCTGCAATGCAGCATTCTGATTAGTAAGTACCTTGGCTCTCCTGACTAATCACAATGCTGCAATGCTGTGTTGTGATTGGTCTGAGCATTATGACATGGCACTCAGCCAGGGACTGGGGGCCTTGGCATGTTCTCCATGCAGGCTGTAATGCACCCTGCATGGAGAACAGGGAAAGTGCGCATGACTGGTTTGGCCGAGAGGGCCAACTAAACAGTCATTGTGCAGTTAGGAGTGGGCTAACCACTCCTCCCCTGCCCTGCTTCGAGAGCGGAGCAGCCACGCCCAACCGCCCGCCGAGCAGAACACAGAATACAATGATAATAACTCAAAGTTATTATCATTTTATCTTTCTTGCTTTGCGTTGCTCAAAAGCAGTGAGGTGATGCTCCTCCGCCATGGTGAAGGAGCCGCCACTGGTAAAGGCAGTAGAGACCTCAGCCTCCCTGTCACCTTTGCTCTGCTTGCTAAGGCCTCTGTGTAGACTGGTGCAGTGGGTGAAACACAACGGTTTAGAAGGTTACCCCGAGGGATTGTCAGTGGTTCGACTATTTGCATGCATGCGTGCCCATCACCTTCGGTTGTTTTATTGCCAGTAGTCGGTCTGACTGGCGTAGCTTTTGAAGCCTACTGCTGCCGATGTTTGTGAATTCTAAAAAGTAGTGAAATTGCATTAATTCAAGGAGCACTTCTATGTGCTGATTTGCTACTTTTGTTGTAAACTGGTCACTAGTGGGCGTATTTAGAAAGAAGTGGTACAACGCAGCATAGCAAGCAAAGTTGCTGCGATACGTTGAATCACCTGAAGAGAGCCGACTGCTCCACATCTTCTTGGAAATGGTGCAGCTCTGCGCTCTCCATGCAGTGGTGCACTTTGGGGTGCCTAGAGCCAACACGGGCACACTTGCTCCATAGTGTAAGGGTGTCTGCATTGTAGGCAGGATTGTTTTTGTGCTGGAATGGATGCATTCCTGCACAGAAGCTTTATTCAGGGGCATTTTTCCTCTTTGTATTTGTACTGCAGAAACCCGCACAAATGGAAAGAGGGAATAACAAGAGGAAATAAACATATTTCTCCTTGTTACGCCGGCCTTAGGCAATTGCACCATTTTGGCACAAAGTCATGAATACAACTCTTTCTAAATATGGCTCTGCATCAAAATCCACTGGTGGATGTACATAACCCCCCTGCTTCACCCATGGAATGTCTACCTGATGCAAAGTAACGCAAGGCAGTGCAATACGCTGCATTTCTTTATCTAACAAAGCCACGCAAGTCGACATTTGTGTGGCTTTGTGAATACCAAAAAGGGTTTTGCGTAGACGATTTTTCAAAAAAGTAATACAACCCCAATGCAAAATTTTTGCAAATCTGAACCTAATTATATTTTTTCATTTCTGATTAAAAAAATGAACAAGTTAAAACCTCTTTGTGAAATCAGAATGACAAGAAAGACTGACACAGCCATAGCAGGCCCGGCTGAGGGCCACCAGACCCAACTACCAAGCCAATAATGTATTTATTTGGGGGAAGGTGTCATACGTCAAACACCCCCTCAATCTACACTCCTGACTTAGCGACAAATGTAGGAATATAGCTATGGGAGCAAATTTCCACCGAGAATCAGGTCAAAAATGCAGAGACTAATTCTGCAGCAAAGTAGTTCATAAAACAAAAGATGATGCAATGAGCTCAATCCACAAGATCCTTCCTCGAGAGTTTGGAAATCTACACCATGAATGTATTCTTACATTTGGAGCATTTTAAAAAAACTTTTATTGTATTCGCAAAGAATCATAAGAGTGTCCTAATGATCTGTGGAAGTTATAACTCAAGTAAAACGGACTGAGGGCCATATTCTGGTGTTAACCTGGGCTTCTATGGGAATTCACAAGGGCATATTATCAAGCCCATTATCGCCACTTTATCTGCAGTTTCCTGCCGATAAGCGCCGATAATGTAACACCCTCTCTTGATAATATGGCCCTGAGTTTTGCAAACCGAGCAAATGTGCCAAAAATCCTTCTGCGCCCTTGCTTTGCAGAGAACCCGACCTGCATATATTCTATTGGAGGGAAATTCTGCCCACACAGGGCACTGATATTATTCTACACAAAATACATGGCGTGTATTACACCCCTGACCCAGTGGGCTGATCAAGGCGGAAGAGCTCCCCTTGACTCCACCACCCTGACCTTCTGTGGGTTTTTTAGGGAAAACCTAATTGATTCTTATTTTTTGTTTTCTCTTTGCCTTGCATTTTAAATCTCATTCCTTTTTTTTTGCTCTTTAAGTACTTTATATATTTTTTTGCATTTATTTGAGTCCCTCTCAACTTCTTCACAAAGATTCTTGTTTCGTTGCCTTTTCTATTTTTTTTTTACTTTTATAATTTTATATTTTTTGGAGCTGCACTCAGCTTCCCCAAAATGATGCCTAAGAATAGCATAAGAGTTTTCTGAGGGGGCGTCACTCTGTCTTCACCAGCACATGCAAGACGCAGTGCTATGGATGCTGCGCTTAGAGAAGAGAAAGTAAATTCCCTTGAATACTGAAAAGTGCTCCTTGAGAAGGTGCCACAACAGATGACGCACAAGACATGTACTTGTCGCACATTGCAACAGGAGAGCCATCAGTGGAACAACATCTTGCAGTGGGGTCATGATCTGCTGAAAGATATTTCCATGCGTATGTGGGTAACACCCTACTTTTATACAAGCATTGGCAAAGCTAATAAGTTTGGCACTGGCTGCCACACTCTCAGCTTTGTCAATGCTTGTTTTTCATGGTTTTTGTAAAATGTTATTGTTGCAGGAGCTGCTGGGCCCTCACCAATATAAAAAAAAATGCCTAAAAGTAGAAACATTTTTAGTCTCAAAAAGCACACACTGAAACAGTAATCCCTGGCACAGAGGGCAACTACTTTGTTTCCGAATGTGTTCCTGTGACAGAACCGAATACCGTCACTTGCTGTGAAGTTTGCCAATTGCTGAAGTGAGCTCACCCTGTGCCTCACAGTGTATGCTGTGGTGGACGGAAGAAAAAAGTGAAAGAAACAATAGCAGACTAATGGATGAAGAGAGCTGACTGAAAGTCCATAAAATTTAGTATATCATGTATATCATTTTAGTAAAATCAAAAGATCTTGCCTAACTTCAGACCTAAACAAACTTTGGTAAAGCCAATACATCTTGGCGTGGGCCAACATCTTTTTGGCTTTCATCAATGCTTGTTTTCTTTTGCCATTGTTTTTGAAAAACTTTATTGTTGGGGGAGTCTGTTGGGCCCTCATCAATTTAAAAAGCATTGTCTAAAAGGAAAAATATGTATTTGGTCTCAAAAGGCACGCATTGCCATATTAGATCCTGGCAACTTAAGGGAAATCATTTGTGTGCAGATGCGCTTCTTGTGAAAGGGCGGAGTGCCGTCACTCACAGTGAAGTTAGCCAATGGCTGAAGTGGGCTGAACCACGGTATCATGTTGTATGCTGTAGATGATGGAATAAAAATGTAAATAACACAATGACAGACCAGTGGGTGGACAGGGCTGTCTGGAAGCCCCTATAAGTGAAGTGTCTTATAATTTTAGCAAAACTAAAAAGGTCTTGACTACCGCCAGACCTAAAAAGGACCGCAAAGGAGGAGAAACATTGTAAGTTATATTGCTTGGTGTTTGTATAGTGCACGTGTCGCATCAGTGTGACCATGTAGTGCTGTACATTGTCTTCAGGAGGGTGCATTTCTGCTCTAATTTTACGTCATCGGGTGTTTGCGTAGAATGAAGCTGAGACTGTCGCCACACAGCGCTGCAGCCTTCTCCAGGAGCTGTTGTCGACAGTGGCCTTCACAAGTGGTTGAAGAGGCGTGGCTCAGGCCATATCAGATCCAGATCGAGAGGGTGGTCCAATGAGAGGTTGGAGATGTGGCTACAGAGGGTTGTGGGTGGAGCAGTTGGATGTGGAAGGGTTGGGTGTGGGGCGTGAGGGCTGGCGATACACGCCCATCCTTTAGCCCTGAGCACATTGATTCATCTAAGTCTGCCAGTGTTTCTAGGAGGTCATGAAACAGATCCTGCTTTTCACACATTGACTGGTCTCGGGTGGCATTCCAAGCCCGGCTGGTCAGGTGGGCATCGCCAGTTTTTGGTCTTTGGTTCCTGGGTGGGTGTAATAGGGTAGAGTTGTCATTGGTCTTCTATGTGGACTCTGTGGGGCAGTGCTGGTTCACTCATGCAGGAGCAGGGAGGATTGCTATATCCTGGCTCTGCAGGCCAAGTCTGCAGAGTACCAGCCTACAATCGCCTTACTTGTCCTTATCCACTTGTACTCTACGACTAGACGATGTAGGGTCTACTGCTGTGTGCACTGAAAGGCTATCCAATCAAATAACGTACTCAAGTGTTCATTGCTATAATCACGCTCACCTTCATAGGGGCACACCGTCCAAACCCCTGGTTTACTCTACAGAAATCAAAATACAGAAGGAGCGGGAAAATAAAACATGAATTCTTATGACTCCAATTTCACATTTTCATTAAGTAATCAGTTCCAAGAAGCAATCTTCCAAGCGAAAATTGTAAAGTTTGTTTTCTTTATTCTGAAACATATGTCGATGTCAGTCAGCTTCCAGAAGGAGCATTACAAAGTTAACAGCCAATGCGTTTCGTCCCCATACGGGACATTATCAGGGCTGTAAATAAGGAAAGAACATAAAGTCACCATACAATAGTCAATTAGTATACAGTGTACACTATTAAATTAATAGATAGACCATTTAACATCTGTTCCTAATCGTGAAAGTACAAATATACATATGTGTCCATCTCTATCCTCTCCGCGGTGGCTGCTTACCTCACCCGGGCTCACTTTAAAAGACCAGGAGAAGACGGTTCTTTTTCAACTTCTTCATTTTGGATGTAGGTTGTTAGAGAGACAACCACAGCCAGGACAACTCTTCTGGGGACAATGGGATTGACAACAAGAGAAGTGATAACACATGTTGGGTTCGGCTCCTAATCAGGTACATTAGCTGTTGGGGAACTCATGTCTGCGTAGATGCAATGACTACGGGTGGGTCTTTGTTTGTTAGCCGGTGTATCTGTTAATTGGGGGGCTGATTTCTTGAGACACTAAGAGAAGAGGTAACATCCACGGAGGAGACGGGGAAGCTGGAAAGACCAGAGGGTGAACAAGTTGAATGGTGGCTGAGGAAGCTGCCTGGTTACGCACGGCGACAAGGCAGGTGGGGGCGATGCTGAGTCTAGTCTTGTGGTTAAGGAGAACAAGACTTGGGAAGCACTAGTAAGAGAGTGGTTGAGAAGTCCCACAAGGTATCAAGAAGGACATCACGCTGCAGGTGGGATCTGCCCTGCAAGACTGAAGCAGCAGGACCCGGGCAGTAATGCGAGTACCTCAGCTTTAGCTCCTCCAACTTGCTGCAGAATAGAGCTTCCAGCTGAGTACTAAAAGTATTGTTTTCCTTTCCTTGAACTGCATTAAAAACCATGACCTGTAACCGGAGGAACAACCAGGTCCATCGACTGGAGTCGGAGAATTTGTTGGTGATGGCCCAGGAGCAGCCTCGCCATCAGTAGAGGCAACGTCGCAAGTCCAGGACGGATAGAGCTAGCCCGCAGAAGAGCTGCAAGAGGTTAGATGTGAGACGACCAACTGGAGGCATGGACCACATCAGGAGGGGTACGCTACAGGACGGTCAGGACCAATCTGTTGAGGAGCTCTGTGAGACCTCACTTCACACTGACCACTTAAAGGCAGTGACCACTGTTAAGAGAGGCTATTTTGCAAGTCTCGGAAGATCAGGGTTGACCTGCGGCAGAGTTGCGTAAGGTTAGGCTTCAGACTGACCATCAAAAGGCAATACCCATCATCAAGAGGGGCTACGTTGTAGGTCCTGGAGAGTCATGGCCGATATACTGAGGAGTTAAGTGAGATTAGACCTCAGATGAGCCGTCTGGAGGCAGCGACCACCATCATGAAGGCTGTGTTACCCGTCCAGGAAGGACGGGGGTACTCGGCGGATGAACTGCCTGAGGTTAGACCTCAGATTGACCCGCTAAAGCCAGTGGCCACCATCAAGAGGGGCCACATTGCAAGTCCAGGAGGGTCAGGACTAACCAACTGAAGAACTGTGTGAGTTTAGAGGTCAGACTGACCATCTGGAGGCAGTGACCACCATCAAGAGGTTGTAGGTCCAAGAGAGTCAGATCTCACCTACAGCAGAGCTGCGTGAGGCTGGATGTCTGAAGGACCCTCTGAAGGCAGTGACCACCATCAAGAGAGGCTATGTCGCAGATCCAGGAGGGTCATGTCTTACCCCCATGAAGAGCAACATGAGGATTGACTTCAAACTGATCATTTGGAGGCGGTGACCACCATCAAGAGAGGCTATGTCGCAGGCCCAGGAGAGCCAGCACTCATCAAGTGTGAAGCTGTGTGAGGTTAGACAACAGACTGGCCACCTGGGGCCGCATTATGCATACGGCACAGTTTCCCTGTTTGTTTTGTTCTGAAAGTAATGTCGCAATCGGATGTTACGTATCAATTTGAAGGCGCTAACTTCTAACTCAAGGGTGTTGGTTCTGGTTGTGGGGACAAATGATTGCCCCTTTTGGAGAGTTATAATTTCCTCGGTGGAAAGAGATGTTGAGGAAATGTTGATGACTAAGTTTTCATCCATATTCACCTTCTTTTGTACAAAAGAACATCTGCCCAATGCCACTACAAACAGACGACATGCTTAGAGGACTTCGTCCCCATAGTACTTTCATGGCTCCCTCCAGCCACAAAATCATAGACTCATTTGAGAATTTGATTAAACAAGAGATCGCAAGCTTACCATTCCAACAACCAATGAAACATGGGAACTTATCGAAGAAGGAGAGAAACACCTTACAACGGTTGGCTGACAATCCCACCATAACCTGTCAGAATGCTGATAAGGGCAGCGCCCTGGTAATCATGGATACCTGTTTCTACGAGGAACAAATTGAGGCTCACATTAGGGATACTAACACCTATAATGTTCTTCCAGGGGACCCTACTGTCGATTTTACCAAGAACCTGATTCAAATCATTAACCGGGCATTTGACAATGGCACCATCAATGATAAAACCAGACGATATCTGACACCCAACAACCCGAAACCTCCCGTGTTACATATGTTACCTAAGATTCATAAACATCCCTCAAAACCTCCATTTCGTCCGATTGTATCCACCAAGGGAAGCATCCATGAAAACATTGGCAAATTTCTGGACAAGTACTTTCAACCTTTTGTCTTAAAAACCAGATCACATGTACGTGACACCACGGATTTTCTCTTAAAACTCGAGTCCACCATGGAAGAATTAAAAGACACTGAACTGATTATGTGCACAGTGGACGTCTGTGCACTTTATACCTCCATCCCTCATGATTGGGGTATTGAAGCTATTGAACAGGCTTTAATGACATCAGACCTTGACCAGGATTTGAAAGTTTTTTTGATGGAACTGACTATGTTCACTCTTTATCATAGTTACTTCACAGTACAGGACAAGTGGATGCATCAACTCAATGGTACGGCCATGGGAAATTGCGCAGCTCCTTGCTACGCGAATATCTTTATGAAACAGTTTGAGGAAACACACATCTTGAGCCAATCTAAGTGGTCGGAACATGGAAAATTATATCTACGTTACATTGATGACATTTTTCTACTATGGGGTGGGCCAGTTGAGTCTCTGGTCGAATTTTTAATGACTTGGAACAACATCAATGACAGAATCCAATTTACATGGGATTATCACGAGAGATGTGTACATTATCTAGACGTGGAAATCCACAGAGAGACAGGCCAATGGTCCACTAGTTTATTCCGCAAACCCACAGACCAAAACTCAACTTTACACTACACAAGCTTTCACCCTTGGAATTTAAAGAACAATTTACCGTTTGCTCAACTACTCCGAGTGAAACGTATTGTCTCCAAAGAGCAGGAAAGTAAACAAGAGATGAGGATCATGTTGGAAAAACTGAAGGCACGGGGATATCCTCCACCGATCCTTGACATGGCCATTGAGAGAAGTGAAAAACTTATGAGGAGAACACTCCTCCAACCCAAACCTAAGAGACATTCTGACCGCATGGTCGTGGTTTCCAAATACTCAGTGATTTCTAAGACTTTCCAACGCATCATTCGTAAGCACTGGCCGATCTTAACCATGGAACCAGATTTCCAAGGTCTCTTCAATCAGCCGCCCATGTTCGCCTTCACCAGAGGCCGTAATCTGAAAGAGATTCTAACCAGAGCCAAAGAACCAGTTATTCAGACCACCTACACAGGCTTAAAACCTTGCTACAATTGCAGCAATTGCAATAACTGCATCCCAGGCAACACGACTAACCACCCACTGAAAGGGCACCCCATCAAACTACGAGTGAATGCCACCTGCAACAGCAGCAATGTCATTTATTTACTTAAATGCCCTTGTGGAAAATGTTACATCGGCCACACAGAAAGAAAGATACGTGTTCGCATCCTTGAACGCAAGAGCAACATCAGGACCAATAACTTGAAATCCAGTGTGGCCACACACTTTCATGAGAACCGACACAATGTGGCCCAACTTAAGTTCCAGGTATTGGAGCAAATAAAGGTGACCACGAACAACAAGAACACTTTGTTAAAACGAGAACATTTCTGGATCCGTTTTTTGTCCACCATGGTACCGCATGGTTTGAATGACCGTATGGAATTTCAATGCTATCTGTGACTTTGTTTTATTTGTGATCATCCTGTTCTTTAGATCTTTTCACAATCTCGCCTCACCCCTTTGGATATTTACATCTGTTTTTTTCACCTAGTTTTTCCTTTACCTTCCCTGTGATCCCAACACACTCCAAGATGGCGCTCACGGTTGAGCCCGTTTTTCCACAGTCCCTTTTCCATGTCGACCTTTCCCTACACGTGAACACAGCCTCCGCATAGAGCGTTTGGTTCACAGCTGCCGGCTCGGAACTCTGCTGAGTCCGTGCGTAGTTACACTACCGTAAGTACCCCCACAGGGACCCAGAGCCTTAATCGTTTTTAAGGGCAAGCGTTTGTATGCATGTACACTGGGCACGCTGACCCGCGTTTATGTTTATGAGCACCGCGCACTTGCACAACGATGGTACATTTGATTACCGCTAGACCCCTTAGTATTGTTAGAGTTCATCATCACGAACCTGATCACGGCCAGCATACGTCTTCACGTTTCCTCTACGATTCACGCACTGGTTATCTATGGGTCTATCCTTTTGATTTTTAACTTTCACCTTCTTTCCTCCAGCGTATGTTACTGTATATGATTGATACCTTTGAGGATGATCTTTAGCTGACACATTGATTCTTTCGTTTTTGTTTGTAGAGTAATCCCCTGAAGAAGGGCGGGACCCGAAATGCATCGGGATTTGTTGTGACTATGCATTTAATATTGATCAGTACACTCTGAATACCTACTATCCAGTGATTGATAGTTAAGCCATGAACTTGCAATGTGTTTAATAAACTGCGAAAGTTGGAATAACACTGCTATGTGTTTGGATTGATCTTACTTATGGAATAAGACCGTCGGGTCACCCCACAGTTGTGCTTGGAGGCGCTCTCCCCATTTCAGGGGTGGGCAATGTACTAGTTCATTCTCTAATGCCATTGTGCACCGGGGGTGCACAAAGTGGATGCATATGCCCGCTGCACCCTGGGGCACTTTGTGTAAGATGGCCCCATGAGGCAGTCGCAGGGAGGAAGGATTCATACACCCTTTCACTATGAGAGGAGTGAGGGGGTGTAGGTTGTGTGTGCCTGTGATCATCTTGCTCTTTAATGTTCAGACTGTATTCTAATTCCCTCCTCTTATTGTTCACTCTCTCGTGCTTTCACTTTTATTATGTTACCACTGGTTGCTTATTTGTTTTGTTGTTTGTATTGTCGTATGTTCAATCTGTTTAGTTGCACTTAATGGTTTCGTTTTCTATACCTCTTATGTGTTGAATATTAGCCAACAATTTGCTATATCCTAGAATGTCACGTATCAGCCAATAAAAAGTTAACCACATGTAAGAAATAGAATGAAGTATTATATTAGAACAGAAGGGGGTAACAACGAGAAGTCACTTTTAGAAAACCCCACACTTATTACAAACGACACGATATAGAACACATGCCAAAAACAGAGGGGTCTGTCGACACAGGAGCTACAACATACATCACAACTAACTTTACAAAGAGATGAGAAGATAGTGAAAACCCCTGATTGGCTAGGAATGGGGGATTAGATAAAGGTTGGAAAGACGTCACACCACAGTCTTCAAATAATGTGTGCGTCACCTTATAAATTCAAAGCATTGACGCTCAGTTTCTAAAATTATACAATGCTTTATACGAAGAATAAGCTGTCTATAAATATCAAACAATACGTATTTGACATAGAGATTTAAAAAATAAAAAGGTCTAACAGCATAACAGATCTTAGTGAATTCAACTTGCATCAAGTGTACAAATGCCTTTTCATGAGTCCATGAAAATAATTTGCTTTAAGCACTTTTTCCTAGGAATAATAAAAATAGGGATATTAAATATATGAATGACACCCCACTTTGTTACTATAACTCGTGCCCTCGCCATGTACTGCTAAATACCTCAGATGTTGCATCACTTATGACATGTTCTCTTACATCAATGATAACATCACTACAACATCGAAATGACATAATTGGTGACAAAACTGTGCATGGAGGGGGCACAACTTATAGCTATTTTAGGGCATGTGTTACAATTACTTAAGATAATATAACTGGTGAATTACAGTGATTTAGTTTGAATAGAATAGTATGGCTTAACTAATATTTTTCTCTAACTATAATGTTGCTTTAACCATTGTTTTATATTTGAATGACTAAGGTTTTTGTGATGTAAATTTCTATGTTTGTTTTCTTTGTAAAGTAAGATGTCCATCGCCATGCATGGTGTGGAGTTGGCCGCAGGCCCTGGCCAGCACCCCCCCTCCCATAAGCTCGCAACCCCAAACCCCTTCCCCCCAGGGCACCCAATCCACAAATGATACACAGGTGTCTATCATACCTGAACATGCACAATGATACACAGGTGTCTATCATACCTGAACATGCACAATGATACACAGGTGTCTATCATACCTGGATGTGCACAAATAATACACGAGTGTCTATCATACCTGGATGTGCACAAATGGTACATGAGTGTCTATCATACATGGATGTGCACAAATGATACACGAGTGTCTATCATTCCTGAACGTGCACAAATGGTACACGAGTGTCTATCATACCTGGATGTGCACAAATAATACACGAGTGTCTATCATACCTGGATGTGCACAAATGGTACATGAGTGTCTATCATACATGGATGTGCACAAATGATACACGAGTGTCTATCATTCCTGAACGTGCACAAATGGTACACAGGTGTCTATCATACCTGGCTGTGCACAAATAATACACGAGTGTCCATCATACCTGGATGTGCACAAATGGTACATGAGTGTTAATCATACATGGATGTGCACAAATGATACACGAGTGTCTATCATACCTGAACGTGCACAAATGGTACACGAGTGTCTATCATACATGGATGTGCACAAATGATACACGAGAGTCTATCATTCCTGAACGTGCACAAATGGTACACGAGTGTCTATCATACCTGAACGTGCACAAATGGTACACGAGTGTCTATCATACATGGATGTGCACAAATGATACACGAGAGTCTATCATTCCTGAACGTGCACAAATGGTACACGAGTGTCTATCATACCTGGATGTGCACAAATAATACACGAGTGTCTATCATACCTGGATGTGCACAAATGGTACATGAGTGTCTATCATACATGGATGTGCACAAATGATACACGAGTGTCTATCATACCTGAACGTGCACAAATGATACACACGTGTCTATCCTACCTGGATGTGCACAAATAATACACAAATGTCTATGATACCTGGACATGCAAAAATGATACAGGAGTGTCTATCATTCCTGAACATGCACAAATGGTACACGAGTGTCTATCATACCTGGATGTGCACAAATAATACACGAGTGTCTATCATACCTGGATGTGCACAAATGGTACATGAGTGTCTATCATACATGGATGTGCACAAATGATACACGAGTGTCTATCATACCTGAACGTGCACAAATGATACACACGTGTCTATCCTACCTGGATGTGCACAAATAATACACGAGTGTCTATGATACCTGGACATGCAAAAATGATACACGAGTGTCTATCATTCCTGAACATGCACAAATGGTACACGAGTGTCTATCATACCTGGATGTGCACAAATAATACACGAGTGTCTATCATACATGGATGTGCACAAATGATACACAAGCGTCCATCATACCTGAACGTGCACAAATGATACACAAGTGCCCATCATACCTGAACGTGCACAAATGGTACACGAGTGTCTATCATACATGGATGTGCATAAATGATACACGAGTGTCTATCATACATTAACGTGCACAAATGATACACAAGTGTCTAACATACATGAACGTGCACAAATGATACACAAGTGTCTATCCTACCTGGATGTACACAAATGATACACAAGTGTCTATCATACATGAACGTGCACAAATGATACACAAGCGTCCATCATACCTGAACGTGCACAAATGATACACAAGTGCCTATCATACCTGAACGTGCACAAATGGTACACGAGTGTCTATCATACATGGATGTGCATAAATGATACACGAGTGTCTATCATACATTAACGTGCACAAATGATACACAAGTGTCTATCATACATGAACGTGCACAAATGATACACAAGTGTCTAACATACATGAACGTGCACAAATGATACACAAGTGTCTATCCTACCTGGATGTACACAAATGATACACAAGTGTCTATCATACATGAACGTGCACAAATGATACACGAGTGTCTACCATGCCTGGACATGCAAAAATGATACACGAGTGTCTATCATCCTGAACGTGCACAAATGGTACACGAGTGTCTATCATACCTGGATGTGCACAAATAATACATGAGTGTCTATCATACCTGGATGTGCACAAATGATACACACGTGTCTATCATACCTGAACGTGCACAAACGATACACGAGTGTCTATCATACCTGAACATGCACAATGATACACAGGTGTCTATCATACCTGGATGTGCACAAATAATACACGAGCGTCTATCATACCTGGATGTGCACAAATGATACATGAGTGTCTATCATACCAGGACGTGGACAAACGGTACATGAGTGTCTAACATATCTGATTTGCACAAATGATACACAAGTTTCTTCATACTTGGACGTGCACCAATAATACACGAGTGTCTATCATACCTGGATGTGCACAAATAATACACGAGTGTCTATCATTCCTGAACGTGCACAAATGGTACACGAGT
Organism: Lissotriton helveticus; assembly: GCF_964261635.1. Lineage (NCBI taxonomy): Eukaryota > Metazoa > Chordata > Amphibia > Caudata > Salamandridae > Lissotriton > Lissotriton helveticus. Next base: position 1,190,528,978 of record NC_136071.1, on the reverse strand, counting down.
GTCTATCATACCTGGATGTACACAAATGATACAGGAGTGTCTATCATACCTGGACGTGCACAAATGGTACACGAGTGTCTATCATACCTGGATGTGCACAAATAATACACGAGTGTCTCTCATACATGAATGTGCACAAATGATACACAAGTGTCTATCATACCTGGATGTGCACAAATGGTACACGAGTGTCTATCATACCTGGATGTACACAAATGATACAGGAGTGTCTATCATACCTGGACGTGCACAAATGGTACACTAGTGTCTATCATACCTGGATGTGCACAAATAATACACGAGTGTCTATCATACCTGGATGTGCAAAAATGATACACGAGTGTCCATCATACCTGGATGTGCACAAATGGTACACGAGTGTCTATCATACCTGGATGTGCACAAATAATACACGAGTGTCTATCATACCTGGATGTGCACAAATAATACACAAGTGTCTATCATACCTGAAAGGCACAAATGATACAGGAGTGTCTATCATACCTGGACATGCAAAAATGATACACGAGTGTCTATCATACCTGGATGTGCACAAATGATACACAAGTGTCTATCATACCTGGATGTACACAAATGATACAGGAGTGTCTATCATACCTGGACATGCAAAAATGATACACGAGTGTCTATCATACCTGGATGTGCACAAATGATACACAAGTGTCTATCATACCTGGATGTACACAAATGATACACGAGTTTCTTCATACCTGGACATGCAAAAATGATACACGAGTGTCTATCATACCTAAACGTGCACAAATGGTACACGAGTGTCTATCATACCTGGATGTGGACAAATAATACACAAGTGTCTATCATACCTGGATGTGCACAAATAATACACGAGTGTCTATCATACCTGGATGTGCACAAATGATACACAAGTGTCTATCATACCCGAACGTGCACAAATGATACACGAGTGTCTATCATACCTGGATGTGCACAAATAATACACAAGTGTCTATCATACCTGGATGTGCACAAATAATACACGAGTGTCTATCATACCTGGATGTGCACAAATAATACATGAGTGTCTATCATTCCTGAACGTGCACAAATGGTACATGAGTGTCTATCATACCTGGATGTGCACAAATAATACACGAGTGTCTATCATACCTGGATGTGCACAAATAATACACGAGTGTCTATCATACCTGGATGTGCACAAATGATACACAAGTGTCTATCATACCTGAACGTGCACAAATGATACACTAGTGTCTATCATACCTGAACATGCACAATGATACACAGTTGTCTATCATACCTGGAAGTGCACAAATGATACAGGAGTGTCTATCATACCTGGATGTGCACAAATGATACATGAGTGTCTATCATACCAGGACGTGGACAAACGGTACATGAGTGTCTAACATACCTGATTTGCACAAATGATACACAAGTTTCTTCATACCTGGACGTGCACCAATAATACACAAGTGTCTATCATACCTGGATGTGCACAAATAATACACGAGTGTCTATCATTCCTGAACGTGCACAAATGGTACACGAGTGTCTATCATACCTGGATGTACACAAATGATACAGGAGTGTCTATCATACCTGGACGTGCACAAATGGTACACAAGTGTCTATCATACCTGGATGTGCACAAATAATACACGAGTGTCTATCATACCTGGATGTGCACAAATGATACACAAGTGTCTATCATACCTGGATGTGCACAAATGGTACACGAGTGTCTATCATACCTGGATGTACACAAATGATACAGGAGTGTCTATCATACCTGGACGTGCACAAATGGTACACGAGTGTCTATCATACCTGGATGTGCACAAATAATACACGAGTGTCTATCATACCTGGATGTGCAAAAATGATACACGAGTGTCTATCATACCTGGATGTGCACAAATGGTACACAAGTGTCTATCATTCCTTGATGTGCACAAATAATACACGAGTGTCTATCATACCTGGATGTGCACAAATAATACACGAGTGTCTATCATACCTGGATGTGCACAAATAATACACGAGTGTCTATCATACCTGGATGTGCACAAATGATACACGAGTGTCTATCATACCTGAACGTGCACAAATGATACACGAGTGTCTATCATACCTGGATGTGCACAAATAATACACGAGTGTCTATCATACCTGGATGTGCACAAATAATTCACGAGTGTCTGTCATACCTGAACGTGCACAAATGATACACAAGTGTCTATCATACCTGAACGTGCACAAATGATACACAAGTGTCTATCATACCTGGATGTGCACAAATAATACACGAGTGTCTATCATACCTGGATGTGCACAAAAAATACACGAGTGTCTATCATACCTGGATGTGCACAAATGATACACAAGTGTCTATCATACCTGAACGTGCACAAATGATACACGAGTGTCTATCATACCTGGATGTGCACAAATAATACACGAGTGTCTATCATACCTGGATGTGCACAAATAATACATGAATGTCTATCATTCCTGAACGTGCACAAATGATACACGAGTGTCTATCATCCTGAACGTGCACAAATGGTACACGAGTGTCTATCATACCTGGATGTGCACAAATAATACATGAGTGTCTATCATACCTGGATGTGCACAAATGATACACACGTGTCTATCATACCTGAACGTGCACAAACGATACACGAGTGTCTATCATACCTGAACATGCACAATGATACACAGGTGTCTATCATACCTGGATGTGCACAAATAATACACGAGCGTCTATCATACCTGGATGTGCACAAATGATACATGAGTGTCTATCATACCAGGACGTGGACAAACGGTACATGAGTGTCTAACATATCTGATTTGCACAAATGATACACAAGTTTCTTCATACTTGGACGTGCACCAATAATACACGAGTGTCTATCATACCTGGATGTGCACAAATAATACACGAGTGTCTATCATTCCTGAACGTGCACAAATGGTACACGAGTGTCTATCATACCTGGATGTACACAAATGATACAGGAGTGTCTATCATACCTGGACGTGCACAAATGGTACACGAGTGTCTATCATACCTGGATGTGCACAAATAATACACGAGTGTCTCTCATACATGAATGTGCACAAATGATACACAAGTGTCTATCATACCTGGATGTGCACAAATGGTACACGAGTGTCTATCATACCTGGATGTACACAAATGATACAGGAGTGTCTATCATACCTGGACGTGCACAAATGGTACACTAGTGTCTATCATACCTGGATGTGCACAAATAATACACGAGTGTCTATCATGCCTGGATGTGCAAAAATGATACACGAGTGTCCATCATACCTGGATGTGCACAAATGGTACACGAGTGTCTATCATACCTGGATGTGCACAAATAATACACGAGTGTCTATCATACCTGGATGTGCACAAATAATACACAAGTGTCTATCATACCTGAAAGGCACAAATGATACAGGAGTGTCTATCATACCTGGACATGCAAAAATGATACACGAGTGTCTATCATACCTGGATGTGCACAAATGATACACAAGTGTCTATCATACCTGGATGTACACAAATGATACAGGAGTGTCTATCATACCTGGACATGCAAAAATGATACACGAGTGTCTATCATACCTGGATGTGCACAAATGATACACAAGTGTCTATCATACCTGGATGTACACAAATGATACACGAGTTTCTTCATACCTGGACATGCAAAAATGATACACGAGTGTCTATCATACCTAAACGTGCACAAATGGTACACGAGTGTCTATCATACCTGGATGTGGACAAATAATACACAAGTGTCTATCATACCTGGATGTGCACAAATAATACACGAGTGTCTATCATACCTGGATGTGCACAAATGATACACAAGTGTCTATCATACCCGAACGTGCACAAATGATACACGAGTGTCTATCATACCTGGATGTGCACAAATAATACACAAGTGTCTATCATACCTGGATGTGCACAAATAATACACGAGTGTCTATCATACCTGGATGTGCACAAATAATACATGAGTGTCTATCATTCCTGAACGTGCACAAATGGTACATGAGTGTCTATCATACCTGGATGTGCACAAATAATACACGAGTGTCTATCATACCTGGATGTGCACAAATAATACACGAGTGTCTATCATACCTGGATGTGCACAAATGATACACAAGTGTCTATCATACCTGAACGTGCACAAATGATACACTAGTGTCTATCATACCTGAACATGCACAATGATACACAGTTGTCTATCATACCTGGAAGTGCACAAATGATACAGGAGTGTCTATCATACCTGGATGTGCACAAATGATACATGAGTGTCTATCATACCAGGACGTGGACAAACGGTACATGAGTGTCTAACATACCTGATTTGCACAAATGATACACAAGTTTCTTCATACCTGGACGTGCACCAATAATACACAAGTGTCTATCATACCTGGATGTGCACAAATAATACACGAGTGTCTATCATTCCTGAACGTGCACAAATGGTACACGAGTGTCTATCATACCTGGATGTACACAAATGATACAGGAGTGTCTATCATACCTGGACGTGCACAAATGGTACACAAGTGTCTATCATACCTGGATGTGCACAAATAATACACGAGTGTCTATCATACCTGGATGTGCACAAATGATACACAAGTGTCTATCATACCTGGATGTGCACAAATGGTACACGAGTGTCTATCATACCTGGATGTACACAAATGATACAGGAGTGTCTATCATACCTGGACGTGCACAAATGGTACACGAGTGTCTATCATACCTGGATGTGCACAAATAATACACGAGTGTCTATCATACCTGGATGTGCAAAAATGATACACGAGTGTCTATCATACCTGGATGTGCACAAATGGTACACAAGTGTCTATCATTCCTTGATGTGCACAAATAATACACGAGTGTCTATCATACCTGGATGTGCACAAATAATACACGAGTGTCTATCATACCTGGATGTGCACAAATAATACACGAGTGTCTATCATACCTGGATGTGCACAAATGATACACGAGTGTCTATCATACCTGAACGTGCACAAATGATACACGAGTGTCTATCATACCTGGATGTGCACAAATAATACACGAGTGTCTATCATACCTGGATGTGCACAAATAATTCACGAGTGTCTGTCATACCTGAACGTGCACAAATGATACACAAGTGTCTATCATACCTGAACGTGCACAAATGATACACAAGTGTCTATCATACCTGGATGTGCACAAATAATACACGAGTGTCTATCATACCTGGATGTGCACAAATAATACACGAGTGTCTATCATACCTGGATGTGCACAAATGATACACAAGTGTCTATCATACCTGAACGTGCACAAATGATACACGAGTGTCTATCATACCTGGATGTGCACAAATAATACACGAGTGTCTATCATACCTGGATGTGCACAAATAATACATGAATGTCTATCATTCCTGAACGTGCACAAATGGTACACGAGTGTCTATCATACCTGGATGTGCACAAATAATACACGAGTGTCTATCATACCTGGATGTGCACAAATCATACACAGGTGTCTATCATACCTGGATTTGCACAAATGATACAGGAGTGTCTATCATACCTGGACGTGGACAAACGGTACATGAGTGTCTAACATACCTGATTTGCACAAATGATACACAAGTTTCTTCATACCTGGATGTGCACAAATGATACATGAGTTTCTATCATACCTGGATGTGCACAAATGATACACGAGTGTCTATCATACCTGAACGTGCACAAACAGTGCACGAGTGTCTAACATGCCTGATGTGCACAAATGATACACGAGTTTCTGTCATACCTGAACGTGCACAAACAGTGCACGAGTGTCTAACATGCCTGATGTGCACAAATGGTACACGAGTGTCTATCATACCTGAACGTGCACAAACAGTACACGAGTGTCTATCATACCTGGATGTGCACAAATGATACACAAGTGTCTAACATGCCTGATGTGCACAAATGATACACGAGTGTCTAACATGCCTGATGTGCACAAATGATACACGAGTGTCCGTCATACCTGAACATGCACAAATGATACACAATTGTCTATCATACCTGGATGTGCACAAATAATACACAAGTGTCCGTCATACCTGGATGAGCACAAATGATACACGAGTGTCTATCATACCTGGACGTGGACAAACGGTACATGAGTTTCTGTCATACCTGATTTGCACAAATGATACACGAGTGTCCGTCATACCTGGATGAGCACAAATGGTACATGAGTGTCTATCATACATGGATGTGCACAAATAATACACAAGTGTCTATCATACCTGGACGTGCACAAATGGTACACGAGTGTCTATCATACCTGGATGTGCACAAATAATACACAAGTGTCTATCATACCTGGACGTGCACAAATGGTACACGAGTGTCTATCATACCTGGATGTGCACAAATAATACACAAGTGTCTATCATACCTGAACGTGCACAAATGGTACACGAGTGTCCATCATACCTGAACGTGCACAAATAATACACAAGTGTCCGTCATACCTGGATGAGCACAAATGGTACACAAGTGTCTATCATACCTGAACGTGCACAAATGGTACACGAGTGTCCATCATACCTGGACATGTACAAATGATACATGAGTTTCTATCATACCTGGATGTGCACAAATAATACACAAGTGTCCGTCATACCTGGACGTGCACAAATGGTACACAAGTGTCCATCATACCTGGACGTGCACAAATGGTACACGAGTGTCTATCATTCCTGGATGAGCACAAATGATACATGAGTTTCTATCATACCTGGATGTGCACAAATAATACACAAGTGTCCGTCATACCTGGATGAGCACAAATGGTACATGAGTGTCTATCATACATGGATGTGCACAAATAATACACAAGTGTCTATCATACCTGGACGTGCACAAATGGTACACGAGTGTCTATCATTCCTGGATGTGCACAAATGATACATGAGTTTCTATCATACCTGGACGTGCAAATATGATACACAAGTGTCCGTCATTCTTGGACGTGGACAAATGGTGTCTGTACAAACCAAATCCGTTCTTAAAAACATATTTTTTCTGCAGTTTTAGTTGATAGTTCTTTAGTCATCTGGACAACACCCCACTGATTGGTGATTTTGGGATTTAAAAGCAAAATACTGTACTTTTATATATGTATTTGGAGCTTGCATTGAAATATTTCTGAAGGGTTTTGAGCAATAATTGTCCTACAAGCGCCTGGGCCTGGCGCACCCCTCTCTGCACACACGTGTGTGTGAGGCTGTGTGTACTGTCCTCTGCTGTGTCTTTACCCTCATGAGACTGTCCTCTCAGACTGAGCACTACTGAATACATCTGAGACACAGACACAGCACCAGCCTTCCTGTGAGTGCGGCTTGAGGCTGGAGCCAGGCCTCAGGACAGGAGGCGGGAGCTGCGCGCACACTGTGCCTTTCAGGGCTCGCCCCCGCTCACATGTCAGAATAATGACAAGGGAAGAGGTGGAAAACAGAAAAAAGGAACACAGCATCTATTTTCGGCAAATTATAGGGACACACAATGTGGCGAACAGCAAGAGAGATAAACGTGGGTTGTAGAAGAGAGCAGCGTGCAGCAGTCAATCACAAGTCTTAGAAAAGACAGGAATAAACGTCACTTCCGGAGCAGTGGCACTGAAGAGGCCTTCCTGGCTATTGACAGACAGCACTGCTAGCAAAAGGGTCCGTCTCTGGAGTGGAGAAGGGGCCTGGTCACTACCCAGTTCACCAATGACCTCCTGCTTTTCTACGGACGTGCCAGCAGGGACACAAACGGCTCCATTACTGGCTAACACTAGGGCCCCATTGCTAAAATTCAAGTCAGAAAGAAGCCCAGGCCTCTGTTTCATCATTTGCACTAAAAGCAGGGCTTTAAGTGGGATGAAAAAACTGTGGGGCCTATCAAAGTGGCGTGGCTAATATAATTAAGTGTACAAAAAGCAACCCCAATTGTACTTGGTGCAAGGTGTATGCGAGTGAATCAAGAAGGCGACGCCAGTGACAATTGTGCACAGCTAAAGACGGCGCAAGTGAAGTGAGTGCAAATTATATACAGATGTGGTGAGATAAAAATGGCTAGAGACACGACTTAAACACTATTTAAATTTGATAATTCTGAGGAGCCATTATAGGTGGAGCGCCAGCAGATGCGCTGTGAGTTGTCGACGAACGTTTCGATCCTCGGTTAGTAGGGATCGTCTTCAGGACAGGGATGCTGTGAATTTAGTCAGTGCTGTGGAAAGGAAGGGAAGAGTTAGGCTTGGGGAAAAGGGGCTGTCTAAGTATCATTAGGGGTACAAAAGGGGGTGGTGATGGACGGAGCATCTGAACCAATCAAACACTCACACCCAGTCAAAAGATCTGGGTTTGATCCATCACCGTTCTTTAGCCCACTCTGCCACCCCAGTTCAGACATGGCCATATGCAAATCAGTCTGACCCTGTGCCTCATGGGAACAGTCCAGCCCGAACTGCCAAGCCATGCCTTCCCTGGACCGGAAACAAGCTTCCGAGGACCGGTTTCTGGCATTCCAGCCGTCTTCAGCCATTTTCATGCCGGTGTAACATTAGTCTTTCCTATGCTTTTTCAGCATCTCCCCGCAGCGCTGAACAACAAGGGACATCGATCTGATTCCCCAGACTCGTAGCTGGTAATTCGTTGCTCCCCTTCAGGTACCCTCGACCTGTCCAATTTTTCCTTATTCCTTCCCTCTGTCCGGATGGCCCTCAGCCTAATTACTTTCTCTTACCCCTCAGCCTTCGGCTCCGTCTTTGATTCCTGACTGAGATTACGTCCCATTTTGATAATCCTGTTTGCCTTTGGACATTGGTTTCCTCTTTAATACAAGTACGGCCCATTATATACCAAGCTTTCTGTAATGTAGACAGCTACTCCATAGAGTTTGCGTGTCAGCCCTTGTACCCGCTTTCTTCATGCCAGTCTGACATAGTTGTCCATTTTTCCTAATTATAAAAATGTCCCTTTGAGTCCCACCCTATTGACCTAATGATACTTAGACAGCCCCTTTTCCCCAAGCCTAACTCTTCCCTTCCTTTCCACAGCACTGACTAAATTCACAGCATCCCTGTCCTGAAGACGATCCCTACTAACCGAGGATCGAAACGTTCGTCGACAACTCACAGCGCATCTGCTGCCGCTCCACCTATAATGGCTCCTCAGAATTATCAAATTTAAATAGTGTTTAAGTCGTGTCTCTAGCCATTTTTATCTCACCACATCTGTATATAATTTGCACTCACTTCACTTGCGCCGTCTTTAGCTGTGCACAATTGTCACTGGCGTCGCCTTCTTGTGTCACTCACATACACCTTGCACCAAGTACAATTGGGGTTGCTTTTTGTACTCTTGTCCATACAGTGCTGCTTTAACTGTACTAAATGTATACCCTTGTTTGAATATATGATGCTATATGCACACCCTAGAAACGATTTTGAGTCTCCTTGTATTTTGCTAGCAATGCTGTAAGCATGCACATTTAACTGCCTCTCAAATATTTCCTTGTGGGATATTGTTTGTTTTTTATATCCTCCTACCCTGCTCCCACGTTGGTTTATGGGTTGTAATCCTGTTGTTTTTTTACACAATATAATTAAGGACGTGGCTTAAAAACAAGCAAGCTAAAAATCTGTGCTTAGCATAGTGTGCCGCCCGACTTGTATTTTGCTGTTTCTGTCATTGAATCAAGATATATGATACAACAAGTAACATCATCCCTACTACAAGTTAGGACTATTGGCTTTGTCAATGGTTGTTAGTTGCATAAGATAAATTGGCAGCCACTATGGCGTGTATATAATATTGAAAAAGCTTCCACTTAAAGCCCTGGTGACACCACGACAATGTTGCTGCTCCTGAGTTTCAAAAAGAGAAGGGAAATCCAGAGAGAAAATAACTCTCTTTAAAGGATTTCCCTTCCCCCATAACGCTCACCTGGCATAGAAACACGTTTTGAGGGCTCCTTTAAAAAACTTCGGTGCTCAGCACCAGTGAGACCCGGTCCACTTAAAGCCCTGACTAAAAGCATCCTCAGTTCATCTCAACATTGCTTAAGAATTCAAAAAGAGAACGAAAATCAATTAAAAAAATGATGTACTTATTAGCATCAATTTAGACACTATTTGGTTTAAGGGTCATTTAGGAGTGGTTTGGGCATCTGTAAAAGACAGATAGATGATTTCTTGATTTTGGTGTTTTATGTTCATATTGCAAAGGAGAAACATTTTATTTTGCATATTTTCTCATTTTTTTACAGGCCTTCTCATAGCATACCATGCATGTGGGCAAAACCCGGGCCCAGCAGCCACCCCAATAGCAATGTTGGTAAACTCTTGTCTTACGTCGTGTTGTGCCCGTCTGTGTTACGAAACAGACAACCTAGGATTAAAATGAGAAACATCCCGCAGAGACATGAACCTGCCGACTCATAGTGTGACACGATGGATACAATATGAGTGACCGGCTTTGGTGAGCGTATGTCGGCTTTCGGCTTGTCTCCGGGTCTTTGTTTCTTCCCTAGAGCACGGACCAAGTGCACCTTCACCAGTCAACTCTTGTCCGAACTTGATGATTAGGTATTGCGACCACCTTTTAGCGTCTGATGTTCACGGGGAAGCTCGTTCCAGGTTTTGGCTGCGATGTAAGAGAAAGCTCTCCCGCCGGTTCACTTTCTGCAGATGCGGGGATCCTCTGCCAGGGTGAGGTCGGCGGAGCGGAGGTGCCTCTTGGGTACGTGGAAGGATAGTCTTTTGTTGAGGTATTTGGGTCCGATGTTGTTGAGGGATTTGTAGGCGTGGGTGAGGAGTTTGAAGGTGACCCTTGAGAGACAAGACATACTTCATCCAGTAACGTAGGAGTAAAGCACTGGTGACCCCAAAATTGATGTAGATGTTTTCACTTCCAGTTCGATTGAAACTGAAGTAGAAGACCTGGCTGCTTGATTCATCTTCTCTGGGTCTGTGGGACTAATTCATCTTTTGACCTCAAATCGATGATCATTTGGTACTTAATTTCGGTTTACCAGTGCACATAATTAATTACTGGCTCAGATTTTCTACTAGAACGTTGGGGTAAAATTTGCTAATGTCCTGTTCATGGCCCACCACATGTATTAAAGCTATGGCCGAAGCGTGAACTCTAGTGTTGGCTTCTGTCTTTGCTAAAGGTAATATGTATGTTTTGTGAAGGCGACTATCTCTGTTCCTAATGACTTTGTAAACAGTGTTTGTGCACTTGTACCCGGGCTGTCCAGTTTTTATAATGTCCTTCTCTCTGTCAATTCAAACCAGACAGTATGTTTACACCTCCTCTGAATGAAATTTAATTGCATGCTGGCTCCACTTAAGCCCTGATGAATAATGTGATGCATATGAAATTCTGAATGATGAATGAAAGGATTTCTAAAGCGCGCGGCTACTCTGAGGTGTGTCCCGGCGCTGTATGGGAAATATAGAGTCAGAAGGTTAGGGTGAGAGTTCATTAAAGAGTGAAAAGCCAAGTCAGAAATTGGATCTTGTTTAAGATCTTCACCCTTATTCATGGGCGCTGCACCAATCTGGCCCAGACTATCTGTCCTCTAGAATCCGAATTGATTCGCCCTCTAGATGTTTGCGCTCTTCACTTGGTCATTTGGCCAAAGTTCTGAGGGTAAAGTGAGCCAGCTCAGGAGACACATCTTGTTCTCTCTTGGGCCCTCAAGCCTGCAATAAATTGCCCGTTGAACTACGCCAAACAAAAAATTAACAATCATTTAGAAAGCAACTTAATCGCTTCGCTGCGGCGCAAATTCTCCTGCTGTGCCGGAAAATTCCACGCGTGCGGAAAACGGACGGCACCCAGCCGTCATCCGCAATCAATCAATTAATCAATCAGAACATTTGTAAAGCGCACTACTCACCCGTGTGGGTCTCAAGGCGCTGGGGAGGAAGGGGGTTTACTGTTCTGCTCGAATAGCCAGGTCTTGAGTAGGCTTCTGAAGGTTAGCAGGTCCTGGGTCTGACGTATGAGGGTGGGGAGGGTGTCCCGGTCTTGGCAGTGAGGTGGGAGAACGATCTGCCGCCAGAGGTCGCTCTCGGATGTGGGCGACGGTGGCGAGGGAGAGGTCGGCAGAGTGGAGCTGGCGGTTGGGGTTGTAGAAGGTGAGACGTCTGTTGAGGTATGCCGGTCCGGTGTTGTGGAGTGCCTTGTGTGCGTGGATGAGGAGCTTGAAAGTGATCCTCTTGATGACGGGGAGCCAGTGCAGGTCTTTCAGGTGGGGTGTGATGTGGCTGCGGCGAGGGATGTCGAGGACCTGGCGTTCTGAATGCGTTGTAAGCGTTTCAGCTGCATAGAGGGTGATTCCTTAGTCCAGCCTGTTGCTGACGAGGGCCTGGGTGACCGTTCTTCTTGTTTCGGTGGGGATCCACCTGTAGATCTTGCGGAGCATGCGGAGGGTGGTGTTGAAGCAGGAGAAAGAGACGGCATTGACCTGCTTAGTCATAGAGAAAGTAGAGTCGAGGATGAACCCCAGGTTGCATGCGTAGTCGGTGGGTGTTTGTGCTATTCCCAGTGCGGTCGGCCACCAGGAGTTGTCCCAGGCCGAGGGGGTGGAGCCGAGGATTAGTACTTCTGTCTTGTCCGAGTTTAGCTTCAGGCGGCTGTTCTTCATCCACTCTGCGACGGCTTTCATTCCTTCATAGAGGTTGGTTTTGGCGGTGAGGGGGTCCTTGGTGAGGGAGAGGATCAGCTGGGTGTTGTCGGCATAGGAAATGATGTTGAGGTCATGCAGTCAGGCGACTTGGGCGAGTGGTGCCATGTAGACATTGAACAGCGTTGGTCTGAGGGATGAGCCCTGTGGGACGCCGCAGATGATCTCAGTGGTTTCGGAGCGGAAAGGGGGGAGGCGAACGCTCTGGGTTCTGCCAGAGAGGAAGGATGTGGTCCAGTCCAGAGCCTTGTCTCGGATCCCTGCATCGTGGAGACAGTATCGAAGGCGGCTGACAGGTCCAGGAGGATGAGGGCCATGGTTTTGCCATTGTCCAGCAGGGCCCTGATGTCGTCGGTGGCGGCGATGAGGGCTGTTTCGTGCTGTGTTTGCTGCGGAACCCGGACTGGGTCGGGTCGAGGATTCTGTTCTCCTCGAGGTAGCGGGTCAGTTGTCTGTTGACAGTCTTCTCGATTACCTTCGCCGGGAAGGGGAGCAGGGAGATGGGCACACGCCCACTGTGACATCAGACGGCCGGGAGCGGTCCGGAGCACAGAAGAGGCTAAGACCCACCCAGAGAAAACAATGTTGTTCAAAGACAGATGAGAAAACTAAAGTAGCGCTTTGCTTGCAAACTATTTAAAGTGGCGCAAATGTGTGTGGTTGTGAATAACACTAATCAGGCCGGTTTGCGACCACTCTGATTTGCTTTATTTACTTTTTTATTTATTTTTCGTATTTTTAACCTTTTTTTTTCTCTCTGTTCGAGGCTGCACTTTGGAATAGAAAAATGTCAGAAAGAGGCAACATTTGCAGCAAAAGTGTTTCTTTATTTTTTGGATCCATTTCACAGGATCACAAATAAAGAAAAGGGAAGGAAAGAGAGGGTAAGAGCTGTTTGTTGAAGTCATGGTTGTAAGCAAGTGAGGAGGAGTGAGACAGAGAGGGAATAGAGGAAGAAAAGAAAGAGGGGGCAGCTGCCAGCAGCAGAGCAGAAGCAGTGAACACTGTAGGGAGGTGGGCGGTGTGAGATAAGTGTGGTGAGGGGGAGGGAGGTAGGGCTCATTATATTGAGAAGAGGGCCATACACCATGGTGAGGCAGATAAATCCATGCAATCAGTTGGATTTATTGCGAGTGGACCAAAGTTATGCATTGTGACCAAACATATACAAATACATAAAACGTTCTTGCTTGTGGATTTAAAAGTTTCTGCATCTTCTTTTCTGTTAATGAGTCGCATACATTTTAGGGGGAAAAAACAGCAGTCACAGCGCCCATTTAATTTGTTACTACGACACTGCCTTAAAAAAAAAAATCAAATTATTTAGCTGAGGTGGGGTTAGGGTGGCAGAGGGCATGCGTCCTCATTTTTGCGGCACTGTTGAATCAGTGCCTAAAACTCATCTTTGGGTTTCAAAGCAAGGGGATTACCACTTGTACACAGCACGAGGGCGTTCAGGGCTTCAAACATGTGCAGAAGAGCAGGGAACATTACGCAAGCAGAATGCTGTAACACGCGTTTAAACTCATGGCAAAGGAAAACAGCTGATATGGATCACAATAAACGTTTTCCACTGTACACATCAACCAGGTATTGCAATAGCTCCAGGAATGGTGCGCTTCCGAACCCGGGGAAAACACTGCTGTTCAAAGAAAGACAAGAAAAGGAAAGTAACGCTTCACTGGGAAACTCTGTAAAGTGAAATGAAATGAAATGATTACGCACTTGTATAGCGCACGACTACCCGTAGGCATCTCGGCGCTTGTACGAATACCGCAGAGGAACCCTTCCTGGCTTTCCCTGTGAGGAGCCCACTCCTGGGCACCCCCAAGGTGAAGTCAGGCATCCTCAGTGTTGTTGGGGCCGTTGTAGTGATTAAGCAAGCTATTGCCCAGAGGTGCAGAGTGGGACTCATGATTAGAATAGGCACCGAAGCGAGAATTATCAGGTCCGAGGAAATTGAGCCCGAGACCCGCCGAGGCGGAAATTGAACCCTGGTCCCAGCCAGACTATTGCATCAGGGTCTGCCGCTCTAACCATTGAGCCACACTTCTCTACAAATAAGTGGCGCTAATGTGTGTGGGACTCACTGCGTCTGTTGGAAATACACGTACCTGCTAGACGATTTGTATGGCGTCCAGGTGAAAGGAAACAGGGCACAGAGTCAGCCGTTACCCTCTCCCCTCCCCCCCTGTCGCTGAATGATGGCTTCGGTGTCGCCCTGCTGTAGAGGACGGCTGCACCAGGCGGGAGGGTGAGTGGGAGGGGCTGGAATGTGCGTCAGGTTTCTGAATGGTTTTAAACAAAATATTATGCACAACGGCAGGACAGCATTTCAAATAAACAAGCCTTGCAGCCCTCATCTATAACATAATAAACAAACATCACAGAATTGCAGCAGATGTATGTCAAGCGAGAACTTCAGCAAGAGGAGAAGCTTTGCACTTACAGCCTCAGTTCAGTGCCTTGCACGTCACACGGGGCTAGTTCCATGTGATAATATGAACTTAACATGCACACTGCAACAGTTCCTTAAAAAAAGCAATCACTCACAACAACTATGTATAACGAGCAGGGCATAAAAGAAGTAGTCCCTAAATGAACATGTAAGCACCTACAGCATAGGAAAACTGTAGTTGGCCTGTGCTCCTGAGCAAAAAATGGAAGTGGTGTATCGGGAGTGCCAACCAATGAAAAGCCAGCAAAGAAGAGTGATGTAGGAGTGAACCAATGGTAACCAGCAGGCAGGATTACACTCTTCATAGTGATTACACCAAGTCATATGCGCTCCCTAGGCTGGACCTAAAAAAGGAAGGAAAGAACGTAGAGATAGCAACAATAATTAAGGCTCTGCAAAGCAAGAGTTTGAAGCAGACGTTTCAAACAAGACAATGCAAGCATTGAAAAGGTTTACAGACAATTTAGTAGATGGAAGAGAGTTACTTTAGAGACAAAGGCAGTTTGATGAATAAGTTCAGCAAAGAGTCAAACTCAAATCCAAGATTTTAGGCTCATGTCGAAAAGTGCAAATAATACATTGTAAAGATTACTGCAGGAGGGGCAAGATTTCATCTTTTTGGGGGGATTCAATTTAAGGAAGTGGCTGCCATTCAAACCTCTACAGCAATGAGAGAGGAAGAAATGTGATCTTGAAGTGCAGTGGAGAAGGAAGAAAAAGTACAGAAAATGTCAGTGTTATCTAAATGGAGACTGCACTTAAACTCAAAAGAGGAAATAATAGAAAATTGCAAAATGGTAAAAAGGAGAAAAAAGTGGAGTACAGGAGACAGAACAATGGGCAACACCATAGTGAGCAAGAGAAGGTACAGGCATGGCCCTCTTCTAGGATACTATGAAGGTGTGACCAGGAGGAAACAAATTAAACTATTTCCAAGAGGACGTGGTGAAACATAGTGCAAAAACAGTCATCGGCAGAGAAGTGTGGTCCATCATGTCAAAAGCTGTGGAATCATCTATTGGAGTAAGAAAAAAGCAAAGCTGGTTGTGGTGCATGTAAGAAAAAGTTAAAATTATATTATAGAGCAATTTCAATAGAGAAAATAGGATGAAAACCAAATTGTACCGGGGATAAGAGGTGATGGCATTTAAGAAAAGAGTTTAGTTCAGAAAAAGTTATGCATTTCACGATTCTTTGATAAATATTGAAGAGCAATAGAACTTAAATAAGAAAGTTCAGCAGCATCAAGTGAAGGTTTTTTGAGGAGAGGGGAAGAATTATAGACTTATAGGAATCAGGAAGGAGTCAGAGGTGACACGTTGAATAATATGGAATGATAGAAGAGAAGCTGATGAAGGCGTGACACGTTGAATAATATGGAAAGATAGAAGGGAAGCTGATGAAGGCGTGACACATTGAGAAATATGGAATAATAGAAGAGAATTGATTAAGTTGTGACACGAACAATATGGAAAGATAGAAGGGAAGCTGATGAAGGCGGCACACGTTGAATAATATGGAACGATAGAAGAGAATCTGATGGAAGTGTGACACGTTGAATAATATGGAAAGATAGAAGAGAATCTGATGGAAGTGTGACACATTGAATATTATGGAACGATAGAAGAGAAGCTGATGGAAGTGTGACACGTTGAATAATATGGAACGATAGAAGAGAAGCTGATGAAGGCGTGACACGTTAAATAATATGAAACGATGGAAGAGGAGCTGATTAAGGCGTGACACGTTGAATAATATGGAAAGATAGAAGGGAAGCTGATGAAGGCGTGGCACATTGAATAATATGGAACGATAGAAGAGAAGCTGATGAAGGCGTGACACGTTAAATAATATGAAACGATGGAAGAGGAGCTGATTAAGGCGTGACACGTTGAATAATATGGAAAGATAGAAGGGAAGCTGATGAAGGCGTGGCACATTGAATAATATGGAACGATAGAAGAGAAGCTGATGGAAGAGTGACACGTTGAATAATATGGAACGATAGAATAGAAGCTGATGAAGGCGTGATGCGTTGAATAATATGGAACGATGGAAGAGCAGCTGATGAAGGCGTGATGCGTTGAATATTATGGAACGATAGAAGAGAAGCTGATGAAGGCGTGACGCATTGAATATTACAGAAAGATAGAAGAGAAGCTGATGAAGGCGTGACACGTTGAATAATATGGAACGATAGAAGAGAAGCTGATGGCAGTGTGACACATTGAATAATATGGAACAATAGAAGAGAAGCTGATGAAGGCGTGACGCGTTGAATAATATGGAATGATGGAAGAGAAGCTGATGGAAGTGTGACACGTTGAATAATATGGAACGATAGAAGAGAAGCTGATGAAGGCGTGACACGTTGAATAATATGGAACGATAGAAGAGGAGCTGATAAAGGCGTGACACGTTGAATAATATGGAACCATAGAAGAGGAGCTGATTAAGGCATGACATGTTGTATAATATGGAACAAAAGTAGAGAAGCTGATGTAGGCGTGACACGTTGAATAAGATGGAAAGATAGAAGAGGAGCTGATTAAGGCGTGACAAATTGAATAGAAGCTGATGAAGGTGTGATGTGTTGAATAATATGGAACGATAGTAGAGAAGCCTGATGGAAGTGTGACACGTTGAATAATATGGAACCATGGAAGAGGAGCTGATTAAGGCATGACACGTTGAATAATATTGAACGATAGAAGAGAAGCTGATGGAAGTGTGACACGTTGAATAATATGGAACCATAGAAGAGGAGCTGATTAAGGCATGACACGTTGAATAATACGAAACGATAGAATAGAAGCTGATGGAAGAGTGACACGTTGAATAATATGGAACGATAGAAGAGGAGCTGATTAAGGCGTGACACATTGAATAGAAGCTGATGAAGGTGTGATGTGTTGAATAATATGGAAAGATAGAAAAGAAGATGAGGAAAGAGGACGTTTATGAAGGAGAATGTAACAGGGTCGATCGGGACAGTTCTCAGTTTGTACAAATGTACTGTACAAATGTGGAAGAGATTATATCATTCAGATCTTGATGACACTTGCTTCCTTATCCAGCTCGAGCCCTCTGCACCCTTTGCCCATATCAGTCCTCACACCCTGCTTGTCATTCTGGCTCCAGAATAGGCTCTGACGACAACACCAAGCAGTGGCTCTTGTCTTACCTGAAGGTGAACAAGTTGGGAAGGATTGTGTGATTTTTGAGAAAAGTCAAACTCAATGACCACAAGTTTAAGAACCTGTTTTGTGAGCATGTTTTTAGCAATGCAAAGACCAGTGACATTGCCAATTTTTTTTTTTTTAAACTACTTTGCCTTGTAACTGCATTTAGTCACTTGCTATTTCTCAAAATAGTAATCAAATTCCTTCCTTCTTTTCCTTTCAGTTTTAAATCTCCTCCGACAGGCTGCATTATTCTCTCCCATATTTTACATCGTTCTCCTTCCGCCGCAGGTTAGGGGCAGGCTGCCCCTCCCTCACTTCTCCATTATCCTCTTCCCTTCCTCTTTCTTTTTTAAGTCAAAGACTGCCACAGAGCGCAGCTGTCTGGTTTGCTAACAACATCTTGGGGACATTCAGAAAGCTTCCCTGGGAAAGAAATCTGCCCGTTGCTTACCATTGGCTTTGTGGTTTGTAACTCACATTTTCTTTCTTTCGATTCACTAGATCTATTTGTTTTAGGCTGTGCTCCTTTTCCTTGCCCAAATCCTATTTACTGAATTCTTCCACGAGTACTAATTTTCTGTAAACAGGCTTATAAATCTGGTTCTCATCCTGTCTCATTTGCTGAGCATTTAGAGACAGAGGTCAAATGTCAGGCTCTCTCTTCCAGGGAGCTTGGTGTTTACTTTACTTTCTCCGATGCCAAAGTGAGAGGATTTATGTGAGAACCATGCTGGCTACTTGGGGTATGCTGTATGATGTTAATAATTTTTTCTAGCACAAAACAACATTTAAATGTCTGTAAATCAACTGTGCAGATATTGCAGAATTTGGAAAGCACAAGGGTAGCACATTTGTTGGTAATTTCGAAGTGGGGCGGAAACAAGTATTTTAATTATGACATTTCCACATATTATCGTTTGTGTGCTGCATACTATTATCACTAAAACTGTATGTCTCTGCAAATCTATTGGTCATTTCAATTGAAGATGTGTTATCTGTAATGGCAGTGCGTGACCACATCATGCACACTCCACTTTACCCCACTCCACTATATTCTGCAGCACTCCACACTATGCCACTCCACTTCACGCCACTCCACACTTCATCGCTGCATTAAACTCTTCACCACTCTACTCCACACTGTGTCACTGCACTCTACTCTGCACCATTCCACTCTGTGTCAATTCACTCAATGCCTCTCTACCCTACACCACTCCATGCCAATGCACTTTCCCCAACAATACTCTATTCTGCACCACTGCACTCTACAACACAGCATTCTATGACACTCTGCTCAATGCCACTGCACTGTACGCCATCTCACTCTACTACACAATAATCTTGTCTATGCCACTCTATTTCACTCTGTGCCATTCCACTCTATGTCCCTCTATGCCATTGCAATCTACCCTATGCCACTGTACCCGCTTCACTCTATGCCACACTCGTCTATGCTGCTGCATTCTCTGCCAAGGCACTCTACATCACTTTTTACTCAAAACCAACACACTCTATGCCACGGCACTCTACGCCAATCTACTCTGCACCACTCTGTTGTACGCCACTATACTCTACTTTGCAGCACTTCCCTGTATGCCACTATACACGTCTCTGCAACGCTTTACTCTACATTTTTGCACTCTACGGAACTCTTCTCTGCAACACTGCATTCTCTGCCACTGAACTCTTCACCACTCTACTCTGTGCCACTGCACTCAATGCCACTGCTGTCTATGCCACTGTACTCTATTCCAGACCACTCTACGCCAATGCACTTTACACCCCTATACTCTGTGCCACTCTGCTCTAAGCCATTACACTCTGAGGGGGTCATTAGGATGGTGGGCGGACTTAGTCCGCCCGCCATCCTATCGGTGATTGGGGCCGCCCGCCATGAGGGCGGGGGTCCTGTGGGGGGTATTAGGATGTGCCTGCCACTGTGGCGGGCGCATCCTGCATTTTTAGCATTGTGGCGGGCGGTGCTCTGAGCACTGCCCGCCACAATGCTAAAAATGAACATATGCATTTGCATAAACAAAGCGGCAGGCACCGCACGGTGCCTGCCGCTTTGTTTATGCAAATGCAGGGGGGTATCTGTGGTACCCGCTGTGTGCACCCCCCACCTCTCCTTCACTCTGGGAGCCCGCAGGGGTCCCCCAAAGTGAAGACCGCATGCCTTTCCGTGGTGGAAAAGGTCTAATATGGTGGCGGTGTCTAATAGACACCGCCAGCCATATTAGCATGGGCTTGCAGACATGCCTTTCATGTCTGCAAGCCCATGCTAATATGGCTGGCGGTGTCTATTAGACACCGCCACCATATTAGACCTTTTCCGCCCCGGTCGCCTTGCGACCGGGGCGGAAAAGCGGCGGACTGTCTTTCCGCCCGCCGCGGTCCCCTGCCATACTAATATGGCGGGGGTCATTTGGGTGAGGATGGTGGGCGGATTGCCCCCACCAGGCCGGCGGTGGCTACCACCAGCCTGGCGGGGGCAATCCGCCCGCCATCCTAATGGGCCCCTATGCCACTACACTCTATACCACTATAATCTATTGTGCACCACAGATAACTGACAGAATATCGGAATCAAAAATTTTGTGTGGACAGACCATCATGTCAAAAATATCTAGGAACACAATATTGAGAAGGGAATGCAAATAGGTAAGTATAGAATAACTATTCGTAACTCCACATCTAATTAACTGGATGCATTGGAACTCCACTGAGTTAATTTCTTGGATTCCTCCACCACTGCAGACTGGACTGGATGTCTAATGTCAATAGGATAATCTTTTACAGATTTTGAGATATTCGGGGAAGATAACTGTTCAGGTGCCATAATAAAGGCTATAGATGCTGTCTTACCTACAGGTATGTAAAGATGAAAGATGCCTTATGGTCCTGAATTTTCATCCACATCCTTGCTGGAGCTTCTGCCGATGGGGAATAGTAGCCAACAGTTCATGTAGTTAAAGCATCCTCTCTACTGGTAGAAACATTCTGTTGAAATCATCCTGAACCAGTCACCTATGAATGTCAGGACGACCTTCTAGATCATTTGACACTAGAAAACTCAGTAGATATCCATGCTGGTTGACTGTAATCATGGTCTTTTGCAAAAACGTGAGTAATTCTGTTTCTGTTGCTGAGTAAATTAACCTGGTGTCCTTTCCGTGAACATGTAGAAGAGCAGGCAACGGCGCCACTACTTTGGACTCTGATATAAACCCAAACAACAGGACTCTAAATTGTCAGTGGATGTTCTGGATATAGAACCTTAGATATATCTGAACAATTGCTTTCTTCTGTAGTAGTGAGTAAATCCCTTCTCTCAGAGCCAATTCCTTCTCTGGAGATTGAGTGTATGACTTGGAATGATCTCCAAATTGCCTAGGAGGGGGATGAATTATATTCAATATCCTCGTTCTACAATTTCTAAGACCCCGACATCTTTGTTGGACCTTCCCAATTTTCCAGAAAATGGTGTATCCTACCTTCCACTTGCCAAGGCTGACCATCAATTCCTGGCATAGTTAGCAAGGCTGGTCTCTATTATGCTCACCCTGACCTTCTCCCTTAGTATATTTCTTAAAAGAAGACTTGGATTGTTTTCTTGAATACTTCTGTCTTCTAGATGGCTGCCAGGAAGACCCTTTTGTAAGAAGATGAGCCATTGTTCTTAGATTGCTGCTTACAGAAGGGAAAATAATGTTTTCTTTTCTTGAATATTTTGTGCAATTATATTTCCAAGCTTGCTCTAAATAATGTTTGTCTCTTCATTCTTAATGTGTTTGCTCATTGTGCTGTATCTTTGTTCCAAACTTTTAAAAACAGGTGGCAACGAGTGGCAAAATAGGGCCCACACCCTCAAGATGAGGTTCTTATGGTCTCAAACAAAATGTCAGATACAAAATTCTACCTAACGTTCTGCTTGTTCCAATTAATCTGAGGCATCCTGGCATTTCTGAGTGGCTATGAAGAGGGATTTAAAGTTCTGACAGAAAAGACTGGGAAGTGTAAGCACTATACACTCCAGCTCTCGATGCTAAATGTGCATCAGTATACACTTGCTGCATCTACCTTTTTTTCTGCAAGGTCCTTCAAAATATTTTTTTCTGCCACAGAAGCCTGCCAACCACGCTTGCTACCTCGGAGGAAACTCTACTGGATTCTCTCACCGGATCATTAAAGAAGAAATATATACATCTAAACAATTACCTAACCAAGTAAGTA
The DNA here is from genome assembly GCF_964261635.1 of Lissotriton helveticus. Classification (NCBI taxonomy): domain Eukaryota; kingdom Metazoa; phylum Chordata; class Amphibia; order Caudata; family Salamandridae; genus Lissotriton; species Lissotriton helveticus. The sequence goes on along the minus strand of NC_136071.1, from coordinate 1,190,506,286 downwards.
AAACTTATATTTAAACTAATACATAATTGTTATTAAACCCCAATATGTAAAGTAGCATATCAATTTTGAAAGACTCTCCAACTTCTATCTGTTAGACCTCCTAAAAGAAAATACAATGTGAACAAGCATTTACAATGCAACGGTTTCGCCTTTTGTAAAAGTTAGAGCTATTGGCATTGTAAATGACAAATTTTGTATTTATGTGATGGTTTTGAAAACAGATAAATAAATGGCGTTGTCATTTACAATGCCAATAGCTTAATCTCTCACAAATGCGAGACCTATTGCATTTGCACACATTCACAGAGCACAAACACACACACAGAAATGGGGGGGGGGACGAGGAGCAAAACCAAGGCCCAAGTGATTGGTTCTTTCTGAAATTATAGTGAGGAGCTAAAACGATAGCATGGAATGCACTGCTAGTGATTTAGAGTAATTCAAGCATTTCCACGTGTCACTTTTATTCTCTCCCAGGAATGTGCTGCCATCATTCTCACCTAAGATCCCATTACTTGTTAGACATGAGGGCTGATAATCGAAAAAACAGGTGTAAGAGCTCATATGTTGAGTAGTTCTTCTTTTTCAATATGCATTGCTGTGAGTGTATGCGTGTTTGTGCTCACATCAATAAAGAAGGGAGAATTTCGAATATATTTGTAAATTAATCCACCTGCTCTGGCCACTCCCCACTCCTCTCCCATCCTGCATTGTTATGGTGGGCGAGAGGGTTTAGTATTTAACTGACAGGGGAAAACTTGGTCAGCCGACGCCATGAGAGTCAAAGTAGATGCAATGCCCCCATGACTCTCCAGCTGCACTCTGGGACTGCATACCTTTGCTTCGCCCACTCGGGCGACCTCATAGACAGTGGTCATTAGTAACAATACTGTTTGCCAGAAATATCATGACCAAATTATCATTTATAAAGGAATTGTCCAGGCTGCCTGACAAGAGGGTCAATTCCCCCCCTCTGCAGCCCTGGCCTTTAAGAGCCAACATAACTTTCCCAGAAGTACTCCTATAAGTGTCTGACTTTGCCCCAGCAAAATTAGCTTTTGAAAATATATGGCATGTCAGCAATACTCCTGACTTCATAATGTAGAGCACATCCATGACAACTATGTCACCAGCCTAACCAAAGATTCTGTGTCTTGAGGTGTTTACAAAGAATCCAGAAGTTAGCCCGTAGAACAGCTCCTGCACATAAACCTATAAGAGAACATCTTGCTGCTTTGAAGGCCTTTCACTGGTTGCCCATTACAAAGGGAGCCACCTTCAAAACCCTGTTTATGCCACACAAAGCCATGAATAGAACAGCACCAACCTTCCATCAAAAGATCAACACACATACCTGAAAAGATTACCTCGCTGTAGAATGACACCACAACTGGTTTTTCAGACTTACAAAAAAAAACCATTGGTTGCACATCTTTCTCTGTGCAAGCAGCAAAACGATGGTGCTCACTCCCAGTGGATGAAGGGTGCGTTGAAGCTCACCTGACATTTAGGAAGGCAGAAAAGACCTGGTTCTTCCTCTCTGGAATCAACTGACTGTACAAGTCACGCCACAGAGCACCAGAATCAGAAATAAACTCATACAAGATCAACCAACCAAACCTTTTCCAACCACGTCCGGGTTATTTCAGAGGCACCCCCACCAACATGCATCCTGAACAAGCGCTGCATTCACTCAAGCAAAGGTGTAACAAACAAACTAAAAACACATATTAGCCGGTTGCATAAACTCAACCTAATAGTCCGCGCACAGCCAATACTGTAAGCAGCTCGCTCTTCTAATTTCTACCAAACATAACTAATCACTAAACAAAAACAAAACACTAATCACTCCCCCCTAACAGTGAAACTGACTGAGGTAATACACTATTAACTACTAAACATCTTTCCCTAATAACACTGAGTCCCAGTGGAGTAGCATGCTGTCTGTCTGTCTGTGGTTGTGTTATAATATAAACAAAAGGCATTGTGATGTACCAGTAAACACAATTCATTCAACATGGGGTATAAAATAAGGGTACTGCGATGTACTAGGGAACAATGCGCCCAGATTGTGGTAGACTTCATACAAAGAGAACGGGAATTGCTCTAAACACATTGCATTGCGATATACTAAAGAACATTGTACAGTTTGATGTGGAGCAAAATAAATCAAGACTAGTCTGATGTACTACCATTCAAAGGCAACGTCATTGAGTTATACTAAGAATAAACCTGCAGACTCAATGTACCTCGCTTGATACTGTAAGGAAAAAAATCACAATGATGTAGCAGTGTACACAAGGCACCCTGATTCTGGTACCCAAGGGGCGAACTGAAGAGACCCGTCTGTGGGGGAAGACAGAGTGGGACACGAGGCGGCGGGCAGAAAGAGAGTGCAGATAGGCAGAGAATCAGAGGGGGGTAGAGTAGGAGAGAGAGAGGTGTGAACCCCTAAAGAAGAGGAAAAACAAAAGAAGGGGCTAGGGCTGCAGAGTGTTCTCCTGCTCTACGGGGGTGGGTGGGGAGGAATCCCGTGGGCGCAAAGTTGAAACTGCATCTGTGTGCAGGGGGAGGGTAAAGTATGGAGTAAAGGGGGGTCAGATCCATGTAATAGTGGAGAAGGGAGTGTGAGAACAGAGACCCAATAGGATAAGGGGTGAGAAGCATTGCTGGTGAGAAGTTATGGGAAACACAGAAGGGGTAGGGAAGTAAACAGTGATGACCCGAGAGTGCAAGAGGGGTAACTCACACACGTGTGAGAAACAAAAGGAAAGCTAGAGATAATCCTGTGTGTTAAGAGGGGCAGGGTGTGGCGAATCGTCCACAAACGAGAAGCAGAAAGGAGAGAGTAAAGCGGAGAGAGAAACAGATGTTGGAGAGGAGGGAGAACCCGAAGAGAGATGAACTCTACACAGAAGGTAGAGGCTTAAGAGAGAGATTTCATTAGAACATTGGAGGAAAGAGAAACAGGAGACGAGTTACAGAAACAGAGGGGGGGGGTCTGTAGGGGAGAGAGAAAGACGAGAGAAGCAGGAACGCGAAGCAGATTGTAGAGAACAGGTGACACAATGAGAGGGACTGCAGAGAAACACATGGAAAGTGCAACGTGTCAGGGGTGGCGAGGTAGAAACGCATGTGAGGGGAGTACAAGAGGGTTTTACAGCGGGAACGAAACAGGGGAAGCCACGAGGAGAGAGTGGAGTGACCAGAAGTGTTACTGGCAGGGTGGGGTAGACAGGGACACATGCCCACAAGGCTAGAGGGAAGGCAGCTCCGCCGGGCACCGGCCATGTTGCTCGGTCTCATACATACATGGAAATGTGTTGCATTGTTGAATAGGATGAGGCTTACTTTTAGTCTGTCAATTAGCAACTCGCCCCACGCTTAGTAGTTCATGCAAGATTTCTGACCCTGTGCTTCCTTCTACTGCTGCTCGTGATCAGCACCGTGGGATCGCCCATGTGTTTTAGGACAACAGAGCAAGTCACCTTGAGAAAGTCTCCAGGACACACCGTCGATCCATGGATCAGCCTCGGCCCGAGCCAGGGAAACAGATGAGTGAAGTAGAGGGAGCCCAACTCGGCAAGACAAGTGGGAGAGAGTAGCTTTACCGCCGGGCAGCACCAGTGATAGGCGCACCAGGCAGGAGGTTCGTCTGCAGGGTACGGCAGCAGCCAGTGAAACAAGAGCGCGGCGAGGGCGCCCCATTGGACGGCGCGAAGCATGTGTGGGATTTCCAGCCCGGGCAGACAGCGGGGGGAATTTTAATAAGCCTCTAACTTTTTACCCCCACAGTGAAATAAACCGGACTGCGTGGAGAAATGCCAGAAGGCATAGTTCATATATATATTTTGTTTTGCAGTTTTATATAGCGCCCACTCGACCCGAAGGTATTGCTATGGGTGGGGTGTTTCCTCCCATGTAGTCAGCTTCAAGCACGACTTGCTTGGAGTGCACACACTTAATACGCGCTGTACCAACCGGACATCATGAAACTGGACCGTCAGCAACAACAGTAGGACCAAGTGTTCCTATTTAACCTGCACGGTCATTAGAAGGGCACGTCAGACCTACACTGAAAGATCCAAAATAGCGCAAAAGGTTACAGGAAGGACAATAAAAAATTCTATCGCCGACATACACGAGATGAGGCGCTACAGTAAAAGGACGCCGATAGCGACGGAGAAACAAGCTCTGGGCTCATGCGTAGCATACCAAAGTCCCTGAAAAAGAGCACACGGGCGTGACGTCACTCTTTACACCAACACACACAAACACTGAGAATCAAATGCACGAGGCGTGTTAAACTGAAGTATGGGCGCCTGAAGGTAGGCTTATGGTTCCTCTGCACTTTGTCTGCGAGTCACCCACGACGTGAACCCTTTGTGGCACGGCCAGTAGTAGTGTTAGAAACTACTCGTGGGCATCTTCCAAACCAAAGGGTGGAACTTAGAAACCAGGCCGATCTAAGAACAAAAGTCCTGCAAGTCACGAAACTGAAGTCTGAACTAGAGCTTCGAGTGGATAGGACAAAATGCGTCCTTGAATCCAGGCCTTACTAATAACAGAATACTCGCTGTACTAATGCCAATGCATTGACATAACTGCTGCTCAATATTGTGAAATGAGATTACGCTAACGTTTATTTTGTGCAGCATATCCAAGAGACAACTAAACTATTATGATTTAATTTTCTACACAACGCAAAACTGAACAAGTCAGGTCCCGGGCCGCGCTGTGATTGGCTGACGTCACGGGGGTGTCCCGGGCGGCGGCCAATCACAGCGCGGCCCGGGAATGACGTCACGGGGTGTCCCGGGCCGGCAGCCAATCGCAGCGCGGCCCGGGACAAAGGGGCGGGGCTTAAAAAAAGCACCAGAAACGCCCCCGAATCGCGTTTTCGAGAGAAAGCGCGATTGACAGCCTCTGCCTCCCAATGGCTAGCCTCCATTTATGGAGCTAGCCAATGATAGGCAGAGGCGGGTCATCACTCCACATAGAAATCAAGAGGTTTTGCTAGCGCATGCGTACTTCGTACGCATGGCTAAGGCAAAACCTAAAAACTGATGAAATGACAGAAAATAACATATATCACAAAGCAGCAACAAGATATAAAAAAGTAAGTATACATACATTGATAAAATACTATAAACTCACCCAAATAGCAAGCATGACTAAACCTAGCAACCTCGAACTTTAGAAACTACATACACATTAAAATTTAAAATAAAACTTAAGGTTGTTTTTAACCAATAGAGAAGAAAGCACCTGCTCTGCATTAGAACACCTCCAACGGAAAAGCTGCAAAACCGTATGAAACATCTGAATGTAAGAATACAACATAGAAGCAGTTGCATACTTTTACATGTAAATAACACATGTAAAAACGTTATAATTTTATATATTTTTATACTATTACACTACTCCAGATACAATGACAGAAGCTGCAAAATATAGCACAGCACAGAAAGGGAAACAGTTACTAAATCACATGGGCTACACCAGTGGTTCCCAAACTTTTTCGACCCGCGGCTCCCTTCACATAGTTGGTGGTTGGCCGTGGCTCCCCAATAATGTCAATGTTTTTCAGGGACGGGTGATGTCAGCCTGACCACAGGTGCTGGAATGTACAGTGATTAAGGAGATGTAATAAATGAGAAAATTTTATGTCACATGCTGCTTTTGGTATGGAGGCTTACTGGTGTTGTGGTCAAACACATACCGTTGACGTGAATTGTAAGGTAAAGAAATGTGTAATCAGGAGAAGAAGAGATAAGTGAAATGAAGGAAATCTGCCCTGGGGCATCTGCAGTGCCGACCACATGGTAGGTTGTCTGAGATAATGGTGTGCCATTAACAGTCACTTTCTACAGTAAACCTTTCAGTGCACCAGTTAAGATTGGGAGTCCTACTCACTCTTTCCTTTACTGCTGAGGTCTCTGCGCAGCTCAAGGCTCTGTCACCACTAGTACTCTTTGGGTTTTTTTAATAGCAAGATGACAATCTATTTGTGTTAAGACAGCACCGTTCTGTCCAACCAAGGGAATGTGGTGTCCAGATTTGCAAAATTATTTATTTTAACCTGGCTCCTGTTTCATTACCAGCACCAGGGAATCAATACAAATGTTACTGGGTAAATAAAACCTGACATTTCTTTTTAGGGCATTACACAATATTTGTGGATGTCGTCAATACAGGTTTTTAAAAGCATAGTAGTGCCACCTGGTGCCAAGGAGTACCCCCTTTCCCTCTCACCCTGCATATTTTTCACATTTTGTTTAAACACTGAAAGCACTGAAATGGTAAACCCACTGCGACTACTACCACTAACCCATGATCAAGAAACAACCTTTCCTATTTTACTGAGTGCAAAGTCTGCGCTTTGTTGCGCTGGAAAGGCTCATTCTTGGAAGGTAGATGTGTCAGTGAATCTGTGCCTGTGCAATGTAATAAATCAGTCTTGTTTAATAATTGAAGTAATTTTGGCAGGGCGTTTCTTGTATGTGTATAACTGTGGCACCAGGCTGTAATAAACAAGATTTGAGTATTTAGCGACAGCCCATCATTCAATAAGTTTTCAACAACTCCGAAATTACTTGGAAAAATCCATGTGCTTAGACAAGCCCATTTCAATAGATGTGTGAGTGTTTTCAAACATGCGTGTGCCACTGCATTTCAATGCTTTGTCTTACAGTATGCATAGCGTGGTGCACATTTTGAAAGAATGGAACACAAGCCGTTTGGATTCGGTGTGGCGCCGCGGCCAGGGCGACTGACGCTGGAATCTGGGGACCACGGTTCGATCCCCGGCTCTGGCGGCATGTTAGCCCAGCACCATGTGACTCTGGGCAATAGCTCGCTTAATCTTCCCGACGGCCCCCAGCGCCTAGAGACCCTTGCGGGTGATTGTGCGCTTTACAAATGTGAACTTTACTTTAACTTTACTTTATTCTTAACATTGGAAAGGCAAGTCAAATGAGAACATGGCATTTTCAATGGAAGGAGAGATTATAACGCACATTGCACAGTTCGCCAGAAATCTTAAACACCCCCCAAAAACTCCAGAAACATACTCAGCTGGTCATAATTTGACCTTCACTTCACAAGATCATGTTTACCCGTTTTTCGGATTATAAGAGGGGCTGACGGCAGCAATCACACTCGTCTGCAGCCCTGTCCTGATTGTTACGTCACGCGCTGGTTCAAACCATTCCAGACGCTGACCGGTGTGACTTCTGTAACTCCCCCACACGACATTCCCACATGGGGTACTCTGGGCTTCCAAATGCACATTACAAAAAATGCAAGTGCATGTCTTTATAACGGAGCCGTATGAAGAAAAGAGACTCGCAGGGTAAACAAATGTGCAAGGCAGTCGGCATCAACAATAGAAGTTAAAGTTACAGTACTAGAGCAGAATTTCCCACGTTCCCAAGAAGTGCGCGGCGCCCCTGGTGAGCTCTGATGGCGCACTGGGGCGCCGCGGCGCACAGTTTGGGAACTACTGGGCTACACCTATAGACAAAAAAGTGCATCAACAGAATCTATAAACTGGAAATGTACTAAATATTATTGTAAGGCATGCTATGGTAAAGCAACTACTAAACATTTTGTTTTAATTCATCTAAGAGAGCACAAACACCCCTAAATGTGCCAGAAATAAAAGTAAAGGAGCTGTTGCAGGATATAAAAGAGACAAGCACTAGCTCCCAGAAACACGCAAGCAAAATCCTGAAAGAAATGCCACCTAAAGTCCCCTAGCACATAACAGGCCAACTACCACTTATCTCCACTTTAAAATATTTAACTGTACAAACTCAAAAAGCCACCAGCCATATGCCCCTGGAAGATACCAAGATATACACATACCTGAACATTTAACAATTATACATAATGAGCAACCTTTCCTTTTACATGACAGCCTAAATAATGAGAAACACATCCTAATATTCCCTACAAAAGATAACTTAATAAACCCTAGCCAATGTCAAACATGGATGAAGGATGGAATCTTCAAAATGCGTCCCAAACTATCCATTTAGATATACACCACACATGGTGAATATAAAGACACAAATATCCTTTTTATATATTCCCTACTACCAAATAAACAAAGCAGAACTTACAACAAGCTCTTAAATCATATAATTCAGAAAGCAAATAACTTCTGCCCCCCCCAAAATAATCATACACTTTGAGCAAGCCATGATTTAAATCATTCTAAGAATTTACCCCTCACACAGCCATGCAAGGCTGTTACTATCATCTCATTCACAGTAAATGAAGACACCTTCAAAAATCCACATCAAGTGTAGAATATTCTACAAACAGCCAATTTTCCTTTGAAATTAAAAAAATGATAGCAGTAGTCTATGTCCCTGTCACTAACCACTATGATAAGAAGCCCTTTCTACCAGCAAAATGAAGACAAACTTAGGGCCTGATTCCGATGACGATCCCAGGGGCTCCGAATCGGGTTTGTATTTGCTGAATCCGACCCGGAACCCTTGTTTCCGACCGAATAGGACACACTTCTCAATTACCTATTTTGATGCCTGGAAACTGTTAGGGCTGACCAAATCGGTTCTGAAAGGCATTCAGGCAGGTTGCATCTTTCTGAGCTGTATCGTACAGCTCTATGGAATCGGTTTGCTGAGCGAGCGAGTATGATGACGATTCGGACAGCCATTCAAAATCAGTTTCTCCAGTACGAATCAGCTGCTGGAATTGGATTTCGGCGGCCCATAGCAGGCCCCCCTCCAACCCGGGCCCTCCGAATCAGGCCGGTGGGGGTAAACAAGAGACCCCCCCTTTCCAACCATGCACAGTGTGACAGGCACCAATGGGTGCCCGCCACAGGGTTCAAGGCTTTCCCCAACGACCCCTTTCTTCAATGGGAGCCTGTGTTCTCGTTCGTAACGCAGGCTTCCGTAGATATCAATGGGAGTCTGACCGACTCGTAGCCGGAAGTACCCGGATGCATCCAAATTGCTCAGTCAGACATCCACAAGCCAAGGAATTCGGAAAGCATTCCGGAACAGATTCAGTCAGAATGCTTTCCAAACTATGGGGTCCATTAGGATGGCGGACGGACTTTGTCCGTCTGCCATCCCGGTGGAAACGGGACCATCCGCCATGTGTGCGGCAGTCCCGCCATAGCAATTATGATGCGTCCGCCACAGTGGCGGGCGCATCCAGCATTTTTAACATTGTAGCGGGCGGTGCTCTCAGCACTGGCCGCCGCAATGCTAAAAATGCGCGTTGTACATTCCAATGCACAACATGATAGGCACCGCGCGGTGCCTGTCATGTTGTACATTGAAATGCTTGGTGGTACCATAGGTACCCCCCATGTGCACCCCCTACCCCCCTTCACCCTGGGTGCCCGCAACGGGCCCCCAAAGCAAAGACTGTATGCGCCACGGAAAGGCATACCCCGCAGCCCATCCTAATATGGCTGGCGGTGTCTGATAGACACCGCCACCATATTAGACCTTTTCGGTGGACGATCTTTCCGTCTGCCACGGTCCCCCCGCCATTGTAATATGGCGGGGGTAAATTGCTGGGTGACGGTGACGGAAGGTGGATGGATGGCCACCGCCTGCATGGCGGTGGTGATCCGTCCGCCATCCTAATGGACCCCTATATCGGAATCAGGCCCTTAGTTCCCTAATCAACTATTTCAAAGACACTTGGCTTGGTAGACTGCATCAATCTAGACACAGATGCCAACCCATATTCTATGAAAGCACCTTGGCACAGGATGCAAAAACAAACAACGCAGATGAAGGACGGCACAATGCCTTCCAATCCACACTAGGCAGAACCCTACCTACACTCTATAAATTTATAGAAGCATTACAAAGAGAGCAAAGGCATCAAGAACTATGAATGGAACAATCTGTTAGACAAATTGGCCCTAAACTTAGCAAATAAACCAAAACAATGTATGAGATGATACAATTCAAAGTAAAACTCTTCATAAATAACAAAGAAGTAGATTACTTAGAAATCATAGCAAAAAACATATTATAAAATAAATAGTAACTGACCAAACACCTCAAAAACTATGACAAATTCTAAACCAACTTAGCAAATCTTTTTTATTTAAAATGATAAATATGTTATTTTATTACATCAGTCAAACATTAAATACAATTTCAATGTTAATGATGACCACACCACTTTAAACCAATTTGAGGAAGCTGTTGTATACTAAAGGGGTAACATTTAGCATTCCCACTCCAATCTAAACCGATTTGTGGAAGGAATTGGTAAATGAAGGGGTGAAATGTACAATTCCGCCTTCAACTTAAACAAATTTGGTGAAGGTGTGGTACACTCAAGGGGAGACCTTTACCATTCTCACTCCAATCAAATCCTATTGCAGGAAGGTGCTGGACACTAAAGGCGGGGAAATTTAGTATTCCCACTCCAATCTAAACCAATGTGTGGGTAGGCGTTGGACACTGAAGAGGTTATCATTTACTTTTACCACTCTAATCTGAACCAAATTAAGGAAAGTGTTGGGCCCTAAAGGGATGATATTTACTATTCCCAATCCAATCTATACAAATTTAAGGAAGGTGTTGGGCACTAAAAGGGTGACATTTACTATTCCCATTCCATTCTAAACCAATTTGAGGAAGGTGTTCTTCATCAATGGGGTTCTATTGACTATTTCCACTCCAATCAAAACCAATTTGGGTAAAATCTTGTACACTAACAAGGAGACTTTTAATATTTCCACTCCAATCTAAGGCTATAATAAGAAGGTACTGGACGCCAAAGAGGTGAAATTTACAATATTCACGTAAAACATTTTTTTTACATAGGTAATACAAATTAAACATTTTAAATGTGTAATAAATGCTCCATACTCACACACATTTTTCTTATGTAACATTAATTACAATTTTAGCTAAACACACTAAACAAATATTAATGATGAATATATTTTTTGAGAAAATGTACTACCATTTATAAAGTGTAAACCATAAAATGACATGTAAAATCATAATGCAAAATCAACAATTATAGCAAAAAATATTTAAAATACATTATATAAATTAAAAAATATTTTTAAAACGAAATTACAATTTTAAAACCCAAATATTTAAAACGTTTCCACAATGTTATAATATGTATTACAAAATATTTAAAATGTAAAGATTTTACATACAAATATACTAGTTGTGCATTTAATACCATTAATATATATTTTCTGTAATATGAAATAAAAATGTGTTAAAATATTTGTATAAAAATATAAAAATATCCCTGAATATTTAACTTTATTAAAAGTTGTATTATATGTTTTTAAATTTTATACTTTTTTTTTATTTAATACCATTAACATATATCTTTATTAATATGAAATTAAAATGTTTCAAAATATAAATATAACAAAATTAATATAAAAATTCTAAATTATCAATTTGCCTATCTTTACATTTATTAATTCATAATTACATCTAAATTCTAAAAAAAATTCAAATCTCCCCACCTGTATCCCCTGAAAACCTAACATCCAGCTACTAAAAAAAAGTAAGGCCCTCATTATGATGGCAGTCAGACAAGCGTCGACTGCCATCACCGCGGGCAGGTGTCCGTCTGACAATGAGTCAGTGGTCCCACCTGCACGATTAGGATAGAACCGCCTGCACAGTGGTCAAAATGGACCTTTTTGTACTGTGGCTTGTGCTGCGGCACAGGAAAAGGGCAGCAGAAAAAAAGTTGCAGTACAAACAGGCACTTTAAAAAAATCAAGCACTAAATTATTTATATACATTAATGCATCTAAAAAATACAAATGTCAACAATTTCATAATTTAAAAATTATATCACTAAAAACACAAATAAATTAAAATAATAAACATATACAATCAAACATATTACAATAAAGTGCATACTAATTAACACCTACAAAAGATATTACATACAACAATAATTTCTTCATTGATATTTATTACAATGATATTAAAAAAACACTAAAAACAATATTTTTACCTAAAAAATTCTTGTTGACTATATTTTTGATATCCCAATACTTTTGACACTATATTTTTTTACCTCATATTATATTTCAGATATTTTTGGCCATAGCAGTTTTAAAACTGCTAGTTCGACTTTGTCATCTAAACTTATGTAAAGCCCAAACCTCTCTTAATGATATATATAATATAACCCCTAAAGAAGGCCTTTTGAGCCCTCATGCAGTGTGCTGTGCATTATTAAATAGTATATCTCTATATATCCTAACAGTAAATGCACCAAATTTTCATTTTAGGTCAAAACTGACCTAGGAATGCATTCTGTCGATTGCTTACCATTGGCTTTGCGGGTTTGTAACTCACATTTTCTTTCTTTCTATTTTCTATCTTTATTTGCTTTAGGCTGTCCAGCTTGAGATTGTCCCTCCCATTGCCCAAACCTTGTTTACTGTATTCTTCCATGAACAAGCTTTCTGCCAACAGGCCTTTAAATCTTGTTCTTATCTTGTCACATTTGCTGTGCATTCAAAGTCAGAGGTCAAATGTCAGACTCTCTCTCTTCCAGGGAGCTTGGTGTTTTGTTATTTTTCTGACTTCAAGGTGAGAGAAATCATGTGACAATCCTGCTAAGTAGCCATGTAAGAGGAGAGGGTGTTCGACCTAAAAATTAGGCATGCTGATGTTTGAGAATATATCAGAATTAGTACAAATAAAACATTTGTTTGCAATTCTAAAGTACGGTGGAAACAAATATTTGCATAAGAACAAAACACATCAATAAACTATGTGATGACATTGGCACACATTATTGTTTCTGTGCAGTAAAACAATATTTTGATGCAAACGTAAAAGCCATTTCAACTGAAAATGTGTTGTCTGTAACTGCAATGTGCTACAACACAATGCATACTCCACTCTATGCGCTTTGACTCTATACCACGCCACTTCATTCCACGATGCTCCACTCTACGACACACTACTCAACTCCATTCCACTCTTGTCTACGCTACACACTTCACAACACAACTTGCCATTATACAACTCTCCACTCCACACCACTTACTCAACTACACTCTACCCCACCCCAATTAACCCCACTGCCCTCTTCACCAAGGCACCCCAATATACCCCACCTCACTGTACAACAATCTATCCCAATCTACTTTGCTCCAATCCATCCCACTCCAATCTACTCCTCCGGAATATACTCACCCTACTCCAATCCACCGAACACTGCTCCAATCTACTCCAATCTACTCCATTATGATCAAATCTACCCCGCTCCACCCCAATCTACCCCACTCTACTCCAATCTATCCCACTTCACTCCAGTCTATTCACGCCAAACTCTACTCCACCCCACTAAATCTAACCCAATCAATCCCACTGCACTCCAATCTACCCCATTCCACCCCAATCTACAGCACTCCACTCAAATCTACAGCACTCTGCTCCGCCTCCAACCTACCCCAGTCTACCCCACTCCACTCCAATCTACACCACTTTAATCTTCCCAAACCCACCCTACTCCAATGTACCCCAATCCAACCCGCTCCAGTCCATTCCAATCTACATCACTCCACTCCAATCTACCACAATCCACTCTACTGCACTCCAGTCAACCCCAGTCAAATTTTCCCCACTCCACTCCAAACTCCACTTCAATCTATCTAACTCCTCTCCACTTCAATCACCCCCACTCCATTCCAATCTACTCCACTCCACCATAGTCTACCCCACTCCAATCTACTCTACCCCAATCTACTACAATCTATCCCACTCAACTCCAATCTACAACACCCTAATCCATCCATTCTACCCCACTCCATCACACTTCCCTCTACCCAAATCTATCACACCCCACTTCATTCCAATCTACCTCCTCCAATCTACCAAACTCCATTCAAATCCACGCCACTCACTCCCATTTAACCCACTCCACCCCAATCCACCTCACTCTATTCTGTCCCACCCCAATCTACCCCACTCCAATCTACCCGTAGCTACTGACCTCCAATCTACTCCACTCCACTATACCTCACTCTACACCAATCTACCCCACTTCACTTCACCCCATTCCACACACTCCCCTGCAATCTACCCCACCCCACCCCACTCTACCCCTCTCCAATCCATCCCACTGCACTCCAATCTACCCCACTCTACTCCAAACGACGCCACTCCCGTCAACGCTACTCGAATCCACCCAATCAACCCCACTCCACTCCATCTTAATCTACCCTACTACACTCACTCCAATTTACTCTATTCCACTCTTCCCCAGTCTATCTCATTCCACTCCAATCTTGGTTCCACTCCAGTATATCCAACTCCACTACCCCCACTCAACTCTACCCCACTCCAGTCTACCTCTATCATTTTACCCAATCTACCCCACTCCACTCTACCACACTCCATTCTACTCCACTTCACTCCAGTCTTCCACATGTCACTCAAATCTACCACACTCCAGTCCAATCTTACCCACTCCACCCCAAATCTACTTCACTCAAACCCATACTACTCTACTCCAATCTGCCCCATCCAATCTGCCTCACTCCAGTCTACCCTACTTCAATCTACCCCAATCTACTCTACTCCACTCTAATCTACCCCACCCTAACCCGCTCCACCCACACCACTCTAACAACTCCACTCTGATCTGCTCCACTCCAATATACCCCACTCCACTTCAGTTTACGCCAATCTGCCTCATTTCAGTCTACCTCAATCTACCATACTCCAAACTACCCCACTCCGTTCTATTTCACTCCAATCTACCCAACTCTACTCCAGTCTACTTCACTTTACTCTAATCAACCCCACCATAATCCACCCAATCTATCCCACTCCAATCTACCCCACTCCACTCTACTCCTCTACACTCCAAACTACCCCACTCTACTCCAATCTACCCCACTCCTCTCCAATCTACCCCAATATATCCCACTCCACTCTACCCTATCCACCCTGATACAATCTACCCCCTCCAATCTATCCCACTCCACTTCAGTCTATCCCACTCCACTCCAATCTATCCCGCTCCACTCATATCTATCCCGCTCCACTCTAATCTACCCCACCCTAACCCGCTCCACCCACACCACTCTAACAACTCCACTCTGATCTGCTCCACTCCAATATACCCCACTCCACTTCAGTTTACGCCAATCTGCCTCATTTCAGTCTACCTCAATCTACCACACTCCAAACTACCCCACTCCGTTCTATTTCACTCCAATCTACCCAACTCTACTCCAGTCTACTTCACTTTACTCTAATCAACCCCACCATAATCCACCCAATCTATCCCACTCCAATCTACCCCACTCCACTCTACTCCTCTACACTCCAAACTACCCCACTCTACTCCAATCTACCCCACTCCTCTCCAATCTACCCCAATATATCCCACTCCACTCTACCCTATCCACCCTGATACAATCTACCCCCTCCAATCTATCCCACTCCACTTCAGTCTATCCCACTCCACTCCAATCTATCCCGCTCCACTCATATCTATCCCGCTCGTCCCCAATCAACCCCGCTCCACCCCAATCTACTCCACTCCAATCTACTCCATCCCACCCCAATCTACCCCACACAATCTACCCCACTCTAATCTACCCCTTTCCACTCTATCCCTACTCTACCACACTCTAATCTACCCCACTACCCCAATCTAGCCCACTCCCCTCTAGCCCAGTCCCCTCTACCCCACTCCCCTCTACCTGAATCTTCCCCACTCCACTTGACTACAATCTACCACACTCCTATTCACTACTGGCTACCACACTCCACTAAAATCCAACCCACTCCATCCCAATCCACCCCACTCCACTTCAATCTACCCCACCCCACCACAATCTATCCCTCCCAATCTACCGTACTCCAATCCACCCAACTCCATTCCAATCTACCACACTTTACCCTACTCTACCCAACTTCACCCCACCCCACTGCAATCTACCCCACCCCAGCCTACTCTACCCTACTCCAATCCATCCCCACTCTACTCTACCCCCACTCCAATCCTCCCACTCCACCCTACCCAACTCCACTCCAATCTACCATACTCCACTCTAATCTACCACACTCCAAACTACCCCACTCCAATCATCCCTCTTTAATATGCCCCACTCCAGTCTAACCCACTCAGTTCCAATCTACCCTACTGTAATCCACCGAATTTACCCTACTCTCCCATACTCTAACCCAGTACACTAAAGTCCAATCTACGCCACTCCACTCTACCCCATTTTTTCTCAACTCCACTTAGAATTATCCAACTCCACTCAACCCCACTACACCCCACTTAAATCTATCCCAATCTAGCCAAACTCCATTCTACCCAACTCTACCCCCACTCCACTCTGTGCCAATCTACCCCACTCCACTTTACCCCAATCTACCCCATTCCACTATACCTAAATCTACCCCACTCCAATCTATCCCATCCACCCCACTCCAGGACACTAACTTTTAGCCATGCTGAACAGCATCCACACTGGTGTACAAAACGGTTAAAACACATTGCCAATAGCTCTCACGTAGGTGAGGCCTTTTGGCTTTGCCACGGCGTGTTACTGTGGAGATTGTGAGCCACTGGATTAAAGAGACAAGTCTGTTTGCTCACTCAAATCAAGATTTACAATGTCCAGGAGAGGTTCAAGGTCGCTCTACCAGAGGAATGGCAGCCTCATGGGCAGGGTTACAGGGTGTGCCACTTCATGAGATTTACAGAGCCGGGACTCTGAACACACCTTTGTAAAACACCACTGTTGGCAGAACATTCTTCCTGAGTGCAAAGGTTGTAGTGTAAGAGTTTTGCAATCAGAGAAGAAATGACATAATTGGAACTCTTGCTTCTAAATCTAGCTCAGTCACAATTTTTTCATTAAATCACGAGGTGTTGCATTGTATTGCTTCTCTTTTTTTACATTTCATAACTGTAAATATATAGAATTATATTGAGGTCACAGGCCTTATTGGCTTGGGTTCAAAAGGGATGACTGGGACGAGGGCAAGGAAAGTAGAGGTTATGGCCCGATTACTTACGGGTAATCTTCATTACTGCTAGCCCTACTTATCCTCTGTCCAGTCATGATGCTCCCGCCCACCCGCCCTGGAACAGGCCTTTGCCTTTGGCCTGGTATTACAGGAAGTGCTGGGGATTGCTGACCTGGTATAGCTCCCAGCTGAGGGAGGGTGGGGCTAGAGATTGCATTTCTGATTTGTTTTCTGTCCTGATGAAGGTCAACCCTCAAAAGAGGTCCTTGGGATGAGGACAAGAAGGACTTGAATAATGAAGATTAACAGTAAGTATTTGGGCCAATCCCCATTTGAATTATCTGTTTTTCTCTCTTTCACCCTCCTCAATTACATATAGAATGCAGGAAATTGGCAACTTTTATTACTCCCTTTGGATGTTTCCAATGTTTAAGAAATCCCTTTGGTGTGGCATCAGCAATTCCCTACATTTCCTCATTTTCTTGCCTGGTTTCCTTTTCCTGCTGTCCCCCACCCTGGCTTCCTGCATGTTCAGAGTAGAGATAAACATGGAAAAGTGACTACTGTATCCCAACCATGATTTATTTTATTTTCCATGTTTCATAACTTCCTATATTTAAATAAATAAGCAGTGAGGAAATTAGATAAATCTTCCCTGTTTATGATAGGAAGAAAAAAATAGAATATAGAAAACATTTAACTATTACATGCAGATTTGAGATCTTAAAGGAAGAACTTATATGTGACCAAATCATTATGCATGCTGGTAATCCTAGCACACAGGACACATTTTTTTGTGAATGGGGAGGCTCCTTTGAAAGACATTATTGCTTCAGTGAAGAAAGCTGAATTGACTGGTAGATGTGCAAAAGCTGTGGCAGAGGAATCTCAGAGTGAAAGTAAACTGGTTAATGGGTCCAGGTAGCAATTTTTGGTTCCTTAAAGAATAGAATTGATGTATCTGCCACATAACATCCTATCTGATGGCCTGCAATAACACTCTCACCCTGGCTACTGACCTCAACATAGTGTCCCTAAATGTCAAAGGTCTTAACGACCAAATCAAACTGTGGAAAATTCTGGACTACCTTGAAACTGAACTGCCCAAAACTAAAGGGGATATAAACCTACTACAGGAAACAAAGCTGTGTTTGAACAATGCCAAACTCATTAGAGGTAACTTGATCTCACAGATGGCTTGTTCGCCTGGTGATAAAAAGAATCAGGGGTAATTACCCTTATATCAAAAAGATCCAACATCTCGCTAGAATCCCAGTCTCACAACAACAAGGGCAGACTCCAAGTCACACATCGGAGAAGGGGGAAGAAATATTTCACGTAGCAAACATATACGGTCCCAACACGGATGACCCAGGCTTTTGGTCTGTGGTGTCCAGCACGCTGGAGGGGTTCCCCCAAAATGACCTCTTGGTAGTAGCGGGGGATTTCAACACCCCATTAGATCAGATAACAGATAGACAGTCCACCTGTTAATACCACCCTATGAGCTCACATACTGAATTACAAAATATCTGCTCCAAATTTAACCTTAAGGACGCGTGGCGCCTACAACATCCAGACACTAGAGACTACACCTTTTACTCTAATCCCCACAACTCATACATCATGATAGATTATAGCCTCATCTCCGGCTGCCACACACGACTAATCGAACACACAGACATAGCCCCAAGGCTAGTGTAGGACCACTGTTTATTAGCCTAAAACTGGCTGGGTGTCACAATGAATCTGTACCAAAGAGATGGCGCTTTGACAGTGATGTACTTTCGGCTCCTGCAGATAAAAAAAAGATCAAGGAGGCTATAACAGACTACCTTAAACATAACAACATCCTGGAGACTAGCACTAATACACTATGGGATGCACTGAAAGCTACCATCAGGGGTACAATAATTGAAATCAAGACAAAAATCAACAAGAGTACAAATCTGAGATTAACCCAGCTTGAGCAGGAGATAAAAAATTTAGAACAGTCCCACGCTACTTCCACGATAGCAAGCTCCTCGCTTCATTAACACAGAAAAAATATGAATACAACAAAATCCTAAATGAGAGGGCAGGGTTATGGATTAATAAATATAAAGCTCTTAACCTATGCGAAGCTAACAAAGTGGGGAAACTTTTTGCGTCCTACCTCAAACAAAAACAGAACCAGTTTGTCATCTCATCCATTAAAGACTCTAACAATAAAACCCTTACCAAACAAAAAGGCATCCTTAGGACCTTTAAGGAATTCTATTAGGAATTCTATAAAAAGTGATCAGATCCTAAACTTTGAAGATTGCACCAAGTACCTCGAAAAACTCAACTTGCCACAACTAAATATAGAATAGAAAATTAGGTTAGGACAGGAAATTAACTGCACAGAGATCAAAATGGCAGTCACATCTCCAAAAGACAACAAAGCTCCTGGCCTGAACGGATTTACAGCCTCTTTCTACAAGACTAAGTATGGGTGAAATTTAAGAATTTGCGGTACGCGAATTCGTGCGAAAGCGTACTCGCGGTCTGCAAAATCCGCAAACTTTCGTTCGATTGCAGATTTGTTTATTTTTGCGAGTTCGCTGGATTTTTTTTCACCGCGGCCACTGCGAACTTACCCATGCGGTCTTCTATGGGTGCAGCCATCTTGTCTTCACTGTTCGCATTGTGTATTTCCGTTTCCGGTCGCTAGTTGCAGGCTTGCGTTGTGCATTTCCAATTGGGGGGCGCAATTGCGTGTTTGTGTCCGTTTGTGCATGCTCGCGAGGAAAATATCGCGCGAACCTACCCACGTGGTTGCAATGGGCACAGCCATCTTGTTTTTCATTCATTGCTATGGTTCTGGGCATGCCTTTTCTATCCTGTTTCAATCTTTGTAATCCTTTGTTTCTTTGAACTTTTTTTTGCTTTATTACTCATTATCTATCTCTCTATTTTTCTACATCTATATTTTGTGTTTTTTTCTACTTTTTGTTACTTTGATAACTACTTTTTTTCAGCTCTCTCTTTTCTTTTCTTTACTTTACTTTTATTTCCCTATTCTTTCCTATTTTTCCTTTCTTTAACCCAGGACCATGGCAAAGGGAGCCGGCAAGTCCAAGGGGATGAGTCCCGCATCCCGTAGCCGGCTCCTTTGCAGGCATTTAAGGGGTTAGTCTGTAAGTCTCAGGGAGATCTTCAGCGCGGTGGAGTTCGCCGCACTGGTCTTCTTTGTGAAGCGCCACCTCCCCAAGACCGTCGCAGCAGGCGGCAAACCCGATACTGGGTACGGCCTCCGGGAGCGTCGCCAGCTATGGGGTAAGGTGTTCCGGGCCATGTATCGGGAGTTAGGGGTCCGGCGCACCTACAACCAGGTGACGCACCGGTGGTCCGACATACTGGACCGGGAACAAGACCTGCTCGACCTGCTTGGCGTCGAGATGATATGATATGATAAAAATTATTTATGCAGCGCACGTACACCAACGGTTTCATGGCGCTTCAAGGACATGCTGAGAACACAGCAGCGTGGTACGATCTGTTAATTGTAGGCTTGGTAGAAGAGCCTGGTCTTCAACGCCCTCCCGAATTGGGGCTAGAAGGGGATTAGATGAAGAGCTGGAGGGAGTGAGTTCCAGAAGAGTGGATCCTGTGAGGAAAACCTCAGGCCACCATGTTTCCTGCGTCTAAAGGTGCATGTTGACAACAGGTTTGAGCATGAAGATCGTAGGACCCGAGAAGGAACGTAACGGTGGATCCGAGAGGCAATGAAAGCCGGGCCTTACAGGGAGAGGGCCTTGTGAATCAAGCAACCCAGTTTAAAAAGGCTGCGCTGGGCGACAGGGAGCCAATGAAGGCTCCTAAGGAGAGGTGTAGTGTGACTAGACCTAGGCTGGCCATATATAAGTCTAGCTGCTTGATTCTGAATGAGTTGGAGTTGATAAGTTTGGTAAGCAGGTATTCCAACGTACAGTGCATTCGCATAGTCAATCCGGGATATGACCAATCCCAGAGTGACTTGGACAAGGGCGTCTTGAGATAGAAATCTGCTGATTTTCCTAATGTGACGTAGGTGGAATATGCAGACCGATACCACTGATTTAATTTGGGCCCTCATAGAAAGATCATTGCTAATGGTAACTCCGAGGCTTTTTACAGAGTTGACAGGGGATGGTGGACAGCCCAGGGAGCGTGGCCAAAAGTTGGTGCTCCAAGGGTTTTCTGGGGGCCCTGTCAAGACCAGCTCGGTCTTATCAGGATTAAGCTTGAGCTGGTTCGCGTTCATCCAACTACTGATAAAGTTCATGAGAAGAAACACCAGTGCACTTCCAAAACAGTCTCTTTGATTCCTTCGCTATTTTAGCGTTTCATCAATAATCCATGTCCTTGGTCAAGCAGTCAATTTCACATACACCAGATGTTGTAGAAATTTCAAGCCTTTATTTGTTTCACTTTATGGTCCACAGCCGACAAGGCAGGATGGTAGGTGGGAAGGTGAGAGGGTGTGTAGGATGGTGTGCGGGCAGAGGGAAGAACAAGATGTGTGTGGGTGTGAAAGAGGGAGGACCTGTCAGTGAAATTGCACAATGCCGACTTTGAGACTCGAGAACGGGTGTAGGAACCAATTACCTGTAGAGTAATCTGTGGCCTCTGGTGCGCCACTAGCAGCACCGCTTTTTACTGCCGGTTTACCCCCCACCTCGCCGGCTGAACCTATGAGCACTTCACCCCTGGGCCCCCTCCGCATCCCCGTAGGCTTCCGCAGCTGAAAGACCCCTTCCTCCGCCTCCTCCTGTCCAGCCCATGACCAACACACGCGCCCCTTCACCACAGCTCACACTTCAGTCACTCGGGTTCGGTCCTCCTTTCACTTATGGTCCCGAATTCCTACGAGTGGGCTCTAATTTCATTTACCGAGCTCTCTGCTCCTACACACGATGGGCCTGCCTGCCCCCTCCATCGGGTACCAGTGTTTTCTAATTTACACTGCATTCTTGTCCAATTGTCCTTCCAGACACCCCTTGTCCTCCCGATTCAGTTTCTGCTCCCCACCCCGCCCTCTGCCCTAATTCACCACCTTTCTACCCTCCAACTCCCCTTGGTCTTCCCTCTTTCACCCCCCACACATCTTGTTCTTCCCTCTGCCCGCCCACTATCCTACGCACCCTCTCACCTTCCCACCTACCATCCTGCCTTGGGACCCTGCTCCGACTAATGCGCCCGGTCTGTGTTGTGTTTGTTCCCCCCCCCGGATTTTGACCTTCCTTCTTTTACTTTCCCTGCCCATCCTGACCTCCTTCTTTCCTCCCTTGTACAGCACCGTTCTCTTAAGGCAACCTGGTCCTGAAGATGATCCTGACTAACAAGGATCGAAACGTCGTCGACTCCTCATCTCATTAAATGGCGCATCACCCATTCTGGCTCAACTGAATCATTCATTCTAAACAGACAAACTTTCGCATTGTTATTTTGAGCCATGCCTTTATTTTGATTCGCTGTATATATTCTCACTTTTGCACACCATGCACCGTTCATGCTAATCACAATTGCCACTTGCGTCGCCACCCGTATGTCACTGACACATACCATGCACCAAGTCCAATTCAGGTTGTTTTGGTATTTATTTTTATACAGTGCTGCTACAACTCTGTTTCTTCCCTTGTTTTCTAATTAAATGATGCCATGAGCACATTCCAAAAACATATTGGGTCTCCTTGCTTCTGTCTACATAATGCTTTTTGCATGCATATGTAATTGTCTATACAATAACACCAGTTGGGATATTGTTTGTTTACTCCGATCTTCCAGATGCGGCACACTTCTCGGGGATGCGAGAAGCTCTCGGTTCGATGCGTGGACTGCAGTGGTGACACCCTTACGAAGCAACGGCATCAGCTCCAGCGGCAATGCTCTTCTCCCTCGATGCGTGAAGCTTCCCCACAATGCGACAACTACAGCGGTGACATCCAAGATGCGACAGCAGCAGCTCCGATGGCGGCGCGCTTCTCGGGGATGCAAGGTGCTCTTCTTCGATGCGGTGTAGTGTGACAGTTCCAGCGGAGACACCCTCCTTTGGAGTTGTGACGACAGGCACAGGGACGGCGACACGCTCCGACCTCGTTGCGAGATTCTTCTCTGGATGCGGTGCAGTGCTACAACTACAGTGGCAACACCCTCCTTCGGAGTTGCGGCGGCAGCGACGGCGACATGCTTTCTCCTTATTGCGGCACACTTCTCTCCGATGTGGTGCAGTGCGACAGTTCCAGCGGCGACACCCTCCTTCGGAGTTGCGACGGCAGGCACAGCGACGACGACACGCTTCTTCTCTTTGATTCGCACTTCCAGCTCCTTGCGACACGCTGTTCCTCAGATGGCCCAAAACAGCAGCAGGCACTTCCAAAAAAACTCTGGGGAGCTGGGGGTGAAGTCTGTTGTCCCTGAGACTTCAGCAGTAGGCAAGCTCTTTTCCAAGCCCTTGGAGATCCTTCACAAGTTGAAAGCAAAGTACACAAAGTTCCTTTCTCCTTCCTTTGGCAGTAAGGCAACCACTGCAGGCCAATCCCCCAAGCAGCACTTCAGCTTGGGAATAGTCTCTCCTCAGTTTCTTCAGGTTCCTCTCCTCAGTAAAGGTTTCTTCTTGTAGTCCAAAAGTGATCTAATTTCATGGGATCAAGGTCCCAATATTTATACCCCAAAATCCTTTGTTCTCTGAGGGGAGAGGGGCCTGTGCCAGTCCAAACCAGTTCCTGAGCACTTTGTTTACCAGACTTCTCATTTCCTTTCAAAGTGCAGGGCATGCAGATCAGACGCCCCACTGGAGGTGGAGACAGCATTGTGGAAGGCAAGTACAGTCCAGGAGCACTTTGTTGACAGGACTCCTTCTCTTCTTTCAGTGTGCAGGGCAGATACATCAGCCGCTCCCCAGGAGGTGAAACCAGCATTGTGGAAGGCAGGCACAGCTCTATTCAAGGTTCAGGTGCAACTCCTCCCTCCCATCTAGATGCAGATCTCTCTATTCACCACTGGGTGACTCAGCCTGTCTCTTGGAATCCCCCAGCCCTGTCACTCACAAAACCAGACAAAGGAATACACAACCTAGCAGAGGCAGGTTTGAATGGTTAGACAAGCAAATACCGACTTTCTAAAAGTGGTATTGGCAAACACAGAATATTAAAATAAACTTCACTAAAAGATGTATTTTATTATTCTGAGTCCAGGCATACTGAACTTGAATTTCTACCATGTTCTCTTAGTCTGTTAGGATTATAAAATGTAATAATTCTACAGCCCATTCTGGCCTATGGAGAACAGGTAGCCTTGCAATAGTGAAACACGAAAATGGCTGTGGTTCACTATTAGGACATGCCACACACATCAGAGCTTGTCCTACCTTATACTTACAATGCACCCTGCCCTTGGGCCTACCATAGGGGTGACTAATATGAAGAAAAGGAAAGGTTTAGGGACTGGCAAGTGGGTGCACTTGCCCAGTCAGCATGACAGTACCAGACTGCACACAGGGTCTGCAATGGCAGACCTTAGATACATTTTACAAGGCTGCTTCTGTGGGTGGCACAACCAGTGCTGCAGGCCCACCAGCAGCATTTGGATTTACACGCCCTGGGCACACTTAGTGCACTAGACTAGGGTCTGACAAGTAAACCAAGTAGCCAAACATGGAACCACTGATTAATACATCAATTTACAATAGGGAGCACTTGCACTGGGGCACTGGTTAGCAGTAGCACAGTGCCCAAAGCATCTGACACCAGCAAAAATACTTGAGTCAACAGCAAAAATGGAAGGGAGACCCACATCAATGGTGCCAGGTCTAACAGAGAGTGTGTGTGAGTGTATTTTAAAAAGCAAATTCTGCAGAATTAGAAAGCTTGCAATAGTGGTGCATGGGGGGGGCTCCGCTGAGCTTCAGAGCAGATTCGCAAATACTCGCGTGTTGAAAACTAAAAAATTCTGCGGTATTTTCTGACCAATCAGGGGGTACTCATGGACCCCTTTATTGCACCCATTGTGTCAGGGTACCCATACCCTGACCACTATACTACAATACATCCCAATGTTTGCAACTGGGGACTGTCACCGATATCTTAAATGGTGACCCAAGTTTCTACTCAGGTTGCGGCCAGTCAATCATGTCATTGCTGTTAGTGCATGGATTCATGGATTCGCAAAGCATTGCAATGGATATGCACCTCTAGATATTTCTTTTCCATTACATCTCAAAAACTACCCCACAGATTTACACCAAATCACAAAACGCATGCTTTCTGGACCAAGATCTAGCTTTCCACCAAATTTGGTGCAATTCTATTTAGCAGTTCAGGCTGTAGTAATGTCAGAAATTAAGTTCAGAATGATTATTAAAAAGACATTTTTTTACATAGGAACACACACTTTTTTTGCATCCTCCTTTTTGTCAGCCCTCGCTTGATGGATCACCTCAAAACTTTTCATCCACAACTAGAAAAGTGAGGCACATTTTCTTTGAAAATTCTGTGAGTATTCGTCAAACGTTGCCAAAGTTATAAGCAAGGCAAAAACACTTTAATATGGAAACTAGGTCCTAATTGTAAATACCTACTGGTGACCGCCACACACATATGTATATGTGTGTGTTTGTTTTTATATGAGTATATTCTATTTATATATATTATTTAAAATTATTGAATTTATATTCATGTTATATGTTAAAATATTTAAGATTTACCACTTTCTCCTATATATAAAATGAAAATCGATATTTTTTATTATTTTTAACGATATTAGTGTGAAATTATATATTTTTTTCACCTTTATTGTACTTACGATTATAAGTATAGGGAAACAATACTTTTGTAATCAATTTTTTTGACACAATAATTCTGTATCACGACAATATTTTTGCGATCGATATTCTGTCAGTGATCCGAAAATGTCAAAAGAGCTAAAAGAATTGTCTGCGCTTGTACCTGATTTTTTAACTGTATATACCTCTATTTTTAAACCTTTTAAAACTTTTTCTCTTGGTGTTGAATATTCTTGCACTTGTCTCAGCTTTGGGACTGCTTGGGGCTTTTTGAGTTTTGCTTAAGGTCAAAGCCTACTAGACAGCACAGCTGTCTGGTTTGCTAAAGACATCTAGGGGACAATCAAAAAGCTTCCCAGGGAATGGATTCAACCTGTTGCTTACCATTGACTTTGTGGTTTGTAACTCATATTTTCTGGCTTTCAATTTGCTGGTTTTATTGGTTTTAGGCTGTCAAAGTGAGTTTGTTCCTCCAGGGAGCAAAGCCTTTTCACATCAACTCCCCTTGTATTCTCCCACAAGAGCTCCTTTCTGCAAACAGGACTGTAAATCTTGTTCTTATCTTGTCACATTTGCTGTGCATTCAGAGACCAAGGTCAGATGTCAGGCTCTGTCCTCTGAGGTAGCTTGGTGTGTACTTTACTTTCTTTGCCTTCAAAGTGAGGGGATTTATGTGACAATCTTGCGGGATCCTGGGGGTAGATAAGCTTTTTTTTGTTTAGCACACAACAACGTTTAAATGAACTGTGCAAGCATTTCAGAATACATCAGAATTAGAACACAAATGAAGCACATTTTTTTATTAATTCTGGACTCTGTTGGAAACAATATTTTAGTATGATCAAAACAAAACATTACACTAAGTGATGTCATTTCCACACATTATCGTTTGTGCGCCATATAGTTTTATTAGTAAAACAGTATATCTGTGCAAATGTAAACTAGAACATGTGTTGTGCGTACTGGCAGTGTGCTACCACACCATGCTTACACCACTCTACGCCACCCCACTTTTCTCTGCACCACTCCATACCGCTGCACTTCACTCTGCACCACCACACTTTACACCACTCCTCATCACTGCACTCTGTGTCAATGCACTCTACTCCACTCGGAACCACTCTACACTGCCCCCCTGCACTCAACACCACTTCACTCTACGCCTCTCAACTCTACTCTGTAACACACTACTCTATGCCAATGCACTTTATTTACTCTACGCCATTACGGTGTATGCCACTTCACTCTATTCTGAAACAATCTACTCAACGCCTCTGCACTCTACACCACTCTACTTCACTCTATGCCAATCCACTTTATATCAGTGCATTCTACGCCACTCAACTTTGAACCAGTGCACTCTAGCCAATGCACTCTACACAACTGCATTCGATGCCACTCAACTCTCCTCTGCACCACTGTATTCTACGCCACTGCACTCTATGCCACTGTACTCTACATCACTGCATTTTGCACCACCACATTCAATGCCACTCCACACTTCTGCACTCTATGACACTATACTCTATAAAAGTGCACTCTCTGCCACAGCACTCTATGCCAATGCATTCTATACCTCTCTACTCTGCATCACTGCAGTCTATACCATTGCACTCTGTGTCACACCACTCTACACTACTGCACTCTATGCCACTTTACATCACTCTACTCTACATCGTGTACTCTATAGCACTGGACTCTACAGCACTGCACTCTATGAAACTCTACTCTATGCCACTCTACATCACTCTACTCTATACCATGCACTCTATAGCACTGCACTCTATACCACTGCACTCTATGCCACTCTACATCACTCTACTCTATACCATGCACTCTATAGCACTGCACTCTACACCACTGCACTCTATGCCACTCTACATTACTCTACTCTACACCATGCACTCTATAGCACTGCACTCTATACCACTGCACTCTATGCCACTTCACTCTATGCCACTCTACTCTATACCATACACTCTATACCACTGCACTCTATGCCACTTCACTCTATGCCACTCTACTCTATACCATGCACTCTATACCACTGCACTCTATGCCACTTCACTCTATGCCACTCTACATCACTCTACTCTATACCATGCACTCTATAGCACTGCACTCTACACCACTGCACTCTATGTCACTCTACTCTGTACCACTCCACTCTGCACCACTCTACTCTACTATATACCTCTCTAATCTACACCAGTGCATTCTACGCTGCTTCATTAATTTGGGATGCTTTTGAAGTGTGGGCTAACCCTACTATTATCAGGGATCCAGTTGTGGACTTTACTATGGGTGATTCAGCCCGATAAAACACTAAGACAAGTACT
This sequence comes from Lissotriton helveticus, assembly GCF_964261635.1. NCBI lineage: Eukaryota > Metazoa > Chordata > Amphibia > Caudata > Salamandridae > Lissotriton > Lissotriton helveticus. The sequence continues at coordinate 1,190,478,159 of NC_136071.1, read as the reverse complement.
GTGATTGGTTTCCTAGAAAATAAAGTTGAAACATGTTGGATGACTTCAATTTACTCAGTGAGATCACATATCACCAGTACAGGCTTTGAGAAACTTCATGTTGGTGCTTTCTGATCAAGTTGGTAATGAAGGCATGTGTGATGAACATTGTGTACTGGATTTTGCTTTATGTCTGACCACTATCCTTGACCCATAAAAGAAACGCTAAGTGCTTCGTTGACAACAACAGTGAAAGGAACATTTCTGATAAGATGTCAGTCTTAGCAGCTGCTGACCCCTGCCTGCATTGGCATTGTCCAGCTGTTGTATGGTGAGTTAAGCTATGACTCTGACCCTGGGGTGGTCAGTTGCCCATGGATCCAGAAACTTCAGTTCTATCACAAGGAGATCACAGGTGTATCTAGTTAAATTGCTCTTTCTATCTTAGTTCAGAATCTCTGCTTGCAAAAAATAACCCTTGCAGGTGTTGTGAATCTGTGTGCTTGCCTGGATCCTCCAGAGACCTCCACATTTAGAAGTGATCATCCTGTAGCCACTGGAGCTCCACCTGCGTCCACAAGAGCCCTTGAGGACATGATGAGGATGAGGGAATGATGACCCGCCATTTAATAATAAACATGTAATGTCTTGTTATTCTTCTCCTGTAATTTGTTACCGCTAAGAGACTGAACAACCAAACAAGTACCTATGAAATCACAGCACGAAAGTCCATAAAAGTTTATGTGCAATTAGTGTGTGTGGATTTGGGGGTAGGACAGCTCTAAACCCCTTTATAAACAGGCACCGCACCAGAGTCACACTTTGCAAATTCTAATATTAATTTCAGACAAAGACCACAGGACAAATCAAGAAGGAACAAATCAGAGTGAAACAATCATTTCAAGTTTTGAGACTTTTAATAAAACTTTGCCGCTTTGTGTTGCTGCTTCCCGCCCTCAGGTAGTGAGTGGTTTGATTACTGGCTGATTGATAAGGCGATTTTAAGTCAGACAACAGTTTATTTTTTAGAAGACCTGTTGAACAACAATGTCCGGTCGGATCCTGTTGGTGCTCAGTGAGTTATATTTGATTTTCCTGACTCCGGTGCTGCTGATCGTGTTTATCGATACAGGTGAAGCGCGTGAAACACTAAACCACAGCTGTGCCTTAGAAACAGAAACGGAAAGGGTATTAAGAAGAGATGGGACCCTGATCCTTGGTGCAATCATGCAGTTTGGAGATGAGGCTGAAGGTCCAATTCCTGACTTTAAAAAGGAACCTATTTTGATTAACCAAGCCACGTACGTATTGTATCTCAGACTGATGTGGGTTTGTCGCTCATACGGGTCTCTGTGCCCAGAGCATCGCTCTGAAAGAGGCTTCATGTGTTTGAATTCCAGACGAATAATGGGAACATTTAAGTAACAAAAAGTAAATTCTTCTGAGGGAATATTAAAGTGGGGCAATATATATTAAAAGTTTTAATGAACAATCCAGAAAATGATAAAAATCTGTTTTACAAATGATGGGGTTATGTGCCCCCTGATAGACACATAAGCACCCTCCTTCCTGCGATCGTTGATAACCATAAGACAGTTTTGTATTTTCAGAGTTACGTTTTTCTCCAAGATGTATTTACTCTTCCTCTGAAAATTATGTATGATACACTTATAAATGCCCCCTTGGCCCCTGCCTTCTTAACTGACCCTTTTTACTTGACATAGTTATCCTCTCACACCTTTATCACTCACTCTCCCCTCTACACCTTTTAGTTCATGCTGTCCCCTCACCATCCCTGTCACTCACTCTCCTCTACGCCTTTTAGCTCATGTTACCCTCTGCTCCCTCTATCACTCACTCCCTCTCCTCCACCATCTCCTACCTCGTGATTTCTTCTCTTCCTTGTATCAGTCACTCTCCTCTATACCTTTTAGCTAGTTACCCTCTCCTTCATCATTCACTTAACTCTCCTCTTCATCCTTTATCTCATACTATCCTCTCCTCCCTCTATCTCTCCCTTTCCTGTACACCTTTTAGCTCATGTAATCCTCTCCTCCATCACTCTCTTTCCTCTCTACATCTTTTAGTTTATATTACCCTCTACTCCCTATATCTCTCACTCTTCACTTCACATTTTTGTTCATGCTATCCTCTCACCATCTCAGTCACTTACTCTCCTCTAAATACATTTTAGCTCATTACCTTTTGCTTCCTCTGCCACTCACTCTCCACTCCACACATTTGACCTCATTTTATCACCTTCTTCCTCTTTCACTCACTCTCCTCTACACCCTTTAGCTTATACTATCCTCTCACCCCCTCTATCACTCACTCTCCTCTCTACACCTTTCAGCACATTACTTCCTACTTCCTTTGTCAAACACTCTCCACTCCACATATTTTATTTCATTTTATCACCCTTTCCCTCTTTCACTCATTCTTCTCTCTACACCCTTAAGCTTATGTTATCCTCTCACCCCCTCAATCACTCACTCTATTCTCTACCCCTTTTAGCTCATGTTATCTTCTCATTTACCTCATCACCCACTTTTGTCCCTACACATTATAGTTCATACTATCCTCTCACCATCGCTGCCACTCACTCTCCTCTCCACACCTTTTAGCTTATGTTATACTCTCACCCCCTCTATTACTCACTCTTATCCCTAAACATTGTAGCTAATGCTATCCTCTCCCCATCGCTTTCAATCACCCTTCACTCTACACCCTTTAGCTCATGCTATCCCCCCCCCCCTTTATCACTCAATTTCTTCCACCATGTTTTAGCTCATGCTTTCTTCTTCTCCTCTCTTACATCACTCACTTGCTCTCCATATCTTTTATCTAATGTTATCATCTCCTCTCCTCGCATCCCTCTATCTATCACTATTCTCTTCATCTTCTAGTTCATGTTACTCTCCCACACCTCTATCACTCACACTTCTTGCTCACTTTATCACTCACTCTCTTCACTACACCTTTTGGATTCGTGTTATCCTCTCACCCCCATATCACTCACTCCCCTCTTTTCAACTTTTAGCTTATGCTACCCACTCACCCCCTCTATCACTCACTCTCCCCTCTACACCTTTCAGTTTATGTTATCCACTCACTCTCCTACATACCTTTCATCCCATGTTACCCTCTCACCCCTCTATCACTCACTCTCCTCACTACACATATAGCTCATGTTATCTTCTCACTCACGTTAGCACTCCCCCTCCACTACACCTCTTAATTTATGTTATGCTCCCACCCCTCTATCATTCACTCTTCCCTCCACACCATGTAGTTAATGTCATCCTGTCACCCCTCTATAACTCACTCTCCTCACTACCCCTTTTAGCTTATTCTACCCTCTGATCCCTCTATCACTCCCTCTCCATATAGCTTTTGGCTCATGTTATCCTCTCCTCCCTTTATCACTCACTCTCCTTTCCACATCTTTTAGTTCATGTAATCCTCTCACCATCTCAATCACTCCTCTCCACACCTTTTGGCTTGTTAAACCTCTCCTCTACCTATCACAAACTGTCCTCTCTATGCCATTTAGCATGAATTATCCTCTCTTCCCTCTATATCTGGCTCTCATTTCTGCAAGATTTAGTTACTGTTATGATCTCCTTCCTCCATCACTCATTCTCCTCTCTACTCCTTTTAGCTCTTGTTATCCTCTCACCATCTCTATCACTCATTCTCCTGTCTATACCATTCAACTTTTGTTATCCTTACACACCCCTATTACTCACTCTCTTCATCACACATCTTAGCTGATGTTATTTGTCCCACCATTTCTATTACTCACTCTCCTCTCTATACCTTTTAGCCCATGTTATATATTCACCCCTCTTTCACTCACTCTCCTCTTCAAACCTTTTAACTCGTTTTATCCTTTCCTCTCTACAAATTTTTATTCCTGTTATCCTCCCCTGCCTTTATCGCTCACTCTTCTCACAACACTTTTTAGCTTATGTTATCGTCTGACCCACTGAAGCTCCTACTCTCTGCTCCACTCCTTTTGCCACATACTATCCCCTCACCCAGCTATCCCTCACTCTCTTCTCCACTCATTATAGTTCATGCTAGGCTCTTACCATCTCTATCACTCTCTCTCCTCTCTGACACCTCCTAGCTGTTGTTATCCTTCCACCCCCTCTCACTCACTCTCCTTTCTATTCCTTTTAACTCATGTTATCTGCTGCTCCCTCTATCACTCACTCACCACTCCAGATCTTTTAGTTCATTTTATCATTTCCTCCCTCTATCACTCACTCTCGTCACCTTTTATTTTGTGTTATCCTCTGCTTGTTCGATAACTCTCTCCTCCACCATCTTTTAGCTCAAGTTTGCCTCCACCTCTTTGTATCACTGGCTCTCCCCTATACGCGCTTAGCTCATGCTGCCCTCAGCTCCCTCTATCACTCACTATCCACATCTTTTAGCACGTGATATCCTCTCCTCCCTCCATCTCACACTCTCCTCTCCACACCATTTAGATCATAATATCCTTGTGCACCCTTTACCACTCACTCTCCTTCCTTCAACTTTAAAGTCCTGTTATCCTCTCATCTTCCTTAATTACTCACAGTTTTCTCTTCTCCTTACCTCATTTATTCTGAACACATGTATGTATTTGTTTTGTTTTGCATTTAAGAGTTCTTTAGAGTACTCCTGTACCATAAAGAATTACGGCCACATGCATCATTGTAGGATTTTGCAATTCCTAAATTGCAAAAATTAAGGAATCTCAATTTAGGAATTGCAAAATCCTATGCATCAAGAAATCCTAAAAGTTTTTGGGATTTCTTAATTTTCGGTATTTGCGATTCCTTAATTGCGAATCGCAATTAAGGAATGGCATTACATTGATTCCTATGGGCCTAGAGGCCCATAGGAATCAATGCCTTTTTGCATTTTTGTTTTTCGAATCGCAATTTGTAGCTGCATTTCAAGGGTGCTGAGGGGGGTCCAAAGAACCCCCCTCCCCTCCCCGCAGTCTTGAAATGTTTTTTTAAGTGCAAGTTTCACACACACATGTCCAAAGGACATGTGTGTGTGTGTAACATCATCATGACACTTTCAAAAATGCTTATTTGAGCATTTTTTGAAAGTTTTCGCAAATTAACACGAGGGTCAACCTCGTGTTAATTTGCACCTCCTATTTCAGAATTCGCAATTTTGAAAACATTCATGCATTGCATTTAAGGAATCGCACAAATGCGATTCCTTAAATGCAATCGCATTTTTAGGAAATGCAAAAAATTGCGTTTTAAGAAAAAATGTTTAATGCATCCCAAAAAATGATTTTGGAATCGCAAACGGCTGAATTTTGCGATTCGCACCGTTTGCGACTCTAAAATCGTATGATGCATGTGGGGGTTAGTGTAATTACCTGTGAGAAAGTACAACCATAGTGAACATTAATAACACAGAGAAACAGGGCCATAAAGCCAAGTTAGCACAGTCATGTTCTGGAATGGTGACCAGGTTTAGTGGGTGGCGTGGTTGTTCAGGTGCAACCAGAGAAGATGCGATTCAGTCAGTGTTGTTTCCTCTGTGTTTGCAGACTCTGTACAGTTCATAGTTTGCAGTGAGGGAGTATACAGGAGGATGTAGCAGCACCCACACAGGTTTGGTTTAGCTCCTGAGAGATTTTAAGATTAGCACTGGTGACGTATAGAGTCCACATTTGTTAAAAAAAAAACCTAGACTGATAATGAGACCAGAGTTGTAAGTGATGCTTCTGATTTTAAAGATGATCTTTGCTTGGAGAGAAAAAAGTGGATTCTTTTGAGAACTGGCAATCTGTAGTGATATTTATTAGATGGCGACATGAAGCATATTGTTCAAAGCAGTCCTACCTTGAAGCTAGCATGGAGATCTGAGGGACACCATACACGTTTCTGTTTCCAGAGTCAGGCTGGGCCAGGAGAAGTGCAAGTGTAGAGGTTTTTAGCTAAGCTGGAAAGTACTTTTATTGGTTGTTGAAGAAGTAATTCCACGTTCGACAAAAAAACCATTGAGCCCAAACTTGCTTAATCACTCCCTTCTTCATGCAGTTGGAGCGTTCACCAATTCCTGAAGAATCTCCAGGAATAAACCAGACAGAAGCTCTTTGTCCCTCAAGAGTAAAGTCTGCAACCTGTGTATTAGGACCAAAGGAACAGTTGGGTTAAAACAGCGAAATTGCACCGGGTTTTGTGCCTGTTAAACTGGAGAGAATGAAAACTTAACGCTAATGACTGAACTGACACTAGATTTTTACTGATATGTTCTAATATTTTATTGTTTTTTATATCAACTTTTTTTTATAGAAAATGTTTTGTGTCTTATTATAACTTAGTGCATCAATTACATATAACACAATATATGTGAATAAGGACAAACAATTCAATTAATTAATAAAATACAGAAGTGCATTCCCATTTCAACGCGTTTCGGCGTAAGCCTCCTTCAGCAAGTCTGTATTCATGCACAATTATGTTAACTCCAATAGGGTGAGCAGGGTAGACAACTGCAATCCTTAATTTTCGCAATGATCGAAGTTACCAAGCCTGTGTTCTAGCAACTGATATAAGGCCTGTATCATTCCTGTATCATTCCTGTAGGTGATGAACACTGGAAAAGAAGAATGGTGATAAAGAACAATGGCGACGCTCACTCGGGTTTGCTTAATAAAACATGATGAATCAACCGAGCTAGAGGTTCTGGGGTGGTTAAAGATGACTTTGTTACGTCAAAACTGCCAAATATGCTCAATTTTAAGGCAGATGGATTGATACATGGAGGGGGTGTCTGTCTGCAAATCACTCCTAGGACCAAAGGAACGTCATCAAATATAAGCCAATGCAATGAGAAGAGGGCACATTTTGTTTCTGGGGCCCTGCAGCGCTTTCCACATGCCAGAGTTCACCAGCATATGAAGGAGGGTAGATCACATCCCACTTTTTGGAGTCAATCAATCAATCAATCAATCAATCAATCAATCATTCAATCAATCAATCAATCAATCAGGGTTTGTAAAATGCTCTACTCACCCGTGAGGGTCTCAAGGCGATGGGAAAGGAGGGGCTGGGCTGATCCATCTGCGCTGAGCTGTTCAGTCGAAGAGCCAATCCTGAGGTCCCTTCTGAATTGGGAAAGCATTGGGGATTGACCGAGGTGGGTCGGCACAGTGTTCCAGGTCTTGGCTGTGAGGTAGGTTAACAATCTTCCTCTGGTTCTTGTCTTGTGGATCCAGGGGACTGTGGCCAGGGCCATCTGCGTGGAGCGGAGGTGTTAGGTGGGGATGTGGAAAGAGAGTCATCGGTTCAGGTATGCTGGTCCTGCGCGATGGAGGGATTTGTAGGCATGGGTGAGGAGCTTGAAGGTTATCCTTTTGTTGACTGGAAGCCAGTGGAGGTTTTCAGAGATGTGGCTATGGTGAGGGATGTTGAGAATCCACCTGTCTGTGGCATTTTAAACTTTTTGAAGTTTTCTGAAGAGTTTCTGGGTGACGCCAGCCTAGAGTGCATTGTCGTAGTCGAGTCTGCTGCTGATGAGAGAGAAGGTGACTGTTTTTCTGAATTAGATGGGGATCCATTTGAATATCTTGTGAAGCAGGCGGAGCATGTGGAAGCATGAGGATGTGCTGGCATTGATCTGATGGTTCATTGTGAGCGAGGAGTCCAATAGGATGCTAAGTCTTCATGCATGGTCTATTGAGGTGGGCTGGGGTCCCAGAGTGGAGGGCCACCAGGAGTTGCTCCATGCTGATGGTGAGGGTACTAGGATGAGGACTTTGGTCTTGCCTCAATCAGTTTGAAACAGCTATTCTTCACCCAGGTGGTTACGGCCTTCAATCCTCTGTGGAAGTTTTTTCTGACAGTTGTTGGTTCGTTGATGAAGGAGAGGATCAGTTGGGTGTCATCGGCATAGGAGAGGATGTTGAGTTTGTAGTTCTTGACTGAGGTCGCGAGGGGGGCCATTTAGATGTTGAAGAGGGTGGTGATCAGGGAGGAACCCTGAGGCACTCTATGGTTGATCTCTGTGGGTTTGGATAGGAACGGATGTAGTATGACTCGCTGTGTTTGTCCTGTGAGGAAGGAGTGTATCCAGTCCAGGGCCTTATTGCGGATGCCAGCGTCTTGGATTCTCTAGATTAGGGTACGGTGGGAGGTGGTGTCAAAGGTGGCTGAGAGGGTTAAGAGGATGAGGGCTGCAGTTTTCATGTGGTTAAGGAGGGAACTGATGTCGTCGTTGGCAGAGAGAAGGGCCTTTTTGGTGCTGTGATTGCTCCTGAAGCCAGTTTGGGAGATGTCCGGGATGTGGTTTGATTCAATGAACTCAGAAAATTGTGTATTGATGTCCTTCTTGAGGACCTTGGCTGTGAAGGGGAGAAGGGAGATGGGTCTAAAGTTCTTGAGGTCTGTTGGGTCGGGGGATGGTTCGATCTCGCCGTGTTTCCAGTGATCGCAGAAGGTGGCAGTATTGATGGAGCAGGTGAGAGTGTGACAAAGCTTGGGAGCGCTGACGGAGGCTGCTCTGCGGGCGATGTGGTGCAGACATGGGTCTGAGGGGGTTCGAGGGGGCTCCAGAGTGGATGCTCTTCATGGTCGAGAGAGAGCCGTCAGAGGTGAGAGGGGTCCATTAGTGCAGGATCTGCTGGGGTAACCGGTGGTTGGGTGTGGAGGTGTCAGGCTTGGTGGGAGGGACTTGGGTGCTGAAGCTATCATAGATAAGCCTGATCTTGTGGTAGAAGAAGGTATTGAGTTTGTCGTAGAGATCCTGGGAGGGTGGGATGTCGATGGTCTCGCTGTTGGGCCTGGCAAACTCCTTGACAATAGCAAAGCGTTCTTTACTGTTGTCTGTGTTGGTGATTTTTCTGTCCTGGAGGGCCATCTTCTTAGTGGTTGTGAGGAAGACGCTTTGTGTGGTGACTGCGGCTTTGAATGCTGTATGGATTTCCAGGAGTGTGTAAATAACATTTAAAAGAATCCATTGTGTTCAAAAGCATCATATGCCAGAAGAAGAGGTGTTGCCCCCTGTTAAGCAGAATGTCAATCAGGCAGTCCCTCCTTCCAACAATAAAGTTGTACAGCAAAAACATGTCTATCAGCCACATAAAAAGATCTTTTGCAAGAGATGCTCTGGCAACTACCAACTAGGATTTAGGATCAAGCAGCAATGTAAAGGTGAGATGAACTCTTCCAGTGAGAGGCCATTCCAGTTGATAACAGTGCAGATGTTTCTGATGGCTAAAATGGCTGGCATGTTCTCTAGTGCATGTTGTTAATATAAATAAGCCATAGATTATGTTTAGTGGAGGGAGCCCCAGAAGGATCACAAATCAAAGGTTCATGTAAATATTATAGACCTGCAATATTTACCTGATTTGCAAGGTAGATATACATGTGTATTATTACTAAGGTGCTTATTCACTTCTGCACCTAGGTGTAACTATCCCCTCATTTTCTATTCAGGATTTTCACTTAGGTGTAGACTTTATTTCCCCACCCCTGTAAATGAGTGGGTAGAGCCTACCCACATAGTATTTTACATTGAAGTGGAATGAAAAAAACCTTTATGATCATCTTTTATGTGCAGCCTATTTGGCAAAGACCTCAGCCACCTTGTTGTCACTCATCTATAGAGCCCCTCACACAAATGTTTATTGTACAATACAGCTAATCATATACCCACTCACTTACCCATATACCCAGTCATACAGCCAATTATATACCCATACGCTAACTTAAATACCAAGTCACTTACCCATAGAGACATTCAAACAGCCACTGAGTCACCCATACAGCCATTCACTTGCATACTCATCTACCCACAGAGCCACCCACAGCCACCCTAGTCACCAATACAGCCACTCACACACACTCGCCCACTCATACAGCTGCTCATACAGTCACTCACTCACTCACCCATAGAGCTACTCACTCACTCCTACAGCCACTCAGACTCCCACTCCCAAACTGTTACAGACAGTCACAGTGCCACTCCGGTGACATATTAGAAATTAGCCATTAGGTGGTTATAGTTAGGACATAGTTTCCATAGGATTTGTTTTGCCAATAACTTTTTGCCATTTGAAAAATCTTAACAATATTTTGATACTTAGCGCAACCTTCAGTTCAGCTGCTGTTCTGAAAGTTTCTAGAACAAAGGGGAGTTTGGCCCTAGAGGATGACGGGTTGGCTGGGCCATTTACTATAATCAAAAAATTTGCCTACACCTCAATTTATTCAAAACCTGCCATTATTTGCTGCACAAAGCTTTCAATGGGGGACCAAAGAGGAGTTACAATCAATATTTCTTAGTCCTTCCTAGATCCTAAAATGGGAATACATCTCCACATATCTAGTTATTTAGAGACTTGTGCCGACGCGTTTCAAGTTCTGGTTCTTATTCGCTGGACTCTCATCAGGGCTGCCTCAATCATATCTGTAATAAATTGTTTTTTGACAAACAAGATTTATTAAAATACTTCCTCTAGTCATTAATCTCATTAGACGTACTATTGATGTCAGCGCTATTGTACCTTGATGGCATGGACATGCTGTTTTCCATCATTCATGCAGAAGTTGTTGCACCGGTATTGTGCCACTGCAATAAAAATGTAAATTTCTCAATTTAGTTGTTAAGGTGGGTGAATCTTGAAAGGTACACTTTGTCAAGACATTTGATCTTTACCTTAAAATTATCAAGCTGAATCCAGCCGGATTAGCTTTGTACTTCGTACCGGGGAAGTTTATTTGTCTGTCTACAAGTACGGTTTCGTCTGTTAAAGCCGTGTTATACAAAAGCGTGTTCGTCTGTAGAGCAAAGATGAAAACATTGTACTCATGTGGATACATTCTGATTCTATGTATCAAAAAGAAGCTGGGAAACACACTCACCGCCTAAGGTGCGGCTTCCTTAGCTGAAGCCGTCCTGTCAATCGCGATCTTAGTTATTCTTGCGCAATTTCGTCTGTAATCCAAAAGGTTTGTACAGCGTTTTAGTATTTGCGGACCCGTGGTTATGAGATTCATCAAACAATGGCTATAGTTAACACTTACCACTGTTCGTTGGAGTTCATTTACAATTATTCCTCAAGCGGTTTAGCACTGAACGCCATTACGCGATTCTGAGCTTCTTCTCTAATCATACCTGGATAGACATGTGACTATGACGTCTACCAATCAGAAGCTAGTGTCTTCAGTGGTGTTGCTGGTGCATTCTGGGTGACGTAGTTTGTGCGTGTTGTTGGCATGTTGTTGGCATTCTATAATTGGGGGCTTGGAGGTGTCCAATAGGAACAAAAGAAAGAAAAAAAAACTAATGTGGAGGACAGCGATGCTCCTGCTTCCTGCGTTTTATCAGGTCAATAGACTGTTCCCCATAACACAAAAGTTTATTGCAATAAATGCATAGAATTTTAACTTTAGCAAAATCAGGATCAATTTGTGGGTGTGTACTGCTTCCTGAAAATGCTGCTGCAGCAGTTGATGTGCTTGGTGCAGCAGCAGGTGGGTTGTCCTTCAACCTCCGTGTTGCAGCTCGAGCAAAGTTGTTGGGGTGTAAGTTCTTCACGTGTCGCTCCATATTTGCTGTGCCAAAGGAGTATTTTTTGGATGGATCACCCCTTGAAAGAGTTGTTTGGCAAATTTTACAGGTTACTTTTGGAACATTAACCTTTTTTTGCATTTCAGGAAAAGTAAAAAACTTCCAAATTAGAGCTTCTTTCCTCTTCTTTGGAGGTTCTTCAGGAATGAAATCTCCGTCTGAAGAATAGCTGGAAGATGAGTCCATTGCTGTTATTATGGTAAACTTCGATCTATTTGACAAGAGTCTCAGAAGAGATGCTTCTTCTTAGAAAGTGAAAGTAGAATTATTAAAATGGGACGGAAGTTTCAATAGTTGTAATAGGAAGTGTTATGAACCAATCAAATCTCTTCTTTTAAAGTCACTTGGCTTTGCGTACGCTTACGCTGTGCTTACGGTACTGTTACGATGTGAGTACGCATGACGTTCCACAGCGATTTGGGTAATTGCTTTTAAAAGTAATATAGGATTATTGGAACTTAAAAAAAAATGTTTTCATAATTATCCTAGATAATGTCTTCTGTTAGTATGTTCATTAAATACCTAAATATATGTTTTTAAACAATTAAGATCTTTCGCGTCTTTGCGTACGGGGCGCCGTACATGACGTCACACGGAAGCTTTGATGCGACGCATAACGTGAAAGCGTATTCGTAGCGTATGCTGAGAATGATTAGCAGTACAAACTATGATGCAATCACTCTCTCACGGTCAAATCAGAGCACAGGGCGCGCTATGAGAATGGTTAGAAGTGGTCACTGATTGGAGATCCGATTCAGCTGTGTGAGTTATCCACGGTATCATAACGTTACTTTTTAGCCTGTTTAAGTTTGAGGTTTGCATGAAATACTATGCTATAGGCAGATTTGGATGATTAGGCAGCTCTTATCTCCATGAAGTTTGGTTATTATCATTTACATGTAGGTGTCTGAGGGAGGGAAAAGAAGTCTATCTGAATGGCGAGGATTGCACAATAGCACCAGATCACTCCTTAATTTGTAGACACATACAATTGTATGGCTCTTGTAATCAAGATGCGCCTAGGCCTGAGTTTTGAAAGGCACTCCAACACCTGTTATCATACCAAAGTCCAGTTTACTGGAAACATGAGTTATTTAATTTGAAATGATGCAGATTGTTGTGCAATGTTAGCAGGCATCGCTTACATGATTACGGTAACTTAGCATGTGGTTTGCTATAAAAAAGTTGTGTTTACTCCTCTGCATGGGAAGCAGGATGTTTCCATCTGGCCGTCGATTCCGACCTTGAAAGCAGAGTGAACCAAATGAGCCGTATAAGAGTGCTATTGTCTCAAACAAGGTTGCTCTAACATCTGCTAGAGAAACATTTGTCCTTCATGTAGCAAACACCCGCACAGAAGTGCATGATTTATTATATACAGACGTGGCGCTGCATTTTGGGGAGTCAATTCAGAGTATCTTTAATGCGTCCTTGACTTTTTTTAAAGTTAGAAGTCGTGGCCTTGTGACTTCTTTTCAAACTATATTTGGTGTCTTTTCAGCAGTTTTTCATTCGATTTTTTCCAGCATCTTTGGTGAATTCTTCTTAATACTCGCATTAGTTGCCAGTGTGCTTGTATTAATTTGTTTACTTAAATATGGATTCACATCCTGCAGCACACGATAATATGTCCCGGCTGTTGCTGCTCCGCAACCAAATGCTTAGTTATTACGGAGCGCTGCCTCTGGCTACATTGAGTTCAGCTTATGGATTATCGTTTCGATTCTCCTTTTTCACATGCGTTCAACCTGTCTTTCATTGCCTGAGCTGCGATTTTGACTGGGCCCTGGATTTGTGTCTCTGCAGTACGGTGTCTCCCAACGCGGATTATGACCAGCTGATGAGACCCTTAGTGGTTCATGACTTGCTCTGTTCTGGCGGCGGGATTATGGCCTTAGCAGCGATACATGGAATATTGGGACGTTTGAATGTTTTTGCAGCGGTGCTTGACTTCTTGGCACGCAGTTACATTGAAGATGACCCGAGTTTTCCTGAGATGGTGATAGAGGCTCCGGTCATTGAAGAACATGTATGTTCATTCTCACTATTGAATTGAATGGCTGAAATGTTTTCAGATGATAACAATGACTTCCTCTTCGAGGCTGTTGCTACATACTGTGCTTATACGCTGGTGGATTAAGACTTTGATTTTTCTACCTACTCTTTATTATTTAGTTACTGTTTTCTATCAAACAGCGAATATTTTATTTGCAAATTTGAACTTGACTCTGCTTTTCAGGTTTGGACTCTGCGTTCCTAATTTGCCCACATTTATATCATGTGCTTCGATCGAGGGAGGGTGTCGTGGGCTGAGGGTTGCACTCACATCGTGTTAAGTTAGCATGGGTTTATGAGAAGCTTTAACACCATTTTTCTTTCCTGCTCTGCTTTGCACACAACATGCACTTGTGATATTGTTTAGAGAAGGATGTGTATTTTGCTTTATATGAGAATAATTTGTTATGCTACATTTCTAGACTGACTTGATAGTTTAGTGTGTATAGTGAGAGTATGGACCATCAAGGTTATCTTGGATACTGTGTCTGTTATTCTGAATGATCCTCGCACGTTCGACCCATAACACATATGCAGCTGTGGCCACCTCTGATACTGGTGCGTTTAATAATGCATTGTGGAGGCATAATTACACACAGTTGGAGAACATTCGTATCCTGACAGTTTGTGCAGAACTCAATGTGATCCACTACTGCTGAGTATCAGAGGTATGGGTCTGCCCATGTAATCCTATGAGAACTTCTGTAGTTATAAACTAACCTGGTAGGTAAGGAGGGTGAAATGTAGGTATGTTTTAAATTTGTTTACCTTTAGCATTATAAGATGCTTTTTCTCTTTGTATTATATGGAGAAGTAACAATGCTTACAACCTTGTTTCTGATAATATGTTTGGTTGTATTATCTAAGGTACTGTGCATGAGATTACGGCGTTAGAAATAAACATTTCAAACTTGCACGTGTCTTTATTTACTCCTTCTTTTGGACTGGTGTAAGACTATAACGAAAGAGGGCTCTTGTTATCCACCTTACTTGAGGTAATCTAAGTCGCATGTTCTGGGTTGACCAGTCATTGGTGTTTTTGCTATAGGACGAAGAACCAATGAGTCACTGATTGAAAGTCTGGTAGGGGGTTTGGGTACTAAGGTGGGTTTTGGTACACCGTAATTCACTGAGGTCCTAAGTTTTTATGCACAGTTCTGTGTAGGAGCAGAATTCCTGTAACAGTAGTTATAACAAAATGGCTCGATAAAGGGCCTTGAGTTTGAATCAGAATATGAAATTGAAGAATTATTGAAAATCCCAGGCAAGAAAGGGAGCAAGTGTGCAAATTTACAGTGCCTTCGGCCGGGGTAGTTGTTACAATAAAAAGGCTCGATAAAGGCCTGCACTTTGAATAGGAATATGAAATAGAAGAATAGTTGATAATCATAGGTAAGAAATGCAGCAAGTAGTTGTGTGTATGTGTGGATGATGTGTTGATTGAGTGGAAGATGAAAAAGGGGAAAAATAAGAAAGGTTGGAGACACGCAAACTACCCACTGCATTGTCAGTGAAGTGGATCTTTGGATTTCCAGCTCATTACACAGATAGGGTGTTGGATTCCGCAGTGGGAGCAAGAGAAACGAGTACCACATCTAAGGAAGCAAGCTAGTGCATAAAGTACACACAGTTGGGCAGATTTACAAGCCCCTTGCGCCACTTTTGCGTCATATGTGACATGGGAAAAATGACGCAAATGTGGCGCAAGGAGCTTGTAAATCTGCCCCAGTGTGTGGTAGAAAAGACACAAGAAAGGACGGAAGTGTGCAAATTACCTACTGATATTCACGGGTAGTAGTTACCAAGAAAGATGACTAAAGGGCCTGCACTTTGAATTTGAATTAAAGAAGAATAATTGATAAGCTCAGCCAAGAAAGGTAGCAAGTAGGTGTGTGTATTTGTGGATGTTGTGTTGATTGAGCGGAAGATGAATAAGGTGAAAAATAAGAGAGGCCGCAGAGGTGCAAACTTTCCATTTCTTTGTAAGGGAAGTTGGTGTTTAGTTTTCCAGTGCGTATATATATAGCGTGGCTCAGTGGTTAGAGGTGGCAGACCCGGAAGCTGAGATCGACCGTGGACCAGGGTTCGATTCCCCGCCTCGGCGGGTCTCGGGCTCAAAAATTCCACGGACTCGACAATTCTTGCTCTGGTGCCTACTCAACTCACGGGGTCACACTCTGCGACTCTGGACAATAGCTTGCTTAATCTCCACTACGGCCCCTCGCGGCGGGATGCCTGGCTTTCACCTTGTGGACACCCTGCCGGGGTTTCTCACAGGGGAATACCAGGACGGGTTCCCTAAGCAAGCGCCGGAACGCTTACGGGCAGCCGTGCGCTTTACAAGTCCAATACATTTACATTACATTTACATTTACATATATATATATATATTCACTGAAAAAACCATAGGTTATAGACCATATATAGTTAGGAATTAGCATTTACAAAACCTTATTTTACTCACACAAAACCATTGAAATTCCATATATAGTTAGTTGCACTAACTATATATCGCGCACCCGCAATCCACTGCTGATGATGTCACATATTACATCATTCATGACATGGTCAGTGACATCACTGATGACATCACTGATGACATCTCAAATGACATCACTGATGACATCACTGATGACATCTCATTTGACATCAATAATCACATCACTGATGATATCATTCATGTGATAATACAATGCATCTCCTCACACTCTAATATAACCTCCGTTACACCCAGTGTTAAATACAGAGTATAATTTTTGAAACCATTGACACACCAATACTAGTTACTACATACACACTCACTGATTCCTATGTCTACACACACATTCGCTCATTCACCCATACAATCATTCATACATACAATCACTCATCTTTACAACACTATCATATGCACTCATACACCTATACAGACACTCACACTCTGCCACTCATCCATGGAGTTACTCACACACCTAGTCAGTCCTGAAAAGAATCAATCACAGTTCCATTTTCTCATCTATACAGTTAAACACAGAACACCTTACATTTTTTAAACATATACTAACACATGCTTACTCTCTTATACAATCACTGATACAAGTACACATTGATCTGCACAGAGTCACACACCTCCCAGCCAGCCATACACACACTCAGTCTCCCATACAAATACTTGTGCAACCAATCAATAACCCATATAGCCACTCATATAGCTACTGATCAACACATGCAGCAGCTTGCACAACAACAGACATACTGATGCACACTTTCAAACAGTTTAGTCACTAACCCGTGCATTCAGTAAGACGCATTTAATCACTCACTCATACAGTCAATCACGCAACTACTAAAACCTTCATTCAAACACTTATACATCCACTCATTCTTCAATATGTAAAACATATTTAAACTTTACAGAAACACATAATCACTGGATGATGTCATCAGTGATGTCATCAGTGATGTCATTTGAGATGTCATCAGTGATGTCATCAGTGATGTCACTGACCATGTCATGAATGATGTAATATGTGACATCATCAGCAGTGGATTGCGGGTGCGAGATATATAGTTAGTGCAACTAACTATATATGGAATTTCAATGGTTTTGTGTGAGTAAAATAAGGTTTTGTAAATGCTAATTCCTAACTATATATGGTCTATAACCTATGGTTTTTTCAGTGAATTTTCAAGGTTTTGTAAATGCTAATTCCTAACTATATATGGTCTATAACCTATGGTTTTTTCAGTGAATTTCATTGGTTTTTTAACAGCTAATATCTGTAGCTGTAAAATGTATTCTTCTTTAAATCCAAAAATATATTTTATATGTTTATGAATAATTTTTTTTTTTTAATATTTTTTTTTCTTCGTTCCCGCTTCGCGAATCGGGAAGCTTCCCGTTAGCTGACCTTGATGCCGCGAAATAGACCGCGAGCCGGTAAATGTTTCTTTACCGCAACTGCCGCGTTAGAAAACAACATCGTGACGCCTCCCGTCCGCATGACGTTTCACGTTGTCGCGTGATACGTCATATGACGTGCTACGTTAGCGAACTGGTACGCGAAGCGAGTCGCAAAGCGCAGGTTTCTGGAAGCAAACCGGGAGGCCCTGCAAAGCGCTTAACGTAAACACAGCAGGTCATGTGACTTGGTAATAACACTTTTCATTGGTTCATTTCACTTTTGGTTTCCTAATGATGTAAGACTAGGTCATATAATCTAAAATGAACACTTTTCATTGGTTAAGAACTCTTGTTTTTCCCAAATGATGAAAATCCCTCCTTCTTTCCTCACTCTGACTTTCATCATTGTGAGAGAAAGACCCTTTGTGATCACTGAGCAATGGCTTCTTTAGTAGCTTCAGCTGGTGCTTCCCCACCACCTCCACCACCTCCAAGCAAGAGTGGACCACCTGGTCAAGTTATAATTCAGCAAGAAGAAGAAGAACAAGAACAGGAGGAAGAGCACGAAGAGAGGCAGTTTTTGCCTGAGCAGCCCAGGACGTCTCACCGGAAAGAAAACTTCATTTGGCAATTCTTTAAAATTCCCAAAGGTCAGAAAAAGGTAAATGCAAGATACGTAACTTGCCTTATATGTCAAGATAGACTGTCCAGAGGGACCGACAAAAAATACAGTTTCGGAAACTACACAATGCATCGCCATATGACTAGGTGGCATCCTAACAACTACAGTGCTGCACAGTTTCGGAACGACCTAGATAATCTCCCTATTATGGCCAGAAGGTCTGTTGTACCGGAAGTAACGGGACCAGAGGGCAGGGAGATGGTGCCAAATATACAAATGAGATTTGGTGAAGTAAAACACACCTGCGTATATTGCGATGGATTCATTTGCTACGGAGAAAAAAGCATCACTCTGATCAACAGAGCTATTGACAATCATGCTCATGTTTGTCCGAAACGCCCCAAACAATAAATTCTTTTTTTTTTTTTATTGCTCCTGTTGAGCCCTTTACAATGAATCGTTTTCGTTGCCCCCTCCGAAAAAAAACCCAAAAAAATATGAAACTGTTCAGAAAAATTCAAAAAAAGTGAAAAAATGTTCAGAAAAATAAAAAAAAAAGTTCTTTTCAGAACTACCTCCCCGTTATTAAAAAATTGGTACAATATTTGGAACTGTGCCAACCTCTATTTCTCGTAGTTCGCTTCCCAGTTCGCTCGCCGGTACGCGAACCGGAAGCGAACCAAAAACAGTAAGTATAAGGGAAGGAAATAGACACTTATGTTAAAAGAAAGACAGCTATAGGGGAGTAAACTAGACATACTATTACCCGTAATCCACTGCTGATGATGTCACATATTACATCATTCATGACATGCTCAGTGACATCATCAGCAGAGGATTGTGGGTTTTTTGGCAACGTGCCTTATCCACGGTTTAATAACGCTGCCTTTTGCTTTATATAAGTTTTCAAATTGTATGCAATATATACCAATAGGTCGTTATGAACCTTTAGGTAGTGCTTTTCTTCATGAGGTCTGCTCGCTTCCATACACATACAGATGTTTCAAAGATCAAGAAGTTTATCTGAATGGAGAGGAATGCACTGAGACGCCAGATCATTCACTAATGTGTAGGCACATACAGTTACACGGTTCATGCAACAAACACCGACCAAATATGGCTTGCATGTTGCAAGGCACGCCAGTTCCTGCTATCATCCCCACGTTCAAGTTGTTGGAAAATGGTAGTTATTTGATGCTCAATAATGAAGATTGTTCTGGGTTAATTAAAAGTATTCCTTTTATCGTAACAGTAAGTGAACGGGTTATTTGCTGCAGAAATGTTCTATTTCCTCCCACACATGAACATAGGGAGTTTTCAATCTCGCCACAAATACCAACCTTGGGAGCAGATTTCAACGGCATGGCAAGAATAAGAGCTCTTTTGTCTCAGAGAGAGATGGCCTTGAGTTCGGCCCGTGAAACTTTCGTGCTTCACATAGCGAACACCCGTACAGAGGTGCAGACCCTTTTCAATTCAGATTTGCCTTTCCATTTCAGCAAGATGGTTCGCACTATCTCTAACGCGTCCTCCACAAAGGCCCTGGCGCACTTTTTTAAAGTTGTTACCAGTGGTCTCGTGACTTCATTTGAGAAAATCTTTGGAGTCATCCCTGCTTTCTTTCATTCTATTTTTTTCCACTCTGCTTCGTGGATTGCCATTTTTACTTGCATTGCCAGCGGACGCTCTTGTGCTTTTTTACATTTTTAAATATGGATGTCCCTCCTATGCAACCTACCGCCCTGCAGCTGCTGACACTGTTCCGCAATCGCATGATAGAATAATATGGCACAATGCCGTTGGCGATATTAAGCACGGCATATGGATTATCTTTTCGATTCTCCTACTTCACCTGTGTCCAGCCTGTATTTCACTGCCTGACCTGTGATTTCGATTGGGCCATTGATTTGTGTCTCTGCGGACCGGTTTCTCCTGACGTCGACTTTAATCAGCTGATGACTCCTATCATTACTCACGAGTTGGTTTGTCCTGGCGAAAGGATTATGGCTGTGGCATTGATGCATGGACTACTTGGTCCCTGGAATTTACTGGCGGCAACACAGTCTTTCTTGGAACAGAGCTTTCTTGAAAACCCACCGAGCTGTCCTCTGATGGTGATAGAGGATCCGGTGCTGGGAGAGCACGTATGTTCTTTTCCGCTTTTAAATTGGATGGCTGAACTCTTTTCGGATGAAGACGGTGACTTCCTATTGGAGGCTGTTGCAGCTTATTTTGCATACACAGTTATGTCATAGACCTTTTTCATTTTTGATATGCTGAGTACTAGCATTTCATTGACAATTCATTGACTTATTTGTCAAGTTTTTATTATTTAGCTTGCCTATTGGCTTAAGACTCGATAAAGTACTTGGCTGTTTTATTTTTCTTTAGCATTAAATTTTCCTAGTTTTTAATGTTTTACCTTGCGGACCGTCCACATATAAAGTTGCAATCTGCTCTCATGAGATGGCACTTCTATTATCTTATTCAGTTCGTTTCCGGATCATGGGGAGGTGTCATCTAGGTCCTGGATATCTTTACACCGTGTTAAGCTAGCATGGGCTCATTACCGGTTTAAACGCCATTTTTCCTTTTTTGCAACTTCTGCACACGACACTTAGTTGTTGCTTTAGCTTTCAACCTAATAGTTCATCGTGATTTACATGAGAATAATATGTTATTGCTCTACTATCTGCTTTACTTGTTAAACTATATCTGTACAGCGACTGCTGAAGTTTCAAGAACAACACGATACAGAATTATTATGAGGTCTGATCTCCACGACTTCATACTCATAACATAAGTGCAGCTTCTGCCAATTCTGGGCATGAGGCGGGTTTTATATTGCTTTGCCGAACACACATACACAACACTTGATGCGGTTCACATGATGAGAGAGCTGGTGTATGCTGATGTGATTCCTTAAATCTAAGACACTAAAGTATGGGCACGCCCTAAACCAACACAAAGAGACCTTCTTAGCAAATAATATAATATGTGTATTAGGGAGGGTGAGATATAAGCAGCCGCGGGCCGTGGAGGGAGTTACGGTGAGGCAGGGAGGCGGGGAGGGGGAGAAGCAGGGTGGAGCCCTCTCCACCCTGCCCCTCCCCCTCCCCGCCTCCCTGCCCCACCGTAACTCCCTCCACGGCCCGCGGCTGCTTATAAGTGTTGATAACTCTTATTCATTTACAGCATGTTAACATACTGTCACCATTCGCTTTTTATGTACTAGTAACTATGCTGGTAATTTTGCTACTGATAATATGTGTACTTTTATTATCTAAGATACTACGCCTGAGAAGACGGCATTAGTAAATAAACATTTCAAATACACATGTGTTCTTCTTAACTCCATGTTCTGGTTTCTAAGAAATATATAACGACCGACTGTTCATCAGTTCCACGTATCCTGAGGTACTATAAGTTCATATTCTGGATTGTCTAAACATTGAGAGTTTGTTATATCCAATGTCACACTGTACCTAGCTTGCTAAGGGGTTTTTGATTACTAACGTGAGTTTTGGGGCACCCTAATTCGCCGAGGTTCCAATCCTCTGTGCACAGTTCTCTGTGAGAACAGAAACACTGCGACAGGGGCACCCCCGACCCTTGCTGGAGCTTCGTCACACTTGCGATACAACTCCAGCAATGCGCCACCTTTACGGCACAGATACATCACGCATCTGTGCTGTTTTTGCCCCATGATGCGCCGCATTGTAAATCCAGCACACCATAGGTGTCGGAACAGCGGCACAGAATCACTAACACATCCCTGGTGATGCGCCAGTCATCATAAATCTATCCCTATGCTTCTTATCTTGTTCGAGATGAACCGCCATATGTATCATCAAAGTTTTTTGCATTTCCTAAATAGCGAACTTTAAGGAATAAATAGCGATTCTTTACCATTCCTAGTTTGCGATGAGCTATTTGCTAATTACCAATTACCCATTCATTTCCTTCATTTCCATAGGGCGGTTGGACTCACTTTTAGCTCGAACAGCTGAATGGATTTCCACGAAACTTGGCAAAATTGTAGGGACTGGTAGCCCGATGTGCCTTTGCTATGTCTCAAGATATATGCTCCAGTGGTTTTTACGAAAATTAACTTTGAAAAATATATATTGGGCTACATTGGCCTATATATATGTTGGAGCCCAAATGTAGCCCAATGTAGCCCAATGAAGCCCAATGAAGCCCAATGTAGCCCAAAGATGGCCGCCAGAGACAAAAAAAACAAATGTAGCCCAAATATCAGCCAGATGTAGCCCAACTATAGCCCAGTGACAGAATGACCAATCAGCTTCGCAAACCTCCGTTACGCGAAGCGGAGCGCTGTTACAGATATATATCTTTTTTGGAACGTTAATTTCTCAAAATCCACTGGAGCACATATATTGAGACCTAGCAAAGGCACATCGGGCTACCAGTCCCTAATATTTTACCAAGTTTCGTGCAAATCCATTCAGCCGTTCGATTATTATTATTATTTAATTTTTTTGCCCCGCGGGGCCCTTTTAAAACCTCCACATCAAACCTAGGGGGTCAGCGAGGATCTACTATGCCCCCTTATGGTTATTTCCCCCTTTGTTTTGGCCTCCTCTTGTCTCTCGATCCTACCGAGAGACAAGATGGCGGCCGCTACGGACTGTTTGGAATGTTGACAGACGCCGGAGAACCAATCAGCTTCGCTTCACAAAGCTCCGTTGCGCGAAAAGTACGCGTCCTGGGACGCTGACCGGTCCGCTGTTACAGATATATATCTTTTTTTAAACGTTAATTTCTCAAAATCCACTGGAGCACATATATTGAGACCTACAAAAGGCACATCGGGCTACCAGTCCCTACAATTTTGCCAAGTTTCGTGCAAATCCATTCAGCCGTTCGGGCTAAAAGTGAGGCCAACCGCCCTATGGAAAACTCAATGTTAAAAACACGTTTTGGGACCCCCCTTTTTTCTCGGCCCCCCCTTGACGAACCCCCCCCAAATTTTCAAGGGCTGCTTAGAAACAAAATGTGCCATTTTCCTGAAAATTTCAGCCAATTCCGTCCACAAACGCCAAAGTTATTAGACATAGAATTTTCAAAAATCCCATAGAGAAAAAATCCTAACTATATATACCTACTGGCGACCGCCAGTAGGTAATATATATATATATATTTTTTTTCACTGAAAAAAACCATAGGTTTTAGTCATGTTATAGTTAGGAATTAGCATTTAAAAAACCTCGCAAATTCACTGAAAAAACCATAGGTTTCACACATGTTATAGTTAGGAATTAGCATTTAAAAAACCTTAGAAATTCATTGAAAAAAACCATAGGTTTCACACATGTCATAGTTAACTGGACATTTCACTCATACAAAACCATTGAAATTCCCCCGTTATAGTTAGTTCAGCTAACTATAACTCACGCGCCCGCAATGCACTGCTGATGACGTCACATATTACATCACTCATGGCATGGTCAGTGACATCACTCATGACATCACTGATGACATCTCAAATGACATATAGAAACAACAAGAGAGGAAGGGTTAACAGGACACTCCTATACCCCAGTCAAAGTATTAAGTAAGCAACAAAGGAGTGACTCAAATAAAGAAACCAATAAGGGAAAACGCAAAGAAAACGGTGGGTGTCAAGTGAAAAAAATAATAAATAAATCAAAATGATTTTTATAGAACCCTCACTCACCCGTCTATTGGGTGACATGCTTCATCATTGGGTTATGTTCACCGGGCATGCCGAATGCGTGCCCGGTGTGCTACTACACCTGCAACTGCAGTGGAGCTGGTTGCTAATTTAAAAACAGTGCGGAAAGTGCTAGTGAAAAAAGGTGTAGAAATAAAAAGTGTGAGTTCCAACCTAAACTCAACTTTAATAAAGGTTGAAGCGGGCACAGCATTAAAAAGATTAGTGGACAGGTTTGACTATTAGTTTGAGGCAAACAGTCCTACTGAGTACAAAAAATGGTTGACATGTTTCTGCTCATGGAGGCCAACTTGGCCGATCTTTCATCAGGACCAAACTCCAACACTGGGCGGTGTACGCACGCTAAGGCGTACCCTGACCTCAGTGTAATTGAGAAAGAAGGGTTATAAGACTCACGGTTTCTTATTACCGGATCACACTGGTATTTCCAGGATTTACAATCTGTGGAAGGAACACAAAGAAACAGCCAAACACACAGTCATAAGTATGAGACAATGAATGGGTTCCTTTACATACCACAAATCATTTTGTAAAACACCACCGAATCAAGTGCTCTTCATTATTTGCCAAGATATGGCGATTTTTTATAAGTAGTCAAATTATATTTTGATCGGGTCATAGGTAAGAGGTCACTCTTCACTCTCAGTAATAAACCGAATCAAGGACGCCAAAAGTGCGCCGGTATGTGTTTTCGTAATTAACCAAACACACTGCCACTTTACAGATTATCACGTTTTCCACCTTGTGGATCACAAGGAATTGTGCAGATTAAGATAAAAACGATTAAAAACCAAAACACTCGCACAGTGAACCTGGAGGAGAATGTACAACAAGGAGGATAGTATTAATTTGTAATTACGTGAAGGGAAGGATTTTCTCACTTCATGGGTCGGTGGTGGGGGTATTCTTCACACCGGAATAGTCTGGAGGGGAAATATAGAGAAGGCAAAGTTACAGCCCGCTCAAAAGGTCGAAAAGGGATAAAAACCTGAAACTGACATATCCACTAATCACCCACCTTCATTCCGATGGCTCCCCGCATCGAGACCTACGTAGTGCACTACCACCGCCCGAATAGTAATGGGTGCCATGTGCTAGCCAGAGGATATTACGTTGCGCAAAGCACGTGATACTACATTGCGCAAAGCACGTGATACTACCAGCGAATCAGATGTTGCGTGCCAAATGACGTCAGGCGTGTGGTTTGTTGTCATGAAAATGTAAAGGGATATGAAGTAAATTCCCTGTGTCCCAATAGCTTTATTAATCTTAGCCGGCTGAGCAATTGCTCACGTTTAGAAACATAGCTTCTTTCTAGTATGTATTTGACAATTTGAGCAGAGCGTTCTCAACTATACAAAACAGGTAACTTCATACGTTATTATGCTCACCCATAACTCACAAGAGGCTATTTAGTTTCTGAGATGATCCAATTCACTAAAACAGTCTAGACTAGTTGGCAGTAGGTGGTTAGAAGGGTTAGCGGCGTCTCACACTTCCCCAAGGGATATTATCATTAAGACCCCGTAAGTGTGTAGATAGGCGTTGCTCCTTTGTTGCTTACTTAATCTCAAATGACATCACTGATGACATTACTGATGACATCATCCTTGTGAAAGAGTGGCAGACCTCCTCTCACCCTAATATAACCCTTGATACACGTATTCAACAATAGAAACTAAAAATTACAAAACAATGGAGATACCAACACCAGTTAAAACAACCTATTCAGTCATTCCAAAATCTACGTACACATCCACTCATTCACCATCAGTTCTATATAGCCATTCATACATGTACTCACTCATCATATGTACTCATACACCTATACATCCTGTTGCACATCGACACTTATCCATAGAGTTACTCACACACATACTCACACATGCAAATAAACTATCAAACATCCATTTATTTGCATAACAGCTATACACACACTACTACACTTACTTTTACAGAAACATACACATACTTACTCTCTTAAACAATCAGTTATAGAAACACATAGTTATTTATACAGGAACTCTTCCAATCTGTCACTGTCATATATCCTTACTTATATACATCAATACTCACATATATTTGTTTAAAACATATGTACTTACTCATAAAGACACTATTGAGGCAGTCATTCACTCACTAACACACCCATACACACACTTATCCACCCGTACAGTCCTGCACACATGCTGTCTTCAAAACACATACAAACAGTAAGTCAGTGATTCATGCATCTGTGCGCTCACCAAACCATACAGACACTCATTTTGATACTCAAAAAACCAACTAATAACCCATACAGACACTCGTGTAGCTACTCACCAACCCATGCAGCCACTTATACACAAAGTGAGACACTGATACAGATATTTAAATATTTAAACATTACTCGCTAATACATGTATTCACTAAGATACACTTAATAAGTCAGTTATACAATCAAATTTACAAAAAAAAACATCCATTTGGACACTTATTTACCCATTTATTCTTCCATCGACCTTTAGATATACATATATAAAAATATTTATTTTTCAGAAAGACACATTCACTGGATGATGTCATCAGTGATGTCATTTGAGATGTCATCAGTGATGTCATGAGTGATGTCACTGACCATGTCATGAGTGATGTAATATGTGACGTCATCAGCAGTGCAATGCGGGCGCGCGAGTTATAGTTAGCTGAACTAAATATAACGGGGGAATTTCAATGGTTTTGTATGAGTGAAATGTCCAGCTAACTATAACATGTGTGACACCTATGTTTTTTTTCAGTGAATATATATATATATATATATATGTATATATATATATTTTTTTTATTATTATATATTAGCTACTGGCAGTTGCCAGTAGATAGTTATAGTTATGACCTAGTAAGTAACCTCCAGTAAGCACCACAGGGCTGCGATGTAGAGAGGTGGTCCAGGCCACGCCCCTTTTTACACCTCTCTGCAACGCAGCTCTGTGGCCCTTACCGGAGGTACCTGGTGGGCTAGTTGGACCCCAGGGAGCCTCAGGATTCAAGGGGACTTAATCCCCCAACTTACAATGCACCAGGGGGCGTATTTGCAGAGTGGTGGAGAAAGGGGGCATGGCCTTTGTCTACCTCTCACCAATCAGACTGCGTGGGGCTTACTGGAGGTAAAAGGAAGGCTAGTTGGCCCCTAAAGGACCCCCAGCAGTGAAGGGGACTTCATTCCCTGCCCAAGAGCATGCCAGGGAGCGCGTTTGTAGAGTGGTGGGCAAAGTGGGCGTGGCCTGGTACAAGTACTTACCAATGCTGCTGTTTGGGACTGCCTGGAGGTAGTAATTTGGGAAGTCGGCCCCCAAGGATGTCCTTGGGGGCCAACTACCCCTCTTGTTACCTAGTGTAAGTCCCATACAGTGGGATTGCTAAGACGTCTTCGGAGGCCATGGCCCCCTTTCTCTACCACTCTGCAAACGTGCCTCGTGGCAGACTACGCGATGGGGGATGAAGTCCAATTTAGTCCTGAGGGAGTTTGGAGGCCAAGAATACCTGCTGGTACCTCCTGTAAGTCTGACGCAGCAGAATTCCTGAGCGTTAGTTGGACGCCCAGCACCCTTTCTCCGCCACTCTGCAAACGCAACTACTAGTTAAAGTAGCATATTTCTGCACCTCTGACTTAGAGGTAGTTTTAATCCCCCTGCCCTATTATGTACTAGGGCCTTACAGAGGAGTTCATGCTAATCACAGGGGTACCCCAACGCATAGTGCTCCCTAATGTATGTAATTGTTTTCACTGTATTCTAAATGTCTTTTAGCATTGCACTGGCTCTAGGCCTGGTTAGTCAGAGTCAGTTACCACCAGCACCCATCTGAAAAAGTTGTGGGTACAGGATGATTTTGCAACAAGGCCTCTTTCTGCTCCTCTGTTGGTTCTTTCTGCACATCTCTTCTTCTTCCTGCACTTTTCTTTGTCTTTCTGGACTGTTGCCTCTTTCTGAATTTCTTTTGCTTCTTTCTGTGCGATTTTTCTTCTTTCTTCACATGTCCTACCTCTGTATGCATAGTTAGAAATTAGCATTTAAAAAACCTTGGAAATTCACTGAAAAAACCGTAGGCTTCAGGGACGTTAGAGTTAGTTGGACATTTCACTCATACAAAACCATAGAAATTCCCCTGTTATAGTTAGTTCAGCTAACTATAACTTGCGCCCCCGCAATGCACTGCTGATGACGTCACATATTACATCATTCATGACATGGTCAGTGACATCACTGATGACTTCCCAAATGACATCACTGATGACATCATCAACGTGAAAATCTAATCCACCTCCTCACACTGTAATATAACCTTTGATACACCCACTGTACCACTTACTACATACACTCACTTATTTCTATGTCTACATACACATCCACTCATTCCCCCATAGAATCACTCATAGATGTATTCACTCATCAATACAACACTATCATAAGCACTCATACATCTGTACGGTCACTCACACACCACCACTCAGCCAGAGTTACTCACACACCTAGTCAGTCATGTAAAGAATCAATCACACTTCTTTTACTGACCTATACAGTTATACACACACCACATCAGTTATTCAAACAGAAACAAATGCATACTTACTCTTTTATACAATCACTGATACAAGTACACACTCATCCATGTAGCCACTCTCACAATCACTGACTCTCATGTATAGTCATTTATATACTTCAACTTTCACATACACTGCCTTTTATATATTTTGTTACTTGGCCATGTAACATTAGATATCCATACTCTCACCAACACACCTTACACACTCTCACACTCATACAACTGTTTCCACATGCACTCTTAAACCTGTACACATAGTGAATCAACCACTCAAACATCTATGCACAGACTCACACACCTCCCATGCACCCACACACACACCCAGGTACCCATACAGATACCCTGACAACCAATCAATAACCCATGTAGATCCTCATTTAGCTACTCACCAACCCATGCAACCACTTACACACCAACTGACAAACTAAACTGTGTGAATGTCTCTATCAGTCACTAAGCTGTGCATTCAGTAAGACACATATAATCACTCACTTAGTCAGTCACAAACCTATAAATCCTCCATCGAGACACTTATACACCCACTCATTCTTCAATACACCTTGGCATATATATAATACATATTTAAACTTTATAGAAACACACATCACTGGATGATGTCACCAGTGATGTCATTTGAGATGTCATCAGTGATGTCACTGACCATGTCATGAATGATGTAATATGTGACATCATCAGCAGTGCATTGCGGGGGCATGAGTTATAGTTAGCTGAACCAACTATAACGGGGTCATTTCTATGTTTTTTATGAGTGAAATGTCCAACTAACTATAAAGTCCCTGAATCCTATGGTTTTTTCAGTGTGTATATATACACTGCTTTATAACAATGTTATTATATTGCATTTTTATTATAACTATACCCTCTGACGCACAATTATGATTCATCTGTGGGCTTGGGAAATGCTGTACAATCAATGCATTCATAAATAACTGTGTAAAAACATCACTACAAGATGGCCCCCACTAGCGTCATAGAGGGGTAATGTCCTATGTCTATATCCATGCCACCATGATGTAGAGAAAGAGAAATACTTTATTAACATGTAAAAAAATTGAGTGCTTTACACACTGACGAAGGCAGCACGCTGAAACGCGTCTGTGTAGCTCCTGCACGAAAATAAACATGTGGACTCCTGAATCCTCTTGAGTGCTGCTATTTCCTTTTATTTGGAGTAACAAAGGGAAATTTCGAGCGTAATATATATATATATATATATATATATATATATATATATATATATATATATTTCAATTTTTTATACATATATATACTGACAATACAAAACAGGTGTGTGGGGGGTCGAGGGGAATCTTTTACGACCTGTCTGTTCATACCCCTACTGCAAATATATAATACACAAAAGAACAGACCAGGTCTGGGTACAATGCGTGGCTCTACCAGACACCGTGGCCACACGTAGTGCATGTGTGAGTAAAGGTTGCTGACAGCGTCAATACATTGAAAAAACATTTCAACAACAATTGTTAAGGGAAAACTTTAAACTCTTTAAGACAATTCCCATCAGACCACCATTTTTGGTGGATTTTGCGTCATGTGGGAATTGCTGAACACTCCGTCCGACCGTGTAGTGTCGGAGATGGAATGGATAGCAGTAATGTAGTCATAATAAACATCCTAGTGTGATACTGGTGAGAACGTGCAGTGCTAAAGTGATAGTGATAGATAAAAATGGCTACGCAGACTCTGAAAAGGGTTTGAACAGAAGTCCATGTGTCACTGTTAAAAAGTGCGCCAAGTAGTAAGACTACCTACTGGCACAGTGCAGAACGGTCGACATGTTTCAGCCAAAGGGGCAATTACCCCGGCTTTCTTCAGGACCTATAAACATTGAATGGCTACTGCACTTATATTAAAGTGTAAGACATGAAAAATGTACTACAAAACAATATATTAATTAATTATCCACAATGAACTTTAATACTTAAGTGTCCACTGGAGGTAGAGCAATATATCTTCTTCCTATCAAAAAACATGAAAGCATTTAGTCAGGCAACGCTAACCTATACACAAACATCCACATATGTACACAGAGACCGATTGGCCACACCTGCAAGAATGATTTGCATTCTGCAATTTTAAACAAGCATACTAGCTTTATCACCCCAAGGCATTTCCTTACAGTGATACTCACCCAGCTTTGTGTGGGTGAAGACCTCACCTCACCCGGCGACCGCTCGGGAGTATGAGGCCCCGCTCTGTAGTGTAGAAAAAGGGGTACAGTGAGCACACTTCTTCACGGTACCCATTCCAATATCTCTACACTTATAACCCAACTGACGTGTGAGAGCAAACCACCCGTCTATCAAGAGAACTGGCACCCAAGAGACACCATCAAGCACATGGAAGTCATGCAACTAGCGATGTTTATCATATCACAGGGCAAGATACAAGCACTAATGTGCGTATCTGAATCGCTTATCCGCCAATAGGCGTAGAAAGACTGTGTGTTTACTTAAGACCACAGTGCTTCGACATACGTGGTAGGTACTGTAGAAACCCACAGAGTAGCCAATTATGCCACCCATAACCTCATTATTCGTTCATTTCTGAGTGGGGGGTACTATCAAATACCAAAGACTGGCCAACTATGCCACCTTAGGTCCCATTATTCCTTCATTACTGAGGAGCATAAACGACATAAAACCACTAGAGACAAACTATAGTAGGAGTATACTAGATACTTCCCAACCTTGTAACCTGCCAGAGAATGTAAGAGCCCTTTATCTGCTACACGTCATATCCCTTGAAGTAAATATGCTAGCGTTCCCTCCTGGATGGGAAATGATCAGTGGATAGCAAATAGATAGCAAAATGGAGCCCAATCAAACGGCGGTACAAAACGGTGTACAGCGTAACGGCAACCGGCTCACCTCTCCGTCGGTACCTCGCACGTTGCAGCGAGCGGAAGTGGAGGTATCGGTGATGCCGCCATGTCCCCTTAAATAGCAACCGGTAATTGAATAATCCGCGTTGCACGTTGTTTGTGAGGAGATTCACCGGACGAAAGTGCAGGGCAGAGCACTACTTCGTCGCGCATGCGCATTGGAGTCACTACTTCTTCGCGCATGCGCATAAGAACGCAAACGCATGACAGTAGTGTCAATACATAACATCGTTATATTCAGGGAGATACACTGGCAAACTGCATCCTTGCAGACCAGTGTGTAACACTCTCGCTCCAAATGGATGCAAATTTAAGAATATTGTGTTGTATATTTCACTCGCCCATGTATCATGGACGTGTATTGAAGACGTGTATTGGAAATCACATCCACTGAACAGGAAATGCGTCCTACATGGTCTCTAGATAAATGATGTATAATGGGGAAGGCTGTCAGAAATAGATCTACACCTAGAAGGGTCCAGAGCCGAAAAAAGAACATGGCTATTCTCAGCATTGGTGGTAAGACAGAATAAATACCATCATAGTTCACACACATAATAAGGGGCGCTGAAGAACCCTTTCTTGATATTTTTATATTTACTCTTGATGGGCATTGTTATCCTGGAGTGTCAAGAGATGTAGACAGGAGGACAACATACACAATTGAGTTGGGGGAGCTAAGAGTGCAAACAAAACTACGTTTGCATCTATATCTAATTGACCCGCAACTGGACAGTTGCTCTAAACATTACAATACAAAACAGGTGTGTGGGGGGTCGAGGGGAATCTTTTACGACCTGTCTGTTCATACCCCTACTGCAAATATATAATACACAAAAGAACAGACCAGGTCTGGGGACAATGCGTGGCTCTACCAGACACCGTGGCCACACGTAGTGCATGTGTGAGTAAAGGTTGCTGACAGCGTCAATACATTGAAAAAACATTTCAACAACAATTGTTAAGGGAAAACTTTAAACTCTTTAAGACAATTCCCATCAGACCACCATTTTTGGTGGATTTTGCGTCATGTGGGAATTGCTGAACACTCCGTCCGACCGTGTAGTGTCGGAGATGGAATGGATAGCAGTAATGTAGTCATAATAAACATCCTAGTGTGATACTGGTGAGAACGTGCAGTGCTAAAGTGATAGTGATAGATAAAAATGGCTACGCAGACTCTGAAAAGGGTTTGAACAGAAGTCCATGTGTCACTGTTAAAAAGTGCGCCAAGTAGTAAGACTACCTACTAGCACAGTGCAGAACGGTCGACATGTTTCAGCCAAAGGGGCAATTACCCCGGCTTTCTTCAGGACCTATAAACATTGAATGGCTACTGCACTTATATTAAAGTGTAAGACATGAAAAATGTACTACAAAACAATATATTAATTAATTATCCACAATGAACTTTAATACTTAAGTGTCCACTGGAGGTAGAGCAATATATCTTCTTCCTATCAAAAAACATGAAAGCATTTAGTCAGGCAACGCTAACCTATACACAAACATCCACATATGTACACAGAGACCGATTGGCCACACCTGCAAGAATGATTTGCATTCTGCAATTTTAAACAAGCATACTAGCTTTATCACCCCAAGGCATTTCCTTACAGTGATACTCACCCAGCTTTGTGTGGGTGAAGACCTCACCTCACCCGGCGACCGCTCGGGAGTATGAGGCCCCGCTCTGTAGTGTAGAAAAAGGGGTACAGTGAGCACACTTCTTCACGGTACCCATTCCAATATCTCTACACTTATAACCCAACTGACGTGTGAGAGCAAACCACCCGTCTATCAAGAGAACTGGCACCCAAGAGACACCATCAAGCACATGGAAGTCATGCAACTAGCGATGTTTATCATATCACAGGGCAAGATACAAGCACTAATGTGCGTATCTGAATCGCTTATCCGCCAATAGGCGTAGAAAGACTGTGTGTTTACTTAAGACCACAGTGCTTCGACATACGTGGTAGGTACTGTAGAAACCCACAGAGTAGCCAATTATGCCACCCATAACCTCATTATTCGTTCATTTCTGAGTGGGGGGTACTATCAAATACCAAAGACTGGCCAACTATGCCACCTTAGGTCCCATTATTCCTTCTTTACTGAGGAGCATAAACGACATAAAACCACTAGAGACAAACTATAGTAGGAGTATACTAGATACTTCCCAACCTTGTAACCTGCCAGAGAATGTAAGAGCCCTTTATCTGCTACACGTCATATCCCTTGAAGTAAATATGCTAGCGTTCCCTCCTGGATGGGAAATGATCAGTGGATAGCAAATAGATAGCAAAATGGAGCCCAATCAAACGGCGGTACAAAACGGTGTACAGCGTAACGGCAACCGGCTCACCTCTCCGTCGGTACCTCGCACGTTGCAGCGAGCGGAAGTGGAGGTATCGGTGATGCCGCCATGTCCCCTTAAATAGCAACCGGTAATTGAATAATCCGCGTTGCACGTTGTTTGTGAGGAGATTCACCGGACGAAAGTGCAGGGCAGAGCACTACTTCGTCGCGCATGCGCATTGGAGTCACTACTTCTTCGCGCATGCGCATAAGAACGCAAACGCATGACAGTAGCGTCAATACATAACATCGTTATAATCAGGGAGATACACTGGCAAACTGCATCCTTGCAGACCAGTGTGTAACACTCTCGCTCCAAATGGATGCAAATTTAAGAATATTGTGTTGTATATTTCACTCGCCCATGTATCATGGACGTGTATTGAAGACGTGTATTGGAAATCACATCCACTGAACAGGAAATGCGTCCTACATGATCTCTAGATAAATGATGTATAATGGGGAAGGCTGTCAGAAATAGATCTACACCTAGAAGGGTCCAGAGCCGAAAAAAGAACATGGCTATTCTCAGCATTGGTGGTAAGACAGAATAAATACCATCATAGTTCACACACATAATAAGGGGCGCTGAAGAACCCTTTCTTGATATTTTTATATTTACTCTTGATGGGCATTGTTATCCTGGAGTGTCAAGAGATGTAGACAGGAGGACAACATACACAATTGAGTTGGGGGAGCTAAGAGTGCAAACAAAACTACGTTTGCATCTATATCTAATTGACCCGCAAATGGACAGTTGCTCTAAACATTACAATACAAAACAGGTGTGTGGGGGGTCGAGGGGAATCTGTTATGACCTGTCTGTTCATACCCCTACTGCAAATATATAATACACAAAAGAACAGACCAGGTCTGGGGACAATGCGTGGCTCTACCAGACACCGTGGCCACACGTAGTGCATGTGTGAGTAAAGGTTGCTGACAGCGTCAATACATTGAAAAAACATTTCAACAACAATTGTTAAGGGAAAACTTTAAACTCTTTAAGACAATTCCCATCAGACCACCATTTTTGGTGGATTTTGCGTCATGTGGGAATTGCTGAACACTCCGTCCGACCGTGTAGTGTCGGAGATGGAATGGATAGCAGTAATGTAGTCATAATAAACATCCTAGTGTGATACTGGTGAGAACGTGCAGTGCTAAAGTGATAGTGATAGATAAAAATGGCTACGTAGACTCTGAAAAGGGTTTGAACAGAAGTCCATGTGTCACTGTTAAAAAGTGCGCCAAGTAGTAAGACTACCTACTGGCACAGTGCAGAACGGTCGACATGTTTCAGCCAAAGGGGCAATTACCCCGGCTTTCTTCAGGACCTATAAACATTGAATGGCTACTGCACTTATATTAAAATGTAAGACATGAAAAATGTACTACAAAACAATATATTAATTAATTATCCACAATGAACTTTAATACTTAAGTGTCCACTGGAGGTAGAGCAATATATCTTCTTCCTATCAAAAAACATGAAAGCATTTATGACTAAATGCTTTCATGTCAAAAAACATGAAAGCATTTATGACTATGACATTTATCTAGAGACCATGTAGGACGCATTTCCTGTTCAGTGGATGTGATTTCCAATACACGTCTTCAATACACGTCCATGATACATGGGCGAGTGAAATATACAACACAATATTCTTAAATTTGCATCCATTTGGAGCGAGAGTGTTACACACTGGTCTGCAAGGATGCAGTTTGCCAGTGTATCTCCCTGATTATAACGATGTTATGTATTGACGCTACTGTCATGCGTTTGCGTTCTTATGCGCATGCGCGAAGAAGTAGTGACTCCAATGCGCATGCGCGACGAAGTAGTGCTCTGCCCTGCACTTTCGTCCGGTGAATCTCCTCACAAACAACGTGCAACGCGGATTATTCAATTACCGGTTGCTATTTAAGGGGACATGACGGCATCACCGATACCTCCACTTCCGCTCGCTGCAACGTGCGAGGTACCGACGGAGACGTGAGCCGGTTGCCGTTACGCTGTACACCGTTTTGTACCGCCGTTTGATTGGGCTCCATTTGCTATCCACTGATCATTTCCCATCCAGGAGGGAACGCTAGCATATTTACTTCAAGGGATATGACGTGTAGCAGATAAAGGGCTCTTACATTCTCTGGCAGGTTACAAGGTTGGGAAGTATCTAGTATACTCCTACTATAGTTTGTCTCTAGTGGTTTTATGTCGTTTATGCTCCTCAGTAATGAAGGAATAATGGGACCTAAGGTGGCATAGTTGGCCAGTCTTTGGTATTTGATAGTACCCCCCACTCAGAAATGAACGAATAATGAGGTTATGGGTGGCATAATTGGCTACTCTGTGGGTTTCTACAGTACCTACCACGTATGTCGTAGCACTGTGGTCTTAAGTAAACACACAGTCTTTCTACGCCTATTGGCGGATAAGCGATTCAGATACGCACATTAGTGCTTGTATCTTGCCCTGTGATATGATAAACATCGCTAGTTGCATGACTTCCATGTGCTTGATGGTGTCTCTTGGGTGCCAGTTCTCTTGATAGACGGGTGGTTTGCTCTCACACGTCAGTTGGGTTATAAGCAAAGGAGGGAAAGGAGCAGAGAAATGACTGGACAAAGGCTCCAGGGGAGAGAAGGGATCCCCAACAGATCGAGAGTTCCCTATTGGGTTTAATAAGGGAAATCCCACTGAAGAACTCATGGACAGACAGTTTGAGGCTGCAGCTGGCCCAGTTGGCTGCAGACGAGAGTAAAGCTGAGGCTGAGAGAGCCCTGGATGAGAAGAGTGTCTTGTTGGTTTGTGAAGTGACTGGGAAGAAGGTGGAATTGAAGGCCAAATAACTGTTAAAGTCTAGCAAAAATGATGGAAGTAAAACTACTGTATCTTTTGAAGTAGACAGATCCAATTTTCCAAAGACTTTGGGCCATATGTAGGTAGCAAAATACCGGTCGGTAACGGTCGAAATTACCGAATTTCGGTCGTTACCGAACGGTATTTAGGGTCTTGAGATATAGGAGGAGGGTTTAAGGATTCGGTAATTACAGATTCCTCAAGGAATCGGTAAAATACTGATTCCTTATTTTAAGGAATCGGTAATTACCGAACCCTAAAAGCTATGTAGGAGGCACTCAAGTGAGTGCCTTCTTGCATTCAGGATTCGTTATTTACCACCAGCTACAAGTTGGTGGTAAATATCGAAAACCTGCAAAAAAGCAATTTTGTGCTTTTTTAAAAGTGCCATGTGGCAGACATACATGCCCTTAGGGCATCTATGTGTGCCATATGTGCACACATGCATGATTCAGGGGTGCAACATGGTGTCAATGTGACAACCTGCCACCCTTGAATATGTGCCCCCTATTACCGATTCGGTATTTACCGAATCAGTAATAGTGAATGTCTTCCCATTCATTCCTATGGGCCTCCAGGCCCATTGGAATGAATGGGAATTAACGAATCGGTAAATACCGATTCTTGAATACCGAATCTTACCGATTCGGTAAAACGTAACACTTTTTTTAAAAGTGCCATGTGGCAGACATACATGCCCTTAGGGCATCTATGTGTGCCATATGTGCACACATGCATGATTCAGGGGTGCAACATGGTGTCAATGTGACAACCTGCCACCCTTGAATATGTGCCCCCTATTACCGATTCGGTATTTACCGAATCAGTAATAGTGAATGTCTTCCCATTCATTCCTATGGGCCTCCAGGCCCATTGGAATGAATGGGAATTAACGAATCGGTAAATACCGATTCTTGAATACCGAATCTTACCGATTCGGTAAAACGTAACACATTTTTTCCTACACACCATTTACCGATTCTGAAATACCTAATCAGTAAAATTCGGTATTTTAGAAGCAGTAAATCTAGATTACCTACATATGGCCCTTGGTGCCTGACTTTAAAGAGGGGGTGATATAGACAGCTTGTTGCAGGCAGATAAAGTAGCCCAAGGGATACAGAGGATCTTTGAGGAGGATGGAAAGCTGACTTTTGGAGTCATGTTGGTGGTGATGGAAAGGACAACCTATTGACCCTAAAGAAGGGCAAGAGGTTGAGTTATACATGAAGGAGGCCTTTGTCATTAAGTGTGAATTGACCCCTGAAGAGTGCAGGTCGAAATACAGGGATAATCAGAAACTTTGTCACAAGTCCTGGGAGAATTTTGTTGGGAACTTTTGAAATGTTTGCAAAAAGTACTTGTTTAAGACAATTTTTCTAAACATTTATACTCTTTCTTTTGTTTCAAAGAGTCTGTGACAAATGTGAAGGTTCACTGGAGAGCTAAGAAAAATAATTAAATATTTCTGCTGACAGTACTTACCCCATCTACATGATTGGAAACTCAGTACTTGCTGCGTTATCCTTTTTTCCATAGTGTCTTTTGGAATGCTACATGTAATAGATTGAATGAAAGAAAGTACAGACTCATCTGTGTCTGTTCTCAATTTAGGTGCATCTTTTACCCAGAACAGCATATCATTATGATGAGCAACTCTTGCTTGATACTCCTTTTGCAAATAGAAATCATTAATTTTGTTGCAGATGAAGAACAGTTTAATTTCAAATCTGTACTTAAAGTATCTGTAAAACTTTGACAAATGCATACAGCAAAGTTACCTGGTGTCTTGAATTTGATGTAATTTTACAGTCTTTGTGAAATAATCAGGTAAGTTATCAAATATATATTCTTAGGGGTTTTATGTACAATGATTTTTCATGATTGTTTTTTCCCACTGTACATTGATAATTCTTTCAAGAGTACATCACTTTTGGAGCATGAGTATAGAACGTGAGAACAGTAAAAAAGAAAGGGAAAATGCACATACAAGTAATATTTTTATTGTGATAAGCATGTGGCATTTCACACAGTGAGTAAGAATTGTACTTACATTTTTAAGGTAGTTGGGATTAAAATGACTGCAGCTGATGGTGGTTCTCAAGGGTGCTATACATGTTGCCTATCCTGCTGCACCTAATTTATACCACATCATTTAGTTGTGGTCCTTCTCTGGAATTGTTGTTAAGTGCTTCCACCTGAACGTTGT
Source organism: Lissotriton helveticus (assembly GCF_964261635.1). Lineage (NCBI taxonomy): Eukaryota > Metazoa > Chordata > Amphibia > Caudata > Salamandridae > Lissotriton > Lissotriton helveticus. The sequence goes on along the minus strand of NC_136071.1, from coordinate 1,190,439,360 downwards.
CCCATGTAAATACACTTTTGTAGTTCCCCTGAATAACTGCTTGCTGCAAGTGTTGCAGTATAGATATATTTATCTGTAACCTTTTGTTTCCTTGACTATATTGTAAGGTGCTTCAAAACATCACTTTGTTTTGTGATGCCTGAAGTACTTGTGTAAACAAGTGTATTTGTAAAGGTTAAATAAGTTATGTTATGCTTATTTGTTAAGTGTTTGGTTTAAATTTTTTTGTAATATGTTAACCCCTTCAGCGCGGCGCGAATTTTCGCGCTGTGCTGAAGGTTCTAATGAGCCTATGGGCTCATGACGGAACGGTTCCGTCATGAGCACAGCTCAACCAACGCTCATGACAGAACCGTTCCGTCATGAGCATGGAAGGGGTTAAATATATTTATAAAATTATTTAAAAAGTGTATGAATAAATTAACCTATTGTTCACAAACATACCCATATATGAACTTGTACACCTATAGGGTCATTTACACAGATACTCCCACTCCCACACATGCACTCTTACAGCCACTCAAAATCCCATATAGTAAGTCAGATCCTATTAACACATGCTACTTAGATAGACTCATTCACCAATACAGCTATTCACACACCCACTCACACACTCATATAGTCACTAACACAAGAAAATACACACTGATACAGCAACTCATACTTCCAGTAAGACGATGATACACCCACCGAAACACATACACCAATATAGCTACTCACATACCCAATCATACACTGATAATATCACACATAGCCTGACACATCTGTGTACAGAACAATGCATTCACTGATACACTCAGGCACGCACTGATACAGCCACAGAGTGACCAGTACTCACCCTGATACAACCTCCTGCACGTCCAGGGACACACTGATACAGCCACTGATATTCACAGAAACACACTGACACAACTACTGATACACCCAGCCACACTCAAATACAGACACTGATACACCCTGGCCCATACCTATTTCAACCAATGACACACCAATTCACATATCAATACATCCACTTATACATTTAGCCAAACACTGATACAGCCTCTCAAACACCCATAAACATACTGATACAGCCATTGACACACCCAACCACACACTAATATGGACACTAACACACCCAGCCAACTAGTACTGCATCAAATAAGACACCAAGGGACACACTGATGCACACACCTTCGCATACATGACACATAGACTGACACACCCAGGCATACAGCAATGCGGACACTGACACATCTAGCCAAACACTAATTCATCAAATAACACACTTGGGCACAAACTGACACATGCACTGACACACCCAGGCATACACCAATGCATACACTAACATACCCTGGCATATACCAACTGACATAATCAGCAATGCAGACACTGACACACCCAAGCATACACTGTTGCATAGACTGACACACCCAGGCACAAAGCAATGCAGACACTGACACACCTAACCAAACACTAATGCTTTCAATACACACTGAGGCATATGCCAATGTAGACACTGCCACACCCAGGCAAAGACCAAAGGATACACTTATACACCCATTCAAACACTAATGCATCCAATTACATACCAAGGCACACTCTGACACACCAAGGCATACACTGATGCTTAGACTGACATACCCAAGCATACAGCAACACAAACACTGACACACCTAACCACACTCTAATGCATCCAATACCACATCCCAGCACATACTGCACATACATTGACACACCAAGGGACATAATAATATATACACTGTCACACCCAGGCATACATTAATGTAGATACTGACACAGCCAGGCAAACAGCAAACCAGACACTGATATATCTAGCCAAACACTAATGCATCCAATAGCACACCCAGGTATAAACTGATGCACAGGCTGACACACCAAGCCCCACACTAATGCATCCACTAGCATACTTAGGCACACACTGACACATACACTGGCACACCCAGGCATACATCAAAGCTGACACTGACACATCCAGCCAAACACTAACGCATCAAATAACACACCCTAACATACACTGACATACACATTGACCCAGCCAGGCATACACCGATGCATTCACTGACATAGCCAGGCAAACAGCAGTGTAGACACTGACATTCCCAGGCATACACCAAAGCACACACTGACACACCCAGCCAAACCCTATTGCATCCAACAACACACCCAGATATACACTGATCCACACACTGACTCACCCACTCTCATACCAATACAGTCACTAAGGGCCCGATGTAGGTAATTCCGATTTACCGACTCTTAAATACCGAATCATACCGATTCGGTATTTAAGAGTAGGTAAATTGGAAGTAGGCAGATGTAGGTAATTTTTCTTTTAAAATTACAGATTCTGTAAGATTTGGTATTTACCGATTCGGTAAATACCGAATCGGTATTTCCCATGGATTCCTATGGGCCTTGAAGCCCATAGGAATCAATGGGGAATACTGAATCGGTATTTACCGAATCGGTAAATACCGATTCCTGGCAGGGGGAACGGGTTGTCACTTTGACACCCTGTAGCACCCCAATGTCAGGCTTGTGTGCCAGCCATGTGGCACACATACATGCCCTAAGGGCATGTCTGTGTGTCACATGGCATAGTACACCTGAATTCGTTATTTACCATGCAATAGTATTACATGGTAAATAACGAATTCTTAGGGGCCTGTGGCACTATTTAAAGCGCCACCTATATCTGCATTTACAGATTCGGTATTTTTACCCAGTCTGTATTTACCAATTCGGTAAATATAGAATCGGTAAAAATACCGAATCTGTAAAAACATGCCCCCTACATTGGAAAAGGCATTTACCGGTCGGTAACGGCCGAATTCGGCCGTTACCGACCGGTAAATGCCTACCTACATCGGGCCCATATACATTAAAAACACAAAGTTGGCTCTTTGTTTGACCAGGTGTAATTCTAAAAAGAACCTTTTTTTTTAAAGTTTATGTTTTAACAGTTAATTATGTTTTTTTTCTTCTTTTTTGTTTTAAACAAAAAGTGAACAGGGTAGTAATAGGGTAAGGATGGGGAAATGCAAAGAAGCAACTGTCTTCAAAAAACATTATGTGGTAAATGGAAGCAAAACAAAAAACTAAATGTGATGTCAGTCAGTCAATTTATCTTTATTCGACTTAATTAAAAGTCATACAAAGAGAATTAAAAACATTTCATGCAGGGATTTTTAGGAACATTTCATACATATTAAGATATGACGATAAATTCAATTATGTATCATACATATTAAAATATAACAATAAAATCAATTACATTAAAACAGTTATTGGCGTACAAAAGTTAAAAAGGAATAACAATGGATCTAATGGATATGTTTTTTCATCCTGGCTGCAGCTACCAAGAAATTAGCTATACAAAAGGTGATGCGTGGGTTAATCAATGATTGTAAAAAGAGCAAGGCCGGTCTCACTTGTGTGAAGCCCGCCTCCTTCAGGACTGGTACCAGATACTTTTTCTTGGCTCTAAATAAAACCCACAAAACATAACAAAATGCATAGTGTCTTGAAATGAAAAATGGTCACAGCTGCAGGGTGGAGCTAGTTCCGGTTTTCCCATGCTTTAAAAGTGCCCAAATAAAAATGTAACAAATTAAATCTAAACTTAATCAAAAGAAACCTATGGAATGGGATTGTAACTAAACCAAGGTAGGGAGCCAAAGAAAATGAGTTAACCAGTAAATAATGACCCCTTACTGATGGTTTCGCCAACTCCCTTTCCTCACGAGATGCTCGTCCCCTCCCCATAAAATGCTTTTTGACATGATCGATGTCTTGGGCCTTAATGTCTTGGGGGGAGGTAAAAATCTCTGGCCGCCCCAAGTCTGCGAATGCCTTCTGTAAATAGGCCAACCAAGGGATCTTTTTTAAATGGTCTAGGGACAAAACGTCGGACATGATCTTATTGTTCAACGGGAGGTCTTCATTAAGCCACGTGTTTAACCAAAAGATCAAGGGCGCCATGTTCAGCCCATCAGTTAAAAAATCTAGGCTCACCTCCATATGTATAGAGTAGGTTGGTGTTGACTGCGGCACAGAGAGGAGTGACCGTATGAATCTGTTCTCCGCTCTCTGGATTGGTTCCATATTTACATATCCCCAGAGTGGAGAACCATATGAAGCAAGGGCAACCGATTTGCTCCTATAGATTTTTAGCAACGCTTTCATTGGCCTAGCCCCCAACCTGCCCGCAAAGCCCAGGATGGCGGACGATGATCTTATAACCGCCAACCTCTTTGCCCTCACTTGGGGACCCCAGGTTCCTCTCTGATCAAAAAGGACCCCCCAGTATGGGAACGTGGAGACTCTAGTAACCGTGTCCCCTCTACACGTAAAAGTTTTTGATCTCCTCTTACTACTTTCTCGTCCCACCACCATGGTATGCGACTTACTAGCGTTTATTTTTAAGTTGAGCTGTTCCATGAATATGCCAAAGGCATTTAGGAGGCGTTGAAGGCCGACGCCTGTGCGCGCAATTAGCATGGAATCGTCCGCGTACAGGAGCGCTGGAATCTTAACTGCTCCTGCACGCGGAACATCTGCTTCCTTCTACTCCAAGTATGGTTGAAATGTCCCAGGAGGATGGTGTAGGGTTGCTATTAACGGCAGTAAAAACATTGGCCAATACCTCTGCCCACAGCTTTGGGGAGTGTAAGAAAAAGTCGGCTGGCACCCCGTCGGGGCCCGGGGCCTTATGTTTGGATGTTGCCAAAATAGCTTTCTCCACTTCATTACTATGAAAGTGTATTGGAGTGCCATCTAAGGTATCTAGGGTAGCCAGCGGGACATCTTGAGTTGCATGATCGTTGTCCCCATATACATTTTTAAAATGAGACAACCACTTGTCGTCTGTGATAACACAGTCCATGGCCTCATTTCTTTGGTCGGAAAAGAATGGTTGTTTAATTATCTCCCAGAATTTCCGACTGTCCTTCAGGACAGCCATAGATAGGAGATTTTCCCACGCTTCCCGTTTTATTCTGTCTTTTCTAGTTTTAATAGCTGATTTGTAGATTTTCCTCAAGCTAGCAATCTCGCCCTTTACTCTTGGTACTTTTTTCAAGGCTACCATCAGAGACCTGTGTGCATTGGAACATGCGGTGTCAAACCAGCGCTTCTTGTTCGGTGCTCCTTTCATTGGCTTAGCCAAGAGATCCAGCGCCACCTGGCCACAGATCGACTCAAAGGCCCCTATAGTTTCACAGCCCGGTGCACGAGGGTTCTTACACACCTCCACCTGTTCCTTGATTTTCGGAAAAATCTCCGCATAGAAGTTTTCTGGGACCACCTTAGCCCACTTAACTCTCCTACCCTGATCAGTGGTACGCAAAGTGTGATCCAAACTCCCTTTCTCCGGGTTTGGCCCCATATAATCTCCCCAAGTCACTTCAAGTAAGACGGGGTTGTGGTCGCTGTGATGAGATGGCACAGTACAATAGGAAATCACCTGATTTAGGATACCTTGGGTGGTGAAGATATAATCTATTATAGTTCCTGGATTGGTGCCAGTGAATGTGGCTATTCTTAATCCACCTTCTGGTTCATACAAATTAAAATTTGCCAGAAGATCTTCTAGCTCCACTCCTTCTGTGGTATGTTCAAAATGAGGACCCTCGAGGCCTTCTCCCCATTCCTTATTGTATAAACTGCAAGCTAACATGCAGGGATGAATATTAAAATCGCCTAATAAAATATACTCCGTATCAAGCTGTGTATTCTGACTGCCTGACCTTAATATATCGTCTAAGGTAGCAATATTGCTACCATTATTGTCCCTGTTCCCTGAATTATAAAAATGAATGTATAAAGTCCTCCTAGTGGGGTTGATCTCTCTCTCCACTATGAGGATATTATACGAGTCTGTGCTGATCTGTCTTATGGAGCCCCTCAATTCTAAAGAAAATAACATCAGCAAACCTCCCTTGGCTCTGCCAGTGCGGCTAGGAATAGCAGCCTTAGCGAAGCTAGTGAACCCATCCCACCAAAAATTAGTAGTTGTATCCCAGGTTTCCTGGAAGGCGATAATATTGTGACTTACAACAAAACTTGACCACTCCTTATCATTGCGTTTGGAATTGAGACCCGCTACGTTCCAGCTTAAAATCTTGCATGTTTCTACAATTTCCTTCGCCACAGAGTTGGTCAAGGGTACCCCCTCTGCTGCACGTAGATGGGGGCTACCAAGGGCCGATAAATTGCCCACTGTCTCTACTACATTTAACTGGTCGTGGGGGATATCATTCTCGTTATTACTAACATTCTTATTAAGGGTGCCGCCGACAGTCTCGGGCAGGGTTTGATGAGGAGTAGTTTCCCTTTCTAAGGTGACTTGCGCATTACGGCCTTCCAAGCTTATATCCTCATTCCTTTTTATACCAATTCTAAGTCTTCTGCCCCTATCTTTGGTGTTATTTATTATACATGGGACCCTTGTTCCATTTGCTATCGTATTTGAACCCCCCGTGCGTCAATCGCAATCATTTAAGTTTGCCAATACCCCGAACCTATTTGCAGTACCAAGCCCCCACTCATAGGTTGGGGCCCCCGATCCCCATCCATTTGTTGCTATGTTCCACCCGGGTAGTGGTGTATTGGGAACTGCTCATCATCCAGCCAGGTTCCAGGCCCATTTCCACGGCTCCCCTGGTCGTTTACCTGGGCACCCAGCCCCCACCTATTCATTGTGTTCCAATATGATCTAGAGGTCCTGGCAAATAACACATTCCGATGGTCCCCTGCCCCTGTACCAAATCTATTTACTGAGCCAGTACCATAATCGTTGTGTAAAGGTCCAAGGTCCCCGCCCCATCTGTTACTTCTCGTGGACCACCCTGATCTTGGGACATTTGGCTGGATCGCATTTTGCTGTTCACTATAGAAGAATTTAAGGGTGAGGGGGATTATGGAACCACTTCTTCGTTGGGGGGGGAAATATGTTTGACAGGACATTTGGGAGCACGGCTGCGTTTGAAAAATTTAACACTACGCAGTCCCCCTTAAACTTTTTTTTTGCCTGTTCCCTATCCATGTCATCCTCCTCGCCATTACAATTTCCCCTGCCAACTGTTCTTTCCCATGATGTATCATCTTCATATTATTTGTCAACCAGTGTAACGCCTTACTTGTCAGGGATGAAATAGATTCTGACTGACCAGGGGGTAAAATGGGTACATTAGCTAGTACCAAAACCAGCGGTGAAGCTTCCATTATAAATTGTGAGGGGTCATCCCCTATGGTTGGCGGTGTTGGTACGGTGGACGGGAGTATGGGGACCTCACTCGCTACTTCCTGGCTAAGTACCACTAATGGTACCTGACCAGGTGGGATGGTCTCTGACAATCCTTCCTCTGCTACTATATCACTCCCATTGCTTCCCTTCATAATGTCTACTGGTTTAGAGACAATAGTAACTACATTCTCTAGTTCTTCTACTACCTTACATTGCAGCCCTCCCATCCTTTTCACTTCTGCAGTAAGTTTATCAATTTTCCCAATCAGTGGCTTAATGATGGTCTTTATCTTTTGGTCTATCATGTCCGCTATCCTGTTAAATAGGTCATCGTCTATGATTTGTCCGAGGTTATCTTCCTCACGCTCCGGGTTTTTTTCCTTGGACTTTGGTGGGGAAACGGTCCTTTTCCTCCCTGTCCGTGGCCGCCCCGTTTAGGCTGAATTGTTCTGCAGTTTCTCATCGCCCTGGTCACTGGCGCTGAGGTTGGAGATTCCTCTGCTATGAATTCCACCTGAGGCTCAGGGTCAGACTCCGCATTTGTATCCGCATCACACAACAGATCTATACTTTGATCATGATTTCCAATGTCAAGGAGGTTGGTGTCTGGGATGTGCGTGCTAAGGTCTTGCAATGGTATGTCCGACGTTTGCCCACTAGTGGAGGGGCTAGCTGGATGAAGGATAGGGGATTGACTCAAGCCCAACGATTGCCTTCTTTCGCTGTTTATTTTATTTACCACCTGTACCATGTAGTTATCCATGGTATTAAGCGTCTCTGAGGCTCCAGTGATATTTTTCTTTGGCATGTTCTCAGATGGAAGTAAACGTTGCAAAACGACACAAACTAGTATCAAACAGATAAGTGCGCACTAAGTGCAATCTCAGGCTAACTGTTTATATATAATAGGTGGTATGGTCTTACTTTAAACAGATTTCTTTGGTGGTAGCACAGACAGAGTGACCGGCCCAGACCAGTCCCGGCCAGTCTAGGACTGTCTAAGACTGTCCCGCCCTTGTCCCGGGCTTCTCCCGGCGCCGACCGCGCGCGTACCGCGATGCGCGGATCAGGTCTTGGCTTTATCCCACCTGTGGGGGGCGTGACGGGGAGGCGGCTTCAGGCCCAGGTGTGTTGTGGGCTTTGAAGTTCTATGCCACTATCCACGGCACCCCAGCTGCGAACGTTTCCCGCGAAGCGGGAAACGCGAGAGGTGTCGGTGCAGGTGGACGATGAAAGCAGGCAGGCAACAAAGGACAGTACGGCCCGTGGTTCTCCTTCAATCGAGATGCCCAAAAGTCCGGTGTCAACAAACAACAGGAAGGTCTCCCCTAAATGTGATGCTTCTTCACTATATTCAAGAATGCACCCACAAAAGACATTTTTAATTTTTACAGCAACAAGCATGTGGCATTTTGCACAGTGAATAACCATGGCACTCACTTCTTCACAGACAGTTGATGATGGTTCACCTAAGGCTGCTGTTAAGGTGAACTGTATCGCTGTACCTGGTTTCTGCCGCTTCATCTGATTGTACACTCTTTCATGAATTGTTTAAAGGTGCTTCCACATGGAACTTTCCTCATGTGAATACTTCTTCCAGGGCCTCTTGATAATTGTTTGCTGCACATTTTGCACTGCATACAGTTTGCTGCGGCCTTCTTTCCCCAGAAGGTATAGTAAAGTGCGTCCAGAAATCACTTTCTTTTCTTTGAGGTGGTGTATCTTCCTTCTCATCCTCATTAGGTTTTGTATGTTCATCCTTGACAGAAGATGTAGCTTCAGCCATTCTGTAAAAGAAGAGCACCACTGGTTCTTAAACCCTTCCCCGCGGGGGAAGGAGAGGGACCCGAGGCGCCGCGGTGCTCATGATGATCCCAGCTCGTCATGAGGCACAGTGGAGCTGTGTTCATGACGAGCTGGGCTCGTCACGACTCTGCCCACTGATTGATTCTCTCGCACAAGCGGGGAATCAATTATGCATGGGTGGACTACAACCCTTATGATGAGCCCAGCTCGTCATAAGCATGTAAGGGGTCCTCATATTTTCCATCAAAAAACAAAGCTTGGCTGTGGTTTTGAGTGAACACGGTACATAGATACGCAGAATTATGAAACTCGGAAAAAAGGGTCACTGATGAAAAACAGATAAAAGGTGGTTTATATATACCTGTACATATGATCACACTGATATCATTAATAAAAATGGAGGGATGTACTTATTTGATTTTTTTTTTTTAAATTGGGCGAATCTGCAGGTTTGGACTCATAGATATATTCTGATCACATGATCGAGACTAAAAACCATAGGGTAGTTGCCCCCTCTATATTCATGAACACGCAAAGGAATTGCAGTACCCCAAAAAATAATAATTCAAAAAATTGTATAATTACACTAAAATAAAGATATATTTCACATTGAGTACATACGTGATGTTTCTGTTTTTAAACATATATAAAGTATATGTATTAAAAGAAAGAATGTCTGCTGCTAAAAAAATTAATGCAAATAATAATAAATTGTAGTACACTAAGTATTAAAAATAAACCATGCAAATTAACCCCCAAAAAGTAAACATTAGAAGGACGTAACACTTTAAAAATTGAATTTAAAAAACCTCAGACATTTGATGAAAAACCAAAGGTTACAGGGATATTATAGTTTGGAAATAGAATTTAAAAACCTTAGAAATTCAATGAAAGAAGCAAAGGTTACAGGGATATTATAGTTAGGAAATAGAATTTAAAAACCTTAGAAATTCAATGAAAGAAGCAAAGGTTACAGGGATGTTATAGTTAGGCTCAGATTTCACATGCACACAACTATAGAAATTCAACAGTTATAGTTACCTGAGCTAAATATAACTTACCTAACCACAATGCACTGCTTTTGACCTCACATTTAAATAACTCAAGAGATGGTTAGTTACATCATTGATGACATCTCAAATGACATCTTTGGTGACATCATCTACCAAGTGTGTGTTTTGTAAACATTTCTGAGACTTAAAGATGTATGCTAAGCTACTGCATAGGTTAAATTAGTGTTCTTTCCGTACTACTAATGAGTGATACTATTTCTAACATTTAATCAGAGCGGCTATGTGACTATCTGTATCAGTTAGCACGTGGGTGTCTGAGTTGCTATATGGGGTTTGAGTAGCTTTATGGATCTCCCAGTAGGTGTGTGAGTTGCTGTATAGGTCTGTCAGTGGGTGTGTGAGTGGCTGAATGGGTTTATGAATGGGCATGTGGGTGGTTTTATGACTGTGTTAGTGGGTGTATGGTTGTGTGAGTAGTTGCATGGGTGTGTGAGTGGTTGTGTGAGTAGCACATGAGTAGCTGTGTGGTTTTCTGAGTGGGTCTATGAGTTTTTGTGTGGGTGTGTGAGTGGTTGTATGGGTCTGTGAATCGGTGTGTGTGGTTTTGTGGCTCTATGAGTGACTGTGGGTGTGTGAGTGGTTTCTTATGTGTGTGAATGGGTGTGTGAGTGGTTGTGTGGGTTTGTGAGTGGGTGTGAGCAGCGTTGTGTGTGTCTGTGAGTAGATGTGTGAATGGTTTTATGGGTGAGTAAGTGGATGTTTGAGAAGTTGAATGGGTGGGTGAGGGATTGTGTGAGTGAGTATGTTAGTAGTTGTGTGGGTGTGTGAGTGGGTGCATGAATGGTTATATAGGTCTGTATGTGGGTGTGAGAGTGGTTTTATGGGTGTGTGAGTGGGTGTGAGAGTGGTTGGATAGGTCTATGAGTAGTTGTGTGGGTGTTTGTATGGATCTGTAAGTGGGTGTGTGAGTGGGTGTGTGAGTGGATGTATGGGTGAGGGAGGGGTTGTTTGAGTGGTTGTATACATGTCTAAGTGGTTGTGTGAGGGGCTGTGTGGGTGTGTGAATTGGTGTTTGGGTAGTTGTATGTGTGTGTGAGTGGTTGTATGGATTTGTGAGTGGGCGAGAGTGGTTTTGTGAGTGTGTGAGTGGTTCTCTGGATGTTGTCATGAGTGATGTCATTTGAGATGTCATCAGTGATATCATCAGTGATGTCACTGACCATGTCATGAGTGATGCAATATGTGAGGTCATAAGCAGTGCATTGCAGGGCACAAGTTATAGTTAACTCAATTAACTATAACTATTGAATTTCTATGGTTTTGTATGCTTGAAATCTGAGCCTAACTATAATGTCCCTCTAACATTTAATTTTTAGTGAGTATATATATATATATATATATATATATGTGTGTATATATATATATATATACATATTACTGCTCCAATTCCTCCGTTTTACAAAACAAAGAATTCTCCGCACTCTGGGGTATATTTTCAAAGGTTGCTTTTATTCAGACATGACAGACGCCCTCGCGTTTCGGCAATCAGCCTTTCTCGATGTCAATGACCCTCAGACAACATCCTGTTTTTAAACAATCCTTAAGGTAGAGGAAGGACTACTGGCTACTGACTATAACCAGCGCCATCTTTGAGTGGTACATATTTACAATGATGGAATCATCTTCCGAGCACGTTTTTGTATTTTAAAACATGCCTTCCCACCCTTAGCATAAGTCTTTCGAAAAAGTGATTGCACAAAAATTGTAACAACATCACATGTACATTTGTTGTACTTACTATCGATTAACTTATATTGCTAATAGCAAAAGATTTTAGCCGTGTATCGGCAATTCTCCTTCTCTACCTATATTCAAGTCTGTTTATCCCAATCAACAATAAATCAACCATTTACTATTTACAATTCCTGTACATTTTTTCATTATTTTAAATTCTTTTTTATAATTGATATTTACCACAAATCTCCAAATCGAATTAATCTATTTGATAACATTACAGTTGGAGGGCATCAAGGTTACTAGTGATTCCATTAGTTATTTACAATTCTATCACAAATTAATCCAAGAGTGAAAAAAAAATATATACATATATATATACAAATGTGCACACTCAGTTTTGAAAGTTTCACTAGTATAGTTTCCATGTACATATATCCATATATACATTTCTATCCATCAATCTACACATCACAGGTTGTATACCAATTCTTGCAGTTGCAATTTATACATTACAGTTTGTTCATGTGCCTATGTGTACCATCATATCTTCGCCACTGTTCAGACCCCAAGGTGTTTTTTTGTGGAGGTCGATGATATATCTTGACTCCAACCTACGCAGTTTTTTAAGTCTGTCCCCCCCTCTGATGTTATCGGGGACTAGGTCTAGGCCATAGCACAGTAGCTGGTTGCGGTCACTCTTATGCTTATCTGCAAAGTGTCTTGCAACGGGGTATGTTTGATCCACCTTGTCAATTGCCCTCATATGCTCCAGTATCCTGATTTTAAACGGATGTACTGTGCTACCAATATACTGAAGCCCGCACGGACACACTAAACAGTACACAACGTAAGGTGTACTGCAAGTAATGAACTTGCTGATCTTTTTCACCCTACCGGTGTCTTGAATGGTATATGTGAGTGCCCTTTTGCTATTGCTGCAAGCTTTGCACTTGTGACATGGGAAGAAACCTCTCATGTTCTTTAGAGTGTTAGTTTTGGGAGGTATTTTCTCTAGGTGGCTACGTACCAGTTTGTCACGAATAGACCTGGATTTTCTGAATGTAACTAGGGGAAAATTTGGGACATCTTCACCAATGACATTATCTGCTTTTAGGATGTGCCAATTTTTTCTCAGCATATATTTCAAATGGTTAGCTTCCGCTGAGTATTGGGTGATTAGTCTAAATTTGCCCGTTTCAGATTTTTTATCTTTCCTCTCACCCAGCAGACTCTCCCTAGTCATAGCTTTCACTTTGCCCAATGTTTTATTCAATGAAATGGGATTGTACCCACGAATGACAAATCTGGCCATACAATCAGAGGCTGCCTGATCAAAATCACAATCGCGCGTGCAATTTCTTCTTAATCTTAATAGTTCCACATAGGGGATACTTTGCACTAGTTTTGGTGGGTGACTGCTGGTTGCGTGAAGTATAGAATTTCCAGCAGTAGTTTTACGATAGAATGATGTTTCAATCTCACCCCCAATAATCTGTACTCTAAGGTCCAGATAGTCCACGGTACATGGGCTAACGGTTCCTGTAAAATGCAGATTTAAATTGTTGTTATTCAAGCTTGCGATGTAATTATGGGCAGTTTCCTCAGTTCCCTGCCAAATGATGAATAAGTCATCGATGTATCGATGCCATTTTTTCACTCTACCACTTGACATATCGTCCCTGTAGGTTCTGGACACCTGCTCCTCCCACCAGCCAACGAACAAGTTCGCGTAGCTGGGATGCGAAGCAGGTGCCCATCGCCGTACCAGACACTTGTTTGTAGTATGTAGTTTCAAAAAGGAAAATGTTATTGTTCAGACAAAATTGCAAGAACTCTAGTGCAGTGCATTGCAGGGCACAAGTTATAGTTAACTCAATTAACTATAACTATTAAATTTCTATGGTTTTGTATGCTTGAAATCTGAGCCTAACTATAATGTCCCTGTAACATTTATTTTTTAGTGAGTATATATATATATATATATATATATATATATATATATATATATATATATATTCACTGAAAAAACCATAGGTTATAGACCATATATAGTTAGGAATTAGCATTTACAAAACCTTGAAAATTCACTGCAAAAACCATAGGTTAGAGACCATATATAGTTAGCTGGATATTTTATTGACATAAAACCAATGAAATTCCATATATAGTTAGTTGCACTAACTATATATCGCGCACCCGCAATCCACTGCTGATGATGTCACATATTACATCATTCATGACATGGTCAGTGACATCACTGATGACATCACTGATGACATCACTGATGACATCTCAAATGACATCACTGATGACATCACTGATGACATCTCATTTGACATCAATGACCACATCACTGATGATATCATTCATGTGACAATACAATGCATCTCCTCACATTTTAATATAACCTCTGTTTCACCCAGTGTTAAATACAGAGTATAATTTTTGAAACCATTGACACACCAATACTAGTTACTACATACGCACTCACTGATTCCTACGTCTACACACACCTTCACTCATTCACCCATACAATCACTCATACATACAATCACTCATCTTTACAACACTATCATATGCACTCATACACCTATACAGACACTCACAGTCTGCCACTCATCCATGGAGTTACTCACACACCTAGTCAGTCCTGTAAAGAATCAATGACACTTCCATTTTCTTGTCTATACAGTTAAACATAGAGCACCTTACATTTTCAAACATATACTAACACATACTTACCTTCTTATACAATCATTGATACAAGTACACATTGATCTGCACAGAGTCACACACCTCCCAGCCAGCCACACACACACTCAGTCTCCCATACAAATACTTGGACAATCAATCAGTAACCCATATAGTTAATCATATAGCTACTGATCAACACATGCAGCAGTTTACAGAACAACAGACATAATGATGCACAAATTAAGACAGTTTAGTCACTAACCCATGCATTTTAAGAATTTAGAATTTAAGGGTGAGGGGGATTATGGAACCACTTCTTCGTTGGGGGGGGAAATATGTTTGACAGGACATTTGGGAGCACGGCTGCGTTTGAAAAATTTAACACTACGCAGTCCCCCTTAAACTTTTTTTTTGCCTGTTCCCTATCCATGTCATCCTCCTCGCCATTACAATTTCCCCTGCCAACTGTTCTTTCCCATGATGTATCATCTTCATATTATTTGTCAACCAGTGTAACGCCTTACTTGTCAGGGATGAAATAGATTCTGACTGACCAGGGGGTAAAATGGGTACATTAGCTAGTACCTAAACCAGCGGTGAAGCTTCCATTATAAATTGTGAGGGGTCATCCCCTATGGTTGGCGGTGTTGGTACGGTGGACGGGAGTATGGGGACCTCACTCGCTACTTCCTGGCTAAGTACCACTAATGGTACCTGACCAGGTGGGATGGTCTCTGACAATCCTTCCTCTGCTACTATATCACTCCCATTGCTTCCCTTCATAATGTCTACTGGTTTAGAGACAATAGTAACTACATTCTCTAGTTCTTCTACTACCTTACATTGCAGCCCTCCCATCCTTTTCACTTCTGCAGTAAGTTTATCAATTTTCCCAATCAGTGGCTTAATGATGGTCTTTATCTTTTGGTCTATCATGTCCGCTATCCTGTTAAATAGGTCATCGTCTATGATTTGTCCGAGGTTATCTTCCTCACGCTCCGGGTTTTTTTCCTTGGACTTTGGTGGGGAAACGGTCCTTTTCCTCCCTGTCCGTGGCCGCCCCGTTTAGGCTGAATTGTTCTGCAGTTTCTCATCGCCCTGGTCACTGGCGCTGAGGTTGGAGATTCCTCTGCTATGAATTCCACCTGAGGCTCAGGGTCAGACTCCGCATTTGTATCCGCATCACACAACAGATCTATACTTTGATCATGATTTCCAATGTCAAGGAGGTTGGTGTCTGGGATGTGCGTGCTAAGGTCTTGCAATGGTATGTCCGACGTTTGCCCACTAGTGGAGGGGCTAGCTGGATGAAGGATAGGGGATTGACTCAAGCCCAACGATTGCCTTCTTTCGCTGTTTATTTTATTTACCACCTGTACCATGTAGTTATCCATGGTATTAAGCGTCTCTGAGGCTCCAGTGATATTTTTCTTTGGCATGTTCTCAGATGGAAGTAAACGTTGCAAAACGACACAAACTAGTATCAAACAGATAAGTGCGCACTAAGTGCAATCTCAGGCTAACTGTTTATATATAATAGGTGGTATGGTCTTACTTTAAACAGATTTCTTTGGTGGTAGCACAGACAGAGTGACCGGCCCAGACCAGTCCCGGCCAGTCTAGGACTGTCTAAGACTGTCCCGCCCTTGTCCCGGGCTTCTCCCGGCGCCGACCGCGCGCGTACCGCGATGCGCGGATCAGGTCTTGGCTTTATCCCACCTGTGGGGGGCGTGACGGGGAGGCGGCTTCAGGCCCAGGTGTGTTGTGGGCTTTGAAGTTCTATGCCACTATCCACGGCACCCCAGCTGCGAACGTTTCCCGCGAAGCGGGAAACGCGAGAGGTGTCGGTGCAGGTGGACGATGAAAGCAGGCAGGCAACAAAGGACAGTACGGCCCGTGGTTCTCCTTCAATCGAGATGCCCAAAAGTCCGGTGTCAACAAACAACAGGAAGGTCTCCCCTAAATGTGATGCTTCTTCACTATATTCAAGAATGCACCCACAAAAGACATTTTTAATTTTTACAGCAACAAGCATGTGGCATTTTGCACAGTGAATAACCATGGCACTCACTTCTTCACAGACAGTTGATGATGGTTCACCTAAGGCTGCTGTTAAGGTGAACTGTATCGCTGTACCTGGTTTCTGCCGCTTCATCTGATTGTACACTCTTTCATGAATTGTTTAAAGGTGCTTCCACATGGAACTTTCCTCATGTGAATACTTCTTCCAGGGCCTCTTGATAATTGTTTGCTGCACATTTTGCACTGCATACAGTTTGCTGCGGCCTTCTTTCCCCAGAAGGTATAGTAAAGTGCGTCCAGAAATCACTTTCTTTTCTTTGAGGTGGTGTATCTTCCTTCTCATCCTCATTAGGTTTTGTATGTTCATCCTTGACAGAAGATGTAGCTTCAGCCATTCTGTAAAAGAAGAGCACCACTGGTTCTTAAACCCTTCCCCGCGGGGGAAGGAGAGGGACCCGAGGCGCCGCGGTGCTCATGATGATCCCAGCTCGTCATGAGGCACAGTGGAGCTGTGTTCATGACGAGCTGGGCTCGTCACGACTCTGCCCACTGATTGATTCTCTCGCACAAGCGGGGAATCAATTATGCATGGGTGGACTACAACCCTTATGATGAGCCCAGCTCGTCATAAGCATGTAAGGGGTCCTCATATTTTCCATCAAAAAACAAAGCTTGGCTGTGGTTTTGAGTGAACACGGTACATAGATACGCAGAATTATGAAACTCGGAAAAAAAGGTCACTGATGAAAAACAGATAAAAGGTGGTTTATATATACCTGTACATATGATCACACTGATATCATTAATAAAAATGGAGGGATGTACTTATTTGATTTTTTTTTTTTAAATTGGGCGAATCTGCAGGTTTGGACTCATAGATATATTCTGATCACATGATCGAGACTAAAAACCATAGGGTAGTTGCCCCCTCTATATTCATGAACACGCAAAGGAATTGCAGTACCCCAAAAAATAATAATTCAAAAAATTGTATAATTACACTAAAATAAAGATATATTTCACATTGAGTACATACGTGATGTTTCTGTTTTTAAACATATATAAAGTATATGTATTAAAAGAAAGAATGTCTGCTGCTAAAAAAATTAATGCAAATAATAATAAATTGTAGTACACTAAGTATTAAAAATAAACCATGCAAATTAACCCCCAAAAAGTAAACATTAGAAGGACGTAACACTTTAAAAATTGAATTTAAAAAACCTCAGACATTTGATGAAAAACCAAAGGTTACAGGGATATTATAGTTTGGAAATAGAATTTAAAAACCTTAGAAATTCAATGAAAGAAGCAAAGGTTACAGGGATATTATAGTTAGGAAATAGAATTTAAAAACCTTAGAAATTCAATGAAAGAAGCAAAGGTTACAGGGATGTTATAGTTAGGCTCAGATTTCACATGCACACAACTATAGAAATTCAACAGTTATAGTTACCTGAGCTAAATATAACTTACCTAACCACAATGCACTGCTTTTGACCTCACATTTAAATAACTCAAGAGATGGTTAGTTACATCATTGATGACATCTCAAATGACATCTTTGGTGACATCATCTACCAAGTGTGTGTTTTGTAAACATTTCTGAGACTTAAAGATGTATGCTAAGCTACTGCATAGGTTAAATTAGTGTTCTTTCCGTACTACTAATGAGTGATACTATTTCTAACATTTAATCAGAGCGGCTATGTGACTATCTGTATCAGTTAGCACGTGGGTGTCTGAGTTGCTATATGGGGTTTGAGTAGCTTTATGGATCTCCCAGTAGGTGTGTGAGTTGCTGTATAGGTCTGTCAGTGGGTGTGTGAGTGGCTGAATGGGTTTATGAATGGGCATGTGGGTGGTTTTATGACTGTGTTAGTGGGTGTATGGTTGTGTGAGTAGTTGCATGGGTGTGTGAGTGGTTGTGTGAGTAGCACATGAGTAGCTGTGTGGTTTTCTGAGTGGGTCTATGAGTTTTTGTGTGGGTGTGTGAGTGGTTGTATGGGTCTGTGAATCGGTGTGTGTGGTTTTGTGGCTCTATGAGTGACTGTGGGTGTGTGAGTGGTTTCTTATGTGTGTGAATGGGTGTGTGAGTGGTTGTGTGGGTTTGTGAGTGGGTGTGAGCAGCGTTGTGTGTGTCTGTGAGTAGATGTGTGAATGGTTTTATGGGTGAGTAAGTGGATGTTTGAGAAGTTGAATGGGTGGGTGAGGGATTGTGTGAGTGAGTATGTTAGTAGTTGTGTGGGTGTGTGAGTGGGTGCATGAATGGTTATATAGGTCTGTATGTGGGTGTGAGAGTGGTTTTATGGGTGTGTGAGTGGGTGTGAGAGTGGTTGGATAGGTCTATGAGTAGTTGTGTGGGTGTTTGTATGGATCTGTAAGTGGGTGTGTGAGTGGGTGTGTGAGTGGATGTATGGGTGAGGGAGGGGTTGTTTGAGTGGTTGTATACATGTCTAAGTGGTTGTGTGAGGGGCTGTGTGGGTGTGTGAATTGGTGTTTGGGTAGTTGTATGTGTGTGTGAGTGGTTGTATGGATTTGTGAGTGGGCGAGAGTGGTTTTGTGAGTGTGTGAGTGGTTCTCTGGATGTTGTCATGAGTGATGTCATTTGAGATGTCATCAGTGATATCATCAGTGATGTCACTGACCATGTCATGAGTGATGCAATATGTGAGGTCATAAGCAGTGCATTGCAGGGCACAAGTTATAGTTAACTCAATTAACTATAACTATTGAATTTCTATGGTTTTGTATGCTTGAAATCTGAGCCTAACTATAATGTCCCTCTAACATTTAATTTTTAGTGAGTATATATATATATATATATATATATATGTGTGTATATATATATATATATACATATTACTGCTCCAATTCCTCCGTTTTACAAAACAAAGAATTCTCCGCACTCTGGGGTATATTTTCAAAGGTTGCTTTTATTCAGACATGACAGACGCCCTCGCGTTTCGGCAATCAGCCTTTCTCGATGTCAATGACCCTCAGACAACATCCTGTTTTTAAACAATCCTTAAGGTAGAGGAAGGACTACTGGCTACTGACTATAACCAGCGCCATCTTTGAGTGGTACATATTTACAATGATGGAATCATCTTCCGAGCACGTTTTTGTATTTTAAAACATGCCTTCCCACCCTTAGCATAAGTCTTTCGAAAAAGTGATTGCACAAAAATTGTAACAACATCACATGTACATTTGTTGTACTTACTATCGATTAACTTATATTGCTAATAGCAAAAGATTTTAGCCGTGTATCGGCAATTCTCCTTCTCTACCTATATTCAAGTCTGTTTATCCCAATCAACAATAAATCAACCATTTACTATTTACAATTCCTGTACATTTTTTCATTATTTTAAATTCTTTTTTATAATTGATATTTACCACAAATCTCCAAATCGAATTAATCTATTTGATAACATTACAGTTGGAGGGCATCAAGGTTACTAGTGATTCCATTAGTTATTTACAATTCTATCACAAATTAATCCAAGAGTGAAAAAAAAATATATACATATATATATACAAATGTGCACACTCAGTTTTGAAAGTTTCACTAGTATAGTTTCCATGTACATATATCCATATATACATTTCTATCCATCAATCTACACATCACAGGTTGTATACCAATTCTTGCAGTTGCAATTTATACATTACAGTTTGTTCATGTGCCTATGTGTACCATCATATCTTCGCCACTGTTCAGACCCCAAGGTGTTTTTTTGTGGAGGTCGATGATATATCTTGACTCCAACCTACGCAGTTTTTTAAGTCTGTCCCCCCCTCTGATGTTATCGGGGACTAGGTCTAGGCCATAGCACAGTAGCTGGTTGCGGTCACTCTTATGCTTATCTGCAAAGTGTCTTGCAACGGGGTATGTTTGATCCACCTTGTCAATTGCCCTCATATGCTCCAGTATCCTGATTTTAAACGGATGTACTGTGCTACCAATATACTGAAGCCCGCACGGACACACTAAACAGTACACAACGTAAGGTGTACTGCAAGTAATGAACTTGCTGATCTTTTTCACCCTACCGGTGTCTTGAATGGTATATGTGAGTGCCCTTTTGCTATTGCTGCAAGCTTTGCACTTGTGACATGGGAAGAAACCTCTCATGTTCTTTAGAGTGTTAGTTTTGGGAGGTATTTTCTCTAGGTGGCTACGTACCAGTTTGTCACGAATAGACCTGGATTTTCTGAATGTAACTAGGGGAAAATTTGGGACATCTTCACCAATGACATTATCTGCTTTTAGGATGTGCCAATTTTTTCTCAGCATATATTTCAAATGGTTAGCTTCCGCTGAGTATTGGGTGATTAGTCTAAATTTGCCCGTTTCAGATTTTTTATCTTTCCTCTCACCCAGCAGACTCTCCCTAGTCATAGCTTTCACTTTGCCCAATGTTTTATTCAATGAAATGGGATTGTACCCACGAATGACAAATCTGGCCATACAATCAGAGGCTGCCTGATCAAAATCACAATCGCGCGTGCAATTTCTTCTTAATCTTAATAGTTCCACATAGGGGATACTTTGCACTAGTTTTGGTGGGTGACTGCTGGTTGCGTGAAGTATAGAATTTCCAGCAGTAGTTTTACGATAGAATGATGTTTCAATCTCACCCCCAATAATCTGTACTCTAAGGTCCAGATAGTCCACGGTACATGGGCTAACGGTTCCTGTAAAATGCAGATTTAAATTGTTGTTATTCAAGCTTGCGATGTAATTATGGGCAGTTTCCTCAGTTCCCTGCCAAATGATGAATAAGTCATCGATGTATCGATGCCATTTTTTCACTCTACCACTTGACATATCGTCCCTGTAGGTTCTGGACACCTGCTCCTCCCACCAGCCAACGAACAAGTTCGCGTAGCTGGGATGCGAAGCAGGTGCCCATCGCCGTACCAGACACTTGTTTGTAGTATGTAGTTTCAAAAAGGAAAATGTTATTGTTCAGACAAAATTGCAAGAACTCTAGTGCAGTGCATTGCAGGGCACAAGTTATAGTTAACTCAATTAACTATAACTATTAAATTTCTATGGTTTTGTATGCTTGAAATCTGAGCCTAACTATAATGTCCCTGTAACATTTATTTTTTAGTGAGTATATATATATATATATATATATATATATATATATATATATATATATTCACTGAAAAAACCATAGGTTATAGACCATATATAGTTAGGAATTAGCATTTACAAAACCTTGAAAATTCACTGCAAAAACCATAGGTTAGAGACCATATATAGTTAGCTGGATATTTTATTGACATAAAACCAATGAAATTCCATATATAGTTAGTTGCACTAACTATATATCGCGCACCCGCAATCCACTGCTGATGATGTCACATATTACATCATTCATGACATGGTCAGTGACATCACTGATGACATCACTGATGACATCACTGATGACATCTCAAATGACATCACTGATGACATCACTGATGACATCTCATTTGACATCAATGACCACATCACTGATGATATCATTCATGTGACAATACAATGCATCTCCTCACATTTTAATATAACCTCTGTTTCACCCAGTGTTAAATACAGAGTATAATTTTTGAAACCATTGACACACCAATACTAGTTACTACATACGCACTCACTGATTCCTACGTCTACACACACCTTCACTCATTCACCCATACAATCACTCATACATACAATCACTCATCTTTACAACACTATCATATGCACTCATACACCTATACAGACACTCACAGTCTGCCACTCATCCATGGAGTTACTCACACACCTAGTCAGTCCTGTAAAGAATCAATGACACTTCCATTTTCTTGTCTATACAGTTAAACATAGAGCACCTTACATTTTCAAACATATACTAACACATACTTACCTTCTTATACAATCATTGATACAAGTACACATTGATCTGCACAGAGTCACACACCTCCCAGCCAGCCACACACACACTCAGTCTCCCATACAAATACTTGGACAATCAATCAGTAACCCATATAGTTAATCATATAGCTACTGATCAACACATGCAGCAGTTTACAGAACAACAGACATAATGATGCACAAATTAAGACAGTTTAGTCACTAACCCATGCACTCAGTGAGACACATTTAATCACTCACTCATACATTCAGTCATGCACCTACTAAATCCTTTGTCCAGACACTTATACTTCCACTCATTCTTCAATATGTAAGACACATTTTAACTTTACAGAAACATACAGTCACTGGATGTTGTTATCAGTGATGTCATCAGTGATGTCATTTGAGATGTCATCAGTGATGTCATCAGTGATGTCACTGACCATGTCATGAATGATGTAATATGTGACATCATCAGCAGTGGATTGCGGGTGCGCGATATATAGTCAGTGCAACTAACTATATGTGGAATTTCATTGGTTTTATGTCAATAAAATATCCAGCTAACTATATATGGTCTCTAACCTATGGTTTTTGCAGTGAATTGTCAAGGTTTTGTAAATGCTAATTCCTAACTATATATGGTCCATAACCTATGGTTTTTTCAGTGAATTTTCAAGGTTTTGTAAATGCTAGTTCCTAACTATATATGGTCTATAACCTATGGTTTTTTCAGTGAATTTCATTGGTTTGTTAACAGCTAATATCTGTAGCTGTAAAATGTATTCTTCTTTAAATCCAAAAATATATTTTATATGTTTATTAATAACTTTTTTTTTTAAATATTTTTTTTTCTTCGTTCCCGCTTCGCGATTCGGGAAGCTTCCCGTTAGCTGACCTTGATGCCGCGAAATAGACCGCGAGCCGGTAAACGTTTCTTTACCGCAACTGCCGCGTTAGAAAACAACATAGTGACGCCTCCCGTCCGCATGACGTTTCGTGTTGTCGCGTGATACGTCATATGACGTGCTACGTTAGCGAACTCGTACGCTTACCGAGTCGCAAAGCACAGGTTTCTGGAAGCAAACAGGGAGGCCCTGCAAAGCGCGTAACGTAAACACAGCAGGTCATGTGACTTGGTGATAACACTTTTCATTGGTTCATTTCACTTTCGGTTTCCTAATGATGTAAGACTAGGTCATATGATCTAAAATGAACACTTTTCATTGGTTGAGAACTATTTTTTTTCCCAAATGGTGAAAATCCCTCCTTCTTTCCTCACTCTGACTTTCATCATTGTGAGAGAAAGACCCTTTGTTACCAGTGAGCAATGGCTTCTTTAGTAGCTTCAGCTGGTGCTTCCCCACCACCTCCACCACATCCAAGGAAGAGTGGACCACCTGCTAAAGTTATAATTCAGCAAGAAGAGGAAGAAGAGGAACAGGACGACCTAGATAATCTCCCTATTATGGCCAGAAGATCTGTTGTACCGGAAGTAACGGGACCAGAGGGCAGGGAGATGGTGCCAAATATACAAACGAGATTTCGTGAAGTAAAACAAGTCTGCGTACATTGCAGTGGATTCATTTGCTACGGAGAAAGTAGCATCACTCTGATCAACAGAGCTATTGACAATCATGCTCATGTTTGTCCGAAACTCCCCAAACAATAAATTCTTTTTTTTTGTTTTCTTGCTCCTGTTGAGCCCTTTACAATGAATCGTTTTCGTTGCCCCCTCCGAAAAAAAAACTAAAAAAATATAAAACTGTTCAGAAAAATTCAAAAAAAGTAAAAAAATGTTCAGAAAAATAATAAAAAAAATATAAAACAACAAAAACAATTAAAAAAAAAGTTCTTTTCAGAACTACCTCCCCGTTATTAAAAAATTGGTACAATATTTGCAACTGTGCCAACCTCTATTTCTCTTAGTTCGCTTCCCAGTTCGCTCCCCGGTACGCGAACCGGAAGCGAACCAAAAATTTTTTTTTTTAAAAAGAACAGTAAGTATAAGGGAAGGAAACAGACAGTTATGTTAAAAGAAAGACAGCTATAGGGGAGTAAACTAGAGATACTATTACCCGTAATCCACTGCTGATGATGTCACATATTACATCATTCATGACATGCTCAGTGACATCATCAGCAGAGGATTGCGGGTAACAGTATCCCTAGTTTATTCCCTATAGCTGTGTTTCTTTTAACATAACTGGCTGTTTCCTTCCCTTATACTTACTGTTCTTTTTAAAAAAAATTTTTTAGATCAGTCAGAAACAGTGAAAGTAATGAAATATAAAAGACTACGTAGAATATGAGCACTGTATGCAACAACTTTGACACTTACAGAAGCCTCACCTTCTCCATGCCTCCTACACAGTTCTACATGTACATCATAAATGCAAACAGAACAGAATTAATTATACATGTTAAATGGTTTATTTTTGCTGTTCTCAGAATGTATCAAATTTCACTAAAACAGTGACTTGAAGGTATTCATCATATAACAGCGGGGAAAAAAAAACACAATCAAAATGATTGTGTTTAAAAAACCCATACAACATTACAAATCAGAATTCAGAACTCCTTAAAGTTAACTTACTTTCCATGACGGCCAAGGATGTCCTATGAACAGCTTACACTCTGTTGTGCTGTTATTACTTTCAACCCGCCACTTTCTGAAAGAAAACCTCCATCGTTTTCAAAAACATGTTACATACAATAAATGACTTCTTGCTCTCTACCACAAGTTTCCACAAGGCCAAATCTTGTCAGAGCCATGTATAACTCTTGGATTTCTTGTAAGCCAATCCCGTCTTTTCGCATTTCCGCAACTTTCAGAATTAAAATGTTGAAGATCATTTACACAATCCTGGACTAGTAATATCTTCCCCTTCTTGCTCAATCATGTTCTACATTTCCTATCACACTGATACTGCTTACTATGAAGCAGACTTACACTACCTTTATGACTAGTACAATTATTTAATTCTCTACATCACTTTTAATCACAAAGCAATGTAAAACAGTAGACAGCATTGCAGACTTACATTCCCTCTACTCCATGTTTTGATTGGCTGCTTCAATTAGCTTATAAAAAGAAACAGTTTTTCTGAACTCATTCAAAGTGCACGTATTTCTCCATGACGTCCAGTGTTATGGTAAGAAGTTATGTCTCTGTACTACACTTATCCTCAAGGCCAAATCGTGTAGGAGCCATGAGAACTTCTTGAAATTCCTCAGAGCACATCCCGAGATTCTTTCCCTAAAATTTTGGTTTTAAAAACACCAGGTAAGAGTTTTTAAGGTCATACGGCAATTTTTTTTTGAAAATTAAAACAGAATCATTGCAGAATGACCAGCCATTTCTACACTTTAAATAAGCTGTATAATGTCCTGATGTTATTGAAGGACCATCATGATATATAATTGCTACAGTTACAAAAGTCCTTCCTGATATTGACAACTGTGAAGCCACAACATTTTTAATTAAAGTTGTCAATTTTGTTCCATCAGGCCTACATCGTTGGAACATTAAAATGACATACTGGCCATATGTTTGTATAAATAATGTGGACATCATTTCAGATTTACATTGGCTACACTCCATGTTGTGATCAGCTGCTTTTACTAGCTTATTAAAAGAGACTGATTTACTGTCTGGCAAAGTTAAATATATAAATCTTTCTGACTCTACACTAGTAGTACTTGATACCCTACAGTTCTCGCAGTCATGCTGCCATTGATAAGAAAGCCCAAACAGGTGATCTACATCTACACCTTCATCATGCAATACATCAAGCATATACATTAAAAACTCCTGACAATCTTGCTGACTATTTTGAGAGAATTGTGTTTGGCCTGAACATCTGTCTAACAGATTTCGAATTTCAGACACACTTTCTATGTTTGTTCTATCAGTGCTACATTTCTCTAACACAGAATTTAACAAACTGCAAAATCTTTGATCAGAATTGACCACAATCTCTTCTTTTACATTTTCTAGAGAAAACAAAACATTAACCACTACATTAGCATAGCAGTTGACACCAGAACTGTTTTCAAATTGAAAACCAACAACATCTTCAACAGAATCCTTTATCTTTCTGCTTATAATTTCAGGTTCATCGACTTTTCGTCTTTTTGCTACAACCTCCCCAGTATTGGTCACATTTCTTCGTTTCCGGCCTACCACACGTTTCTCAAACAAAGGATACTGAGGCAAATGTGGCGCATACTCTCTTCTCAACCTATTGTATTCCTTAACACAATCTAGATCCGCACAAATGTTTGTGACATCACACTCAATCAAGTACAATCCCGATAAAGTCCTAACTCGTGACAATGCCACATATGCCATACCCTCCTTGAACACAGAACTGCCAATATTCACCAATGCACAGTCTACACTTAAACCTTGCGATTTATGGATTGTCACCGCATATGCCAAGCAAACAGGAAACTGCTTACGACGAACATATAAGTCTTTTACAAGCAAAAATCTAGCAGAACAACGAGCAATTAGCTGTACTTCCTCAATGCCATCAAATTGAATTTTTAAAAATTCAATTCCATCTCTATTTCTGTATTTCACAAAATCAACAACATTACCCATTGATCCATTTACCAGACCTCTTTCAACATGTAAATTCCTTCTTAAAATTATACGGCAGTTCAAGCACACATTCAGAGTCTTTTCAAAACCCGCAGTTTTAGATATACTCTTCTCTAATGAATCCAATTTTGTTTTCAGATTCTCAGACAAAATAATTGTTGATCCCATATGCTCTACTCTGTCAATAGCTTCCAGTTTCACAATCTCTTGCTTTTCTAAATGCAACATTTTGTTGTTGAATTTGGCACATTCTGCAAGAGTTGGCATCAAACATATTCCAGATTTTTTCTCAGTAACTTTCTGAAAAATATTCTCAGGCACAACATCTTCGTCTGGATATAAATGTATCAGTAATCGTGCATGTAAAGCTTCTTTCCCATGCTCGGTCACTTTTCCAATTCTAACATCTTGTAGAATAGTCTTGTAAACGTCATCCTTTGCCTGACGCATATTTTCATGCAGTTCAGCATAATTGAAGTTTAACCATATATTGACGTTGCCAATGCTCCCTAAGCACTTCCTGGTATCTTCATGCGTGAGCATTTTGAACACAGGTTGCCCTTTCACTGGTGTCAGCTGCAGAAGATCTCCGAAAACAATGATGTGTTTGCCACCAAATAACACATCATACTCTGTTTTGAGAACTTCTTGCATTCTCAAATGCACAAAGGCAAGCATGACATTGGAAACTATGCTTACTTCATCAATGATAAGAAGTTTCATTTTCCTCAAGACTCTTGAAACTTCAAAACAAGCATCTCCAGATAGCTTGTGATATTCTAATTTGTTGTCATGCTCCACTGGCAGCATCAGTAAACGATGTAAAGTAATCCCTTTAATGTTATGTGCTGCCAGTCCAATTGGAGCGGTGACAACACAAGACAGCGATGACTCTGTCCTTTCCTGCAAATAACACGAAATTGCTTTAATAAGGAAACTTTTTCCAGTTCCCGCTTCTCCACTCACGTACAGTCGGACAGGCTTCAACGACGTACATGAGCACTCTTTCTTGTCATGACATAATCCATGATCAATTTGCATGGTAAGTTCGTCATATATTTTCCTCTGCTCAACGTTGAGTTGTCTTTCCAACTCTTCTAAGTTAACCGCATCCTCCTGAGCATGTGCCATGGCTCTTTCCACTTCATTCATAGCAGTGGCAGCTTCATTTTCGATAAGAGGTCCTCCTAGTGGATCCTGACTCAATGAAGCAGAACTCTGACTGTCCTGAGAACTGTCTCTGGCAATCTCGGCTGCAATCGTTGCTTCCTGCTCAATTTCCACATTCAACATTTCTACATATTTAGGAAAAGCAGGACATTCTATGGTCTCCTTGGCAGCATTGAATGAGTCTTCGTAACAAAGGAAATCTCCAAGCAGTTCCTCTTCTGCACGCCAAGGCTTAAAAAGTTGCAAAAGTGCTAAATAGAAAAACTCCTTTTTTTCAGGAGATTCGCCACTCAATTTTCGATGGTTTATCAAGTGGCATTTTCTTTGCTTGACCAGACATCCCTCACTTCCTATTACAGCATACACTCCTTTCTCAGTATCTTCTTTGATGTTCCTCTTGAATACGTAATTTTGCAGAACCTCATACAGACAAACATTCTCGAGAGGACTGCTTCGATTTGGATAATATGTATCCAACATGTTGCTCTTCAAAATGTCGGTACTGTTTGGCTCCTTTTCCGCCAAATACTCAATTTCCCGCACAGGTTTCAGAACTCGATTACGCGTTGCAGCAAGACCAACACTCGCCCAAACGATACTCCTGGACTTGGCATAGAGACTTGCTGAAGACAACCGGTCAGAACATTCGTAAGCTCCGATTTCTCGATGCGACAACATCTTCAGACTGAAACTGTACAACTTCTTGCTGAGGCTCTTTTCATGGGAAATGTCCTCCCACATATCCTTCAATTCTGTCTTCTCTTTTTTGGTGATGTAAGATGTCACATACCGAGCCACAGCCATACAGTTATCAGCCACAAACTGTATATCCATGTTAGCATTCCACATGGACAAAATCACCGGGTTGTAGTCGTTGATGGACTTAGACTCTTCGTTCCTCTTCAAATTGTATGTGTTTTTAGGTGATTTCTTCATCACATTATGTCGCAGCGAAGACATCAAACTGTTCACTCTTCCTTTAGAAATCACCGGTCGCGGAAAGCCGAAACGACATTTGGTGTAGAACTTGTCTTTGTTCCGGAATTTACGACGACAGTACTTTCCACATCGATGGCTTTGGAAACGTAGAACTTTTTCTCTTAGGCTTTTTTTCTCCTTTGCGTTTGGAACAGCACACGTAGAATACTGTTCTATGAAACTCATCACTGAGTCTTCTGCATCCGTTCCAAATTTAGGTGCATCCTTGATCCACAGCAACATATGTATATGAGGAGCACCTCTTGCTTGGTACTCCTTCCTCCAGAAGAAATCCAACACCTCTCCAAGAGGTGGATTCTTCTTATTCATGATGAAAGACTTCATACCTTCAAATCTATGATTGAAGTACCTACATACATTGACTGGATCCAAAGAGCACAGTTCTCCGGGTGTCTTGAATTCGATGTTTTCTACGTTAGCATTTGCCTCTCGTAGAAATTCAAGTAAGTCTTCCCAGCCATACTCAGCACAGCTCAAAGTGAGGAACCATGTGGGAGTTCGTAAGTTCCTCAGCATACATTTTAAATCACCATGACGACAGTACCAGTACTCATTAGTACCACGCTGACACGCCATGAGATTAATCAGGTGAGAATCCAAAATACTGTCTTGGACATTGACTTTATCCATAAAGTCACTTGCCGAGATGTTTTGCATGTGTATACCACTTTTCAAGATGTGGTTCACTGCATATGACAGTCCAGACAGATCGCTTTCAAACAGGAGATGAAACAAATAAGGAATGCATTGTCGAAACCTAGGATCTCCTGCATACAATCGCAAAGTCCGGTATTCAGAAGCAGGAATTTGATGAGGTCGCTCATCATATCTTCCTCCCTGACCTGTTGGAAAAAGCTGTGGGAAACACCGAGCTTCCAAACTTTCCTCCCAAACACTAATGGGACTCCCTTTCGCTTGTTTCATTTGAAACAACTCAATAGCATTCCCCATGACTTCCTTGGAATGCAAAGGATGAACACTATAATGTTCATATATTTCTTCACTAGTACAGGGTTCTACTTTCTCAATTTGACCAGCACACAAATCGCTATCCTCTTCCTCACTTACTTCCTCTTCTGCAACATATACATTTTTATAGTATTTATTATATTTTTTCAAATACAATGTTGCCCTTTTGACTTTCCTAACATCTACTAAATCTTGCCATATTTTCTTATTCTTTGTCGGAACCCCATTAACTAAGATAACAAGAGGTTCCTCTTCCACTTTTTCTACTCCAATTGTGTTAATGTTTTTCTTCAAATCTAGAGGCAAATAAACAACTCTTCCCTTTAATCCTCTCTGTAAATCTGATGGAGGCAATTTCCCTGTCTTTGGCTCCATTCTTACAATAGCCTGAAAGGGATGGATACTTTGAATCAAAATAGATTCATAAGTATTTAAATCCTTCAATTCAGAAGGAATCTCAACCAATTCCAGATTATTATGAACTGCTCTAGCAGGCATCTGGTTTTGATTTAATTTGTTACAACAATAAGTACACACACGTTGATCCAATCCCAAATCAAAAAAATTTTCTACCATCAAGTATGTTGTAAAATCCTTCCATTCACTATTATTTTCCCTTTCACTTTTTCCATATAAATCCACTAACTTAGTCTGATTCTTATAATAAGTGCGTCGACAACACACACAAGTGAAATTTGGCCTCTCACTTGATTTCACCTCAAACGTCGCAATTTCCCTCTGGAAATTATCTGTACTGGAAACCTGTACACTATCTTCCACATTACTCTCTTCTTCTTGGTCAATTTCAACATTCTCCTCTTTACTTCCAAAGTAACAAAACTCAATTTCTTCACATATATTCTTCACATCTATTTCAGAACCATGCAAAAGAGCAGCGCATAATTGTTTAAGCATAATTGCTGGACTCTTAGCATAATACAACATTCTAACTAATTTCCTCACTTTATTATGATGCACTGCTAGCATCCTGAAATGATGAAAAACACTCTGGCATACTCTCCTGGAAAGACAAGCCAGTGAATGACCATGCAAACCTATCACTTCTCTCACTCTGCAAGGATCTAATTCTTGCAACAACTTAATTTTCTGCTTCAAACTTTTCTTATTAAATGACCGTATAAAATCACAAAGCAAATTGATGGAATCTTGTCGTACACTGCAAATACTACTACACTTCCAGGTGTACACAGGACCCTTAGGACGTCTCCCTAAAACCTCATTACCTAACACCTCTTCTATCTCTGTTCTCACAACTTTTTCTTTTTCAACTGGACAACCATCTTTCACTTCATAAGCTCGACCACTGGTGTCAACTGCATGCACCAAATCATTATCCTGGAAATAACTCTCCTCATTAAAAAATGCCTCAGAGCTTGAACTATGCATGCATTCTCCAGAAAAAACTTCACAAAAATTACTACGATTAACTATTCTCTTCCATCTACTATTTCTTTTGAAATCATAAATTACTTTGTTTACCTTCCTAATTCTATTGATTGTCAAAATAAATAACTTACGTTTAATTTCAAATGCCTGATCAATAACTTTCTCAACTATTTTTTTTTTCTTATAAAAAACCACTTTCTGCTGACCTTTCTTAATATTTTTTAACAAATTCCCAATTATCCTGTTGCGGAACATTCGTTTACGAATATCCCTAAACTGTTGTTTCCTTCTACTTTCATGCATAGAGTTATCTCTTACTCTAGCAGTAACATTTCTCATTGGCCTTTCCTTACCATTTGAATTGTTTCTCCTTTTCTGGACTGAAACATTTTCTGTAGTAATATTTTTTTTACTACACATATTTCTTATGACTGTTTTTCGACTCTTACCCGGTGCTTTCTTGGTGACTTGACAAATCTTTTTGTTAGAGGACTGCTGCATTATTCCATGGTCCTGCTGTCTTTGACGTTTTGCAGCCTTTCTTACTCTTTCTTTGCTAGGCATCCTAAAATCTTGAAATAATCTGCAGTTGAATCTGTGGTAAAATATAATAAAAAATGTTATTAACCACTATTACCCAACAGTAAATTAATAACAGTCATCAAAAACTTAACACACTACTTAAGTATATAATATACTGAAGCCTATCTCCAATTTTTCACTGAACAGGACTCATCTCTTCTTAACCTTGGATAAACCTCACCTACTCTGTGTCCCCTGCACATAATTAAATGTAAAGGGGCAGATTTATATTAACTAGCACATCCCCAGGGATGCACCAGTTAACGTGCACCGCTGCTCTGCCACCCACGGTGTGCCGCATTTACAATCAGATAGGACAAAGCTACATCAAAACCCTGCGCCTGCTTGAAGCAGGCATAGATCTTGACGCAGGTAGGCTGAAAGCTAAAGCAACAACTAAGTGTTGTGTGCAGAAGTTACAAAAAAGGAAAAATGGCGTTTAAACCAGTAATGAGACCATGCTAACGTAACACAGAGTAAAAATATCCAGGATCTACATCAGTTTGGGGTTCACGAACCTGGCAGGTACAAGGCACTGAGGCTTTCCACCGTGCATGTCTCATCCCAAATCATATGTTGTTTGTGAATGAAACAATTTCCCAGACCAAATGCTTTGGATTGGCTACTTCTAAAAAATTAAACACCCCTACTATCCCGGAGTTAGAGGAATATGATGGTTGGAGTAATTTTACTCGTTGTCCATTAAAGATTTACAGGCCCTACTCCGTAATTCTTCCTTTAACATTTCCAGTATAAATCCAAAAGGTTGACTGCTTTGGCAACGTGCCTTATCCACGGTTTAATAACGCTGCCTTTTGCTTTATATAAGTTTTCAAATTGTATGAAATATATACCAATAGGTCGTTATTAACCTTTAGGTAGTGGTTTTCTTCATGAGGTCTGGTCGCTTCCATACACATACAGATTTTCAAAGATGATCAAGAACTTTATCTGAATGGAGAGGAATGCACTGAGACGCCAGATCATTCACTAATGTGTAGGCACATACAGTTACACGGTTCATGCAACAAACACCGACCAAATATGGCTTGCGTGTTGCAAGGCACACCAGTTCCTGCTATCATCCCCACGTTCAAGTTCTTGGAAAATGGTAGTTATTTGATGCTCAATAATGAAGATTGTTCTGGGTTAATTAAAAGTATTCATTTTATCGTAACAGTAAATGAACGGGTTATTTGCTGCAGAAATGTTCTATTTCCTCCCACACATGAACATAGGGAGTTTTCAATCTGGCCACAAATACCAACCTTGGGAGCACATTTCAACGGCATGGCAAGAATAAGAGCTATTTTGTCTCAGAGAGAGGTGGCCTTGAGTTCGGCCCGTGAAACTTTCGTGCTTCACACAGCGAACACCCGTACAGAGGTGCAGACCCTTTTAAATACAGATTCGCCTTTCCATTTCAGCAAGATGGTTCGGACTATCTCTAACGCGTCCTCCACAAAGGGCCTGGCGCACTTTTTTAAAGTTGTTACCAGTGGTCTCGTGACTTCATTTGAGAAAATCTTTGGAGTCATCCCTGCTTTCTTTCATTCTATTTTTTCCACTCTGCTTCGTGGATTCCCATTTTTACTTGCATTACCAGCGGACGCTCTTGTGCTTTTTTACATTTTTAAATATGGATGTCCCTCCTGTGCAAGCTCCCGCCCTGCAGCTGCTGACACTGTTCCGCAATCGCATGCTAGAATATTATGGCACAATGCCGTTGGCGATATTAAGCACGGCATATGGATTATCTTTTCGATTCTCCTACTTCACCTGTGTCCAGCCTGTATTTCACTGCCTGACCTGTGATTTCGATTGAGCCATTGATTTGTGTCTCTGCGGACCGGTTTCTCCTGACGTCGACTTTAATCAGCTGATGACTCCTATCATTACTCACGAGTTGGTTTGTCCTGGCGAAAGGATTATGGCTGTGGCATTGATGCATGGACTAATTCGTCCCTGGAATTTACTGGCGGCAACACAGTCTTTCTTGGAACAGAGCTTTCTTGAAAACCCACCGAGCTGTCCTCTGATGTTGATAGAGGATCCGGTGCTGGGAGAGCACTTATGTTCTTTTCCGCTTTTAAATTGGATGGCTGAACTCTTTTCGGATGAAGACGGTGACTTCCTATTGGAGGCTGTTGCAGCTTATTTTGCATACACAGTTATGTCATAGACCTTTTTCATGTTTGATATGCTGAGTACTAGCATTTCATTGACAATTCATTGACTTATTTGTCAAGTTTTTATTATTTAGCTTGCCTATTGGCTTAAGACTCGATAAAGTACTTGGCTGTTTTATTTTTCTTTAGCATTAAATTTTCCTAGTTTTTAATGTTTTACCTTGCGGACCGTCCACATATAAAGTTGCAATCTGCTCTCATGAGATGGCACTTCTATTATCTTATTCAGTTCGTTTCCGGATCATGGGGAGGTGTCATCTAGGTCCTGGATATCTTTACACCGTGTTAAGTTAGCATGGACTCATTACCGGTTTAAACGCCATTTTTTCCTTTTTTGCAACTTCTGCACACGACACTTAGTTGTTGCTTTAGCTTTCAACCTAATAGTTCATCGTGATTTACATGAGAATAATATGTTATTGCTCTACTATCTGCTTTACTTCTTAAACTATATCTGTACAGCGAGTGCTGAAGTTTCAAGAACAACACGATACAGAATTGTTATGAGGTCTGATCTCCACGACTTCATACTCATAACATAAGTGCAGCTTCTCCCAATTCTGGGCATGAGGCGGGTTTTATATTGCTTTGCCGAACACACATACACAACACTTGATGCGGTTCACATGAAGAGAGAGCTGGTGTATGCTGATGTGATTCCTTCAAATCTAAGACACTAAAGTATCGGCACGCCCTAAACCAACACAAAGAGACCTTCTTAGCAAATAATATATTATGTGTATTAGGGAGGGTGAGATATAAGCAGCCGCGGGCCGTGGAGGGAGTTACGGTGGGGCAGGGAGGCGGGGAGGGGGAGGGGCAGGGTGGAGCCCTCTCCACCCTGCCCCTCCCCCTCCCCGCCTCCCTGCCCCACCGTAACTCCCTCCACGGCCCGCGGCTGCTTATAAGTGTTGCTAACTCTTATTCATTTACAGCATGTTAACATACTGTCACCATTCGCTTTTTATGTACTATTGACTATGCTGGTAATTTTGCTACTGATAATATGTGTACTTGTATAATCTAAGATACTACGCCTGAGAAGACGGCATTAGTAAATAAACATTTCAAATACACATGTGTTCTTCTTAACTCCATGTTCTGGTTTCTAAGAAATATATAACGACCGACTGTTCATGAGTTCCACGTATCCTGAGGTACTATAAGTTCATATTCTGGATTGTCTAAACATTGAGAGTTTGTTATATCCAATGTGACACTGTACCTAGCTTGCTAAGGGGTTTTGATTACTAAGGTGAGTTTTGGGACACCCTAATTCGCCGAGGTTCCAATCCTCTGTCCACAGTTCTGTGTCAGAACAGAAACCCTGCGACAGGGGCACCCCTCAGCCTTACTGGAGCTTCATCACACTTGCGATACAACTCCAGCAATGCGCCAACTTTACGGCACAAATACGTCACGCATCTGTGCTGTTTTTGCCCCATGATGCGCCGCATTGTAAATGCAGCACACCATAGGTGACGGAACAGCGGCACAGAATGACTAACACATCCCTGGTGATGCGCCAGTCATCATAAATCTATCCCTATGCTTCTTATCTTGTTGGAGATGAACCGCCATATGCATCATCAAAGTTTTTTGCATTTCCTAAATAGCGAACTTTAAGGAATAAATAGCGATTCTTTACCATTCCTAGTTTGCGATGACCTATTTGCTAATTACAAATTACCCATTCATTTCCATGCAGCTGGAGGCCCATAGGAATGAAGGTGCAATTTGCGATTAGCAATTACCTCATCGCAAATTACGAATTTTTCCGACGGTGCAGGGGTGTCTCAAGAACACCCTGCTGCACCCCTGAAAAAGAAATTTGGGGTCATATGGCGCACATAAATTTTGAAAACATTCCTTTACCTCAAAAACGATTTTCAACTCATAATTTGAAAACACTGCACATGGGGAAATGACTTAAAATGTCCTTAAGACACATAAAAGCATTTTTTGATTGCCTTTGCAGCATGTTTCAGTCACCTTTAACATGCCTATGTAACGGAAACATTCAAAATCTAAATTTGCCATGCACAGGTGGGAGCATATTTACAAGCAATTTGCCCCACAGACAAACTTCTTACATTGAAATGGGAAAAATAACATCAGAGACTCTCAATTACCTTATAAAGAAGCAGACACCATTATGTCCTTCTCATCAATATTAAAACTATTGCTTTTTCTCAAAAACGATTTACAAGTCATAATTTGAAAACACTCCACAGCTCCTATGCACATAAAAGCCCTGTCAGTACTAATACTTCACATTTTCTCCAATTACAATTTCTCAAAGAAACAAAATCTATTTGTGAAACACTTGAGACAAAGCAACATTTGAAAAACACAACTTTCTTCATCATTTTCTCCTTAAAGCACACTATTTTCTATCTAAATTAAAGAAATCTTTTCTCACCTTAGCAAATACTTTGAGTTTCAAAACAGTCTCAGAAACACACCAATTTGTGTTCAGCAGAGCAAAAGGTATGCACTCCAGAGTCTCCAGCTATCAAAAGCACAGAAATGCTGTAATTCCTCACACATATCTCTCATGTCACCCAATCAAAACTCTTCCCTCACTTTTTTTCAAAGCAAAACCCTTCCCCCCTCTGCCCCCTCTCTGCTTTTTCTGCATAGCAACCACCTCTTGCAAGACCTCTCACACAACAATGTTGCAATTGAACTCTGAACTCTCAGTGCACCTGCATATCCAGAGCATTCTTTCATTTAATGATTTTTTCTTCGCCACTCAAAATACATCTTTCAACGAATTCATCCATGCACACTAACTTTCTGTTTTCAGCAATCAAAATCCACCAATCACTCTTACTGCTTCATTAACACAGAAACTCTTCAGTTTTTTTCATTTTACACTCTCATTTTTTCAACTGCCATTTCATTGCCACACTTCATCTGACTGCAGGAGAACCTTCTCTCGCCATGTTTTCTGTCTGGATTGTTGGACATAGTTACATCTATTGGGCTCAAAGGTACGCTGAAAACAGGAATTTACCTAACCTCAATTTACAAGATGTGGAAATTAAGTGGTTTGGCCACAGAGGATTAAAATGTCACCAATTGATACCATTGGTGAAAACCTTTATGCATTTGCCAAAACCTGACCTGTTAATTGTGCACTGTGGAGGTAATGATTTGGGCACTTTGACTGGGGTAGGTCTGGAAATGCTTTTAAAGGACACCTTTGAGCAATTGATGGCACTTTTTCCTCAGACTGCCTTGGTATATTCAAATATATGCCAAAGACAGAAATGGAGGTGGTCGAACCAATTTTGTCCACAAATTGAGAAATCGAGGAAGCATGTAAACAAATCTGTTTCAGCTTACATGAGAGACCATGGAATGGGCTCCCTGTACAACAATAACTTGCGTTACTACATGCAAGATATCTACAGAGGAGATGGAGTTCACTTCTCAGATGAGGGCAACTGAGTTTTCACTCTGAATTTAAGACTGTGCATTGGTACCTACTTATAAGTACCTAAATGTACCATAAACCAAAAAGCTCTTCTCAGAGCTACCCTACATCTGATCACTCACAATTATTATTTTACTCTAACTTTTTTCACTAATTTTCAAGAAAGTACGCTCCCCAGAACGCTTCCCGGTTCGCGAACCGGGCGCACTCCACGCAAAAAAACTAAAAAAACTGTATTTTTTTTTTTTGCCCTGCGAGACCCTTTCAAAGCCTCCACATCAAACCTAGGGGGTCAGGGACGATCTACTATGCCCCCTTATGGTCATTTGCCCCTTCGCTTTGGCCTCCTCTTGTCTCTCGATCCTACCGAGAGACAAGATGGCGGCCGCTACGGACTGTTTGGAATGTTTACAGACGCCGAAAAACCAATCAGCTTCGCAAACCTCCGTAACGCGAAAAGTACGCGAAGCGGAGCGCTGTTACAGATATATATCTTTTTTTGAACGTTAATTTCTCAAAATCCACTGGAGCACATATATTGAGACCTAGCAAAGGCATATCGGGCTACCAGTCCCTACAATTTTGCCAAATTTCGTGCAAATCCATTCAGCCGTTCGATTATTATTATTTTTTTTTTTTTTGCCCCGCGGGGCCCTTTTAAAACCTCCACATCAAACCTAGGGGGTCAGCGACAATGTACTATGCCCCCTTATGGTCATTTGCCCCTTCGCTTTGGCCTCCTCTTGTCTCTCGATCCTACCGAGAGACAAGATGGCGGCCGCTACGGACTGTTTGGAATGTTGACAGACGCCGGAGAACCAATCAGCTTCGCTTCACAAAGCTCCGTTGCGCGAAAAGTACGCGTCCTGGGGCGCTGCCCGGTCCGCTGTTACAGATATATATCTTTTTTTAAACGTTAATTTCTCAAAATCCACTGGAGCACATATATTGAGACCTACAAAAGGCACATCGGGCTACCAGTCCCTACAATTTTGCCAAGTTTCGTGCAAATCCATTCAGCCGTTCGGGCTAAAAGTGAGGCCAACCGCCCTATGGAAATTAACATGGGAAAAACGCGTTTTGGGACCCCCCTTTTTTCTCGGCCCCCCCTTGACGAACCCCCCCAAAATTTTCAGGGGCTGCTCAGAAACAAAATGTGCCATTTTCCTGAAAATTTCAGCCAATTCCGTCCACAAACGCTAAAGTTATTAGACATAGAATTTTCAAAAATCCCATAGAGAAAAAATCCTAACTATATATACCTACTGGCGACCGCCAGTAGGTAATATATATATATATATATATATATATATATATATATATATATATATATATATATATATATATATATATATATATATATATATATATATATATATATATATATATATATATATATATATGTGTGTATATATATATATATATACACATATATATAAAAATATATTTATACACACACATATTAAGTGATTTTGTATGCATGAAATCTGAGCCTAACTATAATGTCCCTGTAACCTTTGTTTTTTTAGTGAGTATATATATTTATATATTACCTACTGGCGGTTGCCAGTAGGTAGTTATAGTTAGGACCTATTTTCCATAGGAAATCGGCAACATTCTATTTGGAATAACTTTGGTGCCGTTTGATGAATCTTCGCGAAATTTTCAAACTTGGTGGGACGCTCCGGTCCGCTCCTATCCTAAAAGTCTTGGAGTGATTCGTCAAGCGGGGGCTGAGAAAAAGGGGGTCCCAAAACATGTTTTCCCCATGCAATTTTCCATAGGTACCGTTCATCGTGGCTACAGCCCGAACGGCTGAACGGAATTACACCAAATTTGGCAAAGTTGTAGTCCTTGGTTCGTGCCTTTTGCTTAAATGGTGTAAATCCGTTCAGTACTTTTGGAGAAAATTACAATTAAAAATACATATATATCTATGACCTCGGTGGGTCCGCGCATCTTGCGCACTCTCTAAGCGCACCGTCCCGATCACGCGCTGAATGCTAATTGGCTGTCAAGTGGTTGTTAATACTCAAAACCAGGAATTGTTGGGAGCCATTTTGTGCCTCAGCAGAAGCGAGGATCTAGAAAACAGTGGGACAAGTGTTCAATATGTATAAATGGAGCATGTAAGAAATATTTTGATTATCTAGACCTCCTTAGGGGGTCCCCCCCAAAAAATAATTTTGGGGGGGAACTGAGAAATGTGCGTTGGGTGCATGGATCCGCTGTAATAAAAATAAAAATGAAAATGAAGCGGGGGCTCCTGTGCTTGTTTAAAAATGATCTACCTCTGAGGGCCATATCCCGGGGTCTAAAATATTAAATTTGATGGGGGTTCCGAGGGGACCTGTAGCCCGGGGACTGCCATTCCTCGGTGCTAGAAAATAAATGGGTGAGGGAGCTCAAAGGTCTGTCTAAACCCGGGGATTACCACCATCTGGGGCTTTTTATATTTTGAGAGCGGGACCACGTGGTCTGCATTCTGGAGCAGTCGAAAGCCTTGGGGAAAACCACCTCCCAGGAGCGGCTCCTGCTGTGTCTCGTGGTGCCTACCTCTGGGACACTGCTGTTTGCTATGGCAGGGCGGAGTCGAGGTTCCTGCTGTGTCATAGCAAGCTTGAGGGCATATTTACAAGTGCCATTTCGCTGCAATTGTTTTTAAAAAGCCAAAAATGCGGTGAAAATTATATCGCCCTATTTACTAGATGACGCTAAGATGCATTAATGCATGTTAGCAGCCGGTTTGCTAAGGGCTCGCCTCGTATCTCCAATGAGTTGCAATGTAGGTGTTCTCAGTGGCAAGGTAGGTGTTTCTATGAGAATATAAAAAGGAAGAGGGAGGTATGACAACAGTGTTGTATTTACAAGGCGGCCTTGGATTTGAGGACCGATAGCAAAACTCTCGGTAATTGCAGTTTATGTCGGATCCTAACATCTGTTCTGAAGTAGACTTAAGCATGTTTAATATACGAGGTGGATTAATATGTTGAGTGCACAGTCTTATATTAATAAGCTTTTCACTTGAGAACATAAATTATTGGTGTATTTCTCACGATATTGGGGGTATATTTACAAAGACAGCATTAAAATTATCATCACTTTAGCATTTGGAAAGTGTTGTTAAATCGGCCATAATGGCTTAATAGGCTTTTGATAATTTGTGATAATTCGAATAGAAGCCCAGGTTTACACTAGAACATGTTAACATTGACCTTGATAATATACCCCCAACTTTGCTATGTCAGGGCGAGAGCCTCGGCTCTCACTCTTGCATAGCAAACAGCAATGTTGAAAAAATCTTTCGGTAAGATAATAAAGGATTTTGAATTCCATTATCACAGTTTTAGTTGTAGTTTGCTGCAGTTAAAGCAGCGACAATTTTAACGCCATCCTTGAAAATATGCCACCAAGTTTTGTAATGTGGACAATCCTGTCTCTCATTTAAATACGCACAAAGTATTTAGTGAGGTGCATTGTGAATCGTGAAGCAACACTGTCTAATTGTGATCTATAAAGAATTGTGATCTATAAGAAGTTGACTACCTCTTTTGCTCATAATGTACATTGTGTCGGATTTACAAATCCACTGCGCCACTATTGAGTCACTTTTAATATGGGAAAAGTGACGCGAAAGTGGAGCAAGGGGCTTTTAAATCTGCTACAAAGTGTTCTGTCTTACTTTGCTTTCCTCTCTGTAATGTAGAAGATCCTGGGTAAATATCACGGTTTCTGTACAGCCAGTACTTTTCAACCTTACCCCCAAACGGCTTACTGCCTATTACCATAGTAACAGTTCATGGAACACTTAAGTGAGCACACAAGTTACAAGTTCACCACACAATGTTGCTAATCGAAAAAGTTACTGTGCTGGAGTTTTTAAAAATGTTCATAGGAACCGTTAATGATAGGTACAGAGTCTGGTAAAGAGTTGTAAATAGTTAGCCTCAGTATTATACTTCTAGTTATAAACATCATTTCTATTTTTAATTGTTTAATGTTTTCTAAGTATGATAATCACACTAAATAATAGTGAAATGTTGTTAGAAAAAGAAGACGTATATACTTTTTTAATTAACTTTTATTAAAATAACAACAAATAACTAGAAACATAACTTTAACATAACAATTTAATAAACAAAATGTGAGATGGACTCCAATGGAAGGAGAGTAGGTAACCTGCAAAACAAAAATGAAAATAAGTGTTTAAAATGAGATCGATGTGACTGAATGAGATCAAAGATCACAACTTAAGGTAACACTTGAAAATATTAGTTAATTTGCACGTCTGCAGTGCGCCTGATACATTCCACCTCTCTTATAGGCCCGCGTTGAAGAGGTGTCTGTACGGAAGTACCTACTGCGTCAGATTTACAGTATGGACCAACAGGTCTTTAAAATGATTCAGAGATGAGACAGAATTAGGTGAGAGATCACGTCATTAGGCAGAACAATATTTTTAATTTCGAATGCATTTAATCGGAGGCATTGTGTATCTAGGCCGCTCTGCTTACCTTGTGTAAACACTGTAACCAACAGAGTTCATAACTTGAACTCAGCTTTGGATCTACACTGCAGACTATTAAATTCAGCCTTGATTTTTTTTATCGGCAGAGTGGACAGCAGCGTCCATAACTTTAAAAGAGAAAGAGAAACAATGTGAGAGAGAGTGAGAGAGATAAAGAGAGAAAAAACAACATTAAAAGTGTGTAAGAGAGAAAGTAATAGATGGAGCAGTTAATACTGGAGAAAATGTTTGTAGCTCACCGTTTTGCCTTCGTTGTGTGTTGAAGCACGTGCCGGTTCATAGTGCACCCTCTAGTTTAGTTATCTGAAAGATAGTATAGAGTTAGTAATAGTATACTACATAGAACTGCATAAGTATATTTTTGCCTAATGTCTTTTTACATTTAGGAAACTGTATTTCATCAACTTCCACTGCAAGGAGGTGTTTGTGCAATGTTTTTCTTCCAAAGTACTATACTGCACTGCATATCGGTGAGTTCTCATTACTGCGTACCTAGACTGTTGCATCCCATTGACTCCCAGAGTCTGGAGGTGAGTGCTTCTTAGTGTGCACTCAGGGGCAGATTTATAAGTTCCTTGCGCCACTTTTGAGTCAGTTTACCATGTTAAAAGTGACTCAAAAGTGGCGCAAGCGGCTTGTAAATCTGCCCCTCAGCCTTGCAACCTATCCACTCTCAGTGCTCGGATGTAATTGTACATTTGTACGCAGTCAAACTGCTTCACACTACCCACTCTCTCCGCCCACAGGTGAATTCTGGTTGTTTCGGAAACAAGCTTCTTTGCTAACCTTGTGCCATTGGCGTGATTCAAAGAGGGTGCACCACGTGTCAAAGCAGCCTTCTTAGACATTGTTACGATTGCCACGCATCATCGCAAAATCCTCGAACGTTGAGCTTTGTAGGTGTTGGGGGGAGTGGACGCCAATTTGTGAAACACAACCTGTAAGATAAAAAGGAAGTTAATATTGTGCGTCATTTCTTTATCAAACGAGTAAGGAAGTGAAAGAGTGACTGAAAAGAATATTCGCAGCTCACCTTTCTGTCACCGGTGTGTCTTTCACTATGTGCCGGGACATAATGCACCCTGAAGCTTTACATCTAAAAGATAGTAAAAGAAAGATGTTATGAATGGTAATTGTTACTATCTTAATGTGGAGCAGAATTACATCACCCTTTCACACACCTTCCCTCCCGCATTTAAAAAACAACTATTTGTACAGTTCCAACTTGTTCAATAGGCTTCGATTTTTGAAAAATGACTATAGTAGTAATGTTCCTATCCAATTATGAATGCAAGTGGTGCGCAGTAATACACGTGGTTTCGATCATCACGAGCGTCGGACATTTAACCGATTATAAAAACTTTTCTGCTATTGGAAAAAAAATACAAATGCAATAAGATACGGTATATAGGAGTGCGTACGCCTAAATCGCTGCGCCGCCTTTTTGTATCCTGTCTGCTGCACCTCATCGACTCACTCGACGAACACCACGTTCCTAACCATTCTGTCTCTCACATTCCGGATTCTCCCTAATGCAACATTCAAAATAGCAAAATTTGGGAACTCAAGTTTGGTAAAATTTTCGAAGACCGACTTGGCAAAATTACTAATTTTCAACATTTTATCAAAGTCAAAGACAATTTTATTCCTATTAAGCAT
This sequence comes from Lissotriton helveticus, assembly GCF_964261635.1. Lineage (NCBI taxonomy): Eukaryota > Metazoa > Chordata > Amphibia > Caudata > Salamandridae > Lissotriton > Lissotriton helveticus. Next base: position 1,190,395,392 of record NC_136071.1, on the reverse strand, counting down.
AAGTTATGGAATGTTCTGCTAAGCATCAGAGATGATTTATCCAAACATTTGAAAGCATTGTGTGAGCAATGGATTATTGAGAAAGTAGAATCCACTCTCTGGCTTTCTTCCATAGTGCTGGCAAGGAAAAGGTCTGGTGATCTGAGGATGTGTGTGGACTTACGCAGCCTTAATGAAGCAATTTGGGTTGACGGATTCCCTCTTCCCCGCATTGAGGATCTTATTGCGAAAGTAGGATCATCTTCATGGTTTTCCAAGCTTGATCTTAAAGCGGCTTATCATCAAGTCGAACTGCATCCTCAATCTCGACACCTTAGGGCTTTTGTCACGCCTGATAGAGTTTTTCAATTCTGCCGTCTCCCTTTTGGCTTGGCTTCTGCAGCCGCGGTCTTTCAGAGACTTATGTCTGAAATTTTTTAGCAGAATCCTCATGTTGTTGTCTTTCAAGACGATATTCTCATTATTACAAAAACTGAGGTCGAACATGAGAGAGCGATTGATCAAGTTTTCATCATATTAGAAAAAAGGGGTGTGACTTTACAAAAAAGCAAATGTATTTTTAAGACTATAGAAATCGAGTATTTGGGTCATATCATCTCAGAGAGTGGCATAAAACCAAGGCCTGGTTTAGTCAAAAGCATTGTTGAGGCTCCTGCTCCTGCCAACAAAGAGCAACTCTTGTCTTTCATGGGTCTTTGTGAATTTTATTCTAAATTCATGAAAGACTGTGCCAAAACCACTGAATATTTCAGACTTTTACTTAAAAAAGAGATGTTTTCAGTTGGTCTAATGAATGTGAGAAACGTTTTCAACTTATAAAAGAGCACATCACTAAAGTTCCTGCCCTCCAATCTTTTGTCGAAGGCAGAGAGACTGTGGTTACAATTGATGCGTGTGAGTATGGACTTGGAGCAGTACTCTCACAACTTTCAAATGGTAAGGAAACCACAGTAGGGTTTGCATCTAGGACTCTCCGTCCTGTTGAACGGAAATACTCTGTCGTACAAAAAGAACTCCTAGTTTGTGTATGGAGCATTGAAAAATTTAAATCTTACTTGTGGGGTAGATTGTTTATTCTTAAAACTGATCATCGTCCCTTAGTTGACATCCTTTCAGGTAAAAACATCAAATGCACTACAGCCCGTTTAGCTAGACTTTCCACAAAATTACTTGAATACAACTTCAAAGTTGAATATATTCCTCGGGGGAGGAATACTAGAGCAGATTGTCTCTATAGGCTCCCCATTCCTGAACCTGACGAACAAGAGTGGGAGACAGAAATTGAGGAATGCTCTGTGGCCAACATTAATCATGATAATGTTTCATTTGAAGAGAATGATTGGGTCAAAGAGGTTGAAAAATATGTTATTCTTAAAGAAGTTGCTTCTCTTATACAAAAAGGTTGGCCAAAAGAAAAATCTCTTTCCTCTGAGCTACAAATGTTTTGAAAAATAAATTCTGAACTTTCCTTGGAGAATGGTAAAGTTGTTAGGGGTGATAAGTTGGTTCCTCCTTCAATCTATAGAGAGCAAATAATTTTGAATGCTAATTCTGGACATCTTGGTGCCACCATCACCAAAAGGAAAGTAAGATCTAACTTTTGGTGGCCAAGAATGGACAATCAAATTGTGGAGGCAGTCAAACATTGCTCATGTTGCAACACCAGTGATAAGGTTCTGGTTTTGGAGGGTGTCACTGATTCCCATGTACCCCCTCCAGTTAGAGCTTGGCAAAAATTAGGTATGGATTTTCTCGGTCCTTTTCATGTACTTCCCAATACCTCTACATATTTCCTGGTTCTCATTGATCATCTTTCAAGGTGGGTGGAGGTTGAACCCATCAATGTTCCTAATTCTAAAAGTGTTATTGATTGTTTAAGCAAAATTTTTATGAGGGAAGGATGCCCGGAAGAAATTCTTACTGATAATGGGGTACAATTCGTTTCACATTAAATGAATACTTTTCTGAGTAACTGTAGCATCAAGCATACCAGAACTCCCCTCTATCATTCACAGAGCAATGGAAAAACTGAAAGATTCAATAGGGTCGTTGTGGAATGTGTACAAGCAGCTTTCAGGTCTAGAAGCTGTATCTTTGAAGTTGTGAAAGATCTAGTGTGGTCATACCGTACTTCTCCTTATATTGCTACTAGCTACAGTCCTTTCGAACTTATGAGAGGGAGGAAAGCGTGTTCTCAAGCTTATCCCTTTTGGATGGCCAAAAGCTTTCACCAAGGCTGTGATTAAGAAAAAGTATGGGGTTGTGCTAACAAAACATCTTCTGAAACATTGTCTAATAATATTGAACCTAAAAAGAAAGATCCACATAGTATTCGTGTGGGTGATTGGGTTAGAGTAAAAAATCCAGTTTCAGTCAAAAAAGGTTCTCAAAATGTCTTGATTCGCAACAAGTTGTGGATGTTCGCAAGAATGCTGTTAAATTGTCTAGTGGCAACTGGTGGAGCACTTCTTATGTTGCTAAAGATCCTTCTTTTCGTTACACAGCTATATCTCCAGAAAATGTCAAAGTGGGGAATGGTCTCAGGAAAAGCACAAGTATGATTGTTAGGCCTAACAGATTTCGTGATTATGTTTAGCTCATTTATTCCATGCTTTTTCTTTCAATCTTTTCTTTTCTTTCTATTTTTCCATCTTTCTTTTTCTCTGTCTTTGTTTTCTCTTTGTTAAAAAGGGGGGAGGTGTGTGGTGATCTGCATATCAAATCATTGTGTGGTCGTTTGCATATCATAGAATCCCATGATGTCACCTTGTGGGTTCCTCCTGAGGGTTCTGCTGGTGCATTCTATATGTGGCAGTTGCTGTGCTGTTCCCTGCCTGCCAGTTGTGATGGCTCTCTTCTCTGCAATAACTTACTACGAACACTTCCAGTGTCCCTTTACTTCATTACAGTAAGCAACTATATCCCTGTAGAGCTAGATTCATCTGCGTAATATCATAAAGATAGCACTCCTGAGTAAAGTAATTTGCTCTGTTTCCCTTTTTTTTATAGAAGAATAGTCAGACAGTACTGTATCTTAATCTTTAACTTCCAACCCTTGCATTCACAATATTACGGTGGCTCTAACGGACAAAGAGAAGATGTCTATTATCAAAGTTGTAAGGTATGCAGTAAGAGTGGTACCTGTGGCACAATATATACTATATGTGAAGGAATAATCTTTTTTTTATTTTAAACAAATTTTTAGATTCGTGACGAGGGATATAGAGACAGTGTGAGTAAGAAACCTTATGCCAGAGATAAAGATAACAACGATTTTAGAAAAAAAACAATCTCAGTTGACTATTGTAGAACTATGGACATGCTAGAGTTACTGTTGTATTTGTCATAGTACTGGTTCAAAATAAATTAAACAAGAGAATCAGAAATACAGTGAATTAGAGAGTTCCAGGAAAATAAGACAGGATAAGTAGAGAACCATTTAAAATAGTATAATAATGAATTGAGAATGCACAAAGAAAGGTGTGATATCAACAATATAATCGTTTTTAAAAAAATGCTGGGGTACCAAGTGTCAAGAAATAGGTGTTGATATATATATAGACATTATAGTATAATGTGTACATAGAAAAAGTGTCTAGTTCATTTGGTAATAGATCGAAACATTATAGAACGTTAGTATAAATATAGAATTGTAATGTATAGCATCACTAACGTGTTTACTATCCCAACACCTTCCCTACTGTTAAGTGGACTGGAGTTGGAATAGTAAATTACACTTTTCTAATGTTAGCACGCCATCTAGCGCAAGTCGATGTAAAGACTTGCGTTGTATAGGCATAGCGTGGTAACATCACAGTCGTTGTAACAACGGCGATGTAATGGCACACGTTGCAATAACTAGCGTTGTTCCGTCATACATCCTTGTAGAATGTACATGTGTCTAAACAAGGTATTTTTGCCACTTAGATCTGATTAGTCCTAAGGAAGGTGAAAATATCAAGGTGTCACCGAAACGCTGCGTCAACTGTTTTTATAGTTTTTATGAAGAATTTAGATTGTAACCTCTGTTGGGAGGAGTGTTATTACATCCATTGAATGAATATGTGATCAATTTTTTATGTTTATAAATATACTTTTTTATTTAAATACATTTCTTTTTTACACATATGTATTTTGTTATTCAAGTTGAAAAATGTCTGTGCTGTATATTTCTCATGCTAGACTGGTTGAAGGTTTACATAGACACTTGGCTCATAGTGAGGCATTGTCCTCTCAAAGATGATAGTTTGAATTATATATTACTTATGCTAGATCAGTAATATACCTACATAGACACTTGGTCCATAGTGAGGCGTCTGCCCTCTTTATATCACAGTGTAGGGACTTCTGTGTCTTTTTTGTCCTTACAGTACTACTACACCTTTTAAAATCCATATCCCGGAAACCCTCCAGTACATATGTTTCCTTGTGGTGTCTAAAAATATATAAAATACAGTAGATTTTTATAATTTGGTGTCAGATTTCTTTACTGTGTTGTTGATTTCTTAATTTGTTCTGGTGCTGTTAAATGCTTTACGCTTGTTGCTTGGTTCAAGCCTTTGACAAAAGAAACCTAAAATGCTTAAAGGGGTTGGTAAGTATATCATGGTGAGGTTGCACACCACACCATATACTACACCTTGTTTCCTCACAATTCTTAATGGGTAGGATGTAAAGAATTTAACGCCATACATTGCTAGACTTACCACAACATTTTTATGTTACAGTTTTGATGTTAAACACATTACAGGAAGTGGTAATGGTTGGGGTGATATAGTTTTCAGGCTACCCAGAAATGGCCCAGACCCCTTTATTGTGGCAGTAGACATTCCTAATACTTATGTGTACTCTGAAGAGGGATCGCAGAAAGCATGTGAGGAGGATGAAATGCTGCTTGAAGTCAAAAATCTTGTGAGCAAAGGTTGGCCAAAGGAAAGAAATATCTCTGCTGGGTGGGTTACAACTGTTCTCTTGAATGGCTCCTAAGTTAACCACAGAAGATGATACCATGTTAGGAGTAGATAAGTTGATACCCCCTGCCAACATTCACATGAATCTGGTAAAGACTGTTCCTAATGGTGATTTGGGCACTTCTATCAGCAAGAGAAGGGTTAGAGCTTTGCATTGGTGCATTGAATGGATCATGGTATTGAGTGAGAGGTCAAAGATGTGTGGTATGCACAACCCAGATAAAAGAATAAAGACGTGTTCTCACCCTTTGGTTCCGATTGTATTACCTGGTGGTCCTTGGAAGAAGATTGGCACAGACACAGAAGGACCTTGTAACTTTTTGCCACAGCAACATCGGTCGGCTTTTGTACTCATGGGTTTTTACAGTAGATGGCCTGAAGTATATTTTGCATCAGACACATCCCCTAAGAAAGCTGTTGAATTTTGAGGGATGTGTTTTCCAGGTAAGTTTTTGCATCATTTGAGGGGTGAGTCCTAAGCTGCTCATCCTTGCTCTTGTCACCTACTGCATGGGGGGGGGAGGGATAATGAGAAGTGAGGCTGCTTTTTACTGTCTCTCCTGTGGTGAAAATATCAAAAATGGCAACTCTGTAAAACAGGAACAATGTCTTCTGGTATTCTGTGTAATAAGTAACTCAAATCATTGTATTTTTCTTGCAGCACTGAACCCCGTTTCATTCGACATTTCTTCGCCCTTGTTTACGCCACTGAGGAGATTAACAAGAACCCAGACCTTTTACCCAACATCACCCTGGGCTTTGAGGTCTATAATTCATATGCCAAGGAGGCCACAGCGACGCTGAGCACCATGGCCTTATTAACAGGGAGACAGGATCCAGCCCCTAACTACAGATGTCGGTCCAGTGGTGTCCTGGCTGCTGTCATCGGTGACATCTTATCACCCGCGTCTGTTGCTATAGCAACCATCGCTGGGCTCTATAGGTACCCGCAGGTAGAAAGAATATGACTTATATGTCATGCTTTACCATTCTGTATGCTGATAACCAATGCACGACACATGTATGTTTCCTTTAAGACACAATGTATAAGGTTCAAAGTCTCAAACTCTTTAAAAGGCTTTCATTGGGTTTGGAAATGTATGAGTTGGGACAGAAGGTGTTATGTTCATCCACTGCCTCAGTTCTCAGTAGATCTCATGAGTGCCCAGGAGCTGATTCTTATAGGAAGAGCATGGCTCAGAAGTAGGACTCCCGGTTTTACAGTATTTATTTTTTTAACATTTCCATTTGATTTTTCCATATTTCTTATTTTGCCATTTCATTGATATTTATTCATATTTGTTTTATGTTTTGAGAATGAATGGAGTTATTTAATTGATAAACATGCACTCTTACATCAATGCCTGTCTCGTTTTAGCAAATAAAGCTGCCAAATATAGAAAAAAACCTAGGGCCAGATTTAGGAGAGCAAATACCGGTCGGTAACGGCCGAATTCGGCCGTTACCGACCGGCATTTGGGTTTTCACATGTAGGGGCCATTATTTTACAGAATCGGTAAAATTACCGATTCGGTTAATTTACCGATTCTGTAAAATACCAAATCGGTAATTTTACCGAATCGGTAAATCCAAATGTAGGTTACACTCCTGAGAGTGTCACAGGCCCTTAAGAGTCGGTATTTTACCACCCAATCCTATTGGGTGGTAAAATACCGAATCCAGGTGTGTATGCACATCTGTGCATGCACACTGTGCAATGTGACACACAGACATGCCCTTAGGGCATGTATGTGTGCCACATGTCACACATGCCTTTACTTCGGGTGCTAGAGGGTGTCAAAGTGACACCCCCTGCACCCTTGCAACATTCGGTATTTACCGATTCGGTAAATACCGAATCGGTATTTCCCATTGATTCCTATGGGCTTCACAGCCCATAGGAATCAATGGGAAATACCGATTCGGTATTTACCGAATCAGTAAATACCCAATGTTACCGATTCGTTATTTCTAATTTAAAAATTAGCTACATCTCCCTCCTTAATATTTACCGATTCATAAATACAGAATCGGTAAAATTTGGTATTTATGAGTCGGTAAATGTCCCTCCCCTACATCTGGCCCCAAATCTCAAGTTGCTCATATAACAAATTTGTTACATTGTTAAGTCAAACAGTGATCGTGATGTAACTAAAAACAGTCTCATCCCGTTTTTTGGGTGACATTGTGTTTACGACATTGATTTAGTATCGGTGCCTGTTTACAGGCACCAATACTAAATCAATCAATGCCGTAAACACAATTGATACAATAATCAGTGTTGTATTTACAATTGAGGAGTCCAATATGACTTATGAGAGTAAATGGACCCCGCAATGTCACCCAAAAAAAGGGATGAGACTGTTTTTATTTACATCACGATCAAACCTGTTTGACTTAACAATTTAACAAATTGTTAAATGAGCAACTTGAGATTTTGAATGCTGCCTTGAAAATGTTGTTATAAACATTTTGCGTGCTTAAAGAATTTGATCAATAAAGTTAAATTGAAAACATGAACTACCAGTACCACAATGCCTCATCATGGGCAACAGTGGATACTGAGTATATATAGTGGAAATAAACAAGGGACTGTGTAAACTACCGTGACCAAGAACGTGAAGTGTGAAACGCATAGGAGGAGAGCTTTTGTCCAAATAAAGAGCTGGATTGACCGAGGTGTGTGCCGCCTATTAATCGTTTGTCTAAACATTGAAGCGAGAATTAGCCCTTTTCTCGCCGCGAGCACCAGCTATAATGTGTTCCCCCCACAAAGGACTGAATTTGTTGAGTGGTGAAATACGTAAGGGGGAGAACTCCGCACAACTGACCTGTTACGGGTCAACCCGGGATAAGTCGAGCCTCACCGGGTTGAGCGCCATGTGTGGGGTTGGAGGACGGCGGCCTTAGGCATGTGCAAGCTGTGCACCTGCACTGGGCCACCAAACCCCAGGGGCCACCACGCCAATATATATCCTTAAGATAATAATCCTCTGAGGATTGATACATATTTGCGTGGCGGCCCCTGGCAGGGATTTGGAAGCCTCCGGCTCTGTTCCACTTCCAAACACCCTGACCCCCCCCCCACCCTCTTCACTGGCCTTCACGCTCCGCCCCGCACGGACCCTCTCTTCCGGGGCCCTCTACCTACGCTCCCTGCCCAGGGCCGCCATGAGCCTAGACCCGCCCCTGAGGACGCCGCACCAACCGGGAGTCTCCCAGGTAAGAGCGCCTGAGCCTGCTGGTATGAATCCCGTGTATCCATTGTGCTGCAGCGAGTGTGTCCACTACTTACATCCAACTGTGGGAAAGTGGTGGTAGTGAATAAAGTCCAACACTACCTCGGGAGCTCAGGACGAAAATAACAACCAGCTCTCAATCTCCTGGAGTAAAATTCTAATTCCACAAGAAAGCTTTGATCGGCCTCAGAAACGACGGAACGTTACACTATGAACCAACCTGCTCATTTCAATAAAAAACCACTGAGCATCCTCATGGAGGCTAGAGGAGCAAAACGCCGCCAGACAGCAGAAACAATGTTTCAAAAGGGACAAACGGCTGTCAATGTGGAGAGACCTGGTAATACAGGTGTGACAAATATCAAACAAATGTTTATCCAATTGGAAAGATTACAACGCAAAGAACTATCAAGAAGTTGGGAAATAATAACCCTGGAGAAATCTGTAGAATGCAGCAGAGTCCCTAATCAACTAGATACCAGACCGGAAATGTTGGAAGAGAGGGGCAGGAATAACATGGACTGCTCACACACAATATAGCCGTATAGCCCACCGTAGCGGGCTATACCGGCTATTAAAGGCCCGCTGAATCGTTAAAGGCCCGAGCCGAAGGCGAGGGACTTTAACGAAACAGCGGGACTTTAATAGCCGGTATAGCCCTGCTACGAAGGGCTCTAAGGCTATTAGAACATTCTGCCACTAGAGGGCAGAATGTTCTAACAAATTAAACAAAGGGTTCTCGAAGCTCGAGGGGATATAAATCCCCTCGAACTTCGAGAAGCCTTTGTAGAACATTGGAATGTTGCTCTGGGGGCCTTTACCGGCCCGTAGAAGCAGGGAGCACTCCATTGTCTGCAATGGAGCTCCCAACATTCCAATGTTCTAATGATGCTTAGAATCATAAAGTGTGCCAGGAAAGATGTGGAAGACTTGCACATGAAAATATCGGAAATAGAATCTCAGATCCTAACCCTTAACTGTAATGAAGAGGGTTTTAAGAAATAAAGGGGCAGATGTATCAAAGCAATTTTTAGTCGCAAACACTGCGATTCGCAAAATAGCAGCGTTTGCGGCTAAAAATTCACAAAATGGTATGTATGAGGCAAATCGCCTAGCAAAATTAAGGAATCGCAAAATTTGCAATTTCTTAATTTTGCGTAAGCATTTAAGGAATCGCATATTGCGATTCCTTAAATGCTATGCATCAAGCATTCTATTTTTTCGATTTCTCATTAAGAAATCGCAAATTACCACCAACTTGAAGTTGGTGGTAATTTGCAAATTCTTTCACAAATGCACTATTTTGCATTTGTGAAGGTGCCATGTGGCGCACATACATGCCCTTAGGGCATGTATGTGAATTTCAGGGGTGCAGCAGGGTGTCCTTATGACACCCTTGCACCCTTGAAATTATTCTCAATTTGCGATTCTCAAATTGTGAATCGCAAATTGAGAATAACTTCCCGCCTGGCCCATAGAAATGAATGGGAAATTATTCCTTAATTGCAATTCGCAATTTGCTAATCGCAATTAAGGAATTTTAAGAAATCGCAAAAAAAATGCGATTTTCTACATACATCCCACTTTGCAAATCTCAAATAGCGATTTCTAAAAAATCGCTATTTAAGATTCGCAAATCAGGATATTGATACATTTCCCCCTAAGATCAGAAATGGATAAAAACTTAGACAAACATGAAACCGAGGTACAAGAACGACAACAACGTAAGTTCCGAAGGGATGAATGTGATTATGAGCAGGGAACCATCTTTACCTTAGCAAAGCGCTTTGACACTTTAAGACAGCAAATAGATAGTAAAAAACAGCCAATACTAGAATCTCCCAACAAGACCCAAAGTGAGTCTGAGTCAGATTTAAGTGAGGGTGAAACCAGACAAACCTTCCCACATCAACTGTATTTTTTAGAGGAAATGAAGATTTTATACCAAGATCAACAAAATACAAGGGGAAGAGGAAGAGGTCGTGCAACTGGAAGGACAAGAGCAAGGGGGAGAGGCACAGAAGCCCGGACAGAAAATGACGGAAGACAAGAAGAAGCCTCAGAAAGAACCAGAGGATATCACCTTCGCAATCGTATTGTGATGAGAAAGTAATGGATAAAGTCCCCGAAGGCAAAGACCATAATCTAATCATTAACCTATCAAAACATGCCATAACTGATGCTGAATGCAGCTTGATAAAAAAAAGGTTTAACATTTTGTTCGGAAAGACTCAGCGGAAACAAAGAAAGACATGTACAAATATATCCGCAAACTAAAATTAAAGAAATTCTTCACCAAATTACCAACAATCCCGGCTACAAATGTGACAACGTCCGAAATCTCAACATCAGAGGGAGAACAGTCATATACTATAGCAGAAATTCATGGCTTGAGAACTGCATATGAATTAGTCCTTGACATAAAGGAAACAACCAAATCAGACACTCAAGTCTTAGAAGAAATGGGAATTATCATGAATAGACATTGCAAAACCAACTTCAAGAGTCAATCAAAATTCTGTCCTGTACTTCATCCAGGCAATAAAGTGGACAGTTTCCATGATCTAGTGGTGGCAGAACTAGAATCCATGGAAAACACCAAACCCAGCCAACGAAGAGAAAATCTATCTCGTACTGAACGTCAAGCCTTGAAGTCATTACAAAACAAAAACCTGATTGAAATAAATCCAGCAGATAAGGCGGTAATACTGTTGTCTTGGACAAACAGGATTACATTAATGACACACTTCGCCATTGAACAATACAGAGAACTATCAGGTGCTGTCTTACAATCCAATCAATGATCTCACCATCGATCTATGAGAGAAAATTAGACACTGGCATTACGATGGTTTGCTTAATGATGAAGAGAAGAAATGCATTATGGTAGAGAATCTGGTGATACCCACAACATATTTTCTGCCAAAAGTGCACAAGACTCAAAAAAAAACAGGACGCCCAATAATATCCAGCTGTGGCACCCTTTATGAGAATGTTGCCTCTTATATCGATTATTTTCTTGCACCGATTGTTCCTACTATCAACTCCTATATCAAGGACACAGGGGATTTTCTGAGGATCTTACTGGGGGCCACCTGGCAACCAGATCATTTGTTAATAACAATTGATGTTGTTGCATTACATACGTCCATAGATCATGACATAGGGATGAAGGCAACCTTATACTTCTTAAGACAAAGACCAATAGTGGAATTCAAACATACTACCATGCTAATGGAAATGATTGAACTATGTCTGAAAAACAATGTCTTCCTATTCAACAAAAAGTTGTACTCTCAAAGCTGTGGCACTGCGATGGGAGTTTCTTTCTCTCCAAGCTATGCCAACCTCATGATGGGTTAGTGGGAGAAGAACATAGCTTGGAGAGAGGAAAACCATCAATATACTTCCAAATTAGCTCTTTGGCTATGATTCATCAATGATCTTTTTTAACTTTGGAGAGGAACTGAATCAGAATTCTTGGAATATATGAAAATCTTAAACAACAATGAGGTAGTATTGAAATTTACCCACAACATCAACGGCAAAGATATTTATATCTTGGATACTAAGGTATGTATTAAAAAGAACAAAATAAATATAACAGTCAATTGGAAGAAGACTGCCACCAACAGTGTCCTACATGGTTCAAGCTTTCATCCTCAATCCCTCAAAAAGAGCATCCCATATGGGGAATTTATTAGGATGAAAAGAAACTGCTCAGAACCAAACAATATGGAAATCAAATTCAAGGAAACCAAGAACCGCTTTCTCCAAAGAGGCTATAAACGTAGAGACATCTATCAGGGTGAACAAAAAGTAAGATAAAAAACTCGGGCAGAAACTCTGATAGATAACAGAGAACCTACAAACAAGAGAACAGTCGATGTATCAGATAGTACACCACAATTAATTTTGACCTACAGCGAAGAGAGCTTTAAAATCAAGCAAACTGTAAACAAGTATTGAAGTGTCCTCAAAAAAAAAACGGACATTGGCCACCTAGTGGGGGATCATCCCCTGATATCATACAGAAAGGCACCATCTTTGTCTGATACACTAGTTAACAGCCACTTTGAAATGAAAAAACAGGACTCATGGTTACAGTCAGACAAAAGGTATTTGTGAAATGCATGGTATTTAAGGCCTGTAAGATAGGACAAAACTTGAAATCAATTAAAGATCCTAAAGGGCATCAATTTGAGATCAAAGAGACCATAACGTGTGACACGACGTATGTGGTATATCTAATTGAGTGTCATTGTGGAAAAAGATACATTGGCAGCACAATCTGCCCACTCAAACAGAGGATACCTGAACACATACAAGCCACTCTTAATCAGGATATGTCATATGCTGTGGCAAAACATATGACCACCCACAGAGGCAAAACCTGGCTCGATATGAAATACTCTGGTCTGGCCACCAATAAGCCACATGAGGGGGGTGGAAATAGAACACTCAAGCTAAGATGCCTCGAATCAAAACTGCGGTACAAAAGGGGGTGGTGATGGACGGAGCATCTGAATCAATCAAACACTCACACCCAATCAAAAGATCTGGATTTAATCCATCAACGTTCTTTAGCCCACTCTCCCACCCCAGTTCAGACATGGCTATATACAAATCAGTCTGATCCTGTGCCTCATGGGAACAGTCCAGCCCGAACTGCCAAGCCATGTCTTCCCTGGACCGGAAACAAGCTTCAGAGGACCGGTTTCTGCCATTCCAGCCGCCTTCAGCCCGGCTTGCTTGAATCCAGTGGCAAAACTGATCATCAGGTCAAAAACAAAGACACCCAAAGGTCTAAATGGGGATGAGGAAATGTATGTTCACCTATGAAGAATCAAAGGGACATTTTCTGTGGACATTGACAATCTGTTTGAATCCAAAGAAATAAGATCATTTGGACTATATACCAATTGATGAAATTGGAACTGAAACTAGAATCTGAATCCACGAGATTGTCATTAATGAAATGTTAGTGTATGACTCTACTAGTAGTTCTTTTTTTTTTAGCACAAGATTCTTTTTTTATGACAACGTATTTGATTACTAATTGATCTCGAGGTTAGACTGATAAGTTTATTACAGATGCACTTAGCAGTTTTTTTAATAGACACGAAGTCCACAATAGGTCCAACAAGAAACAGTTGTATTGCCATGCGCATTCCAGGTGAGGAATGCGCATGCGCAGGATCTCGCGCATGCGCAGTTCCAAGAAGGCTTACAGACAAGGAAGATGACCCGGCGATAAGGTACGTTTTTAAAATCTTTATTTTAGCCTTTAATAATGTTAATATGGCGGACGGGAGGCGGCGGGCTGCGGGCAGGCGCCGCATAACGGAAATTTGCGGAGAGGCACAGAGATTGGTTCCCCTTACTCGACTTCCGCCCACTCCTAATCACGATCAGACCTGTTTGACTTAACAATGTAACAAATTGTTATATGAGCAACTTGAGATTTTAAATGCTGCCTTGAAATGCCTTGAAATGTTGTTATAAACATTTTGCGCGCTTAAAGAATTTGATCAATAAAGTAACAATGAAAACATGAACTACCAGTACCACAATGCCTCATAATGGGCAACAGTGGATACTAAGTATATAAAGTGGAAATAAAGAAGGGACTGTGTAAACTACCGTGACCAAGAACGTGAAGTTTGAAACGCATGGGAGGAGGAGAGCTTTTGTCCAAATAAAGAGCTGAATTGACCGAGGCGTGTGCCGCGTATTCATCAGTTGTCTATATATATAAGTATATATATCTATATTACCTACTGGCGGTCGCCAGTAGGTAGTTATAGTTAGGACCTAGCTACCATAGGAAATCCGCAACATTTTATTGGGAATAACTTTGGCGCCGGTTGAGGAATTTGAGTGTAATTTTCCAAAATTTAGGCCAGCTCCGCTCTGCTCCTTCCCTGAAAGTTTCGGAGGGATTTGTGAAGTGGGGGCCGAGAAAAAAGGGGGTCCCAAAATGTGTTTTCCCCATGTAAATTTTCATAGGACGAATAGACAAGGCTACAGCCCGAACCGCTGAACAGAATTACACCAAACTTTGCAAAATTTTAGGGACTGGTACACAGAAGTGCCTTTGCTATATTTGGAGAAAATTGCTCCAGTGGTTTTTTCGAAAATTAACTTCAAAAACACATATATATCTATAGGGGCGCTCCGAGCGCTCACCGGTACGCGTACCGGGGAGCGCACTCGGCGCACTACGGGAGTGCGCGAGCGGAAAGCTGATTGGCTCTCGGGTCTCTGTCAACATTCTAAACAGTCCGGAGAGTCTGCCATCTTGTGTCTCGGTAGAATCAAGACACAAGAGGTGAAAAGAAAAGGGGGAAATGATTAAAAGGGGGCAGGGTAGACACCCCTGACCCCCTAGGTTTTCTGAGGGGGGCCTAGAAGGACCCTGAAGGGCAAAAAAACATTTTTTTTCCTTTTAAATTCACGGGGTAAGCGCTGGGTGCGTTCCCATGTACGCTTCCCGATACGCGCACCCTGAGCGCACCACGGGGAAAAACAGTGTAAAAAATTAGAGTAAAAAAATAATTTTGAGTGCTTAGAGGTAGGGTAGCTCTGAAAAGAGCTGTTGTGTTATGTGGGTGTTTTTTGTACCTACAAGTAGGTACCGATGCAGAGTCTAAAATTCTAGAGGAAGACTCTATTCCCCTCATCTGTAAAATGTACACCATCTCTCCTATAGATGTCTTGCATGTTGTAACGCAAGTTTTGTCCCCTCATTCTCACTTCCCTTCAATCACCCTCACTCATCTTCAAACCCTCACTGTCATCAACTCACTCTCACTCACTCCACCTTCCATCTTCCTCACTCCACTAGCCTTACTCGCGCTCCCATTACTTTATCCTCCCTCACCCTCTTTCCCTCAATATCAATCCCCTTTTTTCACCTTGACTCATTTCTTTCCGTCACTCCCTGTCACTCTCCTTCGTTCACTCCACTTCAACTCACTCTTGTTTACAACTCACCTTCTCTCACTCCTCTTCTGACACTTGTTGCCTCTGTCACTTTCTCCCCTTCATTCACTCATTTCATTCATTCATATATTCAGTACACATTCTCAGAAAAAAAGAATTGCAAAATCTGTAAAGAATGTAGCTCTTTTTGGAGAATTGGAGTTAGTTCTTAAAAGATCTTTTTTTTCTTCTTCTTTTCTTTTTATATTTTTTTTAACTTTTTCATAACGATTTTATATTTTTTTTGTATTTTTTTCAGGGGAAAACCAAAACCAGGGATTCCAAAACTGCTCGACAGGAGAAAAAAAAAGGTGAAAAATTAGGGATGGAGAGGGCAGCGGTGTTCCTCT
Organism: Lissotriton helveticus; assembly: GCF_964261635.1. Lineage (NCBI taxonomy): Eukaryota > Metazoa > Chordata > Amphibia > Caudata > Salamandridae > Lissotriton > Lissotriton helveticus. Next base: position 1,190,379,849 of record NC_136071.1, on the reverse strand, counting down.
CTCTTCCGAGCAATCAGTTCAATACTCTGCTCCCCATAACAGAGCAGTTAATCGCAGTCCATGCATAGAATTTTGATGCGTGCAAACTGCGGCTGCACGTTCCGGATCATTCTTTCACCATCTCTTCCAGAAGCTGTTGCACCACCAGTCCAGGTGCTGGCCCCATCTCTCCGTGCATTCCGTGCCAGGTCCCTGACACTCTCCCGGGCATAGTTCTGGGGGTGCCTTCTTTGCACATGTCTAATCATGGTGGAGTTCCCAAAACTGTATTTTTTTCTGGGGTCACCACGTGAAAGATTTGTGTGGCATATCTTGCATTCCACCTGAGGAGCATTTACTTTCTTCTCACCTTCTGGAATGCTGAAAAACTTCCAGATGAAGTGCTCCTTAATTTTTGGTTGAGGAGGGTCCTCATGGAGAAACTCATCAGAGTCACTGCTGCTTGATGCTCTTGCAGCCATTCTTCCCAAACAATTGAAGTGGAGAAAAAGGGAACAGGTCTTGCTCTCTCCAAAGTGAAAGAGGTAGTGAAGGAAATGGGTGGGGTTTTCATTAATTGTAAAAAAAATGTTAACAACCAATGAAAAGTGTTATTTTAATGTCAAATGACTTGACGCGCTTACGTTACGCGCTCCAGAGTGCTTCCGGGGGCGCTTACGCGGCACGTACGTAGGCGCTTACGCAGCACGTACGTAGGCGCTTCCGGGGGCGCTTACGCAGCGCGCCTGCATGACATTTTGTTAGATTTTAGGAAATGGGTTTAAAGTTAAAGTACGGTTATTTAAAATCAAAAATACTACTTTTATAAGTATGCCACTGAATGTCTTGCATTATTATTTACTTTAAATACATACTTATATATTTTTTCGCACGCCGGTATAGCGCTCTCGCTACGTGTACGGGTGCGTTTACGGGTGCGCATACCCTGAGCGCTCTGAGGTAAAATGATAAAAAAAAAACACAGGAAAAATACATTGAAAAATTAATTTTAGAATTTTTTTTTAATAAAAAATATTATAATTAATAGTTATAAAAAACAGTTATTAAAAAAACGTAATAATTCACTTTAAAAATCGTAGGTTACAAACTCGTTATAGTAAGGAATTAGCTTTTAAAAAATCTTTAATATTCACTGAAAAAAACATAGGTTTCACACTCGTTATAGTTAGGAATTAGCATTTAAAAAACCTTTGAAATTCACTGAAAAAACCATAGGTTTCACACCAGTTATAGTTAGCTGAACATTTTACTCATACAAAACCATTGAAATTCCCACGTTATAGTTATTTGGACTCACTATAACTCGCGCGCCCGCAATCCACTGCTGATGATGTCACATATTACATCATTCATGACATGGTCAGTGACATCACTGATGACATCACTGATGACATCTCAAATGACATCACTGATGACATCTGCTTACTCCCTCTGACTGTCCCAGAGTGTCTCCAAGGGCTAGCTGATTAACATCCTGTTATTCAAAGACTCTGGCGACCAAAGTCTGTAATCATGCTCTTGTGTCTGGGTCATTGGTAGTGACGACATGTGCTTGCTCCATTGAAACCAGCGCATCCTTCTGCTGCAATGAGCAGAACCGACACATCACTGCTGATCGGTAACAGAATCGGTGCAATGCAGTGAGGGCCCCAGCAGCATCACCAGGACCACCACCACTTAAAAAGGATCGATGCATCCCTTCAACAAGTGTGGAAAAACCCACTGCATCAGATACATGTGCAGTGCAGAGACCAGTGCATCACCACCACCAGGAAAGGACAATCAACGCATCCCTTCGACAAGTGTGGAGAAACCCAGTGCTTCAGAATCTATACATCATGGAACCGACAACCATCTTTAAAAACCAGTGCATCACCTTCAACATGTGGAGAAAATCAATGCATCTCCTTGACTATGGGACTGACGCGGACTCATTCCTTTACTGCATCCTGCATCTCATGTTTGCAACCAAGGATTGAGGTACTTTTGCTCAGTGGGCCCTGCATGGGTCCTGTAACTGGCCTGCGCTCCTTTACGGTCTGCCTGATTCTTGATTTTGTCTCGGTCAAGCCCAACCCATTAACTCGAAAGTCTCTATTTGGTTCCAAGTGCTATTTTTGCATGTAATCTTTGGAAATTCATATCTCGACTTCTACTTATTGGATTATTGTTGTTTTGATCTTGTTTTATTTATAAAATCATAATCTATTTTTCTAAGTCTGTGTGGAGTCTTGTGGTGGCGTTTTCATTCTTTTACTAGTTTAGGACGCCCCCGCGCCGCACGGCCACCAGCTGCTGCGAGTGCCTCCCCGCCTGCCCTCTGCTCGGCCAGCCGCCGCGCTCACCTCGTGCTCGCCTCCTGCCTGCCTCTGTCCATCTGTGTTGGTGTTTTAACTGTTTTTGCATTTATCTTTTGTTTTCTGTATTTTTATCTTGTTTCCCCTCATTTTGCCTGTTTTTACCCCCGTCTCTTCCCTCCCCGCTCCCCGCTTCCCGCCACCGCCGCTAAACCCCGCCCCTTTTGCATTCTGTACCCTCCCCGCTCCCGCCTCCCAGCTGCTCCGCCCTCCCTCGCACTTGGCCATATATGGCGACCGTGCGCTCGCGCAGCGGGCGCGCCGATTGTGCGCCGAAGGCGCGCCAAAGGTAAGCCCGTCTGCGCCCGTCCGCGCCTGGACCGCGCCCAGTGCCAGGACCCCTGGCCCCCACCGACCCCAGCCCACCCGCCGGACGTACGACGCCGCCACCCTCATCGCACTCAACGCCGGCCGAAACCCGGTATGCTACCAAGCCACCCCGAGACGCACTCACGGACCCTTCAGCTGCCGCTCCTGCAAGTACACCTGCATCCGGACCTGCACCACACCCGCACCCACCAAGACCAAGACGGGCAACAACAGCAGCCACCTGAAGTGCATCCTGCTCAACACCCGCTCCATCCACAGACACGCCGTCAAGCTCTGGAACCTGCTCGACACCACAGACCCTGACGTCGCCTTCCTCACGGAAACCTGGATGAACGCCTCCTCAGCGCCCGACATCGCCATCGCCATCCCGGACGGCTACAAGATCATCCGGAGAGATCGCGTCAACCAGACAGGAGGAGGCATCACCATCATTCACAGGAACACCATCCGCATCACGACCAACACCGACGACACCATCGCACCCACCGAACACCTGCACTTCCAGATCCACGTCAACCCCAGGACCACCCTCAGAGGCACCCTCATCTACAGACCCCCGGGACCACGCACACAATTCAGCGAGGACATCGCCGACTTCATCAGCCCGCTCGCCCTCCCCTCGGCCGACTACGTCCTCCTCGGAGACCTCAACTTCCACCTGGAGAACAACGACGACCTCAACACCACCACCCTGCTGGAGAACCTCGCAAACCTGGGACTCAAGCAGCTGGTGACCACCCCCACCCACCTCGCCGGACACACACTCGATGCCGTCTTCTCATCCAGCAAAGACATCGCCTTCAGCCACGCCACTGGACTCCACTGGACTGACCACAGCTGCGTCCACTTCACCTTCAGAAGAACGACGATCCACCACCACCAGCAACAGGTTGCCCGAAGAAGCTGGAACAAGATCACAGCCGACCAGCTCGCCGCCTCCCTGGGTCAGCACCCGCCCGCCAGCTCAGCGAACCCCAGCCAGGCCGCCGACAACCTCACGAAGTGGATCAGCAACTGTGCGAACGAACTCGCCCCGTTGAGGACCCCGCCCAGCAGACCCGGCAGCAAGAAAACCCCATGGTTCACAGACGAACTCAAGACCTCCAAGAAAGACTGCCGAGCCCCCGAGAAAGTCTGGAGAAGGGAACCAACACCGGACAACATGACCACCCTCAAGCTCGCCACCCGAAAGCACCACCAACTGATCCGCGCCACCAAGAGAACTGCATTCCAGGACCGGCTGGACAACAACGCACACAACTGCAAGGAACTCTTCAACATCGTGAAAGAGCTCTCCAACCCCAGCGCCGGAAACAACGACATCACCCCATCGCAAGACCTCTGCAACTCCCTCGCCTCCTACTTCCACAACAAGATCACGGACATTCACAACAGCTTCAGCATTCAACCATCGCACACAACGACCGCAGCACCGCCGCCCACCACCACCCTGTGCGCCTGGACTCCGATCAGCACCGATGACACCGTCCGCATGATGAACTCCATCCACTCCGGATCTCCGACCGACCCCTGCCCTCACCACGTCTTCAACAAGGCCGACGCTGTCATCGCACCCCACCTGCGGGACATCATCAACACCTCCTTCGACACCGCCATCTTCCCAGAGGGCTGGAAACACGCCGAGCTCAGCGCTCTACTTAAGAAACCCACTGCGGACCCCACCGAACTCAAGAATTACCGCCCTATCTCGCTCCTCCCGTTCCCAGCCAAAGTCATCGAGAAGACTGTCAACAAACAGCTGGCCGCCTTCCTCGAGACGAATGGATCCCTCGACCCCTCACAGTCCGGCTTCCGTGCCAACCACAGCACCGAGACCGCCCTCATCGCTGCCACCGATGACATCCGAGCCCTGATGGACAACGGGGAAACAGCGGCCCTCATCCTCCTAGACCTCTCCGCGGCTTTCGACACTGTCTGCCACCGCACCCTAGTGCAGCGCCTCAGCAACGTCGGAATTCAGGGGAAGGCACTGGAATGGATCGTCTCCTTCCTCAACGGAAGAACACAGAGAGTCCTTCTACCACCGTACAAGTCAGAGGCCACCGGAGTCATCTGCGGCGTCCCTCAAGGTTCCTCCCTGAGCCCCACCCTCTTCAACATCTTCATGAGCCCCCTCGCGACCATCGCACGCCAACACAGCCTGAACATCATCTCCTACGCCGATGACACCCAGCTGATCCTCTCCCTGACCAACGACCCCGCCGCCGCCAGAGCCAACCTTCACGAAGGGATGAAAGATGTAGCCGAGTGGATGACGACCAGCCGCCTGAAACTGAACTCAGACAAGACGGAAGTCCTCATCCTGGGTTCCTTGCCCTCCGCCTGGGACGACTCCTGGTGGCCCCCCGCCCTGGGCAGCGCACCCAAACCAACAGACCACGCACGCAACCTGGGCTTCATCCTGGACTCCTCCCTCTCCATGACCAGGCAAGTCAACGCCGTCTCCTCGTCATGCTTCAACATCCTGCGCATGCTACGGAAGATCTTCCGGTGGATCCCCACCGAAACCAGGAAGACGGTCACCCAGGCCCTCGTCACCAGCCGACTGGACTACGGCAACGCCCTCTACGCCGGAACCACCGCCAAGCTCCAGAAGAGACTCCAGCGGATCCAGAACGCCTCAGCCAGACTCATCCTCGACATCCCCCGACGCAGCCACATATCCGGACATCTGAGAGACCTGCACTGGCTCCCCGTCAACAAGAGAATCACCTTCCGTCTCCTCACCCACGCACACAAAGCCCTGCACAATCAAGGCCCGAGCTACCTCAACAACCGCATCAACTTCTACACTCCTAAACGCCACCTCCGATCAGCCAGTCACGCCCTCGCCGCCGTCCCCCGCATCCGAAGAACGACAACAGGAGGAAGATCCTTCTCCTACCTGGCCGCCAAGACCTGGAACTCCCTCCCGACCGACCTGCGCCTGACCCAAGACCACCTCTCCTTCAGGAAGAAGCTCAAGACCTGGCTGTTCGAGCAGTAGCAGCACCCCCCCCCCCTCCCAAGCGCCTTGAGACCCTCCGGGTGAGTAGTGCGCTCTACAAATGTCAGTGATTGATTGATTGATTACTGTTATTGTATTTTACAAATACTTAGCACATTGCCTCTTAAGTTAAGCCTGACTGCTCTGTGCCAGAGGTTGAGCACATGTTAATATAAAGTGTGTATCTGACTTACCCTGACTGACGTTGTGCTTGGACAGGGTGAATACTCTTCCACCCAGGAACTCAATCACTCTGGAAATATATTTACTCCTGCCTTCGACATAAGTCAACCACTGAATCTGTAAATCTTTCAGGGATGGGAATGGGTCAGAGATGCGTTCCTGATTACCCATTGACAAATGTGCAAGTGTGTGTGTGTGTGTGTACAAACATACAGGCTATTCCCTTCCTGTAAGGTTCCATCCCCACTCACCTCACACCCATCGTAGTAGATTTACTTCAATGAAAAGGGCTTTACCCTCATAACAAGCATTGGTAGAGCCGATCAATCTTGCTTTGCTTCTACCAACATCAAGGAAAATAAAACATACAATGCAATCATGAAGCATATGGGTCTTGGAGTGCTGTGTGGAAGCTGACAAGGGCTCCACAAAGTGAAAAACTGGGTCCCATATACTATCATTCTATAACTCAGCCAGGATGCTAGTTTTCAAATTATGATCGCTGCATCTTTGTGAGGCTTTCTAGGAGGGAAGAAGGCCAGAGAGCCAGTTTCCCCAAGCATGATTTCCAGCCCTTCCAGCATCCATTTCTGTGGTGTAACATGATTGAATCTGAGCCGTTGTTAAAAGGCAACACATGCTCTCAAAGGTACATCTTGCACAGCAAACATTTGTTAAGGAAGAACATAATGACCTTTGCTTTGCAACCACTTGTTCCTGCTTGTAACAGAGCTGCTGGAAGAACAGTAGCTCTGTTATAAGCTGGAACAAGTGGTGTTAAACACCTTTTAAAGCTGCATCTAACCTGCCTATCCAAGGCTCCTCATCTCACTTCTGTGAGGAAGCAATCAGGAGTCTGTAAATGTTTATTAACTAATTTATAGGTTTTCAAATATAGTTATGTAATTAAGATCATGTGATGATCCAGAAACAAAGGCGACCCACAGGTGCAAGTTTCTGACTTCTTGGAAGGTACTGACACTACTTTCAAATAGACGCAGTAAGCTGATCATGCATGTAGAAGAGTAGGATCTGCTTCTTATGGTTCCCTCCACTTTTTGCTGAAGCAGCACTACTTTTGACTGACTGGGATCCTGCTATCCAGGACCACAGTCAAGCTGCTTTCTCTTCTAAATTGATTGCATGTACTTTAAGCACCCTCCAGATTGGATTCTGGGGTAAACTTATGAGTCCCTGGTACATGGTATATATACTATGTACCCAGGGCATAGGTACCCCAGAGGCCTCTCAGGGGCTGCAGCAGGTATTATGCCACCCCTGAGGGACCATTCAAACTGACACCAAAGGTCTGCTACTACAGGCTGTGTAAGGTGGTGCATGCACCCATGACTTAGATATAGGTTAACTATATCTATTCTAAATCACTGCACATATGAACCTATCAGTCACCCCAATGGCAGGCCTTATCAATCCTGAAGGCAGGGTGCTGGGTTTCATATGAGAGGGTGCACCTGCATGAACAGAGCCCCTCTGCAGCCTTCGGAACCTTTGTTCCAGGGTTGTTTGTGATGCAGCCAACCATATATATTTAAGTGCATTATAATCTTGCGGTGAATGCTAACTTTAAAATGACTGCTTAGAAACATGTCGTGTTTGGTGTCAATCACCTTGGAATCATACCCCCCCACCAGTAACTGGCGGGGGAGGTATGATTCCACCCTTCTAGAACCACAACTGTGGGTCACTGGGCTACCCGGTACCAGCTTTCTCGACCTGGGTATCACAAAATGGATGCTGCCAGCCACAGACATGAGTCTGCCCTCCTGCTGCTGAGTCAAGCTCATGCAGGGGAAGGCTTCCAGACAGGATTTAGTGTATTGGGGCTGGGTGGGTGCACTGTGTGAGTGCTTTGAAGTGTGCACTGGGGGCACATTTGGTGTCCCTGTGTATAGTCCAGTTCAAACGATTAGCTCCTGCTCTGGTGTGAAACTAGACAAAGGACATGGGTGTAGTCACCCCTCTGTCCTGAACCTCCTATAGGTGGATCACCAGAGTTTGTCCCTCCCCTTCCTTGGGTATAAAGTAGGAATTCTGACTACAGGACATTAGATTTTACCTGGACTAAACTCTGCTACAGAAACCAAGTACATCGATGATCTGCACAATGCTGGATGACTGAAGAATCTCCCTTGGAGTAAAGGAGTTACTCCCCTGCAGCAGCAGGCACCTAAACACATCTGACCAGTTTGCATCTCCCAAGCTCCTGAGGACTCTGAAGATTTTTACAACACAGGAGGTGGGTTCCCGAGGTCTCTGAGGTTGATCTGCTCTCTCTGAGATCAGTATCCCTGTGGTGACAGTGCAACCTGAACCCCTGTGTACTTTGTACTTTTGCAGCAGCATAGGCTTTTCGGCTATCCCTGAGCCTGTGCTGTGGGCTACTTGTAGTCCTGACCCGAGCAGTATTTCCACTGAAGATTTCTGGCCTACAATCCACAAGTGTTCTGTGGGCTGGTATTTTGTGATTCAGCTCGAGGTCCCTTTGCGAGCCCTGGTCCATTGGCCAGTGGGTCCCAGTGAAGGTAACTTTAACTTTCCATGGGCTTTCCTGGTTGCTCCAAGCAATGTTCTCAACACTACATATTTCACTAACAGAAGTACAAATCTAAAAGACTAACGTATGGGGCTAATTATCTTCGAAAGCCACCTTCACGATAGGAAAGATCTGTTTGCCGTCCACCGATTCTCTAGTCTGGACAATAGTACACCTGCAAACAATTTTTATATGTTGTCTTGGAGGCTAATCAGTTAAAAATTTGCCAGACTACTTCTGCCATTTTTATAGAAAAGAGGAACAATGTCATCTTCTAACCATGATGCAGGCTCTGGTGCTCCACTCAGGATTGCATTACTCAAGAATGAATATAACAACTCCTTCAATATAAGGGGCTCAAGACGCTCAGTCTCGATTGTGTGAATTCAACAGCTGGAAGCAACCTCTGGAGCAAAATTTATTAATGAAATGAGGGATTACCATACAGCCTCTGTGATTCAGACCTTATATAGCTACCTTCCCTGAGGCAAACATGTGGAAGATACGTTGGTCCCTTTTTAGGTTTCGAAACCTGGCGAGGGGCGAAGCCCCTCCCAGATCGAAATCTATTGTTTTCAATAGTGAGGTTAGGACAGCCTCTGTTTCCAATTGGCTAGCTCCATAAATGGAGACTAGCCATTGGGAGACAGAGGCTGTCAATCGCGCTTTCTCACGAAAACGCGATTCGGGGGCGTTTCTGGTGCTTTTTTTAAGCCCCGCCCCTTTGTCCCGGGCCGCGCTGCGATTGGCTGCCGGCCCGGGACACCCCCGTGACGTCATTCCCGGGCCGCGCTGTGATTGGCTGCCGGCCCGGGACACCCCCGTGACGTCAGCCAATCACAGCGCGGCCGGGACCTGACTTGTTCTTGTTAGTTTTTGGAAGCGGTGGTAAATAAAGCCTCTGTTCCTGATTGGGCCCAGCGTTGTCACATGACCCGTATTATCGTCTGCACGCCTCACGGCGGTGCTGAGCCTTAGCCTGGATTCCTCACCAGATTGTTGGCGCAGATGGCGTACTTGTAATTAATAATAATAAAACATTTTTTTTTTTAAAACGTTGAGGCTGGTGGAAACAGAGTTTTATGTGCGTTGCGGTGTTTTTCGCGGTGCCTGGTGTGTAGTTCGAGTGGAGTTCTGGATGCCGATGTCTGGAGGGGTGGGGTTTACTGACAGCCACTGAGAGCGTGTGCTGTGACGGTAGCCGGCAACATGGCGGAGAGCTGCGCCTGGCTGCTGGTGCTCAGCTCAGTCTTTCTCTGCAACCTCTTTAAAATCCTGCTCCCCTCTTTTTCCTCTATAGTAAGTAGAACCGGACGGGGGAGCTAGTATGCTGAAAGACTTATATGGTCCCGGGGACTGGGTCATTTTGTGCGGAAGCAAAGGTGGCTTCAGCTGGGTATTTATTGATACCTGTTAGTGCCAGTTCTTTGTATGATGGAAACGCAAAGTGCAAGCGCCGTACCCCTCCATTTCCCGATCTTACTGCCATTCAGAGTCATATTCCGAATTAAATAATAAAAAAAAAGCATTCACACGATGTTTCAAGGGATTATCTCCGTGCAGCGTAAACCCATGCTGAACAAAAGGGCTGGTGGTGCAACAGAGTAATTGATCAGGCAGGTTACCACAGCACTATAAATGTCTTTTTTTCAGTCCAGTAAAGAACATTTAGGGTTATGTGATGGACGTTTCTTATTTCCACATCGCAAACTGAGTGGGGAAATGGATTTAACACGTGGTAGGTTCCCTTTCTTTGACACGGTTGATGTTTTGTAAATTTACCATAAAATGGCGTCCCATTTGTGCCAGATTTGACATTTACTTTTGCCATTAAGTAGTCTTTGTATAGTGCTGAACCCGCGTGTTTGCGATACATAATCTGCGAAAATAAATCATTTTTTTGCTGTGGTTGGTAATACTGGTAAACATGTAATATACAAACTGCTGTCTTTCTGGTTCGTGACAAACAACATACACAGACATATCCATATTACGAGCAGACGCCCGTTTTCCCGATCGTCCTAATTGGGTGGTAAACTATAAATCTTTCGCAAAGCGGAACGGGGGCGTTGTGGTTCTGAAAGAGGGCCCTGTTCATATCTTCCCTGAAACGAGCTGTGCTAGGTGTTTTTAAAGAGAAGTGCGGGCATTGACAAGTGGCCAACCTCAAGGAGTATAAAATCCTTCTCTGACCAGGGTTGCAACTGAAAATCTAAATTTTAACGTACCCATCCTTCATTAAGAGAGATATATTTTTAGTAGCCAAATATGCTGATATGTAAATATATTGTGCTTTATTTGGGGTTGGTCTTCTAATCCAATGGCAGCCATGTGCTAGTGTAAATTTTACGACATTCGTTTATGAAAACCTAAAATGTCTTTAATTTCTTATCAGGGATTAAGAAGTGCTCGAAAATGAGGTAATTTATTCATTTGAGACCAAATCCATACACAGCAGAGAGTGGGAGTAATAATGAGCATTATTCTACCAAAATGCTCTTTGACTTAACTTCTCTTTGGCCTTTTTGTTTTCTTGTTAAAGATGCAGCAATCTTTTGCAGGCAGGTACATCTCTGACACTTCCTAGTTGTAGCATGTGACATAAAACTTGCAGACCCCCAGTTGTCCAGTCTAGGTACTATGAAACTGCTTTGCTGTGTTAACATATTGGATTATAATGACCCAGTACAGCAATTAAATGCATATTTAAAGGATAGCACGTTGTTCGTAAGATGTCATGAACTTTTTAAAGGTCTGTGTCCTTGGAGCAAAGTGATAAGTCATGTGTTGGAGATGAGAAATCTAGAGTAGTTCAGCACAAGGAAGACCGTATTAGATTTATATGACACTTGAAAGGAATTAATGTGTTAGATTCTTGTAAGTGACCTCACCAGTGCTGAAGGAGTAGAATGTTATGGTGCATTGAATTGATTTAACATTCAGGTAATATTAACATTGTATAATCCCACAATCTTTGAAGAGAGACCCGTGTGCCCCATAACACTGCAGGAGGTAAGGCTGAATTGGCCCTGGTCTCCCTTAATTTTGAAAAGACATTTGAAACAATAGAGTGGGGATATTTAATGGCCGTGCTCCGAGGCATGAGGTTCAGGCCCAATTTTTGTGCTTGGATACAACTCCTGTATACTGGACCCTCGGAGGGGGAGTGGTGACCTCTCTGACCTGTAGATGGTCAGTAGAGGAACCTAGTAAGAGGGGTCCTCTTTTGCCTCTTCTTTTGTACTAGAAAGCAAGCCTTTTGTTCTATTGTTGCATAGAGAAATGAAGCCTTGGGTGATGCGGGTGGGTGGTTCCACTCATTTTTAGGTTTCGACTTTTGGCGAGGGGCGAAGCCCCTCCCAGTCGAAATCTTTTGTCTTTAGTAGTGAGGCTAGGACAGCCTCTGTTTCCAATTGGCTAGCTCCATAAATGGAGGCTAGCCATTGGGAGGCAGAGGCTGTCAATCGCGCTTTCTCTCGAAAACGCGATTCGGGGGCGTTTCTGGTGCTTTTTTTAAGCCCCGCCCCTTTGTCCCGGGCCGCGCTGCGATTGGCTGCCGGCCCGGGACACCCCCGTGACGTCATTCCCGGGCCGCGCTGTGATTGGCTGCCGCCCGGGACACCCCCGTGACGTCAGCCAATCACAGCGCGGCCCGGGACCTGACTTGTTTTTATCTGTTTCCCGGTTCCTTTACCAGCCTCTCTGTCCAATTCCACGGCCGTGCAGCTTTACTGCTGCATGGCCAATGCTTGTTTTTATCTGTTTCCCGGTTCCTTTACCAGCCTCTCTGTCCAATTCCACGGCCGTGCAGCTTTACTGCTGCATGGCCAGTGCTTGTTTTTATCTGTTTCCCGGTTCCTTTACCAGCCCCTCTGTCCGATTCCTTGAGAGGTCTGAGGAACCCCTTCCTGCGCAACATCCTGTCAGTGACGAAAAAAGAAAGGGAAAAAAAGTTACGAATGATGCGTAATCAAACACGACTCCTAAACATTATAGGACAGTTTGAAACAGCACTGCCCGACTCATCGAGAGGGTACAGGCGTTCAGAGTTGCCCCAACTTGTCGAGAAGTTTTGCGTGGGGTTAGAGTTGGGCGGTTTTCCATGAAGCTCTGTTTTGTAGTGCGTCATGCTTAGTTCGTTGGTGTTGTGGGCTGCAGTCGTGTGCTCTTAGCCGTTCTCCAGGCAGCGTTTGCCCCTCCGCCCTGCCCCGCAGGTAGGTGTGTGTGTGCGTTTTTACTAGCTCCTCTTCTTTTGTTATCTCTGTTCGTGTCTTCTTATTCCAGTTTTTAGTTCTCCGACTCATATCATTTTCTTCATTTTGTTAAAAAATAAAAACCGCAATGCCGCCCTTTGATTTGAGATCATTGTGCCTTCACATATTTCCTTCCTTTGGGATTTCCACTGGGCCTTTATTTATTTTACTTCTAAGGATGTGTCCTTTGCTCAATGTATGTTCGTGTTATCAGTGTTCAGAGTGGAGCAAAATTATTCAAATTGTTAGTTTTAAATATAAGCTTTTGGTTTAAACAGCCGTCAACTTAATTTTGACCTGTATGTGTCATATTTAAATGAAATCATTCATTCAAAAACCGTGTGTAGAGGTTCTGAGATGGATGGTAATTTGGGTGTGCTTATTTTTGCACGTTTGTCTGTGCGGATTATGATCAACTGACGCCTTAAATGTTGTTTATTTTTACACGAAGTGCCACTTTATAGTTCAGTAGTCCAACTGTTGCAGTGTAACTGAAGTGCATTGTGATGCAGAATGTCATAACTGTGCAGTGTGTGATGCAGTGCCGTGGGCTCGGGTTAATGACCCCCGCCGTGTGGTGCAGGGTAACCGAAACAATGGTGTGATGTACTGTAGGGCTGTGTATCTGTGCGACATGATGCAGTGTAGTGCAGAGGCGTTTCATGTTTATGCAGTGTGATGCAGTGCAACGAAGTAGCATTGTTTATCTGTGCCCTCTGATGCAGTGCCGCTGAAACGCCGTTGTACATCTGTACATTATGGTGCAGTGTAGTTCAGAAGTGTCCTATAGCTATGCAGTGTGACGAAGCAGTATGGCATAGCTGCAGATGGATGCAGTGCCTCAAGCAGTCGTGTATAACTGCGTAACGTGATGTATGCACTGCACCAGCGGATCATATCTATGCAGCGTGGTGTACTGTACGTGAATCAGTATTTATTAGCTGCACTCCGTTGCAGTACCACCAAAGTAATACTGTATATATGTGCAGTGTGATGAAATATACCCTTCTCTGAGGTATGAAATGTAACACGAGTGGTGTTCTTGATAGTGAAATTGGTCGCAGTGTAATCAAAGATTTCTCGTCCATCTGCCTGGAGTGATGTAGTGTGAGGGAAGCAGTATTGTGTATCCTGTGGTGGAATGCAATATAACCACCACAGTATTGTACATCTGTGCAGTGACAGTTATTGTAACTGATGCGATGTTGCACAGTGTGTCCCTGCAGTGTGCTGTATGGTGGTACTTGTTTAGTAAAAACAATAGTAGTAATACAAAAAAATGTTTATTGATATCACTTGACTGCAGTGTAACAGGAACAGTATTGTACATCTGTGCAGTGAGCCGTACTGTAACACATGTGATATTACACTGTATATCCCTGCAGTGTGATGGATGTTACTAGTTTAATCAATGCACCCTAAATGCATTATAAATAAACCAAAAAACATGCATATTGATGCAGTGAGACCAAGGTAGTGCAGTATATCTGGGCACTTTGGTACAGTGTATCTGGAATAGTATTGTTCATCTGCGCAGGAAGACTAAAGAAGTGCAGTATATCTGGGCCCTTTGATACAGTGTATCTCAAATAGCATTGTACATCTGTGCAGTGAGACTAAAGTAGTGCAGTATATCTGGGCACTTTGATACAGTGTATCTCAAATAGCATTGTACATCTGTGCAGTGAGACTAAAGTAGTGCAGTATATCCGGGCATTCTGATACAGTGTTTCTGGAATAGCGTTGTACATCTGTGCATTGAGACTAAAGTAATGCAGTATATCTGGGCACTTTGATACAGTGTAGCTGGAATAGTATTGTCCATCTGCACAGGGAGACTAAAGTAGTGCAGTATATCTGTGTACTTTGATAAAGTGTAGCTGGAATAGTATTGTCCATCTGCGCAGGGAGACTAAAGTAGTGCAGTACATCTGTGCACTTTGATACAGTGTATCTGGAATAGCATTGTACATCTGTGCAGTGAGACTAAAGTAGTGCAGTATATCTGTGTACTTTGATACAGTGTATCTGGAATAGTATTGTACATCTGTGCAGTGAGACTAAAGCAGTGCAGTATATCTGTGCACTCTGATACAGTGTATCTGGAATAGTATTGTACACACAACCACACACACACAACCACACACACACACACACACACACAACACACACAGCCACACACACACACAACCACACACACACACACAACCTCACACACAGCCACACACACACACAACCTCACACACAACCACACACACAACCACACCATCAGTGCACACTTTCACCAGACACAGACACCATCAGTCGTCCGTGCACACTTTCACCGGGCACAAATACCACCAGCCGTCAGTGCACGCTTTCACCGGGCACAAACACCACCAGCCGTCAGTGCACGCTTCCACCAGGCACACGCTACCAGACGTCAGTGCACGATTTCACCAGGCACACACACACCACCAGCCGTCAGTGGACACTTTTACCAGGCACCCACACACCACCAGCAGTCAGTGCACGCTTTCACCAGGCACACACGCTCCACCAGCCGTCAGTGCATGCTTTCACCAGGCACACACTACCAGCCGTCAGTGCACGCTTCCACCAGGCACACGCAACACCAGCCAGCAGTACACACTTCCACCAAGCACCCACACCACCAGCCATCAGTGCACAATTTCTACAGGCACACACACCACCAGCAATCAGTGCACACATCAATTGTTAAGGCATCTACAATTAACTATTGTAGCAATCGCAGTATGGCACACTTTACTTTTAAACATATTAATCTAAAGCGCAGCATGCCACCATTGCTACAAAAACAAATACACATTTTTTTGGGCCTACAATTTATAGAATTTTGTTGCAATTGGTGTTGCAATATTTAGCAATGCCAATAGCTCAAACTTAATTAATGCGAGACCTATTGCATTGCAAATGCTTGTTAATCATGTAGGCAAAACCTAATGCATTTCTCAATGCTTGTTTTATCTGTTTTCAAAACCGACACATAAATACAAATTTTGTCTTTTACAATGCCAATAGCTCTAACTTCTCCAAAGGCGAAACCGTTGCATTGTAAATGCTTGTTCTAGTTGTTGCAAGTAATTCCAGCTATCCAGCATATTCCCACCCATCTTTGGATGTACTCACTATACTTTTAAAAATGTGCTTTACAGTTTTAATTTGATCTCAAGTAGTACCTAATTGCTGCAAAGTGGTGTGTACAAGCCTTTACTTACTGTTGAACCAATGGTGTCTTACACAATTATGTAATGTCTTTGCCAGAGCTGGCTTAGATATGAGCAGGGCTTTGTGCTTCACAAATGCTTCAGTCAAGTCAGTGTGTGTTGGCGGAACACTTCACTGATAGTTTCCGCTGAAAATAGCAGTAAACATGCAATTTTTGATCCGTGAAATCGTGGGACCAGATTCAACATTATCTGCCTTGAGTTCACATGGCTGTTCGCTACCAGGAGACTG
Source organism: Lissotriton helveticus (assembly GCF_964261635.1). Lineage (NCBI taxonomy): Eukaryota > Metazoa > Chordata > Amphibia > Caudata > Salamandridae > Lissotriton > Lissotriton helveticus. The sequence continues at coordinate 1,190,363,685 of NC_136071.1, read as the reverse complement.
CTGTGTGCAAAACTAAAGTGTAGGGTTTTTAGGCTACTTAATTACTCAGGGGAGAGAAAAAAAGAATTGTGGTCACTTTCCAGACCACGCTCAGCTTTCATATCTAGTGTGGACCTGGGAGGAACTCACTGCATTTCACTTAGTGGCATTCCATGAAGTTACTTGAAACTCTGTAAGATCCTTTGGGGTTCCTCAAGTGGACAGAAAATGCATGTTGTACAGAGATGTACTGCCGGTAGCATGTCCCTCAATGAACGAACAACACAACGTGGAACGTAAGCGCATTGCCATTTTATTTTATCTAGCCTACTCCTGCTATTTTATCCTGGCTCTGTCCTGCTCCATCCAATCCATCCCATCTGATCACTTTTCTTAATAATCGCCCCTTTTCTTTATTTATTACTTTCTGATTTTCTCTGTGTGTATTTACCTTTCTGTGTGTGTTTTTTGTGACTTTTTGTACTTTGTTTTTCTTTTCTTTTCCTGACCTGTCCTCTCTATCCTCTCAGTCCTCTTGTTTCCCTTTCTATCCCAGTCTGACTCTCTCCCAATCTAGACACAAATGGAAGAAGCTGGCAGCATCCCCGGGCAACACCAATGGCGAGAGTGCAGAGCTGCCCTATTTCTGGTGAGGCAGAGGTGGCTGTGCTCATCTTTAGGGTTCAGTACCACCTTCCCCCTATGATGGGAGCAGGCCCCAGAAGGAACGCGCTGTTTGGGAGTATGAGGGTCTCTGGGGGGAGTGCAGCACCGTATGCACAGTACCACCAGCCTCATGCGCACCCATCAGCAGCTGACACACCACTGGGCGGACATCCTGACAGGGAACAGAAACTGCTCGACCTATTAGGCATCCACAAAAGGTGATGCTACGGCAGCGCAAGGGGCTTATAAATCTGCGCCACAATGCTTAGACTAACTTTAAAACGTTTTCCACCTTGTCTGTGTGCAGTACGAAGCAGCACACATGCAAAGTTGGAAAAGAAGAGAGAAATAAAAACATTTCTCCGTGATAGCGCCTGGTTGAAGTGGGCGCTATTTTTTGATGCAAAATTCTGTCCACTTTTTTAGTGCATAGGGTTTTGCGTAAAAAACTTAGGGGGTCATTTGGATAGCAGGCGGATCGCCACCGCCCATATGGCGGTGGCGGTCCACCCGCTAAAAACCTCCGCCCGCTTAGGATTTCCCCCACCACATTACCATGGCGGGGGGACCCCGGCGGACAGAAAGACCGTCTGCCAGTTTTCCGCCCGGTCGCAGAGTCGACCGGGCAGAAAAGTTGCTAACATGGTGGCTGGTAGACACCGCCATCCATATTAGCATATGTGCTGGGTTGTGCCTATTTGTGGCGGCAACGCCGCCACGGAAAGGCAGGTGGTTTTTGCCATTGGGAGCCCATAGCGGACCCCAGGGATTTTGGGGGGTGCACATGGGGTGTACCTATGGTACTGCAAACAAAAAATGTAAGGAGGGTCAAAGGAGATATATTTAAAGACCTATCATTTCATCTCCTACAACAACATCTGATACACAAAAGAAAATGATAGGTCTATAGTGCGTGATTGTACAAGTGACTGTGAGGTCAGGCTAAAGTAAATGTAGGAGTAACAGTAGGCTGAGATATTCCCAGCCGACCACCCATATTTTGGCGGAGTCTCCTCATATGGGATATATTGTCATAACATCCAAGTGTGCCGCCCAAACCATCAGCTGATGGTGCGGAATTGGATGAAGAGATATACACTCAAGCCAAACTGATACTCAAAAGATGTTACTTAAGGTGTGTGTGCAGTGCTGTGGTGAAAAAGTTAAAATTAACGACTCAGACAAAAAACATATTTATTCAGAACTGTCTGAGTGTCAATATTAAAAACACGCCAGGTAGTTGAAACTTATGACTACACTATGGCAGTGTGATGAAATATACCCTTCTCTGAGGTATGAAATGTAACACGAGTGGTGTTCTTGATAGTGAAATTGGTCGCAGTGTAATCAAAGATTTCTCGTCCATCTGCCTGGAGTGATGTAGTGTGAGGGAAGCAGTATTGTGTATCCTGTGGTGGAATGCAATATAACCACCACAGTATTGTACATCTGTGCAGTGACAGTTATTGTAACTGATGCGATGTTGCACAGTGTGTCCCTGCAGTGTGCTGTATGGTGGTACTTGTTTAGTAAAAACAATAGTAGTAATACAAAAAAATGTTTATTGATATCACTTGACTGCAGTGTAACAGGAACAGTATTGTACATCTGTGCAGTGAGCCGTACTGTAACACATGTGATATTACACTGTATATCCCTGCAGTGTGATGGATGTTACTAGTTTAATCAATGCACCCTAAATGCATTATAAATAAACCAAAAAACATGCATATTGATGCAGTGAGACCAAGGTAGTGCAGTATATCTGGGCACTTTGGTACAGTGTATCTGGAATAGTATTGTTCATCTGCGCAGGAAGACTAAAGAAGTGCAGTATATCTGGGCCCTTTGATACAGTGTATCTCAAATAGCATTGTACATCTGTGCAGTGAGACTAAAGTAGTGCAGTATATCTGGGCACTTTGATACAGTGTATCTCAAATAGCATTGTACATCTGTGCAGTGAGACTAAAGTAGTGCAGTATATCCGGGCATTCTGATACAGTGTTTCTGGAATAGCGTTGTACATCTGTGCATTGAGACTAAAGTAATGCAGTATATCTGGGCACTTTGATACAGTGTAGCTGGAATAGTATTGTCCATCTGCACAGGGAGACTAAAGTAGTGCAGTATATCTGTGTACTTTGATAAAGTGTAGCTGGAATAGTATTGTCCATCTGCGCAGGGAGACTAAAGTAGTGCAGTACATCTGTGCACTTTGATACAGTGTATCTGGAATAGCATTGTACATCTGTGCAGTGAGACTAAAGTAGTGCAGTATATCTGTGTACTTTGATACAGTGTATCTGGAATAGTATTGTACATCTGTGCAGTGAGACTAAAGCAGTGCAGTATATCTGTGCACTCTGATACAGTGTATCTGGAATAGTATTGTACACACAACCACACACACACAACCACACACACACACACACACACACAACACACACAGCCACACACACACACAACCACACACACACACACAACCTCACACACAGCCACACACACACACAACCTCACACACAACCACACACACAACCACACCATCAGTGCACACTTTCACCAGACACAGACACCATCAGTCGTCCGTGCACACTTTCACCGGGCACAAATACCACCAGCCGTCAGTGCACGCTTTCACCGGGCACAAACACCACCAGCCGTCAGTGCACGCTTCCACCAGGCACACGCTACCAGACGTCAGTGCACGATTTCACCAGGCACACACACACCACCAGCCGTCAGTGGACACTTTTACCAGGCACCCACACACCACCAGCAGTCAGTGCACGCTTTCACCAGGCACACACGCTCCACCAGCCGTCAGTGCATGCTTTCACCAGGCACACACTACCAGCCGTCAGTGCACGCTTCCACCAGGCACACGCAACACCAGCCAGCAGTACACACTTCCACCAAGCACCCACACCACCAGCCATCAGTGCACAATTTCTACAGGCACACACACCACCAGCAATCAGTGCACACATCAATTGTTAAGGCATCTACAATTAACTATTGTAGCAATCGCAGTATGGCACACTTTACTTTTAAACATATTAATCTAAAGCGCAGCATGCCACCATTGCTACAAAAACAAATACACATTTTTTTGGGCCTACAATTTATAGAATTTTGTTGCAATTGGTGTTGCAATATTTAGCAATGCCAATAGCTCAAACTTAATTAATGCGAGACCTATTGCATTGCAAATGCTTGTTAATCATGTAGGCAAAACCTAATGCATTTCTCAATGCTTGTTTTATCTGTTTTCAAAACCGACACATAAATACAAATTTTGTCTTTTACAATGCCAATAGCTCTAACTTCTCCAAAGGCGAAACCGTTGCATTGTAAATGCTTGTTCTAGTTGTTGCAAGTAATTCCAGCTATCCAGCATATTCCCACCCATCTTTGGATGTACTCACTATACTTTTAAAAATGTGCTTTACAGTTTTAATTTGATCTCAAGTAGTACCTAATTGCTGCAAAGTGGTGTGTACAAGCCTTTACTTACTGTTGAACCAATGGTGTCTTACACAATTATGTAATGTCTTTGCCAGAGCTGGCTTAGATATGAGCAGGGCTTTGTGCTTCACAAATGCTTCAGTCAAGTCAGTGTGTGTTGGCGGAACACTTCACTGATAGTTTCCGCTGAAAATAGCAGTAAACATGCAATTTTTGATCCGTGAAATCGTGGGACCAGATTCAAAATTCTCTGCCTTGAGTTTACATGGCTGTTCGCTACCAGGAGACTGCTGTGTGTAAAACTAAAGTGTAGGGTTTTTAGGCTACTTAATTACTCAGGGGAGAGAAAAAAAGAATTGTGGTCACTTTCCAGACCACGCTCAGCTTTCATATCTAGTGTGGACCTGGGAGGAACTCACTGCATTTCACTTAGTGGCATTCCATGAAGTTACTTGAAACTCTGTAAGATCCTTTGGGGTTCCTCAAGTGGACAGAAAATGCATGTTGTACAGAGATGTACTGCCGGTAGCATGTCCCTCAATGAACGAACAACACAACGTGGAACGTAAGCGCATTGCCATTTTATTTTATCTAGCCTACTCCTGCTATTTTATCCTGGCTCTGTCCTGCTCCATCCAATCCATCCCATCTGATCACTTTTCTTAATAATCGCCCCTTTTCTTTATTTATTACTTTCTGATTTTCTCTGTGTGTATTTACCTTTCTGTGTGTGTTTTTTGTGACTTTTTGTACTTTGTTTTTCTTTTCTTTTCCTGACCTGTCTTCTCTATCCTCTCAGTCCTCTTGTTTCCCTTTCTATCCCAGTCTGACTCTCTCCCAATCTAGACACAAATGGAAGAAGCTGGCAGCATCCCCGGGCAACACCAATGGCGAGAGTGCAGAGCTGCCCTATTTCTGGTGAGGCAGAGGTGGCTGTGCTCATCTTTAGGGTTCAGTACCACCTTCCCCCTATGATGGGAGCAGGCCCCAGAAGGAACGCGCTGTTTGGGAGTATGAGGGTCTCTGGGGGGAGTGCAGCACCGTATGCACAGTACCACCAGCCTCATGCGCACCCATCAGCAGCTGACACACCACTGGGCGGACATCCTGACAGGGAACAGAAACTGCTCGACCTATTAGGCATCCACAAAAGGTGATGCTACGGCAGCGCAAGGGGCTTATAAATCTGCGCCACAATGCTTAGACTAACTTTAAAACGTTTTCCACCTTGTCTGTGTGCAGTACGAAGCAGCACACATGCAAAGTTGGAAAAGAAGAGAGAAATAAAAACATTTCTCCGTGATAGCGCCTGGTTGAAGTGGGCGCTATTTTTTGATGCAAAATTCTGTCCACTTTTTTAGTGCATAGGGTTTTGCGTAAAAAACTTAGGGGGTCATTTGGATAGCAGGCGGATCGCCACCGCCCATATGGCGGTGGCGGTCCACCCGCTAAAAACCTCCGCCCGCTTAGGATTTCCCCCACCACATTACCATGGCGGGGGGACCCCGGCGGACAGAAAGACCGTCTGCCAGTTTTCCGCCCGGTCGCAGAGTCGACCGGGCAGAAAAGTTGCTAACATGGTGGCTGGTAGACACCGCCATCCATATTAGCATATGTGCTGGGTTGTGCCTATTTGTGGCGGCAACGCCGCCACGGAAAGGCAGGTGGTTTTTGCCATTGGGAGCCCATAGCGGACCCCAGGGATTTTGGGGGGTGCACATGGGGTGTACCTATGGTACTGCAAACAAAAAATGTAAGGAGGGTCAAAGGAGATATATTTAAAGACCTATCATTTCATCTCCTACAACAACATCTGATACACAAAAGAAAATGATAGGTCTATAGTGCGTGATTGTACAAGTGACTGTGAGGTCAGGCTAAAGTAAATGTAGGAGTAACAGTAGGCTGAGATATTCCCAGCCGACCACCCATATTTTGGCGGAGTCTCCTCATATGGGATATATTGTCATAACATCCAAGTGTGCCGCCCAAACCATCAGCTGATGGTGCGGAATTGGATGAAGAGATATACACTCAAGCCAAACTGATACTCAAAAGATGTTACTTAAGGTGTGTGTGCAGTGCTGTGGTGAAAAAGTTAAAATTAACGACTCAGACAAAAAACATATTTATTCAGAACTGTCTGAGTGTCAATATTAAAAACACGCCAGGTAGTTGAAACTTATGACTACACTATGGCGCTGTGCAGATGGTCAACATGTTTCAGCCCTCCAGACTTATTGTCGGGCTTTCATCAGGACCTAAATGGTGGGCTACTGCAAAAATGGTGCGTGAATACCAAATAAAATAGTGAAAGAAAAATTAGAAATGCATATATCTACCATGAACTTGGAGCCCCAATATCCATGTGAAAGATAGATATCTTGTAACAATCCTGTAAATATAAACAAGACGATATGCATTCATTTATATAGCCACATTCTCACACGAGACTGTACAAAAAACACTCTACAACCAAGGTAAAACATGCCTTGTTGGTTCAAGAGTAGATTTACTCATTCACAGAACAATTTAACTAACTGTGAATACTCACCACGCATTGCGAGGAGAAACACCTCACCTCACCCGGCAACCGCTCGGGAAAATGAGGCCCCGCTCTAAGGTGCATAGAAAAAAGCAAACATTTATAAAAATAAATTAAATTGCCTCATATTGTTCATTACAGCATCCTATAACTATCCCACTAACTGTGAACAGAGTCAACATCAACCTGGGACCGATCTACCAAGTGATTGGCACTTCAGTTAAAAATTATATATTCAAGTCCAAGTAAATAGCTTATTTTGATAAGGCTATCAAAGAACAATGAAGACAATCCATAATTTAGAGCTTAAACAACGAGTATGTTGCTATCCGATCAGGGGTGGCCTTACCTGTCCGTCGGTACCTCTCTCAGGCGTCCGAGAGGAAGTGGAGGTACCGACCGGATGCAGGCTCCACCTATATATAGTCTAGCCAATTACTGAAATGGCTCATTAAGACACTAATGACCCGCCAAAAACAGAAAGGGGCCGTTCATTTAGAACGCGCATGTGTGTTGTAAATGTTGCGTTCGTTCAGAACCCGGGCATGCGCTGTTTCAATCATTCATTGCTCGGCACTATACGGCCGCGCATGCGCAAAGCGTTTCAAAAGCGCACTGATCACTCGCGCTGCTCAAAGGACACTGAACAGCATGCCGCGTCTGAAAGGGAACGAGCAGTGATCACTATCGCAGCTGAATGAAAAATACCTCGCAACCCTCTGTGACAGGGGAAGAGCATGTTCATAAAAAAGAAGCTGACGCTAGATCTAATTGAAATCTGAAGGTCAACTATTTGTTCGTGCAAAAAAAGGGGGGTTGGAATATGTGCACGAAGGAAAACTCACTGTCAACGGCTGTTTATCATGACGAATGGTATGAACAATATCTAGTCACTCTCATATGGCAAGAAAAACTCTATTGAAGAGTAGTAAATATTGATAATGATTATTTATTTGATGAACATCAATGGAGTGTATCAGACACTATCTAATCAGATTGAAATCCAGGGAATTGAGTCATTCAATCATCTACTGTCACTGCGGAGCCGAAATATCAATTTCTGCTCCTTGACAAAGAGGAACTTGGATTTATCACTGATATGAGGTGGGTTATAGGGTTGTTCTAAAATCACCCACTTCATATCTTCTGCTCGATGTTTTTTCTCCAAAAAATGATTAGTTAGGCAGGTAGATTGTTTGTGGCACCGAATGGTGCTTTTATGTTCGCTGATGCGAACCTTCATTTTCCTTGTTGTGTGACCAACATATTGCAGTGAGCATGGGCAGGTGATCAAGTAAATCACTCCTTCTGTGTTGCAGTTGGTGTGTTTTCGGAGTAACCACGGTTTCCCAGTGCCTATGTCAACATGGTCAGTTTTATATGTTTGAGGACAAGCGCTGCAAGAGCCACATGGAAAATGACCACGTACCGGTTGAATATTCCAAAGTGTGTTGTGGGTTTCAGGCATTTTCAATCTAGGTCTAGTATGGACCAAACTGTCTTTAATACTCCGGGCCCTTTTGAAAGAGAATAAAGGTGGAATTATATTGGTTTGGGCTGTATTGAGAATACTCCAGTGTTTCCGCACCGTTTTCTGAATCTTGTTGGACAAGACGCTGAACGTGCTGACATATGTCAATCTATCCGGAGATTCTTTATCTGGTCTTTTCTCTAATAGTGCCTCTCTGTTGTTGTTAGAGGCACGTTTCCAAGCTTTTCGTACCAGATGTTGCGGGTACTGTCGGTCTTCTAATTGTCTGGACAGAATCTGCGCATTTTTGTCAAACAGAAGTTTGGATGAACAATTTCTGCGAACTCTCAGAAACTGTCCTATAGGAAGATTATCCCGTAGGGCTCGTGGATGAGGGCTGGTATATGCCAAAAGGGAGTTCCTGGACATAGGTTTCTTATAGAGTTCACATGCCAATTTACCATCTCGTGTACCTGTGGTACCCCACTGCAGTTCCATGCACAACATGGCAGGCACCACGTGGTGCCTGTCACGTTGTTCATGGAAGTGCACAACATGCCTTCTTGGAATGGCAGGCACCGCCCGCCGCAATGTCATCAATGCAGGATGCGCCCTCCAGTGTGGCGGGTGCATCCTAATGCCAATTCTCCGGAAGGATGGCGGGCGGACAAAGTCCACCCGCCATCCTAATAACCCCCTTAGGGTGGTAGCAAGGGAATGCCCATGCATCCCTAATGGAACATGCTGCTTTGCGCTACTTTCAAGAGATTTTCCGGTGCAAAACAAGCTTTGCACTGGAAAGTAAATTTAAGAAAAAAGATTTTGCATTGATTTGAATCGCTTTTGTGAACACACACATGGCACAAAATATCAGTAAATATACCACCCCCCATCCCGAGACGGCAGAGCATGAGAATGCTGCAGGTAAGAGGGAAGAGTTTCTAATTAGATAATTAACACTACATCACAACATCGGGCAGATCTGGCAGAAAATAATAAATCTAATGGTATGTGATGTATTAAACTATGAAGCAAATATGTGGATTTAAAAAGAAACTCATTCACAGATGTAATTGGGATAGATAAATGCTCACAATTGTCTGAGTATCAAGTAATGCAAATTGTCTGAGCATGTTTAATCCATGTCACTGTGAAGTAGTAATAGACTTCTGTTCCTGGAGTGAGAAAGCACGCTGGACCTAAAGGGATTTGTTGCATCTTCACAAACTGCAGCAAACACTTTGACTCGAAACATCCAGCCCTCCCTGTAATAGCTCATGTGTATGTCTTCCTCAGGTCAGCTATGGTGCTATGGATCCAACCTGCAATGATGGGCATCAGGTCCCATCCTTTTACCACACTGTCCACAATGAGATCCAGAAATCACTCGCCATCCGCCAGTGATGCGTGTTAGTAGATGGTGGTTCTATATGTCTTATAGCTCATGTCTATGTTTTCCTTAGGTCAGCTATAGCGCCATGGATCCAATCTTCAATGTCAGACATTGATTCTCATCCGTCTATTGCACTGTCCTCAATGAGATCCATGAACCACACACAATAGACTGTGATGGGTGTTAGTGGAGGGTGGTGCAGTATGTCTAATAGCTCCTGTCTGTGTCTTTCTCAGATCAGCTATGGGGCCATGGATCCAACCTTCAATGACAGGAGTCAGTTCGATCCTTTTACAGCACTGTCCCAAGTGAGATCTACGAGACGCGCGCCATCAGGCAGTGATGCACTTTAGTGGTGTGTTGTGTAGTATGTCTAATAGCTCATGTCTGTGTCTTTCTCAGATCAGCTATGGAGCCATGGATCCAATCTTCAATGACAGACATCGCTTCCCATCCTTTTACCGCACTGTCCCCAATGAGATCTACGAGACGCGCGCCATCGTCCGGCTGCTCAAGCACTTTGGCTGGACCTGGGTTGGGATCCTGACATCAGATGATGACAGCGGCAGGAGGGCCGGTGAGGAGCTGGAGAGAGACATCACCAACAGTGGGGGTTGTGTGGCCTTCTTACAAAGACTCCGCAAGCCCCCTTACACCGGGTGGAATGAGATGAGGCAAATAGCTGAAACAATCCGTGGTTATTCTGTCAATGTGGTGATTGTTCACTGTTCGAGAGCTTACATGGATAATATGCTCATTAGATACTTGGAAGAACTGCCTGCCAAAGTTTGGATCGCTTCTGCAGTCACATCACATTTGAAAGATTTTAGCTATGTCTATGGATGGGATCTTTTCAATGGCTCACTGGAATTTTCCATTCCTAAGGGACAGATTCCTGGACTGACAGATTTCCTATACAGTGTGAAACCTTTTAATTTCTCAGACAATTCCTATTTTGTGGAGTTTTGGGTGATAACATTCAGGTGCGCTCCTGCTTTAGAGGATGGGAGTTTTGCCTATGAGTCCTTCTTCCCTCGTTGTAAAGGGAACGAGACTGTGAGAAAATTGCGCCTCCCTTTATATGATGTTCACAATTTCTACAATACGTACAGTGTTTACACTGCGGTCTACGCAGCTGCTCACGCTTTACACAACATGATCTCAGCCAACGCCAACTCAGGACCTTCCTCAGTTAGTGAAAGTCTGAGCACGGACTTCCAACCATGGCAGGTAGGAGAGGCACTTTTTTATTTCTAAATATATAAATATATATCAACCAAATATAGTTAGACTCAAATAGTGCACATTTGAGGCAATTCCCCAAGAGATAAACTCATTTACGTAATTGACATTAGGCACCCTGCAGCCTGTCACTTTGAAGTCACTTCTTGAGGTCCTGGTGCCATCGACCCTTGCGACGGTTCTCCTGTCCAGCTTGCCCGCAGTCCGTTATTCTCTGCTGCCTTAGGTTTGTGCCTCCTCTGCTCATTTTTTGCTTGCTTTCTACCTTCTTTTCTGGTCACTTTCTGCTCCTTTTTTGTCTTTTCTGCTCGTTTCTGACCTTTATTTTATCTCATTGTTCTTGTTTCTGACCTTTGTTTTGCCTCTTTCTCTTCGATTCTGACCTTCATTTTTTCTCTTGCTGCTGAATACTGCACATTTTTTCCCTTTCCGCTTGTTTCTGACCTGGGTCTTTGATGGAGATGTTGCATCCTCAGCACCCATACAGGGGACAGTGCTGCGCTATAAAATGCTGATTGTGAGTGATTGATTTCTCGGCCCCCGTCCTAACTGGTAAACACAGGTTCATGATTCAAAGAGAGCTCATCAAGACTTTGTGACAGCGCTACGCCACAGCGAGTGATGCAAAATGGAGTGGATGATTGAGGAGGGATTACTGTCCAGTGCAAACCTGGACATAAGTTGGAAAGTTGTCCTAAAGTAAGTGAGAGTAGCAATTTGCATGAAGGTGGCATTGCAAGGTGGTACATGGGCATTCCCAGGAAACAACCAATGGGTTTTGACTAAGTATGGGCGCAAAAAACCGTTTCGCGTGCGAATTTGCGGATTTTTGGCAATTTCGTGATCCGCGAATCGCGCGAATTTGCCCAAAAATCCGCAAATTTGCAGGCTACGAATTATTTTGCTTGGTCGCGCTTGAAAAATACAATCTGATTCAGAGTCCGCCGAGTTGTTTTACTCCGAGTTGTTTTTCTCCTCCTCCTCTTGCTGCATGATCGCGCGAGAGTTTTTCGAATGCAATTACGTTATCGCGGCTCGCCATCTTGCACAGCGAGAGTTTGACAACGCGAGTACGTCATAAGGGCCCGCGATTACGCATTAAGGGAGTAAACAATGCGGAACACGTAGATGCGGCGCGCAGCTGACATCCGGCGGTAGATTTCAGCAGCTTGCGTTCCCGATATTGCAAAAATTGTAATTCTGCACAAGAAATAAAACGCAGGCAGCATAAACCTTCTGAAAATCATGATTTTGATCAGAATAACTCCTCAGATTGAGATTTGGCTGCACTTTTTTGTGGAAGGAGTCCATTTTGGGGGGGGTGGGAGGAAGGAAGTGCCCCAGAGTCTCCAACTTTATGTTCCTGTCCAGCAGGCTCCTCCCAGTGCTTTGTCCATCTCCTGGTCACTTTTCATTTGGATCTGGAGCTGGAAGGATTACTTTTTGTGGCTGCTGCTGGATATTTGTATTTGAGGACTTTTTGGACTTCACTTTTGGATTTGAGATTTTACAAGTAAGTTGGTGTTGTTTGTTTGGGGCATTGCAGTTGCTACAACTACAATTTTAAAACTTTTTCACAACTTTAAAAAATATATATTGTGGGTAGGCACAGTATCCAGTAGGCCCAGGGTTAGTCATGGGTGCATGATACAACTGTTTCTGTGAGTTTTGTTGAAATTAAATCTCATTTATGTCATTGAATTTTAGCTCACTATATGTGGGTTTTTATTTTTTATTTTGGGGTGCCTGTAAAGCCACACTAGCCAGTAGGCCCAAGGGTAGTGAGTGGTGCATGGACCAAGTCTTTCTGTGGGGTGTCTTGAATTTAAACGTCATTGAGGGCATGGGTGGCATTGGATTGTGGTGATTTTTATTTGCTTTTCGACTTTTTGGGGTGGTGTTGGAGCCTGGCCATGTGGTTGGGGGCCATTTTGAGGCCTGGTCCAGGCAGGGCCTGGACATGTAGCTGTGGGTCAAGGGCCCATTTTGAAGGCAAGCAGTGTGCTCTGGCCTGCACCCAGTTTGCCTTGCTTTCTTCCATTAGGCCCAGGGGTACTCAGTGGTGCATGGACCAAGTCTTTCTGTGGGGGGTCTTGAATGTAAACATCATTGAGGGCATGGATGGCATTGGATTGTGGTGATCTGTGTGTGTTTTTCGACTTTTTGGGGTGGCGTTGGGGCCTGGCCATGTGGTGGGGGTCAATGGGCCATTTTGAAGCCAGGCAGTGTGCGCAGGCCTGCACCCAGTTTGCTTTGCTTTCTTCCATTAGGCCCAGAGGTACTCAGTGGTGCATGGACCAAGTCTTTCTGTGGGGTGCCTTGAATGTAAACATCATTGAGGGCATGGATGGCATTGGATTGTGGTGATTTGTGTGTGTTTTTTTACTTTTTGGGGTGGTGTTGGGGCCTGGCCATGTCGGTGGGGGCCATTTTGAGGCCTGGTCCAGGCAGGGCCTGGCCATGTGGTGGGGGTCAAGTGGCCATTTTGAATCCAGCCAGTGTGCGCAGGCCTGCACCCAGGTTGAATTGCTTTCCACCACTAGGCCCAGGGGTACTCAGTGGTGCATGGACCAAGTCTTTCTGTGGGGTGTCTTGAATGTAAACATCATTGTGGGCGTGGATGGCATTGGATTGTGGTGATTTGTGGGTGTTTTTTTTACTTTTTGGGGTGGTGTTGGGGCCTGGCCATGTGGGTGGGGGCCATTTTGAAGCCTTGTCCAGGCAGGGCCTGGCCATGTGGTGGGGGTCAAGGGCCCATTTTGAAGGCAGGCAGTGTGCTCAGGCCTGCACCCAGTTTGCCTTGCATTCATCCATTAGGCCCAGGGGTACTCAGGGATGCATGGACCAAGTCTTTCTGTGGGGTGCCTTGAATTTAAACATCATTGAGGGCATGGGTGGCATTGGATTGTGGTGATTTTTATTTGTTCTTCAACTTTTTGGGGTGTTTAACTGATGTTCCTCTGGCTTCCATTGTTTTTAGGTGCAAAATAGAACCACCAGTACCAGGAAGAAGTCCTGCAGCGGTGTGTGCAGCACAGCGTCACGTGATGTCATGTGTGGCCACAGACAAGACAACTCTGCAACTCGTGCAACTGCGGCCTGCTGTTCTGACATCTGAAGAAGAAGGCCCCAAAGAAAGGTGGCCGTAGCGCCTCAGCGAAAAAAGTTACCAGTGCCACTGCCCGTAAGAAGGAGCAGAAGAAGCAAGTGCCACCACCTACCAAGGAGACTGGTGTGCCCACCAACACCTTTTTTGGGAGAAAAAACCACGCCTGCAGCAGCAGCGGTGTCCGCTGGGGACCAAGCTGGAAGCAGCTCCTCCCCTTCATTGGGCTCAGTGCCACCACGCCAAGTTAGGTCCAAGACCATGAGTGCTGCTGAGGCAGCCACTTTAGTTTCTCAATCACCATCAACCAGTGATGTTGGATCATTACAAGAAAGTACCATCCAATCAACGCCGGGTGTAACTCAGCTGGCGATTGTTCAACAATCACAGCCGCAACGACAACCACAAGTGCAACTAGTACAAGCGCAAGTACATGGGCAAGGAGAGGTGCAAGTACATGGGCAAGGAGAGGCGCAAGTACATGGGCAAGGAGAGGCGCAAGTACATGGGCAAGGAGAGGTGCAAGTACATGGGCAAGGTGAGGTGCAAGTACATGCACAAGGAGAGGCACAAGTAGAAGTGCATGGAGAGGTGCAACTAGAGGTTCATGGAGCGACACAACTGCCTACAACGCTTGTTCCTCCAGAAGTAGGGGCACATCAGGAACTTGATATTCAAGTGGAGGTATCATACGAGGAAGCCACTCCTCCTGAGGATGATCCATTGTCTTCCAGATCCCCAGCAAGAAAAAGGTCAAGGAGGGCTGCTACTACTACAAGTTCTTCTTCAAGCCCCCTTCATTCTGATGACCTTGATTGTGATTGGAACCCAGCAATGCAGTCTGACAGTGAGGCACGCCATGAGCCGACAAAGGTAGCTAAGCCTAAAAGGAAGGTTCCCGCAAGGCTTCGACTTATGGTTGATGACGACAAACAAGAAGTGGTGTCTTCTGCTGCTGATGAACAGTCTGACGATGACCCAGTCATCACAGACGCCACTCCAGCCACAGCGGGCATGCAGCAGATAAACATTTTCACCCTATCCCGAATGGCTGCTGAGTGGGATGTGGGCAGTGTGGCACTGGTACCACCACCAACGCAGTTAACTACAACACCAAAACGATCTACAGCTTCCATATTTTCTCGTCAGAAGGGCCGACAGGGACCTCCATCCAGCTCAACCTCCATTACCTCAAGTAGTGGTACTGTAAGTGAAGAACAGAAACAAATTCAGCCACGCCCATCCTCCACTTCATCTGGCATTGCAAGTCAAAGTAGCACCTCCACCACCAGCAGACATTTCCAGTCCCCAGTTTGGGACTTCTTTACTGTTAGCCAAAAGGCGGAAAACATGGTCATTTGTTCGATTTGTAAAGTATCAGTTAGTCGGGGTAAGCTTGGTACCAACTATGGCACCGGAGGCCAGAGAGGTCATCTAAAAAAACACCACCCTATCCAGTGGTATGCGCACCTAAGTGCGATCCAGGAAGCCCAAAGTAGAACTGATCCAAATGTACCCATTGACATTGCATCTGATGCTGACGAGGGGCTGATTGTGCAGGGGGGAAGTCAAGAACCGAATGACATTTTTTCTGGTACACCCTGTACCCCTGGCAGCAGCACTGCAGTGGTAGCGCCCACACCCTCTACCCCTGCAACATGTATGAGGCACACTAAGAGTCTGGGACAGACACAAATGCAAAAAACTAAATCAATGAGCCTAACTGGTGTGAAGTCTGCACCATCATCACGTAAAACGGTCCAGCCCACCATTAGCAGCCTGTTTTGGTCAGATGCACCATTTGAATGTGGTGTGATTGGCGCAGCTATTCTGAAGAGTGCTGTTCACCCTATCCACATGACAACAGGCATGTGGACCAGTTGCCAAGCCCTTGATTACATGTGCATTACTGCACACTGGGTCTCTTTTGCAGGGGTCGCACAACAGTTAAAACAAGCAGGTGTTGACACGCAGAAAGTTTTTCAAGCTACTCGCAAACATGGAACAGTAGGCATGTTTGCCATGGAGAAATCTCACACTGCACGTACCCTTTTGGAGGAGTTTAACAGGAAGGTCAATGAATGGCTGCATCCAAGAAATCGCACAGTTGGTTATGTTTCCACGGATAATGGCAGTAATATAGTTAGGGCCATGCCTGATAGTGAATATTTCAGAGTGCCGAGTTTGGAGCACAGTATTAACATCGTGGTGCAAGAATTCTTGAAAAGAGAAATCACAGTTAGCAAATTACTGACCATCTGCCGAAGAATCTGCACACATTTCAGCCATTCTTTTAAGGCCCGGAAGCAGCTGAGGAGCATTCAACATGAACGTAAACTGCCAGTCAAAAGACTAATCCAGGAGGTGGCAACACGTTGGAACTCAACCTTTTACATGCTTGAGCGTCTGTCTGAGCAGTGGGAGGTAATAAATGAGTATGTCTATAAACTGGGTTCTACTCAGAAAGAGATGAGGCTAGAGTTGGAGGAATGGAAGCTAATTGCAAGCCTGACAGACATGCTTCGTCCTTTTGACATCTTCAAGCGTGAAGTCAGCTGGGAGGACTGTTCTTTGAGCAAAGCTAACCCATTGTTGCGCATGCTAGAGCATCAACTGAAGGACGTGTCTTCAACGTTCAGAGATGATGGTGAAAAGCGAGAAGCATATGATTTGGCGGAGAAGTTATTAAGGCGCCTACTTCAAAATGAAAGGCTTAAAAACATACATACAGAACAACATTACATTTGTGCCACTATTCTGGATCCACGGTACAAAAAGGCAGTGGCTAGCAAAGCATTCATTCCTTCTGATGAAGCAGATGTTTCAAAGTACAAACATTGGCTAGCTCTGTCAGCCACTGGGTTCGAAAAAGAGCGGCAGAACCTTCAAGGAGGCAGCACAAGTACAACTGAATCAGCAGGCCATCCGGCGTCAAGTTCCACTTCTCAATCCGTGGCCGAAGGGAGTCACTTTCCCTCACAGCCGTTAACAACACCAGCAACCGTATCATCATCCTCACCTGCACCAGGCCCAAAACAAATATTGTCGGAAGCGGATTGTCTAACTCAGCAAGGGTGGGCTCGGTCCACTGCTGCAAAGGTTGCAGATGGTACGCAAAGTGGAGCAACCCTGGAGAACCTTGAGTCGGTGGTGCAGGCCTATCTGGATGACCCAACAGAGGTCTGTCATAATGAGAATACATTGGTATATTGGTATAGGAAAATCTCTGTATGGCGACTGATCACCAACCTGGCTCTAAATTATTTGTCTTGCCCACTGGCAAGCGTGTCTTCTGAATATGTTTTCAGTGCTGCTGGTGCCATTGTAACTTCAAAAAGGACCCGCCTCTCACCCAAAAATGTGGAGAGGTTAACAATAATCAAGATGAATCAGCACTTCATACCACCCGATTACAAAGTACGTTAATGCACGCAGGAAGAAGAGGACACCGACTTCGGTGACCCGACGGAAGTTCTTCTCAGTCACCTGACCTACTCCCGTCTCAATTCATATTTTGCTCTACTTCACTGACACCGAGGCCTGAAAATTACTTCCTGTTTTTTTGTCCTTATTCACTTTTATTCATGTGTGTCTTTCTTTGTTTTGCAACTTTTACCACAACAAAACTTTAATCACCTAATCACAACAAGTCCATCATCAGCACTGTCTTCATCTTATTTTCCTTATTGATTTGAAGGTGCCGCAGTCTGCATTCCTGATGTTCATAAGTTCACAACTCAATCATGCTCCTCTATCCTTCTCATTCAGACTCCACCTATCCATTTCCCTCAAGGCAGATGGATAGATTATGGAGAATAAATAATCTTGTCTTCGTAGACGAGTCCCCTCAAGTGGGACTGAAATAACTGACTGACTACATGCTTGCTTTTTGTTGACAGACTCACTTCTGAAATTGACAGGAGAGGCTGCCCTGTGGGCCCTCACTTTCCGAAGAAGATGCAGACAAAAAGTAGAACAGGTAATGAATAATGAGAAGATGGCATGCAGTGGACAGCAAAGGCTGTCTCTCTCTGTTGAAACCAATTGCTGTTTGTTTTTTGTGTTTTATGTGAACAGCGCAATTTGCCATGTTTTGAATATACCAGTATTGCAGGTTTTTGGGGGTTTCTTTGGGGGTGTTCTAGATTTGCGGTGCTGGGTCGGGGGGTCTTGGAGCACTGCTGGGAAGGTCTAATTTTGATTGCATTTGTTTTTCAGGAAATCCATGGTGGAAAGGGGGAGTTATGGCCTAGCTGCAGAGCGTGCTTGGAGTGATTTTGGAATGAGGCCTAAATATTTCTAAGTGTGAGTTTTCCTTGTTTTGCTTTCTGGCTGTTTGGGGGTGTTAAACTTGTTTTTGCCTGGGTTGACGGGTCTGGGGGCATTGCTGGGAAGGTCTAATACCGTATAAAAGTGATTTGGAGAAAATCCATGGTGAAAAAGTTTTTCACTTTTCAGAGTTTTCGCTCAGTTTTGTGTTTTCTGGGGCCTGCTTGGCGGTGTTCCTGGTGTTTGGGGGGTTGGGGGGTCTCGGAGCAACGCTGGGTATGGATAGTTTTGATTGCAAGTGGTTTGAAGAAAATCCTTGGTGGCAAAGGGGAGTTGGGGCCTAGCTGCAGAGCGCGCATGGAGTGATTTTGGAACTGGGCCTAAATATTTCTAAGTCCCCGTTTTTGTATTTTTGCTTTTTGCCTGTTTGGGGGTGTTCTACTTTATTTCGCCTGGGTTGACGGGTCTGGGGGCATTGCTGGGAAGGTCTAATATCGGAATCAAGTGGTTTGGACAAAATCCACGGTGAATTTTTTTTTTCCGTTTTTGCTCACTTGCCTGTTTTTGGGGGGCTGTTTGGGGGGGGTTCCTGGTGTTTGGGGGAGGGTTTTGATGTCTGGGAGCACTGCTGGCACAGTCTAATTTTGATTGCATTTGTTTTTCAGAAAATCCATGGTGGAAAAGGGGCTAGCTGCAGAGCGCGTTTGGAGTGATTTTGGAATGAGGCCTAAATATTTCAAAGTGTGAGTTTTTCCGGTTTTGCTTTTTGGCTGTTTGGGCGTGTTAAACTTGTTTTCGCCTGGGTTGACGGGTCTGGGGGCATTGCTGGGAAGGTCTAATACCGGATAAAAGTGCTTTGGAGAAAATCCATGGTGAAAAAGTTTTTCACTTTTCCGAGTTTTCGCTCACTTTCGTGTTTTCGGGGGCCTGCTTGGGGAGGTTCCTGGTGTTTGGGGGGGGGGTTGGGGGCTCTTGGAGCAATGCTGAGTATGGATAGTTTCGATTGCAAGTGGTTTGAAGAAAATCCATGGTGGCAAAGGGGAGTTAGGGCCTAGTTGCAGAGCGCAACTTGGGTGATTTTGGAACTAGGCCTAAATATTTCTAAGTCCCTGTTTTTGTATTTTTGCTTTTTGCCTGTTTGGGGGTCTTTGACTTTTTTGCGGGTGGGTTGGCTGATCTTGGGGCATTGCTGGGAAGGTCTAATATCTGAATCAAGTAGTTTGGACTAAATCCATGTTGAAAAAGGAAGGTTAGGGCCTAGGGTTAAAGTTAGGGTTAGGGTTCTGAAATCGCTGTTTCCACTTTACACATAGCTTGAGGGGAAAGATCTGCAAATTTCGCCCACACTTATTTATCCTTGAAAAGGAGATACAGAGTACGCACTTTCGAAATGATCTTGAATGTTTTGTAATACTGTTGACTCTGAAACTGAAAGTGTTATTTTTGCACTACACAGCGTACCTTATATTTTTTTCTCCGTGGTGTTTAAATATCACTTCCTGTTTTCCCATCAACAATTACAGGCCGGCTTTTACCCTGTGCAATGACAAAAAGGATGACCTCAGGCTTAGCGACCCGCAATTCAGCATCCGCCAGGCAGTCAGTGGAAAAGGTGTCTTCTGGTCCCCAACAGTGATCGGAGGAGCGTCAGATGGAATGGAGGAGTACCGCGAAAGAGGAATGGCTGGATGCAAGCAACTTCCCAGATTCAACAGGACAACTACAACAACATACAGTTACAGTATCCATCTTCATTTCGACTTATCATTTAAGTAATGTTATTGCTGTGAACTACTGTGAGTGTGACACTGTGCATTTTTTTTCTCTCTGCTTCAATTCATCCCTCTAGCCATTGTATACTTTTTTCTTTGCTATTTTTTAAACTAATTTAATGTACGAAGTGATTCTTCTCTCTGAGGGCAGATAGGCAAGTGAAATTACGTAATTACTGCAGCCCTGTACTGTCACATTGTTGTTTCTTCATAGTACATTGTAGAAAGTACTACTTACTTTACAAAAACCTATCCATTTAGAAAACAACTTCATGCAAGCAGTAGTACATGCACTTCCTTTATGTCCCTTAAAAGATGTATGAATAGCTCTGAATCCAAAGATTTGTTTATCTTCATTTGTTGTTCATGCTGTGGTTTTTTTTCCTCTCTCCACAAAACTTTACCAACAAACCCCATTCCCATTCAAGTTTCAAACCCTAACCCTCTTCCCCCGGGCTGTGTGGTTTTCATTGAGGTATGAGCAAAATACAACAATAATTCCACACACTTGCTGGGGAGGATAAGGTGCAAGCAGCCTCCTCAACTCAATTTTAAGGCAGCTAGATGAATCCTAGGATATTGTAATTCTGGGTAAAAAAACAACAATGAGTATTTTAAAATAAATTCTGAATTTCATGCCCACCATCGATTGGATCCATCGTCAACATCATCCTCCTACATGTCAAGAAGACTTGTTCTGTTATGCTGCTGTGTCACTGTTCTTGTTGTAGCCATAATCACCCATGCAATTCTTTTTTCCCCATACTTATCTTCTGCATTGCTTAGGCTACTGTTCCTTCTAATACTCCTCTCAGGCCAATCAATGTCTCATTTTTTTACTTTGTTTTTCATATGCTGCTACTGCTAGTGTGGTACCACTCCTACTACTAACACCACAACAACGGAATTTCGGTCCAGGATGGTGTAATCGCCATTTGCCATGCAGCCAGCGTTGTGTATAGCTCTATTCTCAAACACGAATCACAGGTAAGATAAGCATTTTGGGGAGGTAGAAAGATGGGCTAGGATGCGGAGGAGAGACTGATAGTAGTACAAGTAAAGTACTAGTAGGCCAATTGAATTCACTAACTCTGTTAGTGGCATTTTTGGACGTTTTAGATAATTCATGCTGGAATTTTGAGGAAAACCAAACGTGCCGTAACTCCCGCCCACCACCCCACAAAAGAAGATCAAAGCGTACACTATGTTGAAGTATGTAAAATGAATAATGTTTTTCCCCTAACAAAAATAAACTAGTCCTACCCCTCCGTAACCCAAACAATTGTCCATTTGAAGTAGTCCAAAAATAAATAAACCCTAACTCCCGATTCCCCCCCCCCAACAGTCTTTAAAAAAGGGGCAGGGACACAGTCACTTCCGGCGGTGTTTGGGCAGGCGGTCCTTGCGGAGGTCCCGGAGCTGCTTTTCAAGGTCGTCCACCTTGCGCTCCAGGTAGTCCACTCTTAAGCTTAGGCGGCGCATGCGTGCCTTCCAGGCTCTGAGGGGGCCAGCTGCTGATGGTCTTGCAGCTGAGCGGCGGCCAGGGACTGTCCGAGCCCGGCGGTGAGATGGAGGCTGCTGGCTGCTGGGCACGGTGGCAGTGCTGGAGGAGTTTGGTGATGTTCCCTCCTCGTTCTCCCGAGCCCACAACTGGCAATATTCCACTCGAATAGCCTCCATCTTCCAGGCCCTGGCCCGGACAGCAATCTCCCCTCTGGTGAGCTTTTTGGGAGCATCTATATGAAGAAAGAAAGAAAAATAATGTACCCAATACTCTTTAACAATAACACAAAATAATTCAACAGAAAGTTGTCTCACACTAGCAATTTGCAAGCACAGTATAACATTTTGGCATGTATCTTTCTGCCGTCTTTGTAGGCCTGTAACAGTGGGAGTTTCAGGAATTCTACTACCAGGCAGCACTATGGACTCAATACATAGTCAGAGAGTACACCAGTGTTCGTCTTTTTTTCTCTACTTTTGCGAAAGAGACACAAGCCATGATGACGCAGACATGCATGTATTACTTTAAGCAGTATATGCAGGTGGGGATAGGGAAGCTCTTACTTTTGTATAGGGGTGGCACTGGCCATACTCGGTTACATCAAGGGCTACTGCTCAATGTAATTTATATTTCGCACTGCCCCCTCCCCCCTGGGCTTGCAGTACTACAAAAGGAAAATGAAGATTATTAATTTCTGATCATGTCTCCAGCCGATCACATGATCTCTTTGCTTATGTGATGCATGACTTTAGGTGCTTTATTCTGATAGATTGAATGAACAACAGCAATAGTCCACCCATGATTAACACAGCCGAAAGAAAATTATGAACATAGGGAGTGAGTGTGGTAACCATAATTGCCGGAGGAAGGGACTTGACTTGATATAATTGTCAACTATACAATACATACACAATATATGCTGTGCTTGCAAAGTAAACTACTGTACTGTTACTTTAGGCAAGGGAGAGTCTCAGAACAATCACAACTTGTAGTATTTGGATTTCCTCTGCTTTGCTACTCTGGCACGGACATGCTTTTCGACAAAGTAACACTCTTCTTGCACTGAGCGTCTGCTCTACATACACCTCTGCTATGTATGAGGAAGAAGATACCATCCAGGCTTCCAAAGTAAACGTCTATCATTCTTCTTAATGTCTCAACTGTAACAACTTTACTTTTTCTCAACAACTAAATAACACCCTTTTCATTTTATTTGGTAAACCACTGTCTTCTTGACTTGCATTTGAGTTTCACCCAAATGATATATTGCAATGCACACCACA
The DNA here is from genome assembly GCF_964261635.1 of Lissotriton helveticus. Classification (NCBI taxonomy): domain Eukaryota; kingdom Metazoa; phylum Chordata; class Amphibia; order Caudata; family Salamandridae; genus Lissotriton; species Lissotriton helveticus. The sequence goes on along the minus strand of NC_136071.1, from coordinate 1,190,340,987 downwards.
CATGAATTTTCTGATTGACCCACACAGGCCTTTGTTCCTGTCAATCTAGGCTAAAATGCACTGTATTGGAAAATTGTTATTTGATTCTGCCAGTAATGGGCTTTCAAAGCTTTTTTATTCTCAGCTTGGTCCTAAAGGTTCAGGCTCTCTAAGAGCTTGATTTTGACATTTCTGAAGTTGGTCAATGACATTTTTATATAGACACAGAGGTGCAAAGACTTTCCAAAGCATGCCTGTTGACACCTGAGAGTACAATATTGATGTGAGGATGGCATGAGCTACAAAGCAAAGATCTGCTTTGAAAGTGATTCCTAGGCTCCTTTTCTTCTATGGGGTCACAGGTGGAGTGTCCATATCTCTGCACTGCTGGGCACATCTACAGGTGAGCATGGGACCCTGAAGGTCACCAAGTTAGTGGGATGTGACCTCCACTTTCCTGGCAGAGAATCACCTGCCCCATTTGAAGAACCCTACCTTTTAGCTACGGTCCCATCAGCAGCTCCTCTTTAGGCTCAGTGAAATGTTCAGCATGCACCATGTTGTTTCCAACCCCACTCAGCATTTCTGTCTGTTCTAGATAAATATACTCCCAAAGTGGGAATTTGCGTAAAACAATCAGCAGCCCTCATGCACAATGAGAGTATTTCCTGCATCTTAGCAGCAATTGATGGATTTCCATAGCTGGAACCATCATGCTTCCCATGTAGATCTGATAAAGGGAAATTTAATAATTTTTACCTCATCTTCATTTTTGCCTCATTCGTCAAAAAGAGGATAACCTTCAAGCTCCTCATCTACGCACACAAGGCACTCCATAAGACCGGCCCAGCCTACCTCAACAGACGGCTCTCCTTCTACACCCCCAACCACCAGCTACGCTCCGCCGACCTCTCACTCGCCACCGTCCTGCGTATCCGAAGAACAACCACCGGCGGGAGATCCTTCTCCCACCTCGCCACCAAGACATGGAACACCCTCCCACTGAGCCTACAGACAGACCCAAGACCTGCTGACCTTCAGGAGGATACTCAAGACCTGGCTGTTGTTCTCACGCCAACAGAGGTCCGTCTAACGTCTCGCGATACCAATCAACACCAGAGGGCCAAGGTAGGGCGGCATTCAGGGCAGCAGTCGTCAGCAGCCGTCGGAAAGGAGTAGCCGCGCTGCAAAAGACCTTCGGTCCACTTCGACATACAGGGGTCGCTTGACGTGGTTCGCAAATCCTCCAGAATTTTCTTGCGAGGCTCCTCACGACCCTCGGGCTGAACCGCAACCACTGAAGCCGCCCACACGTAGGGCGCCAGTTGGAGAACCGGGCCTTATGGGCGGAGCGGCGCAGGGCACGCCTGAAATCTCCGGGTTCACCTGCCTCGTCAGACAGAGACACGAGACACTCTGTTAGGCGTAGAAAATCGGGTTTATTAGCTGCAGCTAAGCACAGTTATCCAAGAAGTACATGGTATGTTCTTAGGAGACTGCCACTTAATTCTGTGGCGCACAATCTTTATAGCACACATATTTACAACCGCTACTCCCAAAACATACAAAGCTGACAAATAGGAAAAGTTTGAAAACAAGCTATCAAGTATCTTGAATATGCCCTTCTTTCAGACCCCGTGTTTACTCCTCCCCTCAAGTTATTCAGTGTTAGTGCCCATAATTCAATTCACAGGTAGTAGGACGTGTTTGTATGCCTCAAAGGATAGTTGTGTAATAGGAGAATACAAGAAGAGAATAGCGAAAGCCAGTCAAATAAGATAAAGTAAGAAAAGAATGGTGGGACCCAAACAGTCGATTAAGACAAGGATCAATCAATCTAGACATTGATTAACAAACTCAGCCAGACCCTGACATCGGTTTCATAAACAAGGACAAGGGGTTACTTTTTAACAGAAGAGACGCATAGCAGCTGGAAAAGCAAAAACACTCCGTTCGCCGTGCTGCCTAAGTGAGGGCAACACAAAATGGCGACGGACACAAAATGGCGGCTAAATACAAAATGAAGTTGAAAACCACAGAACCTCAGACCCTCCTTTTGCCATTACTCAGGCAAAACACAAAGGACTCAAGTTAGTCTGAGTCAATATCAATGGCCATGAGGTCACTGAGTTGTTGCTGCAACATGATTTTAATGTTCTCTGTTTTCCGTGACACAGGCTTTGGGACACACAAGGTGGCACAAAGACCACAGATGGCGGGCCACACTGCAAACAAAGGCAACAAGAAAAAATGATGGCCAAAATCATTCCAAGGAAAGTTAACACCTTCCATCCCCATGTGGACAGTAGTCCCCGAAACCATCCCATCACAGACCAATCTCCTGTGTCCTGGTGAATAGACTCGGAAATTACTTGCAATTTAGAGATGGCCTGGTATACTGTAGGGGCATTATCAGGAATGTAAATGCAGCAACTAGACCTAATCAATTTACAGACTCCTCCGCGATCTGCAAGGACAATGTCTAAAACCATTCGGTTTTGCAAAGTCATAAGGCGATCCGCCTGAAGTTCGTCTGTCAGATTACTCATGGCTCCAGAAGTCACATTTATCGTAGCCTCAACAACACGAACTAGCCATCTAATGTTTCTGCTATTGGCCATTGGGCCCCAGAAAGGAAGAAACCCTTTGATAAAGTATCCTCCCTCTTGTCCTGTTGTGCCTCTGGAATCAATAACCCCTCTGCCATATCTTTTTCTGTGATGACCTGAAGGGGCTGTGTATGCCGGGGGAAGAAGAAAAGTCACATAACACGTTCCTGAAAAATAGGTGGGGAGCCATGTATTGGCTCTATCATGACAAACAAAATATGTACCTTGAGATGGTACCAATGGTGAAGGAATCTGGGATGAATAGATACATGTATGGGAACAAACACTCTTTTCCTGTTGATTCTTAATATTCTGACCATTTATCTGTAGACATAAATTACCTCTATGAGGTATGGTCCAAATTGGCAAAGATCTTCTATGTCTAGCCTTATCAGTGAGGCTAGTAATGTAACGAGTCACGTTCCAACCATCATATGCTCGTTTCTCATCAACGGGAATCTTACCAATTTCAGAAATTTTAGCCATAGTCACTATTCCCTTTATCAAAGAACTATGACTAAAATCTACTCCACCATTATATGGACCACCAGGAGGATATAGAAGTTGATTCTGGTATGCATTAGAAAACATGGCTAAATAAGCCCAGGCGGAACCTTCATAAGGAAACGGAAGGACTAAATATGGCATCCCTTTCTCTGTGTTATGGGGCATGAGCCCACAAACCCAACAGTCAGTAGTGTTGACTACCAGTTGATGCTGATTTAACAACTGGATGAATGAATTGTTGAAGTATTCTGTTCTCCTAATTTCCTCGTGATCTGGGAGTGTATGGAACTTATGCGGGAAGGTAGTAGTAGAGAAAGGCAAAGAAACAGAAGTAGGAACAGATGCTTGCTGCATAGCGTGGACAACCCAACCCACACAAGCCAATAAAATACATAAACATACTAAAATACACAATGTTACGCCACATCGACTAAACAATAATTTCTTATATTTGTTTTTCATTTCAACCTTTTCATCATTCCCTTTCACTTTAATATCCATTCTCTAAAGCATTGCTCACGGTAATCTTCCTGGATCACTTAGTTGTGGTTATTAGCCGTCCTATGACACTGCAAGTCCTGCAGACCTATGTCACTACTCAGGTCACAGTCTAAGACTCATACCGTGACCCTGCAACTTGATGGATAGTGAAAAAAATAATGTCTTTCAAAAAGAGTAACCAGGAGAAAAAAAAAAGGAAAAGTTCAATTGTCTTTAGTCAACCTAGGTCTTAGGTTGTACTGTGTCTTGCCAGGTACTGTTTGATCTCGAAACAAAGTCTCTGGGTTCGTTGTATTCAATCGCAAATGTGATGGTACAGCTTCTTGCAACACGTCGTCATCTTCTTTCTCAGAAATTGTCCAGTCCAGGAGTGCACTACTGAAAGGTACAAATCGGGGTACTTTTTCACTCTCACTGTCACCTACACCTTCTCGGACCCACTGGTCGTAAGGTAAAGGCAAAGGTACCCTCTTACAGTGCACGCCGTGGACCCAAATTTTCTTTCTGACGACCTTCACTGCTGTACGTGTCACGAGGAGCACCTGTCGCGGCGGCCCCCAACGAGGTTCCAAGTTCTTCTTCCTCTGAAAATTCTTCAGACAGACATAGTCTCCGGGTTGGATGGAATGACCTGGATCTGAGGAAGCCTCCGGCAAAGCGTTTTGACCCTGTTGAGGAATAACACATAATTTAGTGGTAAGGTCATGCAAGTAATCAACCAACATTGGGTATGGGATATCGGAATACTTTTTAGGTCGAGGGACACCCCAGACATTGGCTGGGCGCCCAAAAACTACCTCATAAGGACTAAGTCCTAAACGAGAATGTACAGTTGTTCTCGTAGAGAGAAGTGCCAAAGGTAAAGCATCGGGCCAAGCAAGACCCGTGCCGGCCTGAATCTTCGCTAATTTGAGCTTGAGGGTGCCATTATAGCACTCTACCAAACCCGCTGACTGAGGGTGGTTTGCTGCATGGAATTTCTGCCTAATACCAAGACCCGCACACACCTTCTGCATATTTTGGCCTACAAATTCACTTCCATTGTCACTCCAGACAATTCGCGGCAAACCAAACCTCGGGAAGAATTCCTTCAAGAGGACTTTAGCAGTGGACAAAGCAGTTTTATCCTTTAGGGGGTAGGCCTCTATCCATCTGGAAAAGGCACAGACCACCACCAGAACATACTTGAGGTTATTGGAACGTTCCATGTGAATGTAATCCATTTGTTATACCTCAAAAGGGTACGTAGGGGGAGCAAAATTACCTGCCGGAGTTGGGGTTCCCTTTCCTGGATTATGCATCAAACAAACAATACAATACTTTACCACATTTTACGCACATTTTTAGGGATTCCTTCATTCTGCCATACTGGAGCCAGAAGCTTGCATATTCCTTTCGCACTGATATGAGCTGGACCATGCGCCACGGTAACTACAGGCAGTACATAGGCATCTGGTAACAGCCAACGTTGGTGTTCTGACAACTCCGTCCAACACCCTGTCGCGTCCACCATTCTCTCTCCACTTACTCAATTCCTTCTCGGTTGCTTCTTCTTGAATCATTTTCACACTTTCTACTGTGTCCTAACACATACCTCCTTCTCTGACCCATCTTGCAGGCCCTGCCACATGCATACGACTCTTAACATCTTTCGCTGTTTCTTTTGCTACCTCATCTGCAAAAGCATTCCCATAACCCACATCATCAGTGATCCTTTTATGTGCACTACACTTCACAATTGCTATTTGAGTAGGCAAGGCAAGTGATTCGAGAAGGTCAGTTACCAACTGACCATGCTGTATTTTAGTCCCATGGGAAGTAAAGAATCCTCTTTCCTTCCACAAACGACCGAAGCTATGAGCCACGCCAAAGGCGTATTGGCTATCGGTGTAAACAGTCACTCTCTTTCCCTTAGCCAACACACACGCTCTCGTCAGGGCAATCAGCTCAGCTGCTTGGGCTGAATTCTGTGTAATGCGTGCAGTCTCTACTACTGTATACAAAGTGGTAACAGCATAGGCTGCAGTCGTCTCGCCATTAGGAAGCTTGAAACAAGACCCATCCACCCATAGGATCCCATCCGGGACCGAACATCTGCGCTCCGTGCTGGATAGCGGACGAACAGCGGCACTCTTGTTATTAGACTTGAGTGCCGCGTTCGATACGGTGTCCCACGAGATCCTGTTACGGCGGTTAGAGGAAGTTGGCGTTAGGGGATCCGCTCTTCGTTGGTTCCACTCATTCCTCTCAGATAGATCCTTCCAGGTTGCTATCCCCCCCGGGAAATCCACCTCCTACCCGCTCACATTGGGGGTCCCACAGGGATCATCGTTGAGCCCCACCTTATTTAATATCTACGTTAGACCGCTGGCTGATGTAGTCAAACGCTGGGGCCTGACAATGGTTTCCTATGCGGATGACACACAGCTGGCGGTCACGTTAAGTGAGGACTCAGCTATGGAGGCCCTCAAGTTCTGCGAGGGGCTTCGGGCGGTGGCCAATTGGATGAATCAGAACTGTCTCCAATTGAACACTATGAAAACAGAGGTCATGGTGTTTGGTAAGCAACCTGGATGGTGGAATGACCACTGGTGGCCTTCTGAGTTAGGAATGATCTCTACTCCTGTTATGGAGATGAAAAACCTCGGAGTTTGGCTGGATCCCTCCCTGAGTTTTACTTACCACACTGAGAGGGTAGCTGCCACCTGTTTTGGTGTCATCAGAGGCATCAGGCCGGTACTGAAATGTTTTGATGCCCCCACCAGACAGCTTGTGGTTCAGGCCTCAGTGCTATCTAGGATAGATTATGCCAGTGCTTTGCTAGTAGGTACCAACCAGGCGGAACTTAAACGGCTGCAGCGAGTACAGAACGCCGCTGCAAGAGCGGTGGTCGGCCTGCCTAGGAGATGTTCGGTCTCAAGAACACTGCAGGCGCTCCACTGGCTTCCTGTAGCCAGGAGGATCGAGTTCAAGGTGCTCTGCCTGGCTTTTAAAATTTTAAAAGGTACAGCCCCACCCATATTGGTGAATCTCCTGACCCCATATGTTCCCTCCCGACCCTTGAGATCCATGGGTCAGAATCTGTCTGTGGTCCCACGTTTTCTGTTGAGTAGGACTGGCGGTCGCTCCTTCCGAGTGGCGGCTGCAAAGCTTTGGAATTCCCTCCCTGCGGAAATTCGAGCATTGGAAGATCTACTCCAGTTCAGACGTGCTATTAAAACAGTACTTTTTAATAAAACCTTCTGATTTAGCAGCAATGTGCAATGTTGTGTTTACCTTTCTGGGCGCCAGGACGCCCCTTCGCTGGGGCAGCTGTGCGCGGTATAAAAGTAATTAACATAACATAACATAACAAGTGGTGTATCTTTTAAATCTATTCTGCCTTTAGTTTCCTCCTCTGTACGAAGAAAACAATCATGCTGTTCTTGTGTATCTTTCTCTTCTGGAAAGGGTAACAATGTTGCTGGATTTAAAACATTACATCGCTTGATATGTATGTGACTAGCCAAAAGCATCAACTCATACCCAGACAAGCGAGCACTCGTGAGATGTTGCGTTTTCGTTCTGTTCAAGAGAGTATCCACTGCATGTGGTACCATAACAACAAGAGTGTGATCCAGTACCAATCCAGCAGATTGACGAATGGAGATCGCTCCTGCTGCTGTTGCTCTGAGACAACTAGGCAATGCCTTGGCTACTGGATCCAATGTAGCCGAAAAATAGGCACATGGCCTTTGTTTGTCTCCAAATTGTTGCGTTAAAACTGACAATGCACAACCTTCTCTTTCATGTACATAGAGTGTGAAAGGCTTACTGTAATCGGGAGTACCTAACACAGGAGCAGAACACAAAGCAGTACGTAAATCAGAAAAACTCTTCTGACATTCATTAGTCCAAGGAAGAGGTTGGGGTGTATATTTCAGAGTAAATGCCAACAAAGGTTTAGCCAACAAAGAAAAATTCGGAATCCACTGTCTACAAGAAGAGGTAATGCCCAGAAAGGCACGCACCTCCCTTTGTGTGGATGGTACAGACATTCGTGCAATTGCTTGAATACGTTCTGGGGTCAATCGCCTTCCCTCCTTCGACAAGAGATGACCTAAATAGGTAACCTCTTGGTGGCAATATTGTAACTTAGAGGGTGACACCTTATGATGTAAATCAGACAAATGACGTAAAAGCGAAACCATCGCATTTTTACAAACATCCTCTGAATCGGCAGCCACCAACAAATCATCCACATACTGAATAAGAGTAGCACCTGGAGGCAAGGAAAAGGCTTCAAGCTGAGATTTCAAAGCCTGACTATAAATGGAGTGACTCTCACAATAACCTTGAGGTGCACGTTTGAATCGAAAACTTCAGCCTCCAAGAGAGAAACCAAAGAGATCCCTACTCTCCTCAGCAATAGGAATGCTAAAGAAAGCATTTTTGAGATAAATGACTGAGAACCAAACAGCCGAAGCAGGTATCATTGTGAGCAGGGCAGTAATATCCGGGACAACGGGAAACTGGGGAACAACAATTTAGTTGACCTCCCGAAGATCAATCACAAAACGGTATACAGGAGGCTTAGAAGGACCAGTACGTTTAAGAACAGGCAAAACAGGACTATTGCAAACATTTCCTCTCGTTTTTTCAACCACACCCTTCTGAACTAAATCATAGATGATAGCCAACAGAGCTCTTTCACCATCGTTAGAAATCTTATACTGAGGAATGCGTGATAATTTAACATTGGGTTTGACAGCAACCAGGTAAGGTGGAATTTTGAGCAAACCAACATCATTCAGACCCTTGGCCCAAAGCGTAGCAGGAAGTGAATGCAATTCAAGTGGCAGTTGATCCTTAGACAAATACATAGGAGAAACCAGTTTATCACCCAAAGTAAGGTGTACACCAGAGGGGGAACAATACAATGTTGCATGTAGACGTTTCAATAAATCCAAACCCAACAAATTCTCGCCGCAACCAGTCGTTAAAATGAGCGGGGCTTCCAAATCATAAGGACCAATGGAGATAGGCAAAGGACAAGAAACCGGGTTGCGTACTGGGGCGCCAGAGAATCCTACAGAATCATTTGTTAAGCCAGACAAAGGTGCCCCAGGGAGTTTAGAGTGAATTATAGAACTTCTCATTGCGCCAGTATCCAAAAGAAATGGTTCTGAAACACCCAATGCAACAACATTAACATAAGGCCCATTCTGATCCACTGGAACTGATACGACTCCCTTACTTTGCCCATGGCTGTGCTAGCTAGTATGCAAACCCTGATTTTCACTTTCAGTACAATAATCGCCATTGTAATATTGTGCAGACTGAGAATTCTGCTGATCAAAATAGTTCATAGAATTCTGAGGGGGAAAAGAACGCTGTCCTTGAGACAACGCACCTCGCCCTCTACCTCTGGGTGCTGACTGAAAACCACCACGGCCTCGCTGCCCTGGTAGTCCAGCATTACGCTGCAATAAAACCGGACAACTACTCTTAAAATGACCTTCCTCTTTACAATAGGCACATTGATTAGGACCCAGCAAACATCGCGGAACAAAAGGTTCAGGTTTCTGTAACAATCTTTGAAACTGTGAAGGCTGTTGCAATTGGCGCTGAGCAGAACGAGGGGGATAAGCTTGTTGCAAAAGAACCTTTGTTTTTAATTCTTTAGTCTTTTTCTCCACTTTATCCTTTTATTCCTTATCCCTGTTCTCGTAGTACTGAGCAGTAGCTAATATCTGGGCAGACGAAGAAACGGCCCATGAACTTTCGTAATCTTTCAATTTATGCGATAGTTCTGGAAGTAAATTAAATACAAATTTATCCACAAATAATCGCTGTCCACCTTCAGTACTCATATCTTGACCACTATGGTCAATGAACGTCTCCTCAAAACGAGTAAAGAAATCGGAGACACTCATCTTTCTTCTGTTTACACGCAGCTAACTTATCCCAATTAACACATAGGGCTGGCATCATCGTTTTCATTAAAGTGATGATCCTACCAGGTAACTCTGTAATCAAAACACAGGTTTAGCACCTCCTACTTGTGCTGCATCCGCTGCAGTTATAGCAGCCCAGTTACCACCTAAAGCTTTGTCGTGGTCTTCCCTACGAATCCGAGCCCATAATGCTTGTGGGACTACATTTCCCATCAACATATCAATATCGGCCAAATTCATAACGCACGCATCAACAGTCTGGGACAGCTCTTTATAATATCCAGCAGGATTATTACGAGGGTCCGGTAAAGACTGCTTAAGTGCCAACACCTCAGATCGTTTCCAGGGGACTTGTACCCATATACTTTGGAAATGAGTTGGAACAGCTGCAATAGCGCCTGCCTGTGGAACCACATCTCTCCATATCGGAGGAACTTATCGCATTGGATAGTGTTTCACTTTATGCCGAACCGCAGGATCATGTTCAAGAGGAGCTTGAGAGAAAAAGGAAGACCTAAAAGTGACAAGTGTCTGAACGGCATCCTCAACTTCGGGACCCACAATAAGTCCTTTATCAAATTTAGCCTGTATGTCAAACAAACCCTGAGGAGGTAAATCCAAATCCATATCTTCCCATCCTTTAAGAAGAGTATTACACATAACATTAAAAACATATCTCTGCGTGGGCGCATTCCACTGAAGAAAAGTGTTCAGGATATCGCGCACGCTATACTGTGGACCACTCATGATCCAATTGTGAGCAAGAGAGTCCAACTTAACTCGCTCGTCAGAATCTGGAATTTGACTACGGGATTGCCTTCGGGACAGGACAGGAGTCAAGTTAAGAGACCCAAAGAAAGGGGAGAAAAGACCAGAAACAGTATCGACTAATCGTTTACGAGCTGTAGGAGAATCTGACAGTAAAACAGGAGACAATGTATTAAGCACGGCAGGAGAAGAGCTAACAGTTGCAAGAGGAACTGATGGTAAAGGAGACTGAGGTACAGAAGTCAGTGGCAAAGGAGGTGGAGGTGGAAATACTGGAAGAGACAATTGTGGAAGAACCGGAACAACTGGTTGAACAACAGGTTGTGAACAAGCAGTAACAATGGGGGTGCATTAGCACCTGCTACATAAGGCGGAGGTAATCTCAACAAATGGGACATTAAGGGATCTTCATCAAGATCCTTACTCTGTGGGGAAGTAGGCAATACAGGGTAACATCTATCTATTGCCATACGATGCTGTCTTTCTGAGACTTCAATCATCTGATTAGTCTCATTATTCTTAAACTGCTGGGCAGCCTGGAAATTCCTCATATCTTGCGCTTTCTCATCTCTTTTTACCTGTTTAATTTCTTTCTGTTTGGCTTCCTTACGCCATAGGCGGAAAGAGTCAAACATTTTCGGCCCGGCTTTTCTTTTAAACAAAATTGCTTCTATATTATCTAATATGTCAGGCTCAAAACTACCATACTGTGGCCACTGCACGGATCCATGTTTCATTAAAAATAATGGGGCCGATACCATGTTTCGAATAAAGCTCATAAGTGGGAGTTCCAACCGGAGGAATTGGACAAGAGTCCTCCAACCGGGAATCCCTATTAAAGTCAAAACAGCAAAACTTCCTAAACTTACTAAGCCCAGTTATTTTGTAACGGACTGGACTGTTCACAAACTTTTAGGGGGTTAAAGCAATGATCACAGCACAAACGTACTTACGCCTTGGCGTCGACTAGTGCAAAAGTTGAATGACAAAACAATACAAAAGGGTGGGCACTACCCACGAATACTTAACTAAGTGTTTTCTCACGCCAACAGAGGACCGTCTAACGTCTCGCGATACCAATCAACACCAGAGGGCCAAGGCAGGGCGGCAGTCAGGGCAGCAGTCGTCAGTAGCCGTCGGAAAGGAGTAGCCGCGCTGCAAAAGACCTTCGGTCCACTTCGACATACAGGGGTCGCTTGACGTGGTTCGCAAATCCTCCAGAATTTTCTTGCGAGGCTCCTCATGACGCTCTAGCTGAACCGCAACCACTGAAGACGCCCACACGTTGGGCGCCAGTTGGAGAACCGGGCCTTATGGGCGGAGCGGCGCAGGGCACCCCTGAAATCTCCGGGTTCACCTGCCTCGTCAGACAGAGACACGAGACACTCTGTTAGGCGTAGAAAATCGGGTTTATTAGCTGCAGCTAAGCACAGTTATCCAAAAAGTACATGGTATGTTCTTAGGAGACTGCCACTTAATTCCGTGGTGCACAATCTTTTATAGCACACATAGTTACAACCCCTACTCCCAAAACATACAAAGCTGACAAATAGGAAAAGTTTGAAAACAAGCTATCAAGTATCTTGAATACGCCCTTCTTTCAGATCCGGTGTTTACTCCTCCCCTCAAGTTAATCAGTGTTAGTGCCCATAATTCAATTCACAGGTGGTAGGACGTGTTTGTATGCCTCAAAGGATAGTTGTGTTATAGGAGAATACAAGAAGAGAATAGCGAAGGCCAGTCAAATAAGATAAAATAGGAAAAGAATGGTGGGACCCAAACAGTCGACTAAGACAAGGATCAATCAGTCTAGACATGGATTAACAAACTCAGCCAGACCCTGACATCGGTTACATAAACAAGGACAAGGGGTTACTTTTTAACAGAAGAGATGCATAGCAGCTGGAAAAGCAAAAACACTCCGTTCGCCGTGCTGCCTGAGTGAGGGCAACACAAAATGGCGACGGACACAAAATGGCGGCTAAATACGAAATGAAGTCGATAACCACAGAACCTCACTGTTCGATCAGTAGCGGCCCCCCCCCACCCCCCCAGCGCCTTGAGACCTTCGCTGGTATGTAGTGCACTTAACAAATGACTGATTGATTGATTGATTGATTGAAGGAATGCAAGCACTAATAGGACAAGTGGGAGGTCAAATGTTTCTGATAGAGGAAGCAGCTGAAACTCCACCGATGAAACCGCAGAGGTCCGCTCAGCTCTATACAAGGTGACAGAACAGTGAGTTTGGCAGATGGGTGCATTGCCAATTTATGACATTCCACTTGCTTCCCCAAACACTAAATGACCCCCTAGTCACAGATATACTTATCAACTTATTAACTCACTTGCTTGGCCTCTCTAGTACTATTTTCTAACATCCCTTACTGTTTTGCTAACCCTCTTACATGCTCAATGATTTGATCACTGACTTACTCTCTACTCGCTGACTCACTTTCCACTCACACACTCACTCACTCACTTTCCACTCACTCACTTACTTTCCACTCACTTTCACACTTGATTTTTGCCCTCAATATGTCTAGACATGGGCCCTTCCGTGGGATCAAACAAACTCAGTTTGGAACAAAGGGCATTGTCCAGTGATGACTGTGGAAGCTGGCTTTGCCTATACTATACCAAAGTGAGGTATAGTATGCACAGAGGCTACATTAGAGAAGTGCTAACAGCTCTCTTTGTGGTAGTGCGGGTGAGCAGTTAGGCTTATCCAGAGGGTGTGTTAAGCATTTATTGTATTCACTCAATCAAGGACTGATTACAGCCACTCAGAGACAGAATTCAAAGCAATTAGGTAAGTATAAAAAATGTATACTTATGTTTTATTTCTAGAATCAAGCAGGACTTGGCACAGGTAAGTAAAATATACTTTCAAATGCAAATCTTTACAAGGAAATGCAGCTGTAGATGAAACTGCAATCGTAAGATGTTTGTATTGGGATTCTAAAACAGGTTAAATCACACAGTAATTACTTTTGGACTACTTTTAGATTACTTTTAGACTACATTGACTACTCGGGTAGAATGCCTAGATACCACACAGGGGATCTCGCAATACAAGGTACATAAGACTTTTTCCAGGTTTGCAATCTAGTTACTTTTTCTTTCATACAAAGTTAAACTCAACAAAACATTTTTTAGGAACAAAACTAGTAACATTGGTTCCTATGGGAGAAAAAGGATTAACAGCTCTCAGGTAAGTAAACAACTTATGAGTGGGAGTTTTGGGGGTTAGGACCAAGGTTACCCAAGGTCTAGGTAGGCACTCAAATTGCAGCACCAGCGGCATTGTGGCGGCCAGATGCAGAGTGCCGGGGCCCAATGTTAGCCACAGAGGCCGATTCTCCCCCCAAAGTGGGGGGCAGAGCCGGTGGAGCCAGTCGCTGGGAGCAGCAAAAGGCAGGGACAGCTTACAAAGGCAACAGGCCTTTGAATCTTCCCCTTCGTCGACTGTAGGCATGACACCTCTGCCAAGGATGGGCTTTGTTTCTGGACCCCGAGAGCGGAGTCTCTCTATCCAGGGGTCCAGAAACCTGTCTAGTGGTGGAAAATCGTGGGCAGCCATTCAGGAACCGCACCAGGGCTAGTGGCTTTTCAGGGGGCATTTTTTAGATGCTCTCTGATTGCATTTTATATTAAATCCCACACTGGCATCAGTGTGGGTTTAATGTGCTGCAAAGTTTGCTACCAAACTTCCCAGGCTTTAGTAAAGGCATTATGGAGCTGTGTAGTTTGTATGACCAACTCCCAGGACTGTGTACTCGTTATGGCTTTCCTGCAATGTCTAAGAATGGACTTAGACACTGTAGGGGTACAGAGCTCATACCTCTGTACCCTCACCTGAGGGCTAGTGCACCCTGATGCAGGGGTGACTTACCGAGGCCCCACGCAGTGAGTTGGAGGCCTGGCACGATGTGTGCCATGTTGACTCTTCAATTGTCTGTGCACCAAAACGCTCAGCCTGCAATGGCAGTGTGTGTGTGCAGGGCCTCTAGGAGTGGCACAGGAGGAGCTACAGCCCTTAAAGGCTTTCCCTGGTCACAGTTCCCTTGGTTCCCATGGTACCTTTTACAAGGGGCTTACCTGTTGTTAGGTTTGAAAACCCCATTCCTGCTATGCATTTGTTTCATGTTATCTTAGCAGTGTGTGGTTAACTGGACACGAAGTGTATTCACGTTATGCAACCTACTGAGTTATCCCTGCAATGTGTAAGCTTTAGTGAGCGAGTGTGACTCCATTTTGTAATTCCTATTGGGCTGCTTAGGCTGTGCCTGCACTAGCCCTCATTACTCTTATTGCTTGCCTCATCAGAACACTATTTCATTATAATTTTCTCTTCTGTTCAAGGCTGCTTCCTGACTTACTTTTTTTTAAATATATTTTTATTGAGTTTTTATGGCAGCAAATAGTTATAAACAATCTTTTATCAAGAAAATATATGTCCAGCAGCACAATCATTATACAAAATAATGCATTGCAAAGAAGAAATAAAGAAAACATTATAAGACATGTTAAATCCACTTAGAAATAGGAGCCCAGAGTTTTTGGCCAAATAACTTTTTTCTCTTCCCCTTTAGATTATATATTGCTTTCTCCAACTGATATACACTCAGAAGTTTCGATTGCCAATGCCGGAACATCGGTGGGTCAGTATCTAGCCAGCGAGAGGTTATACAATATCTAAATATAGACATAGAGATGAACAAAAAACCTTCTTCTGCTTCTGTTATAGTCCCCCTTTGATCGGATTGGATTCCAAATATTACCAGTTCAGCAGATAATACAATTGATATATCTAGGATATTGTTTAAGGAAATTGTACTTCATTAACAAATTGTGCTAGTATAGAACAGTGAAAAAACATATGCATTGAATCCGCGCCATAATATCCACTTCGGCTACATTTAACACCCCTATTAACATTCCATTTTACCAATTTTGCCGGAGTATAATATAGATCAAAAATACACATAAAATGCTGGCTTTTCAACGATCCGTTAAATAAAATAGTGCTGGCCATTTCTAACACTCTAGGAAAATCTATATTCCTATATTCCTTATTCCCAGGCCTTTCTGCCATTTATCTATATAGACTTCTAAATTATCTTCAATTCGATTTAACATTGTCCGATAGATCAGACCAATTCTGTTCCTTTTCTTGCAGCATTCCAGCACATCAAATTCAGTCATCTTACTGGTGTTTAATACTTTTATAGACTCTAGAAAAGTCCGTATCTGGAGGTATTTAAAAAAATCTCCTCTAGACAAATTATATCTTTCCTATAAATATGTATATGAAACAAATTGTTCATCTCCTAATTGACACAACGTGGAGATTTGCCATCTCTGCATAATAGAGTCTTTAAAAATTGGTGGAAGCATTGGATTATTATACAGAGGTGTATAATAATTAAGATCTTCACAACAGCGAAACCTCTTTTTGAATTGCTTCCAGATTTGAAACGCCGTTCGATTAATTTCACCAAGCATTGTCGTACTTCAGCTCCCATGACCATTTCATAGATAGAAGGATATGTAAATTCATCAATCACAAAATATTTAAAAATTAGGATACCCATAAATCTTAACGCGACTGCCCAATAATATAGCCAAAAATTCAGCATCCCCCAGCCTTCCCTTATCCTGGGAAGAGTACACCATTCAAGGTGTACATGGAAACCTGGAAGCAATTCTATCTAGTTTATTAAAGAATGCTGAAGGAAACAGTTATGGAATGGTATGGAAAAAATAAAATAATTTGGGGAAAGTAATCATCTTTATTACATTGGTTCGACCACATAGGGATAAATGTAAATTGTTCAGTCTTTCAAGAGTCCTGTTGGCCGAGACAAGCAAAGGATCTAAATTAAGCCCTAGAATATCCTCTACTTTAGCAGAAATGTTTACACCCAGATATGGAGCGGAGGTTAACAATGTCATCCCTTCCGGTTTGCCAGTAATAGAATGAATTACCTGTGTCTTTGAGATGTTTAGTTTATAACCCGAGAATTCTCCAAACTCACGGGCTAGTTCTGTAATTTTGGGTAGTGCAATTTTAATATCAGATGTCACTATGGCAACGTCATCGGCGTATGCGAAGACTTTATTTTCTTGTTGATGAATTTTTACAGGAGGGATGTCATCTTCTTTTATGAGTCTTTGTAAATACGGCTCTATATACAGCGCAAACAAGAGGGGGGAGCAGGGACAGCCCTGCCGTGTCCCTCTTGTGATCGATAAAGGAGCGGAAGTCTCCGCGGCTAACCGTATAACAGCTTTAGGATTGATATATAACGCACGGATAGCAATCAGATATTCATCAGGAAACCCCCTCCAGCCCAGCACAGACCACAGGAAGCCCCAGTCGACCCTGTCAAATGCTTTTTTGGCATCCAACAGGGCCACTCCGACTGGAGATCCCGTGGCCTGCGCCCAATCTAGAAGAGTGATAATTCGCCTTACGTGATCAGTTGTATCTCTTTTCTTAATAAAGCCATGTTGAATCTTGGAAACCAGATTGGGCATAATACCATTTAATCTATTCACTAGAATCTTAAAAATGATCTTACTGTCTGATGTTATTAGAGAAATTGGTCGGTATGACCCTAAATCAGAAGCTTCTAAACCTTTTTTTGTTAAATACAACTATGGCTGCCAGAGACCAAGAAGCAGGTGGGTCACCTTGAAACGCCTCTTGAAAAACCTTAAGAAGTTCCGGTTTAAGTATATTACGAAAAGCGCGATAAAATTCTAGAGGAATATTATCTGGTCCCATCGCTTTACCTAGAGCTAGGCCAAGAATAGCTATTTCGATCTCTTCCCAGGTGATTGGGGCCGCTAACATTGCTTTTTCTATTTCCGTAAGGGTAGGATTATCCAGATTCATGAGATATATTGACGCATCATTAATTCCGCTGGTACCATCATTAGTCTGATTATATAATGATTGATACAAATCACAGAATGCATTCAGTATCCCCATTCTGGATTCTTGAACTACCCCTTCTTGATCAATAATCTTTAAAATATCATTCATAGCGGCCTTCTGAATTAACCTTTGTGCTAAAATTCTGCCTGTTAGTTCATTGAATTCATAGCATTCCATTTTATATTGTTTATGTTTAGATGCTACCTGATCAGCCAGGTATGAATATACACCAGAATGTTCAGTTGTTAAGACGCGTTGTGATTCTTCAATACCTTGGCCAGATTTAATGCTAAAAGCTAGTTTTAGTTCTGCCTTCATTACATTGTCCAACGATATCTTGAATTCTTTCTGTTTCTTTTTCCGACGGAAATTAGAAAAACTGAGGGTTTCCCCCTTATTATACATTTAAAGGTGTCCCATACTATTTGAACCAAAGCCGTCTCATTAATATGTAAGAAAAATTCATCTATAATCTTAGCCATATGTAAAAGGTAATCCTCGTCTAACAATAAATTTCTTTGAAATGACCACTGTCTATTCAGACTTTTATTCTGCGAGGATAGCAACAGTTCTAAAACAAGAGGATTATGATCAGAGACCACTCGTGGTAAGATGTTGATCTTTGCTTTTTCCAGGAGAGCTGAAGAGATAAAAAAATAATCTAGATGAACAGACTTTTGGTGTGGAGCAGGAAAAAAAAGTGAAGCCAGACTCAGTAGGTCTCAATTTGTTCCACACATCAATCAACCCATTCCCTAATATTAGCTCCCTAAGAGCCCTATAAGTCCTGATTTTTCGACCTTTGTAGTACCAAGTATTCCTGATATTAAGATCGGCTTCCTTATGAACATTAAGATCACCACAAAGGATTATAGGTTGACACCAATCAGCCAATTCTAGGTTAATTGTATTCATTACCTCGCTATCATCCAAATTTGGGCCATATGTAGAACAAACGGTAAATTTATTACCTTCAATAACAAATTCTGCTAGCCCCCATCTCCCCCATTTATTCGCAGAGGTTCTAACACACTTCCTGACCCCTTGCTTCATTAAAATAGCAACTCCTCTTTTAACACCAGTTTGTTTTGAGCAGACTAACAACTCGAGACCAAGTTTTTTAAGCAGATTCCGCTTATCCCAAGAAATATGCATCTCTTGTAGACACAAGATATCAATTTGTAATAATTGAATTAATCTGCGTAAGACCCCTATCTTCTTGAAATCATTGAGACCATTAATGTTTAGCGTACATAGTTTTATTTTCTTATCCATTTTGAAGCTTTTAGAATTAACCTTATTAATACATCTCTGATCTGGCTCTTGCACTCTTTACAAAATAAACATACTAAATTAATCTGCTCTGCTGTTCGTTCAAAATTAGCTACCGCTGCCTTACACCCCACACCCCACCACCATCCCAAGCGCCTCCACCACCCGCTGGTGGATAACCAACCCCCTACCCCCCTCCCCAACAAATGAGGCTCAGGAACTCTCAGATCCTGTAAAGTATGGTATGCCGTGCCCCCCCAACTCCGAGGACCATGAGAGGGAAGAACCAGTTAAGCTAGAAACCTGACTTACTAATGAATCGGCCATTCTGTTTTCGCAAACCAACCCACGTTTGTAATCCTGCTCCCACGTTAGGAGATGCTGAGACTCTGCATGGTAACCTTGAGTTACAGATAGCATGTACCCATCTGGCAGGTGGTAGCCCATCCTTCTGTGCCTCCTTTGTTCATGTTCGGCCCAGGCCGGTAACTTTCTACTGTGGAGGTTCTTGGAGGAATGATTGTGTGTTGTAGGCTGCTGGGGGGACAGTCCCTTAGCAGACATCTTAGGGTGCAGGTCAGATTGGACTCCTCTGCAGAGTATTGCTAATAAACGCTTGTTTGTATTCTCCATTGTCTGACAGACTCTATATTCCTGGGAAGGCATAGCAGGTGGTTCTAAGTAACCCGAGTAAACCGAGTGGCCTCTAAGGACCACTTCCTTCACTCTGGCCAGGGATGTGCCAATTGTGGGTAGAAAGGTACAGTTTTGGGAAAGAACAGAGGCCTTTGGAACCTGATGGGCAAGGGCCCAGGGCACATCAAGCGAAGTTGCACCAGATGTCAGGCAAAAAGTAGGGATAACCAACAGAAGAATCCTTTCCCTCCTGAGGCGGAAGCCAGGAGGTCTCTTTCTTTCACTTTACTTGGCACCTTAGAATCTGTGTTTTACTTTGTTTGTTGCTCGTTCTGGACTAAAAAGCATTTTTAAATTGTGCATTTTACTAGCGTGCTCGATAGCGCTTGAATAAAAAGCGCCCGAGATTAGAGACCCCCTCAGCGCTCCTAAGCACTCTGTGCTCTTCCCCCCCCTCCCCTACCCCGGACCGCCCTCGGCCGAGCATCGACGCCGAGGGCTGGGATTCGATCTTGGCGGCCATATTGGTTGTGGGCCAGGCGAATCGCGCACTCTAGCAGCGCTATAAAAAGGAATTAGGGACTTTTCTTCCAGCGATAACCAACAGAAGAATCCTTTCCCTCCTGAGGCGGAAGCCGGGAGGTCTCTTTCTTTCACTTTACTTGGCACCTTAGAATCTGTGTTTTACTTCGTTTGTTGCTCGTGCTTGACTAAAAAGCATTTTTAAATTGTGCATTTTACTAGCGTGCTCGATAGCGCTTGAATAAAAAGCGCCCGAGATTAGAGACCCCCTCAGCGCTCCTAAGCGCTCTGTGCTCTTCCCCCCTCCCCTACCCCGGACCGCCCTCGGCCGAGCATCGATGCCGAGGGCTGGGATTCGATCTTGGTGGTCATATTGGTTGTGGGCCAGGCGAATCGCGCGCTCTAGCAGCGCTATAAAAAGAACGGTCATGACTCCGCGCAGCGGACGCGTACTGCGGACGCGCCGGACCTGCGCCGGAGTCGTGCCAGAGTCCTGCCCGTTTGCGCCCGTTCGCGCCCAGGCGGGCCCACGGTCCCGGATCCCTGAAACACCAGCCCCACTTCCACTAACATATTCACGCTTGGCACTCCTTACTTTAAAAAGGGTACTTCCATCTCCCTGTAGCCACTCTGTGGACCTTGCGCTTGGCTGCCTCTCTTGCAAATACTGTTCCTTTAGGGCAACTGAGGCTACCATTAAAACAACACAGGGTCCTAGAAAAAGTAAAGCTTAGGTCATCTTAAAAATGGCATTGGTTAACTGTCGCTCTCTACCAAAACATGCCACTGAAATCTCCTTACTAATCGAAGACCTGGACGTGGACATTCTTTTTCTAACAGGAACGTGGCTTGGATCGACTTCCGGCCACGACATTGTCCGAGCCCTACCCTCTGGTTATCTGATCCAACACAGGGATAGAGGACTGAAGGTTGGTGGAGGGATCGCTATTCTATATAGGGAACACCTAATTTGTCGCTTGACTGACAGTGCCATCCCAGACTGCGAGAATACACAATTCTCCATTACACTATCTTCAGAACTGTCACTCCCTGGTCTCCTAATTTACCGTCCACCTGGCCCGATAGGTCAATTTGTAGAAGGGCTAATTGAAACCACTCTGGAGCTAGCCAGTACGGTCTCTAACTTTATAGTATTAGGAGACCTGAACCTCCATTTTAACAATCCTTTGGATACCATTGCACTGGAATTAACGAAAGATTTAGCTGCCTGCGAACTACACTTGATTGTCCGGCATCCTACCCACTCCAAAGGGAATCTCTTAGACCCCATATTTTCCACCGTCGCAGAATTGACCACAGCTGAACCATACCCAATTCCCTGGTCAGACCATATGGTAATCCCTTTTTTATGGAAAACAAATAGATCCAGCTCCATTAAACCCTCCCATAAAGCCTTAGGTAGGCGCTAGACGAAATTAGAATCCAGTGATTGGATAGAATCATTAAAGCAGAACGAACCTCTGGCCAATCAGAACATCGATAAGGCGAACACAGACTTCAACCGATGGATCGAGCAATCACTGGATAGTGTGCTCCCCAAAAAATGTATTACAAATAAAAAAGGTACTAATAAACAGCCCTGGTTTAATTCAGACCTAAGGTCCCTCAAACAGGAATGCAAATGGGAGGAAAGGCAGTGGCGAAAACACTTCGACGAGGAGAAGAAAAATAAATACAGATCTACCATAAAGAAATATAAATCTGCCCTCAATATAGCCAAATCTACCTTTTATGCTGAAAAAATTGAGAAATCTGCTAATGCCCCTAGAGAGATGTTCAAGATAGTAAAAACTCTGGTAAAAGTCCCTGATCCGCCATCATTTGAACTATCACCTGAGGAATCTGGTGTTCGCTGCAATAAACTAGCAAGTTTTTTTGCCACAAAAATCCAAAATGTCATTTTCTCTCTTCCTCCCCTACCGGTGGTTGAATCAAACCCTTCTCAGACAGGTGATATTGATTCTATCTCACCTTGTCTCTCATTTTTCTCTCCACTTAGTGCCGAATTTTTACCCCCTCCATTCAACTCCATAAAAAGTGGTTCCCCACTTGACCCTGCTCCCATGACCATATTGAGACTGGCTTTACCCCATGTCAGCAAACACATTACTAACCTAGTTAACACCTCGCTGGAATCTGGTATAGTACCACAAGACTGGAAGTTAGCCATGGTAAAAGCCCTGTTGAAAAAACCGAATCTTAATCCTGATGATTTTTCCAACTACCGCCCCATTTCCCTTCTTCCCGGCATCAGTAAGCTTACCGAAAAATGGGTGAATAAACAGCTAGCATCTTATTTGGAGACCTATGATTTGCTGCACCCCACTCAAACAGGATTCCGGAAGGGACAGGGAACCAAACAGCTCTGCTGAGGGTGGTTGAGGTCTCCAGGATGATTTTGGACGCAGGTGGCAGCGCAGCCATTATCCTCCTGGACCTCAGCGCCGCCTTCGACACGGTTAACCACCGTGTCCTTCTAGCTCGCCTGGAGAGGATCGGAGTCACGGGCAAGGCCCTTAAGTGGCTCGGGTCTTTTCTCAGCGACAGAGCTTTTAAGGTTTTCTCAGAAACCAGCTGCTCCCTCTCAGTGCCATTACAGTGTGGGGTACCACGGGGTTCTTCCCTTAGCCCCACACTGTTCAATGTGTACATGTGTGGTAAATAAATAATTAATTACCGGTACTATTTTTCAGGATACTATATAAACAGATAGCTCAATAAATAAGAGTCAGGATTCGAGGTATCTTGAGTCTTACAGGCTTTAATCAGGCATAAGGGAAGGGACAGGAACGGGACAGCCTGTACGGAATTAGGATGGCAGCTGCCAGGGAAAGGGAAAATGGCTGAACGCTTTCAGTAACAATACATTAGTATATATACCAAAACAATTACATTACATTCAATACAGTAGGCGTAGCAGTAGGCGTAATTCGTAGCAGTCGCGAAAGATAAGAGGAAAATGGGTGTAACAAGAAGGCGTGTACAGGGCGTATACATAGACATGTGATGTGAACGTCACAGAAGTGTCATGAGTGGGGCGGAAACATGGAGGGGGCTTCTCGAGCAGCTGGGACCTTTAACCTAGTGGTGCGCGCAAACGGGCTATGACGTG
Organism: Lissotriton helveticus; assembly: GCF_964261635.1. Lineage (NCBI taxonomy): Eukaryota > Metazoa > Chordata > Amphibia > Caudata > Salamandridae > Lissotriton > Lissotriton helveticus. The sequence goes on along the minus strand of NC_136071.1, from coordinate 1,190,318,178 downwards.
TGACCAGGGAGAACTGGGGGCTATGACTTCTGCGCTAGAAGAGGAGACTAAAGTCTGCGGTGTCAGGACGACATGTGCCTATATCATATCTGGTATCTGGTGTTTGGAGGTACATGTTGATAGAAACTAAAAGTCAGGAGGGGAAAGGCTACTTGACTCTAAGACTGGTGCATGCATATATTCTTCGTGTAATGCGTGTGCTAGGAATATTCTATGAATATTAATACAGTATTTCTCTTACATGGAGACAGAAAGGCTAGACTATGACTGAAACTGTCAAATGCAAAGACGAGGAGCTGGACTGATAACTAGAAGCATAACATACTCTTGGCAGACAGGCAGGCAGAGCCAGGCCGGGCCGGGCACTGTGCGGCAGGAAGTAAGTGAAGGGTCAGGGATGCAGGTGGGGGCTGTATCGCTCCTCGGAGCGGATTCAGGAGACTGGAGCTGAATCTGGTGTCCGGGCCCTTTTGAGGCCTAGAAACGGGGACAATTCAATGACTTAACGTGCACACTGTAAAACGTGGCAACATAGGCCTAATACTCGTTGCTTTCACGAGAGCTGGAAACTGGCATATTAAAGATGGACACAACTATAATTGCGTCTTTTATTCGGACATAGGGGGATACATATGCATATTAATCATGCACATATAACATAGGATGGGGAACACGTAGGGACATAGAACATGGCAAAATTTACTTTTCCACATTCCCTCCTTGTCACTACGTTTCCATCAGGAAACATCAATATTCATGATACCATCTATCATTTCATACAGTATCATTTGCTCATCTCGAATTGTCTTGGAACGGGACTTAGGACTAGGAATACAGGATGTAGCACAAATGCCGCAAATCGCAGGGCCACATTGTAAACAGAGGCAGCAACTGAATATGATCATTACTGCTATACCTAGGAATGACAATACTTTCCATCCCCAGGCAGAAATTATACTCCAGAGCCAACCGGACCATGTCCAGGTGCCTGGATCTTGGTGTAACTGATGGGCAATTTTATGAAGTCTGGTTATAGCTGAATAAACAGACGGCGCGTTATTAGGAATGAAAATGCAGCAACTAGATCCGATGACTCTACAAGCTCCTCCTCTATCGGCCAGTATGACGTCAAGAACGAGATGATTTTGGAGCACGACAAATCTCATAGCAGATTGCTCTTCAGTTAAGTTACCTAGAGCGGAAGTAGTCTCATTCACTACTGCTTCAAGGGTTCTGGTTAACCTACGTATTAACTTACTATTCTGGACGGGACCTATGAAGAAAAAGAAACCTTTATTGAAGTCTTGATATTGTTCTAGAGCAGTTTCAGTTTGATCGACAATTGGGGACTCGACCTCCCTTCTATGTCTAACGTGTACTAGATGTGTATTTCTGTGATAATCGGATGGGGCTAGAAAAACTGGTGGCAGTAGGAAGGCAATATAACATGTTCCATCCCAATCAAGGGGCAGGCGTATATATGCGGTCTGACCACACACAAAATAAGAATGACGTGAGGCTTTGAAAATAGATTTCCCACTGTCACTATACTCGACAATAGTAGTACAATCACTATGTCCTACATGTGCGGAACCATTCTTTCTGACACATAATTCGCCTTTGACTGGTAGTACTGAAATAGCAGGCAAATCTGGAGTAGTATCGGACTGAACATTCAAGACCATGAAATTCGAGGAATAATTACCTAAATCATATACTTCATTTTCTAGATCTAACCCTGTTCTATGGGTGAGACCTTGCTTGTCTGGGAAACATGTTCGATTCAGAAGGGACATATCAGTTGTGGATGACGTTAACGTGGACCATGCTCCACACGAACCATTGTGTGAAAACGGATAAGGAAAGAGTGGCAGAACTCCCTTCGGCGTCTGGAAAGGGGGGAGTCGACCACATACCCAACAATTAGTGGCATTGCTGGTCTGGTGTGAATAGTGTAACATTCTGATAAATGTGTTATTACGCATAGCAAGACGATAGGATAACTCGTGAGGAGGCAGATCACTAAATGTGTGCTCTACTGTAACATTAGAAAACATGTGTACATGTGAAATAGGAAAACATAAATGTAAAGCATAACTTATGCATGTAACCATAAGACTAAAAAATAATAAGAAAAATAGAACGATAATACATCTTTTAGAGTTTTGACTAACTCTCTCACTGTGTGGGTCTATCTCATACATGTCAGGAACCTGTCTAACCGCTTCACCCGAGAGGGACTTAAACAATTAAACTGTCTGACTTACTAGACCTCAACTTGGTTTTTTACTCCTGCTGCGGAGTTTTCTCTAACAGGGGAAGTTTTGATTCAGAGTCTGTGTTTGGGCAGTCCTTGAGAATAGGGCAGTCTTTAATGAATGTCCTTGGCTTAAGTCTGTGAAACTTCTTCACATGGCTGGAGTGGAGCCAGCCCTTGCGATTCTCGACTTTCACTGCAGTCCGGGTGGTAAGGAGGACGAGGCGGGGTTCCTTCCAACGGGGCTCCAGCGAACTTGAACGATCGAAGTTGCGCACCAGGACCATGTCACCTGGAACGATCTCATGCGGTTTCACCTCAGTGTTGTCTGGAAATGCAGCGGCAACCTGTGAACGACAAGAGTGTAGGGCAGACATCAAGGAAGCTAGGTAATCTGTCAGCATATTACTGGAAACATCTGTAATCTTTCGGGGTCTAGGTGTACCCCACATGTTTGGAGGACGGCCGAATACGACCTCATACGGGGACAGACCTGATCTGGAGTGTGCAACCATTCTCATGTAGAACAGGGCAACTGGCAGTGCTACTAACCAATCTACACCTTTCTCTGCGCATACTTTGGCCAGGCGGATTTTCAAAGTCTGGTTATGTCTCTCTACGAGACCGGCTGCTTCAGGATGGCGTACACAATGGAACTTCCACTGGTACCCTAACAGAAGGGAAACTTGTTTCATGAGCTCAGAGGAGAATGGCTGGCCGTTATCTGAATACACGACCCTAGGTAATCCATAGCGGGGAAAATACTCACGAACCAACTGCCTGGCAGTGGTCGCGGCAGTATAATCTGGAACTGGATATGCTTCTGTCCACCTGGACAAAGCGCATACTACTACGAGGACATACTTGAAACCTCGACATCGCTCCATCTGAATATAATCCATCTGGAGGACTTCAAAAGGGTGGTCAGGAGGATGGAATCCACCTTGTTCCACCGGGACACTTTTACCTGGATTGAACTGACAACAGATCATACAGGTACGTACTTTCTGCTTGGCTGCAGCTCGTAAATGCTTGTTAAACCAAATGTTCTGGATACTATCTAGCATGGCTTTTTCTCCTAAGTGTGCTGGACTATGTGCGGTATTAATAATGACTTGAACCATTGAGTCGGGGAGGAACCATGTGGCTTTTCCCTTCGTCAAACCATCCTTGATCTGTCTGGACCCCTCCTTGTTCGGACCATTTCTTGATTTCGTCAGGGGTTGCATGTAACTGTATGTCTATGACATCTTGTGTAGGGTCCTTAACTGTCATACAAGTAGTCTGTTCTGGAATGTGTGTCAGTGTCTTGTTAACGGGAATGTCTGGAGTCTGAGCTGTGAGCTTGGCTGTTCGATCTGCTAGATCGTTACCTTGGGAAATGATGTCAGTGACTTTAGTATGTGCCTTGCACTTCATGATGGCAATAGCTGTCGGTAAATGAATTGCATCTAACAGAGCTTGAATGAGGAGACCATGCTGGATCTTGGTTCCATGAGAAGTCATGAAACCTCTCTCTTGCCAGAGCACTCCAAAGTCGTGTACGACTCCGAATGCATAACGTGAATCTGTATATATGTTAACTTTCAGGTTCTTGGCACGTATGCAGGCTTGGGTCAGAGCAACTAGCTCTGCTGCTTGAGCAGACAGGGTATCAATACGGTGTGTTTCTATAACTTCGGTCTCAGTAGTCACTGCATACGCGGCTACTAGTTCTCCTGTACTTGTTCTCATACATGAACCATCCACATAAAGTGTCAGGTCTGGATCAGGTAATGCAATATCTGTCAGGTCTTGTCTTGGCTTTGTCATAGTGTTAACTACTTCCACACAGTCATGTGTGGCAGGATTTGAAGTAACTGAGGGTAACAGTGTTGCAGGATTTAAAACGTTGCAGCGTCTGATTTCTATGTGTGGCTGAAATAATGTCAGTTCATAACCTGTTAAACGTGCAATTGTCAAGTGCTGAGTCTGTGTTCGATTTAAAAGAACTTCCACGGAGTGTGGAACTTGTACTGTCAGGGAATGTCCTAACACTATGGAATCACTTTGTCTGATAGCTAGAGCTGTAGCTGCAACTGACTTGAGGCACGCAGGCAGAGCCTGGGCTACTGGATCTAATGTGCTAGAAAAATAAGCACAGGGCTTGTATTGTCCTGCTTGATCTTGTGTGAGAACAGATAATGCAGTACTATCACGTTCTGTAACAAAAAGTGTAAAAGGCTTACTGTAGTTCGGTGTTGCTAGAACAGGTGCTTGGCATAGAGCTTTCTTTAACTCATTAAAAACAAGTGTATGTTCTTGGGTCCAAGGGAGGACAGTCGATGTGGCTGCCTCCTGTGTCGTTAACTGTATCAGTGGCTTGGCTAGATATGCATACTGAGGAATCCATTGTCTGCAATAAGAAGTGAGGCCGATAAAAGCTCGTACCTCCTTCTGAGTCTTGGGCTGTGGAAGATGTGCTATAAACTGAATACGGTCAGGTGTCAACTGCCTACCCCTCTTGGACAGTAAGTGTCCTAAGTAGACCACTTGCTGGACACAGAATTGAAGCTTCGAAGGGGACACCTTGTGCCCCATCTCGGCTAGAAAATACAGAACTGTAAGTGACGCACGTTCGCAGTCACGTTCAGAACGGGCTGTGATCAATAGATCATCGACATACTGGAGTAGGGCAGTGTCAGTTGGCATGCGGACATTGTCTAGTTGTCTCTTAAGTGCTTGACTGTAAATACTAGGACTTTCTGTGAAACCTTGAGGAGCTCGTGTAAATTTATAGCTTCTTCCATTTAAACAGAATCCGAAAAGGAACTGGCTGTCTGGATGAATGGGGACACAGAAAAATGCGTTCTTGAGATCGATAACTGTGAAGAACATGGCTTCAGAATCAATGGCTGTTAATAGGGAAGAAATATCTGGGACTACTGGGTACTGCGGAATGATACATTTATTAAGTTCTCGAAGGTCAATCACTAATCGATATACTGGAGGTGCATTTGGATCAGTACGTTTCAGAATCGGAATGATAGGAGAATTACATACATTGGAGTCAGTTTCTACAACTACTCCTTGAGCAATGAGCTCGTCAAAAATTTTGGATAAGGCTGCTACAGCCTCAGGTGGCAATTTGTACTGTCTGATTCGGGGTAATACAACACCTTGCTTTAGGGTGACACGATGGGGTGTGATATGCATACAACCTACATCAGTTGGACCTCGCGCCCATAAATGCTGTGGTACATTCAATAATCTTGGATCAAAATCACGTAATACATAATGACCTTTAAAATCACGAAGGAACAAACGTACCCCTTCCGGGGAACAACAAATTATTGCACCTAATTCTTTCAATGTCTTTATGCCTAACACATTTTCTGGACATGACTTTGTAAGTAACAAATCTGTAGTTCGGGACAGTGGACCTACTTCTAGAGTAACTGGTTTCGATATTTCATTAACAATCGGCTTTCCTGAAAATCCAAGGGAAACATTTCTAGAGCCTGAGAGCGGAGCCCCTGGAACCTCGTCATGACTAATGGTAGTCCTACTTGCCCCTGTATCAATCAAAAACTTTCTGTCTTTCCCTAACACTTGACTATGTACATAGGGACCCTCTTGATCTACAGGTATCTCGATGAGTGGCAAGCCTACCTCCCTCTCTAGGCTGTTTCATGAATATGGCTGATAATCTGGATACTCTGACTGTGCATACTGGTACATTTGCTGGGTAACGTGCTGTGTTGCAGCGATAGGCTGCGGTACTGTAACTGTCTGTTGTGCATTCTGCGGTGGCTGGAGAGTCTGTGAAACTTGTTCTTGTCTAGGCGGACGCGGTCTCTCTTTAGTCTTACCAGTAGCTATGTTGTGTTTCAGAACTGCACATTCGTTTATAAAATGACCTGGTTGTTTACAGTAATTGCATGTCCCTTTAACGGGAACTGCAGGGTGACTGGCTTGATTCGTACCCCTCTTCTGACTATCTTGCGGAACAGATTGTGCAACTAATACTTTCATTTTCGTGTCTTTCATACGTCTTCTTTCATGTTCCTGCTCTTCCCTAATTCTGTTCTGGTGATACTGGAGCATCTGGAGCATTTGTGACGGAGTATTTGCTTGCCAAGAACTCTCGACTTTTAATACTCTATTTTTAACTTGCGGACTGGAATTCTCGACTAGTTTGGTAACAAAAAGATGTGGATATGATTCACTACTTGTTTTCAGACCACTATTAATAATGAAACATTTCTCGAATCTAGAATAAAAATCACTAGTATCTTCGTCTGGTTTCTGTTTACAGGCTGAGATGGCATCCCAGTCTTCCTTTTTCGTGGCTAGTAATCTTGGCAAGACTTGTATTAACAATTCGGGCAAAGCTTTGGCTTTATCCCCTAGACCGGTACCTGGTACTCGTGTGTTATCTTCGGCTTCTAATGCGGACCAATCTATCTTATTTTCTCCCACCTCCCATTCTTTTTCTTTGAGTTTCTCATATATGCCCGCAGGCAACAGGACCTTTAACATTTTAATGATATCAGGATACGTGTATTCTCCCATACGGAGCATGTCTTTCAATTCACGGTGGAACCCTGCTGGATCTTTATCATGACAGGGAATTAACTTCTTCATTTCTAAGAGTTCCATCTTTGTAATGGGGGTGTAAACAAATACTCGTTCTAGACCACCACCCTCTTTCTTGACTGGATGTACTTCTCGTAACGGGTTCTGTCTGTCCATGTAGAATGATTTACTTTCTGGGGGTGAGACGTGAACAAAATGTGGATTCAGGAACGTTCGGTATTTGTGGCGTTGTTCTAGAATGACGCTAATTAAATCGGTACCTAGACCTTTCCATCTGTACTGTAGTAACTCGTTTAATACATCGTGCATAGGACCTGGATCGGAATGCTGATCCTCATACAGTGTGATGAGGTGCTGGATCATATACATACCCACCAGTCGCTGCTCGGCTGGGGGCAGTTTCAGAAACGTTTGTGCCACGATTTCATCTGGAAACGTGGTAGAATCAGTAGTCCATCGGACTGCTGATCGGGCTAGTTCTTGTTCGTGCATAGTACTAAGTTCACTATAACCAATGCAGGATTTCAGAATTTTATCGGTAACTTGAAATACTTGTTCGAGGGAACACTGTTCTGGTACTGGAGAAGGAAAACTTTTCTTGTAATCTAGACGTGAATGTCTGTCGGAAAGTCTAGTTCTACCTACATACGCTATTCTGGAGGGATTCTCGCTGTATACCTCTTCAGTAGAAGAGTCATTCTCTTTCTCGGTTGCTCGTGTTGCTTCTCGTTCCTCGTGTAACTTTATTATTTCCCTACGAATTTTCTTGTACATACTCTCTATACAATTTTGTGTCTTGTGTTTTCCCTCGGCTATATTGTCACTCCACCTGGTCAGGACTTTCATTTCTTCTTGATCTTTTTCTGGATGATCTTGCTCTCTTATTAAACAGTTAATTATAAACTTTAAAAGCATGAGCTGGGTCTCGACTTTTCTTTGGACCATGGCTTCGTGAATACTTTCTGGATTCGCTCCTGTACGGATAACACGATATATTCTGTCTAGATGTTCTCTCATATCGGGCAGGGTGTCCAAATAGTCGGTCACCCGTCTTAAACGTAATGAATATATGACCATGTTACCATCGCCGGGAACTGGATCATAACGACATTCAGTAAGTGCTCGCTTGATCTCTCCGTATGTAGTTACCTTTGGCGTACGCTGTAACGCTAGTTCATGTAGTGTCATACGTCTTGGTTGAGGCGGGGTACGAGGAGAACCTCCCCCCGCGGCTCCTAAACTAGAATCGTCGGTGTGTACTGTACGTGCTGGTAGAGCGACTGGTAAAACGGGTACATGTACTGTGGACTGGGCCGGGGGTGCTGTAACAGATGCTGTAACATTAACTGGACCCACTGGACCAGTGGCTGGAGGAACAGGAATTACATTATTTACAGGAGCAGGCGGAACAGGATTTGCATATTCTGGGACTGTGTCGTCCAAATAGGACGAAAGAAAAATATCAGCTGCGGTCGGTTTATGACGTAGCTTAGTCGGAACTAATGATGGCGGAAAATTACTGGATGCTTCCGGGGTTGCCTTTGGCAAGCCCTCGGCAAGAAGAGGATACATACCCTTAATAAGGGCATTTCTCTGTCTGTCTGACTGTTCTGCTTTAACTCGTTCACCTACTTCGATTAATTCCCTTTCTTGGGCTCTTTCTAAGGATTCCCTACTTAATTCTGTTTTTCTGATTTCTTTTTCGGTTCTTCTATGAGATTCTTTGCGCCATAACTCGATGGCATCTTTCTGGGACTGTCTGGCTTTCTTTTTCCATAATGCTTCTTCTACTCGCATGATGCACTCGGCATCCCATGTACCTGATACAGGCCATCTATATTTCTCTTCGAGATGTCTGGTATATTCAACCCATAAATCTAAATACAATATGGCACTTAAGCCATGCTTATGATACATAAAATGTCCTGGACTGTCCCTAGGCGGGACAGGAACTGACTCTTCAAGCAACCCTTTCCGGGTTCCTATCTGACGTAACTTGGAGAATAGAGGCATTCTAGACTTGAATCGGAACACAATACAATACACAATAAACACAGTAATGAATAGAAAAACAAATCACTCATACCACGACATGGAAAACACATTAAATAACATTAATAACAGTTCGAACAGAATACTACCTGGTACATATACACATGAATTTCTCGAGAACGGACTTACTAGAAATACTGGATGCACTGCTAAACAGTACAGAACATACCGGTCCCATAAAGAGACACGTCAGGACCCACATCCACCTAGGTGGACACTTCGGGTTGGATCTGTGTACCCAAACCCATCGGACCAGAGACAAATTAATGACTCTGTCTAGATACTACCCCAGCAACGGTACTCACCGGGCAGCAAGAACGGAAGGCCTCGGACTGGACTGGACTGCTACGACATCGGACTTCGAACTTCGGACTTCAGTTACAGGTGGGCCTCTGGATACCTCGGACCTTGTACTCTCGGCTTGGGCTCTGGTCGGGACTCGCCGCGTTCCTCACCGCCTCGTCTGGATGCTGGACCGCAACCTCCGTCTCCTCCGTGGGCCTGAGGGATACTTGAAGCAGAAATATCTGCACGTGCACGGTAGGGTTCCGTCACGGCTGCAGAGGGTCAGGGGGCTTGCGTGGCTTCGCCGGCGCGTGGGGAAAGGGCAAGTCCCTATTCGGGCGCCATTATGTGGTAAATAAATAATTAATTACCGGTACTATTTTTCAGGATACTATATAAACAGATAGCTCAATAAATAAGAGTCAGGATTCGAGGTATCTTGAGTCTTACAGGCTTTAATCAGGCATAAGGGAAGGGACAGGAACGGGACAGCCTGTACGGAATTAGGATGGCAGCTGCCAGGGAAAGGGAAAATGGCTGAACGCTTTCAGTAACAATACATTAGTATATATACCAAAACAATTACATTACATTCAATACAGTAGGCGTAGCAGTAGGCGTAATTCGTAGCAGTCGCGAAAGATAAGAGGAAAATGGGTGTAACAAGAAGGCGTGTACAGGGCGTATACATAGACATGTGATGTGAACGTCACAGAAGTGTCAGAGTGGGGCGGAAACATGGAGGGGGCTACTCGAGCAGCTGGGACCTTTAACCTAGTGGTGCGCGCAAACGGGCTATGACGTGTGACCAGGGAGAACTGGGGGCTATGACTTCTGCGCTAGAAGAGGAGACTAAAGTCTGCGGTGTCAGGACGACATGTGCCTATATCATATCTGGTATCTGGTGTTTGGAGGTACATGTTGATAGAAACTAAAAGTCAGGAGGGGAAAGGCTACTTGACTCTAAGACTGGTGCATGCATATATTCTTCGTGTAATGCGTGTGCTAGGAATATTCTATGAATATTAATACAGTATTTCTCTTACATGGAGACAGAAAGGCTAGACTATGACTGAAACTGTTTATGCGGATCAGTAGCTTAGGAATGCAAAGACGAGGAGCTGGACTGATAACTAGAAGCATAACATACTCTTGGCAGACAGGCAGGCAGAGCCAGGCCGGGCCGGGCACTGTGCGGCAGGAAGTAAGTGAAGGGTCAGGGATGCAGGTGGGGGCTGTATCGCTCCTCGGAGCGGATTCAGGAGACTGGAGCTGAATCTGGTGTCCGGGCCCTTTTGAGGCCTAGAAGCGGGGACAATTCAATGACTTAACGTGCACACTGTAAAACGTGGCAACATAGGCCTAATACTCGTTGCTTTCACGAGAGCTGGAAACTGGCATATTAAAGATGGACACAACTATAATTGCGTCTTTTATTCGGACATAGGGGGATACATATGCATATTAATCATGCACATATAACATAGGATGGGGAACACGTAGGGACATAGAACATGGCAAAATTTACTTTTCCACACATGGCACCCTTAGCAGAGGTAGTAGCCCCCTTTGGTATCAAGTTGGTAAGCTACGCCGATGATACTCAGCTAGTGGTCTCCTTAAATCAGGCGGAACCCCTTCCGGCCAATCTTTGCAGCTGCCTGGAGGCGGTTGCGAAGTGGATGGATGCGTCCCATCTGAAGTTGAATGGGGGGAAAACCGAGCTGATGCTACTTGGGAAAAAAGCCACTTTTAATAACTCAACCTTGTGGCCCTCCTGCATGGGGCTCGGGCCCACCCCTAAGTCCGAGATAAAAAGCCTTGGCTTCTGGCTTGATACGGAACTGTCTTTTAAAACCCAGGCAAGAAAGACAGTGGCTACCTGTTTTGGCCTACTGAAGACAATTCGAAAAATCCTTCCCCAGTTACCCGAATCCGCCAAGAAAACCATAGTCCAGTCCCTTATTCTATCAAGGCTCTACTATGGGAATGCGCTTTATCTAGGAGCCCCCACTTCAGTCACTCGACAACTCCAGATTGCCCAGAACTCCGCAGCAAGGTTACTTACTGGTACCAGCCGCCGCGCATCAGCTGCACCTTCGTTAAGGACCCTGCATTGGCTTCCAATACAGGAGCGGGTCCACTTCAAGACCCTTTGTCTGGTCCATAAAACTCATTATGGGAAGGGCCCTCCCATTCTAAATGACATGGTCAGACCATATAAACCATCTAGGGATCTTCGTTCAAACCAGCAAAACTTTCTAATAATCCCCGGGACCAATAGGGCCCGATCAGGGGGCCGTCTCTTTTCGGGAAATGCGGCTAAGTTGTGGAATGCTCTTCCCTTACCACTCCGTCAAGAGCCTAACCTGCTGGCATTTCGCAAAAAGTTAAAAACAGCACTGTTCCCTAAGATTTAGATAAGTAGGTCCTCTGTACTTTAGGTCCCTTATCTTTTTTCCTCTGTTTAATATCAAGCGCTGGGATGCTTCCGAGTAGCCATGCGCTATAGAAAAACCTTTACAATTACAATTACAATTACGATAACGATGCAAAAAGCGGCACTTTCCTACAATGAGGCTCCAAGGCGTTCATTTCTATCCAGGGCCAAGAAGGGATCTCACAAACCTGCATGGGCAGTGCATTCAAGTAAGAGGCATGCTCCCAGTCCCTTCAGTGAGCCCTGCTCACACTAAGACCGTGTGGATACAATCCCAGCCAAACCTGTCTGGCTGCGAGAATGAATTGATGCTGAGATCAACACAGCCTTCAGAGAAACTTTACAGACGAGCCCAGAGAATTGAACAAACAAGTTAACGCCACTGCAGATTTCTGATGTGGCCACATTTAGACTGTGAATTCCATGAGTAAGACAAGAATCAAGAAGTCTGGCTTAGTTTAAAACATAGAGAGCAAGAGAAAGATAGAGAGAGGTAATGTTTGAGTCAGTTGAAGTTGTAATTCTTTCACACCATCCTCTGATTAAAGTAAAACATGCCTGGGAATATAATATTTTCCTACCAGTGAGTGTCATTCAGGAGTTAATGACTTGTCAAACTGGCCAGTTGCTATGATATTGCTTTCACCAAGAGATGCAAAGATTGCAGCTTGACAATAGTAACCAATGGGGAAGCTCCGTACAAGCCAGCAAAGCTATACTTCTCAAATACAGTTATCCAGAGCCACATTTGTATCCAATATGCTCCCCCAGTTGACAGGCAATCATGTATGTATGTATGTATCTATGTTTGTATGCATGTGGAACTTCCTTAGTGTAAATGTAACCAAGAAGCAGTAGAGCTCTGTACAAGGGTCGTAGACCAGCATGAAGTCCATGAGCCATAAGAGAGGTAGTTGATTGTGGCCTATTTTTGCATTGTGATGTGGTGTTCTTTAAAGATGTGAGTTTACCGTTTTTAACTCTTTACCACATTGGAGAAATCAGGGGCAATCCTGATGGATACATGAATGTTCACATTATGTACAGTTTTATGAATAAAAAAAGTGATAAAAGAATAAAATGTAGCCATAAGCATGCTAGTTAAAACATTTCATTTTTTAGATTAGCCTTCCCGGTCATAGCAAGTTCTATTAAAGTACATGTTTGGTCTTGTCAATCAGATACATGGATGTTGTTCCACAGCTAGAGGGTAGAAATAGAAATAGCCTGCTGCCTTATTATTTTCTGTTTTACATTTCTTAATCTGTAGTCTAACAGTGTCCTGGCCATGGTTGCACTGAGAACCGCCAGAGATGGTGAGCTTGTCTGCAAGGTGAGCGGGAGTGCAGGTCATGATGGATTTGTAAATGAATGATGCAGCTGGTTTTGAAGATTGCTCAAGGCTACAAGGGAAGATTGCATGTGGGAAGCTCCCAAGTGGTGCCCCGGGGGCATCTGAGAGGCCATGGGACAGGGGTTTGCCACCATCCTAATGTGAGAGAATAAGGGTTTGAGCAGCAGTTCTGAAGTTGTTTTCTTGAAGAAACAGTTTTACTTTCTTTAGAGGAGAGAGCTGAGGGTTTGGCTGGAGTTCAGAGTGAATACAAGTACCTTTGCATTTGGTGAAGTTTGGGGCTTGAAACCATCAGTATTAATGTCAATGAGGCAGGTTTGTACTGAATATTGCTGGCTGTTCTTGGCAAGTAACAGGAATCGTGTCTTGGTTGAACTGAGCTTCAGGTAGGGATGATGTTCAGGCAGTGTTTGAGGCATTGGATGTCTGAACCAAAGGAGGCGTTGAAGTATAGTTGTGTTTCATCAGCATGTTGGTAAATCCTGATGCTGTGGTCCATGAGGAGAGTACTAAGCATGTAGTTGTTGAAGATGACTTTGAACTGCATGGAACCCAAGATACCCGCCAGGTGATACAGAACGTTTGGACCTGGAAATGCCATTGGGAACAAACTTGTGCTGGTTAGGAAGGGAGGAGGAGTACCTGTGACAGACATTGCTGGTGTATCCTCTTCAAGACTCTAGGGTGTATATGAGTGTAGGAGGGTGGAAAACATTGAAGGCAGCTGAGAGGGAGGCAAGGTAATCCTCAACTAGGACCTGGAGGGCTTTACCTACAATGCTTAAGCCAGTGATTTCCATGTTGCTGCATGATCTGAAGGGTATACAACCTTTACAACGCAACTTTTACAACGCACTACCATTACAATGAAAATTTTACAACGCAAAATCCATTACAAAGCATGCATTTACAACACAGTCATTACAACGCATGACACTACAACGCACACCACTACAACGCATGCCATTACAACGCAGTCATTACAACGCATACCATTACAACGCATAACTTACCATCCAACACTTACCCTACTGTTGCACCCCCTGGAGTTAGAATAGTAATTTTTACCCCTACACTATCCAACATTTACCCTACTGTTGCACCCCTTGGAGTTAGAATAGTAATTTTTACCCCTACACTATCCAACACTTACCTTACATGCAATGTAATGTAATGCGTTGTAATGGTATGCGTTGTAAATGTAGTATGCGTTGTAGTGGAATGTGTTGTAAAGGTAGTTTCAAAGAATTCGTTGTAATGGCATGCGTTGTAATGGTGTGCGTTGTAATGGATGTTGCGGTGTAAAAAATGCGTTGTAAAGGTAGGCGTTGTAAAAGTATGCGTTGTAACGTCATACATCTCCCCTTTTGGTGTGGGCATCCCATTTTATTGTGAACTAATGCTGTGGTTTTTCAACTTTGCACACTGGGCCCCTCCTTTCCAGTGTATGTGCTCTGACCTCAAAAAGATAATAAATTGACTAACTCCTACTTGGAAAATGTAACTCCTCAGGAAGGCCAAAGTACATGGTGCAGGAACTACACTAAGGGCATGGAAAGTTAAATGTCACCTGTGGACTGCAGCACAGGGTGTTTGAAACAGTAGGCTGAAAAAGGAAACATGGGTTCAGGCATACTACTGTAGTCTGACCCGTGCAGCCTATAAACCTGCAGCTGACAGTGTCAAAATAACGTGGACACCTTACTTTTAAAAATATTAAATATGTCACCCCAAATCAGTCCTTGCAGCCACTCGGGAGGGTACCTGGTATTTAAAAGTGGGACATTTAAGGATTTTAATATTTGTGTGCTACTACACTGATTAGCCCCCAAAAACCTATTGTTACTATTAGGGCTGCAGCTGTCATATGAGAAAGTACCAAATTTCAGATAGAAGCTGAGTTGCTATTTTTTGTTTGCCACAAGCTACAGATCTAATTATACCACTATTTTTAATCTATACTACTATTATAAAGAGCGAAGTCTGTCCTTTGAGCCAGGTAAACTCGAAAAGTACACCACCAATCTAAACACCCAAGACATCTATGAAAACCTCAGGGCAAGCATAAGGACATATGCGATCTAAAAATAAAAAATATACATTATTTAAAACATTTACGAATAAAAATAAAGTAGTCCCTAGAAAGTAGCGCCGGCCGCGACGTCTGCGTGATAACATCGGGAGCGCGGGAAGGAGCGGCAGTCAGGAGCAACAGGAAGAGCGGAGGACATGAGCGCAGGGAGGAGCTGCGGAGGACAAGCGGAAAGGAGCGGCGAGAAGCGGAGGGGCAGTGGAGCGGTAAACACAACAGCGCGGGGAAGAGCGGCGGATGAGGTAAGTCAAGCAGCCGCGGGTGCGCAGCAAGGGACGGGCGGGGGCCATGAACAGTGAGTGATAAAGTGTGCGCAGCGAGGGACGGGCGGGGGCCATGAACAGTGAGTGATAAAAATGCATTTTACACAAAGTCGGGACGTCGGGGGAAACAAAGCGTGGGCAGAAGCGGCCAGGACCAACAAAACGGCCGCTCTGCTGTGCCTCTCCTGCTGCGATGCTGCCCCCAGCCCCTTTCTGCCCCGGGCAAGGCCGGGGCGGGCTGCTAGTATTTAATAAAATCCAATTCATTAGTAGAGTTAGATGTTTTGTAAATATTTAGAAAAAATATCTTTTATTGTCTGAGACTTCAGTTGGCTAATTAGCAATAACCTTATAACAGATGGCCTGTCCGTGCCTACTTTTGTGGTGTGACAGCTACTTCCAGACTAAGATCAAAGGCTTATACTTGCTAGCTGGATGACCTGGGGTAAGAAGGGGGACTCATCCCATTCCAGGAAGGACAGATGGGTATGTAACAGGATCTTCATTACTTTGAAAGAGACCAGGGTAATGTCTGTCCATTCACTGGTAAGTGTAAGGGAAGACTTGAGGAAGGGAATGCCTTCTGTTCTGTAGGTCCTCTATAGCCAGTTGGTCACCAGACCAATGGGAGAGGGGCTGTGCCAGACCAGATTGGGGTACCTGATGAGGGTTGGACTGCTCATTACTCCAAACACACCCATGGCTGGCCCACCAGCTCCCTTCAGGTGCAGAAGGCCTGTGCTATCTTGAATTTCTCTTACAGCGGTGCAACGTGCAATAGTTTACAGTAAGGCAAACAGGATGTGCTGCAAAAGTCATGAGGGTTGCTCCCAGAGACTTCTTTCTCCTTGGCTGCAGAGTGTCTAGAAGTCACCCCCACTCACTGACTAATAAATCTCCAAACGTTATATCTCACCCACGGTGCATTAGAGAGGTCTGGACCTACTATTTGAGACCAGTTTAGTGACATGTAGTGTGGTACCTGCTCCCACTATTGCTCAGGTCTAAGAAGTGGACTCCAAGGTTCAGTTGGCTGACCCCCAGTGGGGCTACAGGGATATAGGAAGCTGCAAGAGGCCCATTTCCTGAAGTTCCCAGCTGACTAACAGTGACTGGAACCTGCTCTTGGCCTCTGCTGAAGTGGGTCTTGTGCCTAAGTGGTATCTCTGAGGTCTTGATGACTTTATAATTCACCAAGAGGAGATGCCCCAGAAATTCTGAACTTTTTTGACTTCCAAGAACTTTGGGAGTCAGTGGAACTTCACAGCAAAGGTGTCAACCTTCAATGCAACTTCGTCAGATACAACTTCAGGCATGTCCCACTGGAGGATTTTGAGCTCCATAAAGAAAGGGGTTGATATAGAGCTTGGCGGAGAGGATACTCCATCACAGCAGCGACAAGTACCCTTTCTTCCAATCCCTTGGTCTGCTCATCTGATATAGAGGTGGACCACCTGCCAGATTTACACTGACAGAGTACAATTTACTCAAACTTTCTCCTGTTGACCTGAGGCAGCTAAGCCATCTGATCATCTACTCTATTGTTAGAGTGGGTAGGTGGATGGCATTTTACTTTATTCTCCAACAGAGGACACTAAATATAAAAAAAAGATTGCCACACTGTGGGAGAACACTCCAATGATGTAGGTGTCTTTAGTATTATAAAAAAGATTTTTTAACTCCTGCTTTGAGAGCTTTTATTTGAAAGTAAAAAGCTTTAGAAAAGTTTGAAGGCCGAAAGGTAAACTTTTCCCACATTGACAGAAACTTCCACAACAGCAGTTCCTGCCAATCTATAGATATATCTGCAAAGCCGGCAGACTTCTCCTAATGTAGTGGGTGTACTAATGCTAGGGTGGCAAGGGTAAAGTCCTCTGCTACCCTGTCATCCTTTTCTCTGTCCCTCAAACACTATCTCAGGCATTAAGCCTGAAAGTAGAACTCTTAACTAGGTGATGGCACAAAAAATATCCCCCTGACACGAGGACTATCAGCAGTGAAATATGAATTGCTCCCACTCTGAGCTTTTCCTGTTGTCACCAACGACCTTAGGAGGCCCTAACTCGGTGGCTATCCGAATTTGAGACAACTTTTGCAGATACATTCTGCAGCATTTCCCTGCTGAAGGATTGCAACTTTCATTTGAGACACTAAGGGGCTTATTAGGATAGCGGATTTTCCGCATCCTTTGGGCCGGCGGAAGCCACCGCCGGCCCGGAGGATGGGGAAAATCCGCTGCGGACCCACCAAAGACCCACCGCCACATTAGGATGGCTGGTGGGTCCTGGTTTCCGTCTGCTGCTATTCCGCCGCGGTTGGCTTACAACCGCGACGGAAAAGCACTAATATGGTGACGGTGTCTCTCAGACACCGTCAGCCAGATTAGGATGGGATGTGAAACATGCTTTTCCGCTGCTGCTTTTCCGCCGTGGAAAAGCATGTGTAACTTCACTGCGGGGGCCCGTTGCGGGCCCCCTAGGTGAAGGGGGGTGGGGGTGCACATGAGGGGTACCTATGGTACCCCCCTGCATTTGTATGCGGAAAGCGGCAGGCACCGCGCGGTGCCTGCCTCTTTCTGCATACAAATGCAACACCTGCATTTTTGACATTGCTGCGGGTGCAGCTTGAAGCCGCACCCGCCGCAATGTTAGTAATAGAGGATGTGACCGCCCGGGTGGCGGTCACATCCTAATCGCACAGGAGGGAACGCCGCAGCCCATGCGGACGTTCCCTCCTCCTCAGTGATCGCGGACGGACGAAAGTCCGTCCGCGATCATAATCAGCCCCTAAGTTAGAAGGTAAAATCTTTGACCCGGATGAACCGTTTGATGTATCTGACCCGTGCTCCCTCGCCGCCATTCTGAAATTGTGCCTGCATTCTGGTTTACTTTTTCCTAGCACGTTGTACATTAAATCTTTAAAAAATCCTATCACTGATTTTCCTGATTGGATTTTTGTCATTTTCGGGTGTCATTTTTCTCTATTTTACTAAATTAGTTGTGGGGTTTTCATTGTGTTATGGTTTGACTTTTTAACTGTTTTGTTACTACTAAATTCTTTATGTATTTCCTTCTGTCAAGCCTGTCTGTTCTATGGCATAGCTACCAGGCGCCGACATTTAACCCCTTCCATGCTCATGACGGAACGGTTCCGTCATCAGCGTCGGTGCTCCGGTGCTGATGACGGAACATTTCCGTCATGAGTCAATGTGATGTATGACCCTTCAGCACTGCAGCGAAATTCGCGCAGCACTGAAGAGGTTAAATGGTTGACACTGTCTTTTACTTGGACAAATTAGGAGCCTTGGACCTTGTGGAAGACTCACATCCACTCCAACTAATAACCCTCTTTCTTACAGATACACTAACCAGCATATGTCAGGTACTCTAGCTTCATGAAGATAATGGGTCTGGCTTCTGGCTCTTTCCCTCATGGATGTAGGCTGGGCCTGCTCTTGGGCGGTGCGATCCGTGCCATCGCACCGGGTGCTGACTTGGGGCAGGGGCGCCATGTTTATTGTTCTAAAAGCACCTTATGCCTTGTTCCTAGTTCCAGCAATAAAAATGTCAAGAGAACTCATTTGATTAATGTTCTTCCTGGGGAGAAACTGGAGTTTTGTCTAAGAAACTTTGGGCTAGATGTAGGTAATTCATATTTACCAACTCTTAAATACCGAATTTTACCGATTCGGTATTTAAGAGTCGGTAAATATGAAGGGGGGAGATGTAGGTATTACAGATTCTGAAAATACCGAATCGGTATTGCCTATTGATTCCTATGGGCCTTGAAGCCCATAGCAATCAATGGGCAATACCAATTCTGTAATTACAGAATCGGTAAATACCGATTTTAGCAAGGGTGCAGGGGATGTCACTTTGACACCCTCTAGCACCCCAAAGACGGGCATGTGTTTCATGTGGCACACAGACATGCCCTAAGGGCATGTCTGTCTTTCACATGGCTAGGTGTGCATGCACACATGTGCATGCACACCTGGAATCGGTATTTTACCACCCAATTGGATTGGGTGGTAAAATACCGATTCTGTAAGGCCTTAGGGACTCTGAAGAGTCCCACCTACATCTGGCCGTTACCGAATCGGTAAAAATACCGATTCGGTATTTTACAGATTCGGTAAATTTACCGATTCGGTAAATTTACCGAATCTGTAAAATTGCCCCCTACATACCAAATACCCATTTACCGGTCGGTAACGGCCGAAATCGGCCGTTAGGGGTCGGTAAATGGACTCCTACATCTGGCCCTTTGACTCGTAGTGCAGAGGGTTAATATGCCTGCTGCAAAGAACGTGTACCACTCAGATCACAAAGTGCATATAATATAAATTGGTCAATGGGTTACCGCTTTACTCAGAGAGATCCTTTTGTTACTTGCAGTTTAGAAGTTAAAATCTTACATATTAACTGTCATCAAAGAGCTGCATGCAAAGTGCAAGGTATGTATTACAGCTATGTGTATTTACCCAGTTATCCTAATATTGCAAAAAGGGTTTATTTAGGTAGAAATCAATTATTATTGTTATTAAAGAAAACCCCTAACAATGGTGTTACATTTTTATTTCTGAATTTGCGTTTTTCCAGACCAGGGACTCAAAGTATACTGCCTACCAGAATGGATGACATGTGACTCCTACACCTTGTAGGCCTCTGTCTTATGTAACCTTTCCTATACACTCATTTACACACCTATGATTATCTCTGCGCAATGTGTGTGTGATGTAAAGTGTTCAGAGACCTTAAACTTGTATGATTGGTGCTATAAAACTAAATTAATTATGGAGACTTGAGGGGCACTGTCAAATGGTGGTAGTGAGGGAATCTGTGGCAGAGGTGGTCATTCAGGGGCACCAACAGACATTGTCTCGCAGGGCGCCACCGGTGCTAAAGCCGGCCCTGGATGTATGTTGTGAATCTCTGGCATCCACCACTGTTCTGATCAATGGAAACGGTCCACTGGCAAAACAAAGTGCATCATACTACTCTAGGTAACTATCTATCTTTTTCACTGTGGCTGAGGCACTGACTAGGTTCAGGATGGATCGTTGCAGCGCGCTCTACCTGGACATTCATAAGACAGCCATTGACAAGTTGTAGCTTGTCCTAAATGCTGCAACAAGACTCGTTTGGACCTGCCTAAATATCGTTCAGTCTCTGCTGTAATTTGGAAGCTGCTCTGGTTCTCGGCTGCCAAATGAAATGCATTTAACGCCTTATGCATTATTCGGTATACAGTCATAATATCGAGTCAAAAATATAGAATGGCACAAATATCGAAGTAAAAATATAGAATGGACAAAATATCGAATGGACAGAATATAGAGGTGAAAAATATCGTTTTGAAGGTAAGTAATTTAATATCGATTTTTAAAATATAGAAAGTTAAAATATCGAAGTATATAATATAGTAATTAAGATATATCGAATTTTTAATAATATCGAATTTTTTTAAGTGTATTTTTTTATGTTATTTAATTTTTGTGTAATTTAATTCTGTAGCGGGTTGTGGGTTTATAGGGGAATAGGATGGGAAGTAATTTAATTGTAATTAATTAAATGTGTTAATTTATTCCAGGTACCCTGGAATTCCTAGTCTGGAAGGAAATCAGTGTGAATAACCCGGGGGGATCATTTAGCCGCCTCCTAAATGACCACATTCAACAAATGTCTGCTGCGGATCTCTGGGCTCTTAATCCAAGCCAGACTGTCTTTAAAAACACAATTAAAAAAGGTATAAGATTGAAATCCCTGATCATGGACAAAGCTCTTCTTGCGAAACGCAGTCATGCTTGGGCAGTAGCCAATTCTTATAAACGATTATCCCCGGCCAATTACCTTTCGATAACATTTTCTCATTATCTAAAGCGATGCCTGATCGCCCTTAGATTGGGAGACTGGCGTTTCCTTCAAAATCTCCCAGTATGGCGTCGAAAAAGGGACGATCTAATGTGCAGAGGGTGTGGGGCAGCAAATGAACCTATTCTGCACGTGCTTTGTACATGCCCTTTCTTTATTCTTCAACGCAGACGCCTTCACAGGCCCGAATGGAATAGGCTGGGAGTTCGGACTTGCAGGCACGCCCTTATTGCTGCTCTGTCTTTAGAGAACACTGTTTTAAATATAAAATTGGCCAAATTCGTTCAGCAAGTTTACAGTATTTTAGAAAAATTGGAAACGGCTAAGGCTTCGCTGATAACTGTGTAGAACGACATGTACTTTAACTTCATCTGCATTGTCCGGGAGTGTTAATATTTAAATTGACACGTTGCAGTAAGCACTGATAAGAAAGGCCAAATATTATTTTGTTTTTTCTATTCTTTTAATCTGTAAAACTGTACTTAATGTGTTGGAAGAATCTTTTAAAGATATGTTTTTATATATCTAAATAAAGAAATTATTATTATTATTAGTGTTAATTTATTTATTGGTATTTATTTTAAATTAATTGTTAATTAATTATTAATTTGTAAATAATTAATTCATAATTGGTAATTAATTTTTAATTGTTAATTTATTTATTTTTAATTGGTAATTAATTAATTTTTATTTGGTAATTATTTTTTATTAATTGGTTAATTGATAATTATGTTAATTTTAATAATTTATTTTCTGTAGTCGGTTGTGTGTTTATTGGGGAATAGGGTGGGAAGTAATTTAATTGTAATTAAATTAATCATTTTTATTTATTTATTGGTATTGATTTTTAATTTATTGTTAATTAATTGTTAATTGGTGAATAATTTGTATTAATAGGAAATTAATTTTAATATCTAATATGTATTTGTATTTTTATTTGATTAATTATTAGATCATTGTAAATTTGTAATTTAGTTTAATTAATTTTTTATTGGTATTGATATTTAATTTATTTTTATTAATATATTAAATGTTTACTTTCCCTACTGTTAAACTCACTAGAGTGGGAATAGTAATTTTTACCCCTACGCTATCCAACCCTTTCCCTACTGTTGCACGCTCTGGAGTGGGAATAGTAATTTTTACCCCTAGGCTATCCAACGCTTTCCCTACTGTTGCACTCTCTGGAGTGGGAATAGTAATTTTTACCCCTACGCTATCCAATGCTTTCCCTACTTTTGCACCCTCCGGAGTGGGAATAGTAATTTTTACCCCTACGCTATCCAACGCTTTCCCTACTGTTGCACTCTCTGGAGTGGGAATAGTAATTTTTACCCCTACGCTATCCAACGTTTACCCTACTGTTGCAGTTGCTGGAGTGGTAATAGTAAATTTTAACCTCTTGCTATGCTACAGTAAAAATATTGCATATTTTTTATTAATATTATGTTAATATATATTATGTGTTAAAAAATCAAGTTGTATTTTTTTTAACTTACATTAATTATTTAATAATGTTTAAGTTATTTAAGTATTTTAAGTATGTTTTAATTACTTATAGTTAATATTTTATTAATTTTAAATTATGTTTAAGATATTTTAATAAATTCGATATTTTCACTAAGTATTCATTTTTATTCGATATTTTTAATTCGATATTTTTGTACTTACCTGTTTCAAGATAGGACTTCGATATTTTGTCTTTCTATATTTTTCCTTCGATATTTTTTTCGTCTATATTTTTGCATTCTATATTTTTTCAGTGATCCACGTTATTCATAAGGCACTTCACAACTCAGGCCCTGAGGGAGGTAAGCATCTGTTTCAATGGTATGTTCGGACTAGACAGTTGCACCTGTTGGTTATTCCATGGTTTCGAAGGGCAAGATGGGGAGGGAGAGCCTTTGCTGTGGCGGTATCTACGCTTTGGAATACTCTCCCTCAATCCATCGCTTGCCTGTAAGCTCATTTTCCTTTCTGTAAGTCCTTAAAGATCTGGATTTTTGCCTTGTTATGTCCTTTTAGTGTAGGGATGATGCTCTTGCGCTGAGTTAGACTAGCCTCATTCGTGCCTTGATGCCCTCTGGCATTTGTTCGCATACATGTGGTTTTGCTTACCGCCTTGGTGCTCTGGGTGGCCGAATTATTTAGAGCCCCTTGCACTTTACTTAAAAAGTGAGGTTATAGCATTGACTCCCTCTTTCCTTTCACAATCAATGGGGAGTCCACTTGCTCCAGATTATGTTCTATTAAACATAAGCAATGCTTTTTTACATCCCCTGTCCCTCAGGAATTAACAACCAGCAAACACTTAGTAAAGCTTGCTCACTTAATTTGTTAGGACAGAATGCTTAGGTAGTTTATGGCTTAAGCACATTCAGCAGAGATGTAAATGCATCTAACAAGTCCCATGGTGGAATACTAGCAAGGTAAAAACATTTACTGGGGTTATGAGAGTGTGCAATTTAGATCATCTAAATATGGCCTAGAATAGGGATGAATGAATGAATATTGAGATTTATAAAGTGCATGCCTGCTCCGAGGAGTGTCCCGGTACTAGAGTTCAGAAATGTAAGGAAAACGGAAATAGCCACTGAGTGAAGATGGGAAAAGGCGAGTTTTTAAAGCTTTATGAAAGGCTGATTCATGTGGCATCTTGAGCAGCCCAAGAGGAAGTTGACTCCAAGTAGCTCTGTCTAGATCAGAGAAGGTATATGAGACTAGGGGAGAAGGAGGAATGAGAGACTAGGTCGCCCTCCGGATAAAGTGTACAATCAAGAATCCAAAATATTGTGTTCCAAGACCTAGCTCATGTCGTGGTAACTGACCAAATTAATCAGTAATACCTGCCAAGAAAGAAAAATTTCTTTCTAGTGTCCCCTCACTCACCTGGGTTGCCCCCACGGTGACATGCTTCATCATTGGGGCCCTCCCAGTTCTCTACAAAAAGGGGCGTGCTGCGACTCACAAATTACGCAGGAGCACTTTAAGGTGAGAGACTATGTGTAGTGCACAGTGGTGGAGTGGGTGTGGGTATATTAAAAATACCGTGTTTAGTGGGCCTCAATAAATTTATTTTGCTCCTAGACAGGTATATTAAAAATGGGGTGTTACCACAACATGATCTAGGTCTTGGAACCCAATATTTTGGATTCTTGATTGTAGATCAGAGAAGGACCAACCTCCACTTCTTGACTGACTTGATGGAGGGACAGTGAGAAACATGTCCGAAGTGGACCGTTAGTCTTTCAAGAGGACATAATGTTGGAATAGCGATGCAAGACATTTTGGGCCTTGATGATGAAAAGCATGATAGGCGATTTTTTTTTTACAATCAATTTTATTGGTTTTTGAACAAAAAGGCATCAGCAATAATCAAGCACAGTATATTACAGCAGTTATAAGACATCTCCACCCTACATATACAGGAGGATGAGTTTACAAAACATGACCCCACAGAGCCCCATGCAGTGCACACAGTTCTTAGAATAAGACATATTTATTCTATCTGCCCCAGCCATTTGCCCCAAACCCTTACAGAGTTTAGCCGGACACCCTCTGGCCTCGAACATCGGCTTCTCTTGTGCTGCGCACCAGTCTACACCTCTGCGCCATTTTGCTAAGCCAGGCAATATCGGATTTATCCAATTAGCAACAATGCCTTGCATGGCCACCATTATGGTAGTAGTGAGTAATTGTTTGTCAGCTTGGGAGCCATCTAATCCATACGTAATTTCTTGGAGTATATTTATGGGGTTGTGTGGGACTTTCGAGCCCAGAGTCCCAATATCATGCAATAACAGGGCAGGCCTATACCATGTGAAAAAGATCTGCTTGGTCGTGATTGCAGTGCCCGCATGATGCAGTTGGTTTCATACCTGCACTGTGGTGGTGCTAGGCTGTTAGTTGTTAGACAGGCAGCGTGTAAATAATATATTCGGACCAGATGGAGCCTGGCTGAGGTGGTGACTGTTGTGAATGACATCAATGCGTCTCTCCAATCTTCCTCTTCAAGAGGTCCTATCCATTGCTCCCATTGATTTCTTAACCGGACTAGTGTGTTTGGAGTGTTATTAGTTAGGGAACTATAAATATGAGAGATACCCCCTTCCAGGTCATAGTTTGCGCCTAAGGGGGACTGTACTCTAGGAGCGATGTGCCATTTGGTTCTTCAATGTGGAGGGCGTGGAATTCTATAGAATTGTGAGGGATGTAGGGAATAACAAATTTGCAAGTGTTGGAAAGTGTGGAGATGGTCACTCGTCCACACAGCCCCAAAGTGTGAGATACCAATGATGTCCCATGCCAGGAATCCCTCCAATCTGCTGACCTCCCGAAGCCAAGCTCCCTGCTAAAGTGGCTTATATTGCGTCAATTTAGTCATCCAATGGGTATGACGCACAGAGGCACGCCAGACTAGGAGAGCCGCTTGCATCACAGTTGGTAAAGTTCTGGGGATAGATCCCCCATGCATCATCGCCTCGATCTTGGGCAGGCCCAGGTTGCTCATTTCCATTCTGAATGCTGGGTCCGGCCAACCACCATTGAACCAGTCATGCAGCGTGCGTAAATGGGTTTCAAGATAGTAGAGATATAGATCGGTCATGCCCATGCCTCCTTCAAAGGATGGAATACGGCATTGGGAAAGGGGCATGCGAGGTCTCCGCCCTCCCCAAAGCAATTTAGTGGTCAGACTGTCGAGCTCTTTGAAACAGGTTCATGGAAAGTAAAATGGAGTGTTTTGAATCATGTAGCCGAACCTGGGGAGTATCATCATTTTAAAGAGGGAAATTCTTCCCAGGGAATTGAGCAGTAGCTTCCGCCACTTGTGGAGGTCTTCCTGGGCTTTCTTCATCAGCAGGGTAATGTTGAGTGACCAGACGAGATCAGGGAGCAAAGCCACCCAGATTCCGAAACACTTAAATGACTCCCTTCTCATAGGTATCGTGGATTGCCAACCAAAGCACTCCCTTGATAAAGAAAGGGACTAGGACGGATTTGCTAGGGTTTCGTTTCAGACCAGAGATTTGTCCAAAGAGGTGCAGTGCCCAGAGGCAGTAGTGTCCGGGCTGGGCCAGTTCAGCCAAAAAAAGCAAGACATCATCTGCGTATAAGGAGATTTTGTCTTCTTCAGAGTTTGGCCATCCCTGGATTTTGACCGTCCGATCATACAAAACATGCCAAGGGCTCCATCGGCAGGGTGAACAGGAGCGGTGAGAGGGGACAGTCTTGTCTCGTACCCCTTTTAATGGAAAATAATTCTGAGGGGGGCAAGATGGCGGCCGGACTCTTGGCCGGTTGAGCTGGTTGAACTCTCGCCCGGTTGACTCGCCATCCTGCTGTTTACAATGGACCCTGAAGACCAGAATGTAGATGGACTTTGTTATTAGAATTCAGCAATTATAACGCTTTTTTTTTCCAGAAAAGAAGGATTAAAACCAACGTAATGCTCTGGCGATTCCTGGTTTCCTGGAATCAACTGACCTGCCGATTCACTCTCTGCGGACAGGCTCCTCTGCTTGTTTCTCCGGCTGCGGCTTCTTTGTGTCTCAACTTCTCGACTCTTCGCGTGAAGGTATGCCGCCTAAGGCTCAGGGGAAGAATCCCACCCCCGGCATGGCTAGCCACACCTCGATCGCTCGAGGGGTGGCTCCTCGAAGGCAATCAGTGAGGGGGAAGAATCTCTGACAGCGCCGATATCGGGAGCAGGGACTCGCTAGGAAATGGTGCGCAGCCGGCAAACTTCCGTGGAAGCGCTGGTCCCAGCTACGGTGAAGCCCAAACACACAGTTCCGACAATGTTTAAAAAGCCGGCAAACAAGAACAAAATGCTACAGCAGCCAATTAAGAATAAACGAGGCCAGTCTGCAACCGCAACCGCAATTGCATCTCCAAAACTCTTAGCAACTTTAGCCTCAGAGAAAACGAATGCTGGTCTTTCTTTTCCTCCCCGGAGCTTATTGGTCTCAGTTGGCAGCAAGGGGGGTTCTGCAAACAACGTTGGGATGCCGATTGTAGGAGGGAAGAGCACTAATGCATCGATAGTGCAGACCATTTGGCAGAATCCAGTGGAACTCTGGGAGCTGTAGTTTCAGCTCTGACCACAGGAACTACAGTAACCCCCATTGATTAAGGGGCTGCACAGCTGCTATTGCTACAGCAAAATAAGATTACCTTAGGCGAGATACTTCAAGCAACCCCGCAGAAAACAGGTTCAAACTGAAACGGGGACACTGAAGGTGGGGATAAATGTTATTCTTTATACAAACATACTGGCTCATCTGAGGAAGATGTCGGGGAGGATAAGGACTGGACTGATGATGATAGCAAACTGGGTGACTGGCGAACCAGCGAAGTACTGAGCTCACCCTCTGGACCTTGCACAGTTCGAAAAGCAGCTAGAGATCAGGGGGTCTCAGCATCTTGCACTGATGCAGGATCACTAGCATGGGATTATTCATTTTCTATACAGTCTGGTCTGGAGGGTAATATCACTGATGCGGGGAATGAGAATGGGGTCAACTTTTCCCACCCACCTCCAGGCGAGATGACACTGGCGGTAATCTACCAGACCATCATGGCCCACCGCGAAGAGACCCGGCAAGAAAGTGCCCATACTCAGGGTGCGTGCCGTAGGGTGCAAAACTCTATTCGTAGAGTAGCGAAGACATGTTCGAATATTGCCTCCAGAATTGGGGAGGCGTAAGAGAGGATCTCTACTCTTGAAGATGGCATGGCCACCCAGAAAGGCATTACAGACCTTATCAAGACTCAAAGGGAAGACATCATATGGAAACTCACGGACCTTGAAAACAGAGCTCAGAGAAATAATCTTAGAGTCCTGGGAGTTCCGGAAGGGATCGAAGGGTCGGACACCTGGCAGTTTGTTGTCGAGCTGTTCACTGAAGCATTCCCTGTGGTCAAACAATGGGACTGGCAACTTGAAATTCAGCGGGCTCATCGCTTTCCATTTAAGCACAAGAACGGACAGGCCAAATTGAGGACCAGCCTTGTGCTATTCTTATATGTTTAAACAATTTTCTAGCCAGGGAAAAGATCTATGATCTGGCTAGGCCTGATAGGAGGTGGACAGGCAAAGGGTGCGAGTTCTTCGTAAGGCCTGACCTTTTCCCAGCTACTGTTGAGTGGAGGTGGCAGCTCAGTCAGCTAATAACACCCTTTCAGTCAAAAGGAGCTCAAGTTTTCTTGCTTTTTCAGTCCAAATAGAAAATTATTTATCAGGGCCAGACTAGATTATTTGTCTCTGAAATCCAGGCAAAAGAGTTTTTGAATTCACTTTAGGTGGTAATGCTGTTTCATGTCCTGTGCCTTTTCTTCAGGAACCTACGGGTCGTTAAAAGGGGGGGGTGGTGTCCTTCAGTGGAGAGGAGTGTGAATTCTGTATCGTCCTTTTTTCTGCTTTTCTTTCTTTTTTCCCTTCCTCTTCTCTCCCCAAGGCTGTACCTCCCATTGTTAATAATAGGTTGGCGATGATCCGGGGTAAATCGTGTGTAATCAGTTCCTCCATCACAAGGACCTAGGTATATAGGGGTTGGTGGGGCAGGGGGGGTTCAGGTGGGTAGGAACAGGGTGGGTAAGGGCCGGGAGGGGAGTTTGGGGGCAGGGGGGTTGGGGTCAAAACCAAAAAATTGCTTGAATGCACATTATAATTTGTGCCACTTTTGTTGTTTTTTGTAATATTACGGCATACTCATGGCTAGAAGGGTGGTTTAAATTCATTTTGTATGCGCTTGCTGGGTCTGGTTCTCTTCAGGAAAGTAGATGGCACAGGGAAAGATTCGTTTAGCCTCTTAGAACATATGTGGTTTGAATGACGGTAAGAAAAGGGTACTGCTCTCGAGAATTGTCCCGGCTTTGCGAATAGACCTACTCTGTCTGCAAGAAACGCATGTCCCTTGGAATAATCGGGATTATTTTAGAATTCCAGGGTTTGATTTAATCGGGTGCTCCCGTCAGACATCTAAGATCAGAGGGGTTGAAATTTTATTGAAATGGGGGAGCTGGGTCCTGCAGGAAAACTTGTCAAGACAGTGCAGGGAGATGGGTTATTACAGAGATGACAATTAATGATAGGCCCCTAACAGTATGGATGGTGTACGGCTCCAATTTAGATGACTCTGCAGTTTTTCATCACCTGAATGTAGAGCTGTCACCATGCCCCCACCCTATTTGTTTTTGTGGAGACATGAATATTAATTCTCTCACTGATTTTAATATAGCAGGTGATCGAAGCTATGGGGGTAAGAAGCCTAGGGCTTTTAGTGCACTTCAAGCTTTGGTTCAAGAGCATTGCTTGATTGACCTTTGGT
This sequence comes from Lissotriton helveticus, assembly GCF_964261635.1. Taxonomy (NCBI): domain Eukaryota; kingdom Metazoa; phylum Chordata; class Amphibia; order Caudata; family Salamandridae; genus Lissotriton; species Lissotriton helveticus. The sequence goes on along the minus strand of NC_136071.1, from coordinate 1,190,288,654 downwards.
TCTACCACAACAAAAACCAAGATGGCTTTACATATTACTCTGCCCCTCATAATAAAATGGTCCGGCTGGACTATTTATTTATGCCGGATCAACTAGCCGAGGACTCCTCTATTTCAGTCCCCCAAGAATTCTATCAGACCACAATCCTTTGATTGTTGAATGCCCTCTTCCTCAGGATCCTGGTGTCCCAAGGACTTGGACATTTGAAAGGAAACTTTTAATGGAGCAGTCCTATTTAGATTATATGAGGAGCTGGCTTTCGGAATTTTTAAATATCAATAGGGGACAGCCTCTAGTACCACGGTTTGGGATACACTTAAGGCTGCTGTTCGGGGGGAGATGAAGAGTTTTTCGGCCATTCGACGGAGGACAATTCGAGAACAAACTACTAGGCATATGGATGAGCTGCGAGCGGCAGAAGTCCAGTTAATAGATGCTGTCAAGGAAGGTTGGGACACAGCTGAAAGCCAGGTATTGGTCGCCAAAATCAGGGCTAGCCTGCTGGAGTTTTTTGGCCAGGACCTTGCTGCTAAGTTTCTACAGTTCCGTATGGAGATGTTTGAGCTTGCTGAAAAATCTGGCAGGGTCTTGGCCAAACGGATCCAACAGAGGAATCTGGCTAATCGCATCACTAAGTTTCAAGATTATCAAGGCCAGGTTCACGTTACACCAGAGGGGGTTATGGGAGTTTTTAAACAGTTTTATCATACATTATACACTGAGTAAGTAAACAACCTTTACAACGCAACTTTTACCACGCAGTGCCTTTACGACGCAACTTTTACAACGCAAACCATTACAACGCATTGCGCTCGGGGCGCTCTAGGATAGGGAATGTGTTTAATGTACTATCCAACACCTTCCCTACTATCCACGGGGACTGGAGTTGGAATAGTAAATTAAACAATTCACTATCCAGCGCCTAAAAGCACTATGCGTTGTAATGGTATGCGTTGTAAAAACCGCGTTGTAAAAGCATGCGATGTAAAAGCATGCATTGTAATGTCATACATCCCACTGAGGAGAATGTTGGTTCGGATATAGAGTCAGAAGCTGGGGCTTTTCTTCTGGACATTAATACCCTCGATCTTACAGCCCAACAGAATGAAACTTTCTGCTCCAATAGAATGGGAAGAGGCTGAGATGGCGATTAATTCATTAGCCAATGGAAAAGCTGCCGGCCCAGATGCAATTCCTCTGGAATTCTATCAAATATTCCGTGCCGAGGTTCGGTTGGATTTTCTGTCAGTTCTTAGAGCAGCAGAGCACGGTTGCATACCAGACTTCTGGGGTCAAACCAATATTATTCTCTTTAAGAAAAAAGATAAACCAGAGCTTGAACCCTCCTCGTTTCGCCCTATATCTCTTATGAACACTGACAGTAAAATGTATGTAAAAATGTTGTCCTCCAGATTAGCCTTTGTGATTACTCCTTGGGTGTCACTGCGCCAACATGGTTTTCTCCCGGGTAGGGATACGGCCGATCATGTCCGCCGGGTTTTTGCATTGCTGGACTGGGCTCAGGTCACTGGCTCTCCTATTGGAGCGATCCTGTTGGACGCCGAGAAGGCGTTTGACAGGGTCGCCTGGGGATTCTTATGGGCAGTTCTCCGATGGAAGGGTTTTAGTTCTGGGTTTATTCAGGCGATTCGATCACTGTATACTGCTCCAGTGGCCACCTTATCTTTATCCGGGCTAGTATCAAATCCATTTAGCATTAGCAGGGGCACTCGGCAGGGCTGTCCCTGCTCGCCCCTGCTATCTGCCCTGTACATCGTCCCCTTTTTAAATAAAATTGAGTGCTCCTTAGACATTTTGCCGGTTAGGGTCAATTCCATAGAGTACAAGACGCTGGCTTACGCCGACGACATTGTCGTGCTGACCAACGATGTTGCATCTGCCTTTTCTGCTCTAAAGACCTTAGCAGAACAGTATGGTCAGCTCTCTGGTTACAAACTCAATGTTACCAAAACTCAAGTTGTTCAATCTTCTGCTATGGGTCCTTCTCGAGCGCCAGTGATCCAATCTGCAACATATCTAGAAGTTAAAATTACTGCTTTAGTAAGTAATATTCCAGATTTGAACATATTGCCGGTAATTGAATCAGTCAACTCTACCTTGGTAAGACCGGATAATCTGCATCTCTCTTTGTACGGCAGGTGCAATGTCCTTAAGATGCTGGTCTTACTGAAGTTCTTATACTTGTTTAGAACTATTCCTTTGGAGCTCTCCCAATCTAGTTTGGCCAGGGCAGAGAGGACCTGTAGTAGATTCCTCTAGGAATATCATCACCCTCGTACGGCAGTGAAGTGATGTGTCTCCCGAGAGAGCGGGGTGGTTGGTCAGTTCCTAACCTCTTGCTCTATTTTTGGTCTTCATTGATCCTACATTTTGTCTTACCATTGTTTGGGGATAGGGCGGTGGTGCCATTGTCCTGTAGGCCCTCAATCTATGAAATAGGGCTAGGAGAGGATGCTAAGGGGATCTTATTGCGGATTCTTGAACATAGCTATTACAAGAAAACTAAGTTCAAGGTCATTGGGACAATGTTTTCAGTCTGGCGTAAATGGTCTATTCCTAACATCAATTTCTATAAACCTTTTACAGCTACTAGACTCCTACCCCTCATTTTTCAAGATCAGACCACCTTCAGGTGGATGTCGTTAGGGCTGGTAGCTCTAGGGGTTTCAGGTTCGGATGTGAGTATGGCTTCTTTTTCATTTTTAAAGGAAAAATTCCATCTTAATACGCATGATTTTTTTCGATAGAAGGAAGGCTCAAACTACCATCATGTTTGATAGGATTGCATTGTTTGAATTGATTTTGAGGAGATCTAAATTGGTGTAGTTTATCAACATTTATTATCCGGCCTTCCGGCCTATCCCTTTACAGAATGCCAAGTGGGAGGCCAAGCTGGGTGTGACAGGGGTAGTGTGGTAAATAAATAAATAATACCCTATTTTTGACTAGACTTATAGCATAACAGATAGCTCAATAAATAAGAGTCAAGATTCGAGGTAGTAGGAGTTTCTGCAGGTTTATTACAGCATAAGGACAGGATCAGGACAACCTGCATGGGAATAGGATGACAGGGCCCAGCAGGAGAAAAGAGGCCCAGCAGGACAACTGGGGCCCAGCAGGGGAAAAGAGGCCCAGCAGCTGCTGGGGCTAGGTCTGGGATGAGCGCGCTAACATTTAATAACAAAACATTGACTTATATACATAGCGCAAACACATAGCATTACATTGCAGTGGGCGTAACAGTAGGTGGAGTAGAAGGCGTGACGCGTAGCAGTCGCGAGAGATAACAGTAAAAAGAGGTGTAACTGGGAGTATACATAGACATGTGATGCAAAACGTAACAGAATATGTCATGAATGGGCGGAAACTTTGGAGGGGGCTACCTAAGGAGCCGGGACCTCTAACCTAATGGTGCGCGAAAACTGGCAATGACGTGTTACTAGGAGAAGCTGGGGGCTACGAACTCTGTGCTAGGAGCAGAGACTAGAGTCTGGAGGGTCGGAGCGACATGTACCTAAACCCTATCTGGTATCTACTGTTTAGGGAACATGTTGATATAAACTAGAAGTCATGAGGGGAAAAGCTAACTTGATTCTAAGACTGGACCATGCATTATTCTACATGTAGTGCGTGATGAAGAATACTAAATGACCATTAAATACAGTATTTCTCTAACATGGAGACGAGAAGGCTAGACAATGACGGAAACTATTGATACAGTTCAGTAGCTTAGGAATGCAGAGGAGGAGGACTGAACTGATAGCTGGAACTATAACATACTTTTGGCAGACTCAGAGGCAGAGCCGGGGTGCACCGGGCACTGCAAGGCAGGAAGTAAGTGAAGGGTCGAGGATACAGGTGGGGGCTGTATCGCTCCTCAGCGAGGCTTTCAGGAGACAGGAGCTGAATCTGTGGTCCGGGCCCTTTTGAGGCCTGGAAACGGGGACTTTATAATTGAATAACGTGCACACTGAGAAACGTGGCAACATTACTTACATAGGCCTGATATTCGTAGTATTCACGAGGACTGGAAAATAGCATACTAGGGGTGGACACAACTGTAATTGCGTCTTTAATCAGAAATGGGGAATAACATATGCATATTGGTCATGCACACATAACATATGATGGATGAGGCGTAGGGACACAGAACATGGCAAAATTTACTTTTCCACATTCCCTCCTTGTCACTACGTTTCCATCAGGAAACATCAATATTCATGATACCGTCTATCATTTCATACAGTACCATTTGCTCGTCTCGAATTGTCTTGGAACGGGATTTAGAACAGGGCTTGGGACTGGGAATACAAGAGGTAGCACACATGCTGCAAATCGCAGGGCCACATTGTATACAGAGGCAGCAGCTAAATATGGTCGCTACTGCAATGCCTAAAAAGGACAGGACTTTCCATCCCCATGCGGAAATTATATTCCAGAACCAACCGGACCATGTCCAGGTGCCTAGATCTTGGTGTAACAGATGGGCAATTTTATGGAGTCTGGTTATAGCTGAATAAACAGACGGCGCGTTATTAGGAATGAAAATACAACAACTGGATCCGAGAATTCTACAGGCCCCGCCCCTATCGGCCAGTATGACGTCAAGGACGAGACGATTCTGTAAAACGACAATTCTCATAAAGGATTGCTCTTCAGTTAAGTTACCTAGAGCGGAGGCAGTCTCATCTACTACTGCTTCAAGGGTTCTTGTTAACCTACGGATTAGCTTACTATTTACAACTGTACCTAAATAAGGGAAAACACCTTTATCTATATCAATGAATTGCTCTGCGGCGGTTTCAGTATAATCGACAATCGGGAGATTTCTCTTGTGTCTAGTGTGTACTAAGAAAGAATTCCTATGATAGTCAGGTGGGGCTAGAAAAACAGGTGGCAGTAGGAAAGCAATGTAACAGGTTCCCTCCCAATCGAGGGGCAGACGGACATATGCAGTTTGACCACAAATAAAATAAGAATGACGTGAAGCTTTGAAAATAGATTTCCCACTGTCACTATACTGGATAACAGTAGTACATTCACTATGACCTATGTGTACAGAACCATAACTACGGACACATAATTCGCCTTTGACTGGTAGTACTGAAATAGCAGGTAAGTCTGGAGTAGTATCAGACTGAACATTCAGGACCATGAAATTCGACGAATAATTTCCTAAATTATATACTTCATTTTCTAGATCTAAACCTGTTCTGTGGGGGATACCTTGCTTGTCTGGAAAACATGTACTGTTAAGAAAAGACATATCTGTTGAGGATGACGTTAACGTGGACCATGCTCCACACGAACCATTGTGTGAGAATGGATAAGGAAAGAGTGGCAGAACTCCCTTCGGTGTCTGGAAAGGGGGGAGTCGACCACACACCCAACAATTAGTGGCATTGCTGGTCTGGTGTGAATAATGTAACATACGGATAAATGTGTTATTACGCATAGCGAGGCGGTATGCATATTCGTGAGGAGGCAGATCACTAAACGTGTGCTCTACTGTAGCATGAGCAGACATATTTACATGAGGAACTGAAAAACACAGATAGAAAGCATAGCTGGTGCAGGAAATCATTATGCTGAGAAATAATACGAAACTCAGAAAAACGATACATTTGATTGAACTTTGACTGACTCTCTCACTATGGGGGTCTATTTTATACATGTCAGAAACAGTCTAACCGTTTCACCTAGGGGAGGACTTATACAATCAAACTGGCTGACTTATTAGACCTGAGCTTTAACTTATACTCCTGTTGCGGAGTTTTCTCTAACAAGGGAGGGGTTGTAATAATGTCTTGTGCGGGACAGTCCTTTAAAACAATGTTCTGGCAATCCTTCGAATCCTGGGAAATGTTCTTGGAAATGTTTTTGAAGACTGGTTTCGATCCTTTGAAAAGTTTTACATGAGAAAGGTGGACCCACCCCTTCCTGCCTTCCAACTTGACGGCAGTTCGGGTGGTCAAGAGGACCTGACGTGGCTCCTTCCAACGTGGTTCCAGCGGACTTGATCTGTCAAAATTTCTGATCATCACAAGGGAGCCTGGAACGATCTCGTGCGGTGCCACCTCGGTATTGTCTGGAAATGCGGCGGCAACCTGTGAACGACATGAGTTGAGGGCAGACATCAAGGAAGCTAGGTAATCTGTCAGCATATTACATGAAACATCGGTAATACTTCGGGGTCTAGGAGTACCCCACATGTTAGGGGGGCGGCCGAAAACGACCTCATACGGGGACAGACCTGATCTGGAATGTGCGACCATACGCATGTAAAACAGAGCGACTGGCAAAGCTACTAACCAGTCCACACCCTTGTCTTTACAGACTTTTGCTATACGGATTTTCAGAGTCTGATTATGCCTTTCGACTAATCCAGCTGCTTCTGGATGGCGTACACAATGGAACTTCCACTGGTACCCTAACAAAAGGGAAACGTGTTTCATGAGTTCAGATGAGAATGGCTGGCCGTTATCAGAATATACGACTCTAGGGAGTCCATATCTAGGGAAGAATTCACGAACCAACTGCTTGGCAGTGGTCGCGGCTGTGTAATCTGGGACTGGATATGCTTCTGTCCATCTGGACAAGGCGCATACAACTACAAGGACATACTTGAAACCTCGACATCGCTCCATTTGAATATAATCCATCTGGAGGACCTCAAAAGGGTGGTCAGGGGGCTGGAAACCACCTTGTTCCACCGGGACACTTTTACCTGGATTAAACTGACAACATATCATACAGGTACGGACTTTCTGCTTGGCTGCAGCTCGTAAATGCTTGTTGAACCAAATGGTCTGGATACTGTCTAACATAGCTTTTTCTCCTAAATGTGCTGGACTATGTGCGGTATTGATAATAACTTGAACCATAGAATCGGGGAGAAACCATGTGGCTCTACCCTTCGTTACCCATCCCTGATCTGTCTGGACCCCTCCTTGTACAGACCATTTCTTGATTTCATCAGGAGTAGCATGTGACTGGATATCTATGACATCTTGAGTAGGGTCCTTAACTGTCATGCATGTAATCGGATCTGGAGTATGTGTCATATTAACTGGAATGTCTGGAGTCTGTGCTGTAAGCTTGGCTGTGCGGTCTGCTAAATCATTACCTTGGGAAATAATGTCAGTGACTTTCGTATGTGCTTTGCACTTCATGATAGCAATAGATGTCGGTAAATGTATGGCATCTAACAGGGCTTGAATAAGGAGACCATGCTGAATCTTGGTTCCATGAGAAGTCATAAAACCTCTCTCCTGCCAGAGCACTCCGAAGTCGTGTACAACTCCGAATGCGTAACGTGAATCTGTGTAAACATTAACCTTCAGGTTCTTGGCATGTATACAGGCTTGTGTCAGAGCGACTAGCTCTGCTGCTTGAGCGGACAGAGTATCAATACGGTGTGTTTCAATAACTTCAGTGTCAGTAGTCACTGCATACGCGGCGACTAGTTCTCCTGTGCTAGTTCTCATACATGAACCATCCACATAAAGTGTCAGGTCAGGATCTGGTAACGGAATGTCTGTCAGGTCTTGTCTTGGCTTTGTCGTAATGTTAACTACTTCCACACAATCATGTGTGTCTGGATTTGAACTAACTGATGGTAACAGTGTAGCAGGATTCAGGACGTTGCAGCGTCTAATTTCTATGTGTGGCTGGAACAGTGTCAATTCATAACCTGTTAAACGTGCAATTGTCAAGTGCTGAGTTTGTGTTCGGTTTAAAAGAACTTCTACTGAATGTGGAACTTGTACTGTCAGGGAATGTCCTAAAACTATAGAATCACTTTGTCTGATAGCTAGTGCTGTGGCTGCAACTGACTTGAGGCACGCAGGCAACGCCTGGGCGACTGGATCTAATGTGCTCGAAAAATAAGCACAGGGCTTGTATTGACCTGCTTGATCTTGTGTGAGGACAGATAATGCTGTACCTTCGCGTTCAGTAACGAAAAGTGTAAAAGGCTTACTGTAGTTCGGTGTAGCTAGAACTGGAGCTTGACATAGGGCTTTCTTTAACTCGTTAAAACTAAGTGTATGGTCAGATGTCCAAGGGAGGACAGTCGATACGGCTGCCTCCTGTGTCGTTAACTGTATCAGTGGCTTGGCTAGGAATGCATACTGGGGAATCCATTGTCTACAATAAGAAGTAAGGCCGATAAAGGCACGTACCTCCTTCTGGGTTCTGGGCTGGGGAAGACTCGCTATTAACTGGATACGGTCGGGTGTCAACTGCCTACCCCTCTTGGACAGCAAGTGTCCTAAGTATACCACTTGCTGGACACAGAATTGAAGCTTCGAAGGTGACACCTTGTGCCCCATCTCGGCTAGAAAATACAGAACTGTAAGTGATGCTCGCTCGCAAGCACGTTCAGAACGGGCTGTGATCAGTAGATCATCGACATACTGGAGCAGGGCAGTGTCAGTTGGCATGTGAATGTTGTCTAGTTGTCTCTTGAGTGCTTGACTGTAAATACTAGGGCTTTCTGTGAAACCTTGAGGAGCGCGTGTAAACATATAGCTCCTTCCATTTAAACAAAATCCGAAAAGAAACTGGCTGTCTGGATGAATTGGAACACTAAAAAATGCATTCTTGAGGTCAATAACAGTGAAAAACATGGCTTCGGAATCAATGGCTGTTAACAGGGAAGAAATGTCTGGGACGACTGGGTACTGAGGAATAATACATTTATTAAGCTCTCGTAAATCAATCACTAATCGATATACTGGGGGTGCATTCGGATCAGTACGTTTCATGACTGGAATGATCGGAGAATTGCATACATTGGAGTCAGTTTCTACAACTACTCCTTGAGCCATGAGCTCATCAATAATTGTGGATAAGGCTGCTACAGCCTCAGGTGGCAATCTGTACTGCCTGATTCGTGGTAACACTACACCTGGTTTGAGAGTCACACGATAGGGTGTGATTTGCATGTAACCTACATCAGTTGGACCTTGCGCCCATAAATGCTGTGGAACATTAGACAATCTCGGATCAAAATCTCGTAATACATAGTGACCCTTAAAGTCACGTAGGAACAGACGTATTCCCTCTGGGGAACAGCAAATAACTGCACCTAATTCTTTCAGTGTCTTAATACCTAATAGATTTTCTGGACATGACTTAGTAAGTAACAGATCAGTAGTACGGGACAATGGACCTACTTCTAGAGTAACTGGCTTAGATATTTCATTAACTATGGGTTTTCCTGAAAATCCAAGGGAAACATTTCTTGAGCCTGAGAGCGGAGCCCCTGGAACTTCGGCATGACTAATTGTGGTCCTACTTGCCCCTGTATCGATCAAAAACTTTCTGTCTTTCCCTAATACTTGACTGTGAACATAGGGACCTTCTTGGTCTACAGGTATCTCGATGAGAGGCAAGCCTACCTCCCTCTCTAGGCTGTTTCATGAATATGACTGGTACTCTGGATACTCGGACTGTGCATACTGGTACATCTGCGATGTAACGTGCTGTGTTGCCGCAATAGGCTGCAGTGCTGTAACTGTCTGTTGTGCATTCTGTGACTGAGGAGTCTGTGAAACTTGTTCTTGTCTCGGCGGACGTGGTCTTTCTTTAGTCTTACCAGTAGCTATGTTGTGTTTCAGAACTGCACACTCGTTTATAAAATGACCTGGCTGTTTACAATAATTGCAGTTCCCTTTAACGGGAGCTGCAGGGTGACTGGCTTGATTCGGACCTCTCTTCTGACTGTCTTGAGGAATAGACTGTGCAACTAGCACTTTCATTTTCGTGTCTTTCATACGTTTTCTTTCGTGTTCTTGCTCTTCTCTAATTCTATTCTGGTGATACTGAAGCATCTGGAGCATCTGGGACGGAGTATTTGCTTGCCAGGTGCTTTCGACTTTTAAAACTCGGTTTTTAATTTGTGGACTTGAATTCTCGACTAATTTGGTAACGAAAAGATGAGGGTATGACTCACTACTTGTCTTGAGACCACTGTTAATACTGAAACATTTCTCAAATCTAGAATAAAAATCACTAATATCCTCATCTTGTTTCTGTTTACAGGCTGAGATTGCATCCCAGTCTTCTTTCCTAGTGGTCAATAATCTGGGTAAAACTTGAATCAATAATTCTGGTAATTCTTTACATTTATCTCCAAGACCGGTACCTGGTACTCGTGCCTTGTCTTCAGCTTCTAGAGCTGTCCAATCGATCTTTTTCTCTCCCACCTCCCATTCTTTTTCCTTTAACTTTTCATACACCCCTGCGGGTAGCAGGACCTTTAACATTTTAATGATATCTGGGTAAGTGTATTCTCCCATACGGAGCATGTCTTTTAATTCTCTATGGAACCCTGCTGGATCTTTGTCGTGACAGGGGATTAATTTCTTCATTTCAAGAAGTTCCATCTTTGATATCGGAGTGTATACAAACACTCGTTGCATTACGCCACCCGCCCCTTGGACTGGGTGGACTTCTCGTAGCGGATTCTGTCTGTCTATGTAGAATGGTTTACTTTCTGGGGGTGAGACATGAACAAAATGCGGGTTCAGGAACGTTCTATACTTGTGGCGCTGTTCTAGAATGACACTAATTAAATCGGTACCTAGACCTCTCCATCTATACTGGAGTAACTCGTTCAGGATATCGTGCAACGGGCCTGGATCAGAATGTTGACCCTCATACAGGGTAATGAGGTGCTGGATCATATACATACCCACCAGTCGTTGCTCGGCTGGGGGCAGTTTCAGAAACATTTGTGCCACTATTTCGTCTGGAAAAGTGGTAGAATCAGTAATCCATCGGACTGCTGATCGGGCTAGTTCTTGTTCGTGCATGGTACTTAGTTCACTGTAACCGACTCGTGATTTCAGAATGTGATCGGTAGCTTGAAATACTTGTTCTAGGGAACCTTGTTCTGGTGCTAGATGATGAAAAATAGACTTAGGTTCTGGACGTAAATGGCGATCTGGAAATCTGGATTTTCCTACATACGCTATTCTGGCGGGATTCTCGTCTTCCTCTTCAGGATCAGAGATACTTTCTTTCTCGCTTACTTGTGCTGCTTTACGCTGTTCGTGTAACCTTATTATTTCTTTACGAATTTTCTTGTACATACTTTCCATGGCACTAATGGTCTTGTGCTTACCCTCGGCTATATTATCACTCCACCTTGTTAGAATTCTCATTTCGGCGGGATCTTTAGACGGGTAATCTTGTTCTCTTATTAGACAATTGATCAGGAACTTTAATATCATGAGCTGAATCTCGGCTTTCCTTTGAGACATAATCTCGCCAATACTTTCTGGATCATCCCCTGTACGGATGAAACGATATATTCTGTCTAGATCTTCTTTCATATTTGGTAAGGTGACTAGATACTCGGTCACCCTTCTTACGCGTACGGAATATAAAACCATATTATACTCGCCTGGGACTGCGTCATAGACACATTCGGCAAGGGCTTGTCTGATTTCTGTGACAGACTTATTACTTTTAGGAGTACGTTGTGATGCTTGAGCATGTAATTCGAGTGCTGATAGACGCTTGTGTGGCGGCGGGGTTTGAGGAGGACCTCCTCCTGCGGCCCCTATACTAGAATCGTCGACTGACATTCTTCGTGCTTGCAGGGTCGGTAATTGTAACGTGGGCTGAACTTGTATGACAGGCTGACCCGGGGGTACCGTAACAGGTACTCCGGTGTCTGGAGGAACGGGAAATGCCTGATTTACAGGGACAGGTGGAGCGCGAACTGGATTTGCATATTCTGGAACTGTGTCGTCCAAATAGGACGAAATAAAAATATCAGCTGCGGTCGGTTTGTGACGTAGTTTGGTCGGAACTAATGGTGGCGGGAAATTACTGGGTGCCTCTGGGGTCGCTTTTGGCAAACCTTCGGCAAGGAGAGGATACATACCCTTAATAAGGGCATGCCTCTGTCTGTCTGACTGTTCGGCTTTGACTTGTTCACCTATCTCGATTAATTCTCTTTCTTGGGCTCGTTCTTGGGATTCTCTACTTAACTCTGACTTTCTGACTTCCTTTTCCGTTCTTCTATGCGCTTCCTTACGCCATAACTCGATGGCATCTTTCTGTGACTGTCTGGCTTTCTTTTTCCATAAGGCTTCTTCTACTCGCATGATACATTCGGCATCCCATGTACCCGATACGGGCCATCTATACTTTTCTTCTAACTGTTTGGTATACTCTACCCATAAATCTAGATACAATATGGCGCTTATGCCATGTTTCTGATACATAAAGTGACCTGGACTGTCCCTAGGCGGAACAGGAACTGCTGCTTCCAGCAGACCCTTTCTAGTTTTTAACTGACGTAACTTGGAAAAGAGCGGCATTCTAAACTTGAATCGGAACACAATACAATACACGAAAAACAATAACAATTGGGAAAACAATTCAGGCATACCACGACATTGGAAATACATTAAACAATATCATAACATAACAGTTCGAACAGAATACTACCTGAAAATACTGAAAACAGAAACAGAACAGAATTCTCGAGAACGGAACAGACTAGAGTTACTGGATGCACTGCTGTAACAGTACGGAACATACCGGTCCCATAAAGGAACGCATCAAGACCCGTATCCACCTAGGTGAACACTTTGTTTGTGGGCTTGGGTACCACCAACCCACGGACCAGGAGTCAATTTAGACTGACCCTGTCTAGACACTACCCCAGCAATGGTACTCACCGGGCAGCACGGAACGGAAGGCCTCGAACGGGACTGGACTACGACGGACTTCGGACTTCGGACTTCAGTTACGGGTGGGCCTCCGGATACCTCGGACCTTGGACTCTCGGCTTGGGCTCTGGTCGGGACTCGCCGCGTTCCTCCACCGTCTCGTTCGGATGCTGGACCGCCTCCTCCGTCTCCTCCGTGGGCCTGAGGGATACTTGAAGCAGAAATATCTGCACTTGGCCAGTATGGTTCCGTCACGACTGCAGAGGGTCAGGGGGTCGGCGTGGCTTCACCGACGCGTGGGGAAAGGGCAAGTCCCTATTCGGGCGCCATTATGTGGTAAATAAATAAATAATACCCTATTTTTGACTAGACTTATAGCATAACAGATAGCTCAATAAATAAGAGTCAAGATTCGAGGTAGTAGGAGTTTCTGCAGGTTTATTACAGCATAAGGACAGGATCAGGACAACCTGCATGGGAATAGGATGACAGGGCCCAGCAGGAGAAAAGAGGCCCAGCAGGACAACTGGGGCCCAGCAGGGGAAAAGAGGCCCAGCAGCTGCTGGGGCTAGGTCTGGGATGAGCGCGCTAACATTTAATAACAAAACATTGACTTATATACATAGCGCAAACACATAGCATTACATTGCAGTGGGCGTAACAGTAGGTGGAGTAGAAGGCGTGACGCGTAGCAGTCGCGAGAGATAACAGTAAAAAGAGGTGTAACTGGGAGTATACATAGACATGTGATGCAAAACGTAACAGAATATGTCATGAATGGGCGGAAACTTTGGAGGGGGCTACCTAAGGAGCCGGGACCTCTAACCTAATGGTGCGCGAAAACTGGCAATGACGTGTTACTAGGAGAAGCTGGGGGCTACGAACTCTGTGCTAGGAGCAGAGACTAGAGTCTGGAGGGTCGGAGCGACATGTACCTAAACCCTATCTGGTATCTACTGTTTAGGGAACATGTTGATATAAACTAGAAGTCATGAGGGGAAAAGCTAACTTGATTCTAAGACTGGACCATGCATTATTCTACATGTAGTGCGTGATGAAGAATACTAAATGACCATTAAATACAGTATTTCTCTAACATGGAGACGAGAAGGCTAGACAATGACGGAAACTATTGATACAGTTCAGTAGCTTAGGAATGCAGAGGAGGAGGACTGAACTGATAGCTGGAACTATAACATACTTTTGGCAGACTCAGAGGCAGAGCCGGGGTGCACCGGGCACTGCAAGGCAGGAAGTAAGTGAAGGGTCGAGGATACAGGTGGGGGCTGTATCGCTCCTCAGCGAGGCTTTCAGGAGACAGGAGCTGAATCTGTGGTCCGGGCCCTTTTGAGGCCTGGAAACGGGGACTTTATAATTGAATAACGTGCACACTGAGAAACGTGGCAACATTACTTACATAGGCCTGATATTCGTAGTATTCACGAGGACTGGAAAATAGCATACTAGGGGTGGACACAACTGTAATTGCGTCTTTAATCAGAAATGGGGAATAACATATGCATATTGGTCATGCACACATAACATATGATGGATGAGGCGTAGGGACACAGAACATGGCAAAATTTACTTTTCCACAGTAGACATCACTCAGGCCCTCGAACTGTCCAGCAGCGTGCTAATTTCTGGAAGTTTACGCTCTCAATGCTATATGGCCCTACTCGATTTATATTAAACTCCGGCTAAAATTTCCAAATGGGGGGGAGTGGGGCTCATTGATGTCCGAGCTGTGGCTTTTAAGCCGCAAATGAGGTACATATGTTTTTTGGTTGCCCAAAACTGAGGCTTTTTCTTTTGTATATAGAGCAATTTATGAACTCTAGGCTTAGGATTTCGGTTATTCTCTCACCAGAGGTGGTGATATTTGGGTGTGAGAATAATGGACCGTCAGGGAGATCGCTGTATGCCTCTGCTCTCCTGCTTATTGCTATGTCCTTAGTCCGCCTCTGTATCACATCAGAATGGATCAGCCCAGACACGCCTACTTTTGTTAATTGGCAAGCGAGGATTTTGGCTCTTTATAATCTAGAGTCTGCAGTCTGGCGGAGGTGGGGTAGAAGGAGGCGGGAAATGGGCCAGAAGATCTGGGCTCCTTTTGTGGAGTGGCTTAGTGAATAAAGTAGTAAATGTTTTTTTTTGGGTTGTTTAATCACCTACCTCTGATACTCTGCCAATTTCTTAATTTACTTGGTCGTTTGTCCTTGCTCTTGATTTATAAAAAAAAGTCACTTTATTTTTTCTATGTTTAATTGCCTAGGGCTATGTTAGTATCTAATTCGCTTTCTAGCTAAACTTATTTTGTTTTTACATATGTACATGTGTTCTGCCTGTTTTGTGTAATGTCTTTTTTCTGCCACGGTTATTATGTTGTTGTACCATGTCTTTGTTTATCGAACTTCAATTAAAAAAAAAAAGAAGAAAATAATTCTGAGAGTGCCCCATTGACTAACACTCATGCTTGTGGCCGAGAGTATAACACTTTAACCAAGTTATGGAAGTGTTGGCCCATGCCCATCTGGATCAGGAAATCTTCTAGGTACCGCCAGTCTATGAAGTCAACCGCCTTTTCTAAATCAATAAGAAGAAGCACTAAATAAAGGGGTCAGTGATTGGCGATTTTCTAGGGCTAAGTGGAGACGTCTGAGGCAGTGTCTGGCCCCACGAGATGGCACGAATCCACATTGATCGGGGTGGACCAGTTTGGAAAGATACGGCTTCAGTCAGTGGGCTAGGATTGAGGCGAATATTTTAACCTCCGTGTTCATGAGGGAGATTGGGCGATATTTGGTGCTATTTGATGAGGGAGGGAGCGTTTTGGGGATTACCACAATGGTGGCGGCGTCTGTTTCAGGAAGAAATGAGCCGGTCTCTGCCGCTTCAGTGTATATGTCTAACAGGTGCGGAACAAGTATCTCCCGCTAGGTAGCGTAGTACTCCTGTGGGAGACCATCGGGACCTGGGGTTTTACCTGGTGCAGAGCATGATATGGTGTCATTGATTTCTTCCTGTGTGGTAAATAAATAATTAATTACCGGTACTATTTTTGACTGAATTAGCAATAACAGATAGCTCAATAAATAAGAGACAGGATTCGAGGTATTCTGAGTCTTGAAGGCTTTAATCAGGCATAAGGGAAGGGACAGGAACGGGACAGCCTGAAATAGAATGCACGGGATGGCAGCTGCCGGGGGCAGGGAAAATGGCAGGAACGGGGGGCTTCTTAGTAACATTACATAGTATATATACATTTACATTACAATAGCATTCAATACAGTAGGCGTAGCAGTAGGCGTGACAGAACTGTAAGTGACGCACGTTCGCAGTCATGTTCAGAACGGGCTGTGATTAATAGATCATCGACATACTGGAGTAGGGCAGTGTCAGTTGGCATGCGGACATTATCTAGTTGTCTCTTAAGTGCTTGACTGTAAATACTAGGACTTTCTGTGAAACCTTGAGGAGCTCGTGTAAATTTATAGCTTCTTCCATTTAAACAGAATCCGAAAAGGAACTGGCTGTCTGGATGAATGGGGACACTGAAAAATGCGTTCTTGAGATCGATAACTGTGAAGAACGTAGCTTCAGAATCAATGGCTGTCAAGAGGGAAGAAATATCTGGAACTACTGGGTACTGGGGTATGATACATTTATTAAGTTCTCGAAGGTCAATCACTAATCGGTAAACTGGAGGTGCATTTGGATCAGTACGTTTCAGGATTGGAATGATAGGAGAATTACATACATTGGAGTCAGTTTCTACAACTACTCCTTGAACAATAAGCTCGTCAATAATTTTGGATAAGGCTGCTACAGCCTCAGGTGGCAATTTGTACTGTCTGATTCGGGGTAATACAACACCTTGTTTTAGAGTGACACAATAGGGTGTAATGTGCATACAACCTACATCAGTTGGACCTTGCGCCCATAAATGCTGTGGTACATTCAATAATCTTGGATCAAAATCACGTAATACATAATGACCTTTAAAATCACGCAGGAACAGACGTACCCCTTCCGGGGAACAGCAAATTATTGCACCTAATTCTTTCAATGTCTTAATGCCTAGTAAATTTTCTGGACATGACTTTGTAAGTAACAAATCTGTAGTTCGGGACAGTGGACCAACTTCTAGAGTAACTGGTTTCGATATTTCGTTAACAATAGGTTTTCCTGAAAATCCAAGGGAAACATTTCTAGAGCCTGAGAGCGGAGCCCCTGGAACCTCGTCATGACTAATGGTAGTCCTACTTGCCCCTGTATCAATCAGAAACTTTCTGTCTTTCCCTAATACTTGACTGTGTACATAGGGACCCTCTTGATCTACAGGAATCTCGATGAGAGGCAAGCCTACCTCCCTCTCTAGGCTGTTTCATGAATATGGCTGATAATCTGGATACTCTGACTGTGCATACTGGTACATTTGCTGTGTAACGTGCTGTGTCGCAGCGATAGGCTGCGGTACTGTAACTGTCTGTTGTGCATTCTGCGGTGGCTGGAAAGTCTGTGATACTTGTTCTTGTCTAGGCGGACGTGGTCTTTCTTTAGTCTTACCAGTAGCTATGTTATGTTTCAGAACTGCACATTCGTTTATAAAATGACCTGGTTGTTTACAGTAATTGCAGGTCCCTTTGACGGGAACTGCAGGGTGACTGGCTTGATTCGGACCCCTTTTCTGGCTGTCTTGTGGAACAGACTGTGCAACTAATACTTTCATTTTCGTGTCTTTCATACGTCTTCTTTCATGTTCCTGCTCTTCCCTGATTCTGTTCTGGTGGTACTGGAGCATCTGGAGCATTTGTGACGGAGTATTTGCTTGCCAAGAACTCTCGACTTTTAGTACACGATTCTTAACTTGTGGACTGGAATTCTCGACTAGTTTAGTAACAAAAAGATGTGGATACGATTCACTACTTGTTTTCAGACCACTATTGATAATGAAACATTTCTCGAATCTAGAATAAAAATCGCTAGTATCTTCGTCTTGTTTCTGTTTACAGGCTGAGATAGCATCCCAGTCTTCCTTTTTCGTTGCTAGTAGTCTTGGCAAGACTTGTATTAACAGTTCGGGCAAAGCTTTGGCTTTATCCCCAAGACCGGTACCTGGTACTCGTGTATTATCTTCGGCTTCTAATGCGGACCAATCTATCTTATTTTCTCCCACCTCCCATTCTTTTTCTTTGAGTTTCTCATATATGCCCGCAGGCAACAGGACCTTTAACATTTTAATAATATCAGGATACGTGTATTCTCCCATACGGAGCATGTCTTTTAGTTCACGGTGGAACCCTGCTGGATCTTTATCATGACAGGGAATTAACTTCTTCATTTCTAAGAGTTCCATCTTTGTAATGTTGGTGTAAATAAATACTCGTTCTAGACCACCACCCTCTTTCTTGACTGGATGTACTTCTCGTAACGGGTTCTGTCTGTCTATGTAGAATGATTTACTTTCTGGAGGTGAGACGTGAACAAAATGTGGATTCAGGAACGTTCGGTATTTGTGGCGCTGTTCTAGAATGACGCTAATTAAATCGGTACCTAGACCTTTCCATCTATACTGTAGTAACTCGTTTAATACATCATGTAGAGGACCTGGATCAGAATGTTGCTCCTCATACAATGTGATGAGGTGCTGGATCATATACATACCCACCAGTCGTTGCTCGGCTGGGGGCAGTTTCAGAAACGTTTGTGCCACGATTTCATCTGGAAACGTGGTGGAATCAGTAGTCCATCGGACTGCTGATCGGGCTAGTTCTTGTTCATGCATGGTACTAAGCTCACTATAACCTATACGGGATTTCAGAATTTTATCGGTGACTTGGAATACTTGTTCGAGGGAACACTGTTCTGGTGCTGGAGAGGGAAAAACTTTCTTGTAATCTAGGCGTGAATGTCGGTCGGAAAGTCTAGTTCTACCTACATACGCTATTCTGTCGGGATTCTCGCTGTCTACCTCTTCAGTAGAAGAGTCACTCTCTTTCTCGGATGATTGTTTTGCTTCTCGTTTCTCGTGTAACTTTATGATTTCCTTACGAATTTTCTTGTACATACTCTCTATACAATTTTGTGTCTTGTGTTTTCCCTCGGCTATATTGTCACTCCACCTAGTCAGGACTTTCATTTCTTCTTGGTCTTTTTCTGGATAATCTTGCTCTCTAATTAAACAGTTAATTAAAAACTTTAAAATCATGAGCAGTGTCTCGACTTTTCTTTGAACCATGGCTTCGTGAATACTTTCTGGATTCACCCCTGTAAGGATAAAACGATGTATTCTGTCTAGATGTTCTCTCATATCGGGCAGGGTGTCCAAATAATCGGTCACCCGTCTTAAACGTAATGAATATATAACCATGTTACCATCGCCTGGAACTGGATCATAACGACATTCGGTAAGTGCTCGCTTAATATCTCCGTACGTAGTTACTTTTGGCGTACGCTGTAACGCTAGTTCATGTAGCGTCATACGTCTGTGTTGAGGCGGGGTACGAGGAGAACCTCCCCCCGCGGTTCCTAAACTAGAATCGTCGGTGTGTACTGTACGTGCTGGTAGAGCGACTGGTAAAACGGGTACATGTACTGTGGACTGGGCCGGGGGTGCTGTAACAGATGCTGTAACATTAACTGGACCCACGGGACCATCGACTGGAGGAACAGGAATTACATTATTAACAGGAGCAGGCGGGATAGGATTTGCATATTCTGGGACTGTGTCGTCCAAATAGGACGAAAGAAAAATATCAGCTGCGGTCGGTTTATGACGTAGCTTAGTCGGAACTAATGATGGCGGAAAATTACTGGATGCTTCCGGGGTTGCCTTTGGCAAGCCCTCGGCAAGAAGAGCATACATACCCTTAATAAGGGCATTTCTCTGTCTGTCTGACTGTTCTGCTTTAACTCGTTCACCTACTTCGATTAATTCCCTTTCTTGGGCTCTTTCTAAGGATTCCCTACTTAACTCTGTTTTTCTGATTTCTTTTTCGGTTCTTCTATGAAATTCTTTGCGCCATAACTCGATGGCATCTTTCTGGGACTGTCTGGCTTTCTTTTTCCATAATGCTTCTTCTACTCGCATGATGCACTCGGCATCCCATGTACCTGATACAGGCCATCTATATTTCTCTTCGAGATGTCTGGTATATTCAACCCATAAATCTAAATACAATATAGCACTTAAGCCATGCTTATGATACATAAAATGTCCTGGACTGTCCCTAGGCGGGACAGGAACTGACTCTTCGAGCAACCCTTTCGGGGTTCCTATCTGACGTAACTTGGAGAATAAAGGCATTCTAGACTTGAATCGGAACACAATACAATACACAATAAACACAATAATGAATAGCAAAACGAATCACTCATACCACGACATTGAAAACACATGAAATAACATTAATAACAGTTCGAACAGAATACTACCTGGTACATATACACATGAATTTCTCGAGAACGGACTTACTAGAAATACTGGATGCACTGCTAAACAGTACAGAACATACCGGTCCCATAAAGAGACACGTCAGGACCCGTATCCACCTAGGTGGACACTTCGTGTTGGATCTGCGTACCCAAACCCATCGGACCAGAGACAAATTAATGACTCTGTCTAGATACTACCCCAGCAACGGTACTCACCGGGCAGCAAGAACTGGAAGGCCTCGGACTGGACTGTACTGCTACGACATCGGACTACGAACTTCGGACTTTAGTTACAGGTGGGCCTCTGGATACCTCGGACCTTGTACTCTCGGCTTGGGCTCTGGTCGGGACTCGCCGCGTTCCTCACCGCCTCGTCTGGATGCTGGACCGCGACCTCCGTCTCCTCCGTGGGCCTGAGGGATACTTGAAGCAGAAATATCTGCACGTGCACGGTATGGTTCCGTCACGGCTGCAGAGGGTCAGGGGGCCTGCGTGGCTTCGCCGGCGCGTGGGGAAAGGGCAAGTCCCTATTCGGGCGCCATTATGTGGTAAATAAATAATTCATTACCTGTACTATTTTTGACTGAATTAGCAATAACAGATAGCTCAACAAATAAGAGACAGGATTCGAGGTATTCTGAGTCTTGAAGGCTTTAATCAGGCATAAGGGAAGGGACAGGAACGGGACAGCCTGAAATAGAAAGCACGGGATGGCAGCTGCCGGGGGCAGGGAAAATGGCAGGAACGGGGGGCTTCTTAGTAACATTACATAGTATATATACATTTACATTACAATAGCATTCAATACAGTAGGCGTAGCAGTAGGCGTGACTCGTAGCAGTCGCGAAAGATAAGGACAAATGGGTGTAACAAGAAGGCGTGTACAGGGCGTATACATGGACATGTGATGTAGACGTCACAGAAGTGTCATGAAATGGGTGGTAACATGGAGGGGGCTACCTGAGCAGCTGGGACCTTTAAC
This sequence comes from Lissotriton helveticus, assembly GCF_964261635.1. NCBI lineage: Eukaryota > Metazoa > Chordata > Amphibia > Caudata > Salamandridae > Lissotriton > Lissotriton helveticus. Next base: position 1,190,267,522 of record NC_136071.1, on the reverse strand, counting down.
CTAGTGGTGCGCGCAAACGGACAATGACGTGTATCTAGGGAGAACTGGGGGCTATGACTTCTGTACTAGAAGAGGAGACTAAAGTCTGCGGTGTCAGGACGACATGTACCTATATCATATCTGGTATCTGGTGTTTGGAGAACATGTGGATAGAAACTAAAAGTCAGGAGGGGAAAGGCTACTTGACTCTAAGGCTGGTGCATGCATATATTCTTCGTGTAATGCGTGTGCTAGGAATATTCTATGAATATTAATACAGTAATTCTCTTGCATGGAGACATAAAGACTAGACTATGACTGAAACTGTTTATGCGGATCAGTAGCTTAGGAATGCAAAGACGAGGAGCTGGACTGATAACTAGAAGCATAACATACTCTTGGCAGGCAGGCAGAGCCGGGCACCGCGCTGCGCGGAAGTAAGTGAAGGGTCAGGAATGCAGGTGGGGGCTGTATCGCTCCTCGGAGCGGATTCAGGAGACTGGAGCTTGAATCTGGTGTCCGGGCCCTTTGAGGCCTAGAAACGGGGACAATTCAATGAATTAACGTGTACACTGTGAAACGTGGCAACATAGGCCTAATACTCGTTGCTTTCACGAGAACTGGAAACTGGCATACTAGAGTTGGACACAACTATAATTGCGTCTTTATTCGGACATAGGGGGATACATATGCATATTAATCATGCACATATAACATAGGATGGGGAACACGTAGGGACATAGAACATGGCAAAATTTACTTTTCCACACCTGGGTGATAGGAAAATCAAGGTCTTTTGTTCCACCTTGGCATAGGCAAGGGAGTTGGAGGTGTTCTTGGGTGAGTAGGTTTGAGAGAGAGAGAGTTCGGGGCATTGCTTTGAGTAGAGTTTAGAGTAACAAGAGGACGGTATGAGACGAACTGTACCTTCTGGGTCTGTGATCTCCGGGCGATTGGCCATTGGGTATGTGGCAAAACTGTGCAGGAGTTCCCCATTCTTGTCCTTCCACCCATTTACACTGGCTACAGAGGATCTCCACAATAGCTTGATGGCCTCCATGGAGACTTGCTTGATTTCATCTCGCAAGTGCATGAGTTGCCTTTCCTGTTTAACTTCCAGCTGTTCAGCCATTCAGCTTTCAAGGAGGGTTGCGTGGGCCTCTAAGAGAGTGATTTGAGTGTCCTTAGCTAGACGTTTAAGTTGAGTTGACCCTTGACGAAGAAACGGATAGTGGCTTTGCCTGCTTCCCATAAGGTACCCGGGGAGGGGACAGAGTCGCGATTAGTAAGAAAGTAATGTTGAAGCTCTGCTCCTATGGATTTCTTGAGGTCTTTGTCCTGGAGGAACCATGCATTCATACTCCATATCAGACGAAATGTGCCAGGGGGGTCTCATACCCTCATGAACATGGGTGAGTGATCAGATATGCCTCTGGGAAGGATAGTAATATGTCTAATTTTCTGATAGTCTAGTGCAGGCATAACGATATGATCAATCCGTGCGTGCGTGCGTGTGATGCACTGCAGATGTGTGTGTATATTGTTTGGTCTGGGGCTGCCAGATTCTCCAGGCATCTCATACGCAGAAAGTGCTTGCCCAGTTAGTGAGGAGTCGGGCGTGAGTGGATCTCGTGCCGGATTGTGAACTCGTAGTGCTAAGGCCTGGGTGCATGAATGCATTGAAATCGATAGGTGATCTTAAGAGTTTTGAAAATAATTCTCTTCTTTAAAGGAAGGCTGTGTAGTATTTACAGATGTGGAGAAATATGATCACTTTGAGAAATACCCAAGATCAAATGGGGTGCTGCATTTTGCAGTTACCTGTGTTTTGATCAACTAATCTGATAAACCAAGATAAAGTACATTGGCAAAGTCCAATCTGGACGTGATTAGCGCATGCACAACTGATGTGCATGCAGACATTAGAAAAAAAAACATAGGTTTGCATAGCAATGTCAGAAGGGAAAAGCAAGAAGCTTCTACAGAGTTGTACCTCAATATTCCTTTACTAAAGAGACTGGGCCCGATTCACAGAACTAACTTAAGACAAAATCCTAAACTTACTACTTTTGGTATTCACAGAAGCTAGGATTTTGTCTTAGGTTTGTCTTAAGACAGATTTAAGTTAGGATTTTGACTTAAGTCTGTCTTAAGTCTGTTTTAAGACAAACTTAAGACAAAATCCTAATTTCCGTGAATACCAAAAGTAGTAAATTTAGGATTTTGTCTTAAGTTAGTTCTGTGAATCGGGCCCGTAGACTTCAAAGGTGGCAGCAGTCTGATGGACAGCCACTCATTTTTTATATGGCCAAACAGAAGTGCCCCTGTTTTTATCCCCATTGCAAAGCAGACGGTTAGCCTTCAGCTGCAGTGAGGTTAGGGTAAGGGGTGAAAATATGAACCTTCAGGAGTGTCATCTGCATAATACATGTTCTTTAGGCCAAATGATTCAATAAGCTTTGCCAATGGAGCTAAGTACATGGTAAATAGTCTGGGGCATAGTGGTGATGCCAAATCTCAATTTCTTTGCAAAAGAATGGAAATGGGGCATCGAGACGCATTGCTCCCTCTTCCAAAACGTATTTAAGCCATCTCCAGGACTGAGATAGACGTTGTAATAGGATTTCATGAATACTGTATCAAATGCTTCAGACAAATCTTTAAGGATCAGAATAGCACCTCTATTTTGCCTTTTTCTGCTCATTGCTGGCCTTTATTTTGTCTCTTTCTGCTAACTTCTGACCTCTATTTTCCCTCTTTCAGACCTTTATTTTGCCTCTTTCTGCTTGTTTTTGACCTCTATTTTGGCTCTTTATGCTAGTTGCAGTTCTTTATTTTACCTCTTCCTGCTCGTTTCTCATCTTTATTTTGCCTCCTTCTGCTCGTTTTTCACCTTTATTCTGTCTTTCTTCTCGTTTCTGACCTTTATTCCGCCTCTTTCTGCTCCCTTCTGACCTTTATTCTACTAGTTTTGTTTGAACATTGATGGCCTTGGTGCCCCATGTTTAAAATAATGAATTTTTAATAAGCGAGTGGGGGCTACGGTCCACCTGCCCAGGCTGAATTTGGCCCGGTGACCCTATTCCCTGGGGTCTGTCCATTATACTATGGGGAGAGGGGCCGTATGGCCCCCCAACTCTGATTTCAGCCTTGGGGACCCAATCCCCCAGGTCCGGACTTTGTAATTTCTTTTATTTCCATTAGCGGAGGAAGGTGTGCCGGGGGAGGGGATGTGCGGCAGCACCTCCCCGGTCTGATTTTGGCCTCAGGAACCCCATCTCCCAGGACCTGGCTATATCACCTGGGTATCTCTGGGGCACCCGGTGTGCAATGGAACTGTGGGAGGATACTCAAGGCCTCCACTGTCCCAGCCGGCTGCCTGGTTCCTGCAGGAGCCGTCATTCATCTGACAGGCAGCTCCCTGTCTGTCAGAACAATGTTTACATCTGTTTCATTGAGCGAATATGCATGGAGACAGATAAAAACGCTGCTTTATGCTAGCCAGATCTGTTTGACAGAGTTTTGTTTGCCCAACGAGGTCCTGATAGGTCCCTTAAGAGACCTAGGGGCCAATGCACTTATACGCTGCCCTCTTCTTTTTTTGTAACTTTTTTTTCTGGGACTTAGCTGAAGCTGACTCCCAAATGACTTCCAACACTTCCTGGTTGAAGTCTTGGAAGCCAATCAGATCTCAGCACGAGATCGGGAGGGTTTGCGAAGCCTTTGCGTCCCTATATATACAAATAGGTTTTCTCCTAATACCTTAAAAATGACTAAATGGATTTACGCCAATTTACAAAAAGGTTGCTTTCTGGACCAACAACTACATGTTTGCCACAAATGTTTTTTTTTATATATCTTTTTTTTATTGAGAGTTTATAGACGTAAATAAGAATAAATAATGCATATCAATTTCACATAAAGTTTCTAATATGTGAAATACAAAATACATACGTGGCAGATTACAAATACAACGTAATATAAATACAATTTCTGATCTTTTAGAAGGACATTTCTTTAAAGCGCAGTGTGCAATCTATCAAATATTATTTAAGTTAAACCTTACAAAAGACCCTAAGCAGTCGAACCAGCCTAGTGCAACCAAGATCCAAACCTAAAAAAGTAGAAAATTAAGAAAAATCCTAGAGTAACTAGCATTCAAACACACTCCAATATTTATCATGTGTTTTGACTGCCCCTGACCTCAGTGCATATTTTTTTCCCTCCCCTGTATCTTAGATATTTTAACTTTCCATGCGTTAAAAGTTGGTACTTTGTCTGTTTTCCAAAATTGCAGGATAAGTGATCTCGCTACAAGGGATGCTATGAATAGACACTCATCATGGGCAGTGGAGGCAGAGGAGCAACCAAAGACCGTAATATATTCGTTGAATGAGATTTGGGCATCTAGTGTGTTTCTGAGATACTTTTCAATATCCTTCCAAAATTCCTGTATTTTGGAGCATTCCCATATGATATGTTTCCAATTGAACTTTTCCTTACAGCGAAAGAACTTATCCTCTACTTGAGGATACATATTGTGGAGAAACAAAGGTGTTCTATAAATTAGCCATTTAGTGAAAAATTGCATCCGTTTAAAATTAGCCCCTCGGAATATAGATTTATTATATTTATTAACTTTATCCCAGGTGAATCTGTTAATCTCAATATCTTCTCTTTTTCTCCACCTGTCTCTCACCTTTCCATATGAAGCGATTGATTTGTCCTCATTAAAGATTTTTATCCAAGTGCTAATCTTCCTCTGTGTTGGGCTGTTTAGTGCTTCACTTATATATGTTTTATGAAATAAATTACCCATATCTAGTTCTCTCAATGAGACTTGAAGGCTGATAAAGGACCATTTTAAAATTGTGTTTGAATGTTGGATCTCCCTTTCTACTTCTTTCCATGTTTTCCAACTATTCCCCAGAATAAAATCCTGAATTTTCTCATAACCATTTTCCTTCCAAAGTCTCAATGTGTTTTTATCTAAAGTGCCCATCTCTCCTATACATAAATTCGTTAATATAGTTGAGCTATTTGTTCTGAAAATATCAAAATATTTCAGGAGCTGGGCTCTTTGTTTGAATAGCCATTGTATAATCTTATAACGTACTTTCTTGGGGTACTTGGTCACTCTTACTGGGTCATTAATCTTAAGTTCAATTAGAATCTTTTTCATAAAAAAATTATCTGCCTCGTGGTCATCTAAGAAAAATAAATAAAACTGTGGTGTGCAAAAGTCGCGTAGTAATAGTCTCTGATATTTGGGAGAGACAATCCCCCCTCTGAAATCGGACAATTCAAAGTGCTAAGTGCCAACCTCGGTGTCTTATTTGCCCATAAGAAAGAAGAAAACATACCGTATACTTGCTTAAAAAAAGAAGCCTGTATTGCACAAATGGTGTAATTCCGTTCAGTGGTTCGGGCTGTTGTTGTATCTAAAATCTCTACGGGATTTAACAGGGCTGAAAACATGTTTTGTGAACCCTCTTTTTCTCGGCCCCCGCTTGATGGATCACCACAAAACTTTAAAGGCAGCTGCTGAAGTGAGCATAGGATTAGTTTAGAAAGTTAAGCAAAGATTTTCCAAATTACGCCAGAGTTATTGGCAATACGAAAAACACTCTTCCTATGTAAACTAGGTTATGACTAAAACTACCTACGGGTGGCCGCTAATTTTAGACGAGTTTGGGCATGGAACGTATATGGGTGGTCTGTCAAATATGGACCGAGAAAGAAGGGGGGTCCCAACATGTAAAAATACCCGTGTATTTTCCATAGACTTTTTGAGACAGGGCTACAGCAAAAAGTGCTGAACACAATTACACCAAATTTAACAGGCAGCTATATCTTGGTACTCAGACTGTGCTTTTTGTCTATTGTTGTTAATCCATTCAGTAGTTTTCAAGGCATTTAGGGTTAAAAAAATACATATGGGCAGTTGTTGTTCAGATATGCTCTAATTGGCCAATTTAAAGGAAACTAGTCAATCCTGATTGATTGGTTTCAACCTGAACAATATGCTTTGGTAGCCATAACAATCGCAGTAAATATCTATTCTATGTCAGGACGGCAGGTGATGATTATGCATAACTTTCTTCACTTTTTAATAACAGTAGATTCAAAGTAAACAAATAAAAACGCTGTCCACACTACAACTCCCATGAGTCCTTGGGAGGAGTCCATGGCAATCACAAGCCAATAGCAGTAAAGTCCCTCCCAAGATATAAATCCTCATTGTCAGCAGTCCTTTCTTCTTCTTCACTGCTGTGCCAGTTAAGTTCCTCTTTCCAATCACGCCTCTCTGGGGTTGTCTTTGTGTTTGGGGGATTACAGGCTGGTAAAAGCTTGGCGTGTAACTTTTACCGGTAACGATAGGCACCGGGTACATTGTACAGTTTTAACGCAATTTGGGTCACTGATTGGATCGCGCAGCAAGCTGCGGCCCAAGCGATTGTATTTTGCTACTTTGGAGGCCCGCTCGGGTGCAGTTTGGTGCAATCTGCGGCCTGTCAGGCGCATCCCAGCCTGTGAGGTAATGCACAAGGAAATTAAATCCACTCCTCAGACTCACAAGCATGTTAGGGAGTTGTTTTGAGTAATATACACATAATAAACGACCATGCAGACCATGTGGAGACCTTTCCCTCTTTACCTACCCTCACATGACACTGCATTCGCGTTAGGAACTAAAGCCTTGCTTCATATATATATTTTTACATATTCCGAACTAGAATTCCTTCTCTTTTCAGAGCACCTGTGAGGGGGCTGCCATCTGCAATTATAGGGCGTTTTGGTATTTTTCTGGTGCTCACAGCATGTAAATGTACAGGAATTTATACAGCGCAAATCACCGAGCAGTTTCTAAGCGCTTGCTTAGGGAACCCGTCCTGGTATTCTCCTGTGAGATAACCCCAGCAGGGTATCCGCAAGGTGAAAGCCAGGCATCCCGCCGCGAGGGGCCGTTGTGGAGATTAAGCAAGCTATTGCCCAGAGTCGCAGGGTGTGAACCCATGAATCGAGTAGGCACCGGAGTGAGAATTTGCGAGTCCATGGACATTTTAGGACTCAAGACCCCGCCGAGCCGGGAATTGAACCCTGGTCCCGGGCTGACCTCTGCTTCCAGGTCTGCCTCCTCTAACCAGTGAGCCACACTCCTCCACCGTCAGTACACATGGATTCATACAGGGATCACGACCACTCTCCAGATCTGGCCTTGTGGACGAATGGTCCACACAGCACCACCTCTCTGCCGGGGTGGACACGCTTCTATCTCAAGCAATTTCTAGAGCTTTGGCAGTCCTGCAGGAAAGTGTGGACAAGCTCTCATCCCAGGTCTATGGGATTCCAGGGATCCTTCGGGATATAGGGGCAGGGCCTAGCAGTGTATCTTCTTTCCCCTCTTCAAAGGCCCATAAAGGCACCTGGAAGGGCTCCACCAATTACTGTTCGACTTCCGTAAGAGTCCCCGTATGTTACGGAATGCGCTCTACCGGGAGAAAGACTTCCACTGAAATACTGGCGATGCTGTTGCTCCTATTGCAGACCCTGATGAGGGTTTCCCTGATCTAGGGGAGGGTGGTATGGATGAGGAAGGGTGCTTGTATGACGTAGTTCAGGCAGGCCTTGGCGCCCCGGTTCAGTGGCCTCCAGTCCCTTTGTAGAGGATACCATTTCGTCCAACATGTTTGAGCCAGAGGTGACATATCATCGAGATCCTCCGAAGGGCTCCAAGACCCAAAGATGGCAGAATATGTGGCCAAAAAAATACACCAACATATGGACAAAGAAGCCTGGTCCTGCCTCCAGGGTGAGTGCCCCAGACCATACATAGAAGGAAAGTTGGCGCCACCCCTGACATTAACCCAAGTTGTGTATGTTTTTTTCCAATTATATGAAGGACCCAAAGAAGGGTATTGACCACTCCTGGAGGGTGTTTCAAGACAAGCTACAGGATGTGGTAAGAATAATAATAATAATCCACATTGTTAAAGCGCAACAATTACCCGTAAGGGTCTCTAGGCGCTGGGGGCCGTCCGGAAGATTAAGCAAGCTATTGCCCAGAGTCACAGGGTGCTGGGCTAACCTGCCGCTGGAGCCGAGGATCGAACCGTGATCCCCAGATTCCAGTGCCAGTCACCCTGGCCGTGGCACCACACATCTCCCCTGTGTGGCAGTGGCACCCATATACCAAAATATAGAACTATCTGAACAATGTAAGCAATCAGGATAACCCTTACCTGTAGAAATCGTAGCTGGTTGGGCACAACGGGCAGTGTGCCTTTTTGACAATGCCAATTTTGGCTTGTCAGCTGAGAGGAGATGTTCCCTTCTTTTAAAAATAGACCCAAAGCTTGGAAAGCTCTACACATCTGAAGCGGAGACCTTAGCAAAGAGTAACTTGTTTGATAACCCTTTCATGAAGGAGCTGAGTAAATTTGTAGCTAACTTTTCAGCCCTTGATAAGGTCCAGTTCCCCATCAAAAAATATTTTCCCAGGGAAGGTTTTCATCGGGGCCGAAGAGGCAGGGGTCGCTCCTCCAGCCAAGGGTCCCAGACAGACTCCTACAGAGGCCAAACCCACCGAAACAATGGTTGGAATGAGGCAGACAGGGCACCTTCTACCCTAACCGACGAACTGGCAGAGGCAGAGCCAACCGAGCCGGAGGTGGAGGTGGTGCTATTGCCCCAGGAGGTTTTAATGCTAAGAAATACCCTTTCCTTCCCTCAAGAGTTGGGAGGGAGACTATAGTTATTTGCACACAAGTGGGAAAAGGTCAAGTTGGACCCCTGGGTCCTGGAAACAGTAAGGGGCTATCACATAGAATTCTACCGAACTTCAATCTACTCATCCAAACTGCGCAACTTAGTTTTTTAGCTATGGCGCTGATCGACTCTGAGGTACAGGACCTTCCTTCAAAGGGAGCGATTCCGAGGTCGATCCTGCAGCCTCTGGTTTTCCTGAGCAATCTCTTTCTGGTAGTAAAGAAAGACAAAGGGTTTCGACTGGCGATACACCTAAGAAGCTTCAATAAATTGCTGGTATATCACCACTTCAAAATGGAGGGCATCCACCTCCTAGTAGATCTGTTATTTACTGGACAACTGGATGGTGTGTAACCTCAAGGACGCCTATCCATGTTAGCCAGGATTGTTGGCTTATTATCGTCTTCAATCCAAGCCACCTTCCCCGGCCCACTCCACTACCTGGCACTACAGAGGCTGAAAGCAGCTCATCTCCGGATGGGTCTCAATTACTCAGAGCTGATCTCGCTTACCAAAGAGGCCAGGACAGAATTGCAATGGTGGACAGACCACATGGAAGCATGGAATTTGAGGTTGATCTTTGATTCCCTCCCAAACTGGGTGATAGAATCGTTTGCCAGCCGTCTGACCTGCGGAGCCAGATGTGGAGATGTCTTCATGGGGAGATGATGGACAGAGGAGGAGTTGAACCATGTGAAAATAAAGTCTGACAGTTTCAGTAAATATGTTTTTCCATCAGCAGCTCCTGTCAGTTGATACCCAGAGTTCTACATCAGTCTCCCAGAATGTTCTAAAGAACAACTAGAACAATGTTACTTATGACAAAAGTGTGCCACACCTGAAGCCATCTTGGGCGAATCAAACAGGTAAAACTTAAAACATTTAATTTGGAAAGAAAAAATACAAGGTAGTTCATTTTGTTATAGAAACTATGGTTCGTGCTGTAAAAAGTAGAATTCGGACACATTCTAAATGAGTTCTCAAATATCTTACTCTTCTATTTAATTAAAACATACAGAATTAATCATGTACTTTCAACACCAGTAGTAGACTGCCAGTTAACTCCATGGTGATCAGCAACTTCATCATAGTGTTCTAATGAGGAACTAGATTACTAACATCCTGAATTTATGCTGAGTGTGGCAAATCTGACCGCCATCTTGATGGAATCGAAGTGGAAAACTGAAAGCATTTTCTACTGATGGTTCTGCAGTAAATGAGGGAATTAGGAAACTTCATAACAAAAGAACTTCCAAGATGAGCCCCAGAGAAAAAAAGCCCAAATGTAGCACAAATATCATCCAAATGTAGCCCAAGTATACCCAATGACAGAAGTGTGAAAAAGGCTTCATTTTTTATTGAAGTTTTATATAACACAGACTTGACATTACACATGGACTAATTCATTTTGGTTTTAGACATGGGGAGGTTAAATGATTTGCCCAGAAACATATAATGTTGAGCCGAAGTTGAAACTCAAACCTGGTTCTCCAGTTGCAAAGTCTAAAGCTCCGGCCGTAATGCTATATCCTCTATCCTAGGTACAAGAAGTATTCAAGTGAACAACTGAAAACAAAAACATTAATATAGCAAATAATTTAAAAGCGCTTTGTCCCTATTTGAGAATTCAGAAAAGTGTGCTCATATTAGCCATACTAACCATAATTTCAATGTGAAAAGGCTGCCTCATCTTTAATATTTGTAAAGGAAATGCTTTAGGTATTACAGTTTTGATTCCAGCAAGATGACGCCAGGCGTGCCACACTTTTCTAATAAACATAGAATGTTTGCGATCTAGTTGTTCATTAGAACACTCTGGGACGGCAGAGGTGAGGGGCATGCACTTGGACAATTGAGGACAGGAAGAAGGGGGCAGAGGCAGCAAATTGACCAAGCTGGGCAGACAGGAAGGGTAGTGGTAGCACAATGGACCATGGAATTAAGGGGGAAGAGGACAGGGACAACAAACCCACCATGTAGGGCAGGTAAGAGAGGATACGGCAATATAATATACCATTGAGGGCAGAAGGGAGAAGGCGTGGCAGTACAACCTTACATGCCAATCGACCCGATTTGGGTAGGGGACTCACAATGTTTTTATGGCCAAAAGGACTTTATTATCGCTGTCTCCCACCTAAAAAACTCCTCATTTTCAATGTAAATCAATGAAGAAAATCAATTCCCCAGATTTCTATTTTTTAAACTCTTCATCTTACCAAGTTCATGGACTCAGAAAATAAAGGGCAGGAGGGTGGTGGGCGAGGGCACCAAACTGACCTTACAGGGCAGCTTCCAGGGGCTGCAGCAGCACCATATAGCACAAAGGGCAATCGGGAGGGCAGTGCAGCCCAACGGACCATCAGAAGCAATCGGGATGGGATGAGGTATCCACATAGCAGAAGGAGAGCAGGGGGCAAGGTGGCAGGGCAGGTGAACCAACCTGACAATACAGGGTAGGCAGTATGGGCAATTCAAAAACAACATATGGAACACAACAGGGAGACTTTAATGGCATGCACACCGACAACATAGAGAAGGTGGCAGAAGTCAGGGGCAGCAGGCAGACCTCACAAGGAAGGGGGAGGGGCAATGACAACACAAAATACCTTAATGGAAAGTGGGAGGGCTAGCAGCAGCACAACTGACCTTGGAGGGCAGAAGGGAGAGAGAGGTAGGGGCTGGATACAGGCAAGTGAGGGCAGGGGAATGGAGCAGGCATTTCCCAACACACCACGCCGGGTGGGCAGGAGGAGCAGTTGCAGCACAACTGAGCATGGAGGGCAGAAGAGAGTTGCAGCAAAACGGACCATGGAAGACAGGAGGGAGAGGATAGGGTCATGAAACTCAGTCAAAGGAAGGAGGCTTGGAGGGGTCAGGGATACGTGACAGTCATCTGCCTGTTCTGGGCAAGTGGGAGGGACAGTGGCAGTTCAATAAGGTACTCAGAGTAGAAAGGAGGGGCAGTGGCAGGTCCATGGAACTTGGTGGGCAAAAAGGAGGGTGCAGGTGCATGCACACAGATACCAGAGGGCAGGGGAAGGAGGGTAGGGGCAGCAAGCTGAGCACAGAGGCTAAGTAGGACTGCAATGATAAAGGCATAGCCTAAGACAATGGTGGGAGGACTAGTGGGCAGGGACATCAAGCTAACTAGCAGGCAGTGGCAGTACATGGGACCATGCTGGACAGGAGGGAGGGGGCAGATGTATGGACTCAGACAGCAGAAGGAAGGGAGGAAGTGGGTACTAACAGCAAGCTAACTGTACAGGGCAGGTATGAAGGGCAGTGGCAAAACAATGGCGACACAAGGTTGAACTAGGGCGAACAGATATGGACTTGGGCAATGGAGGACAAGGAAGAGGGGGGCCTGGACAACAAGCATTGACGGGGCAACAAAATGGACAATGCCAGCCCAGATCCTGCATCCAGCCCCCCTGCTATTCATTACGATGGACATCTTACTTTAAATTTAAAAAAAAACTAAAAATTCATTGATAAAAGGTTAAAGTGACATTATAGTTAGAAATTGTAAGAGTATCTAACTTTATGTTAAAAAAAATAAGAATTCGCTGAAGAAACCTAAGGTTAAAGGAATGTTATAATTAGGTGAATATTACATGTAAAACATACCATTTGAAACTAACAAAACCACTGAAATTCAACATCTATTGTTCTCAATTAACTATAACTCTTCCCCAAAAGTAACTATAATTTGCGCCCTCACCATGCACTGCTTTTACCCTTCCATATTAAATCACTCATGACTAAGTCATTGACTACATTTATAACATCCTTAATCACATCTGAAATGACATAATTGTTGATAATACTGTGCATGACATGAGCACAAGTTATATTTACTGTTAGATTTGGGGGTCTCTAGTTGGCACAAGTAGGTACTTGTGACAAATAGGGACCCTTGCCTCTAGTCAGGGTAAGGGGGTACACTTGTAAAATAACCCCTGCTCACCCCCTTGGTAGCTTGGCACGAGCAGACAGGCTTATCTCAGAGGCAGTGTGTAAAGCATTTGTGACCACATACAGTAACCCAATGACAACACTACAGATGGACACCACACAGTTGTATATTAAAAATAAGTATTCTTTATATAGACTTAACACAAGACCACAAACGCCAAAAATCCACAAAACTATATTTAAAAATGGTAGTTTAAGCTTAGTTTAGTTCAGTTCTTAAGATGCAACACTTTGTGTCAATGTACCTTACGATGCGTTGCGCTTCCACAACAAACAGTGTTGCAGCCATGGAAATGCGGCAAAGTTCCAGTGCAAAGAAATAAAGATGTGAAGATCTTCCAGATGCGGCACACTTCCCGATGATGCGAAAAGTCAAGGTTCGATGCTTCAACTGCAGCGGCGACACCCTTGTTCAGCGATGCGATAGCAACAGCTTCAGCTGTGACACTCTTCTCCGACGTATGCGAGAAGCTTCCGCACGATGCGACGACTACAGCGGTGACATCCTTGTTCAGAAATGCAACGGCAGCAGCTCAGACGGCGGCGCACTTTCCGGGGATGCGAGGCACTTTCCTCGATACGGTGTAATGCGACACCCATGTTCAGAGATGCAACGGCAGCCACAGCAACGGCGACACGCTTCTTCCCCGTTGTGAGACACTTCTCTCGATGAGTGCAATACGACAGCTACAGCGGCTACACCCTTGTTCAGAAATGCAATGGCAGCAGCAGCGACGTCGACACGCTTCCTCTTCGTTGCAAGATGCTTTTCTCGATGCGGTGCAATACGACAGCTCCAGCGGTGACACCCTTGTTCAGAGATACAACGGCAGTAGCAGCGACGGCGACGTGCTTCCTCTTTGTTGCATTGCGCTTCCAGCTCCTTGCGACACGCAGTCCCTCAAAAGGCCCAAAACAGCAGCAGGCACTTCCAAAGAACTCTGGGGAGCTGGGGGTTGAAGTCTGTTGTCCCTGAGACTTCAGCAGGAGGCAAGCTCTTTTCCAAGCCCTTGGAGATCCTTCACAAGTTGAAAATAAATTATACAAAGTTCCTTTCTCCTTCCTTTGGCTGTCAGGCAACCACTGCAGGCCAATCCCCCAAGCAGCACTTCAGCTTAGGGATACTCCTCAGTTTCTTGAGGTTCCTCTCCTCAGCAAAGGTTTCTTCTTGTAGTTCAAAAGTGATCTAATTTCTTGGGATCAGGGTCCCAATATTTATACCCCCAAATCCTTTGTCCTCTGAGCGCAGAGGGGCCTTTGCCCAGTCCATACCAGTTCTGGAGCACTCTGTTTACATGACTCCTTCTTTCCTTTCACAGTGCGGGGCAGAAACATCAGACGCCCCACAGGAGGTGGAGCCAGCATTGTGGAGGAAAGTCACAGCCCTGGAGCACTCAGTTGACATGATTCCTTCTCTCCTTTCACAGTGCAGGGCAGAGACATCAGACGCACCACAGGGGGTGGAGCCAGCACTGTGGGGGGCAGGCACAGTCCTATTCAGGTACCAGGTGCAACTCCTCCCTCCCATCTAGATGCAGATATCTCTATTCACCACTGGGCGGACTCACCCTGTCTCCTGGAATCCCCCAGCCCTGTCACTCAAACTCCAGACAAGGAATACACAACCTAGCGGAGGCAGGCTTGGGTAGTTAGACAAGAAAATACCAAATTTCTAAAAGTGGTATTTTCAAACACAGAATTTAAAAACCAACTTCAGAAAAAAGATGTATTTTATCATTCTGAGTTCAGGCATACTAAACTCAAATTTCTACCAAGCCCACCAGGAGCATTTGGTTTACAAGCCCTGGGCACTCCTGGTGCACTGTACTAGGGTCTGAAGGTAAACCAAACCAGCCAATCATGGAGTCACTAATCCATACATCAATTTATAATAGGGAGAGCTTGTGCTCTTTAGCACTGATCAGCAGTGGTAAAGTGACCAGGGTCATAAAACCAGCAAAAACAGGTCAGAGAAAGTACAGGAGTGGGTAAAAAAGTTCAGGGATTACCCTGCAAAAAGGGCCTAGTCCAACAGTTACATTATGGTTTCTTCCCAGTGGATGAGAAAAATAAGATTCAAACAGAATCAAACTTTCCCACTGGTAAATTACCCCCTCCCTGTAACCCTGTATGGGGGACTTGAAACTACCTGCATCCCCAACAATTCAGAGCAACTGTTACTCTTAAAAAAAAATCGTAGAACGAACAGATTGTTGTGCAAAGAATCTGATAATTTGTCATCCCCAAGAATCCCATTGTATTTCCTAGTCATTTCTGGGGCTTCACACAGCAGGAGTGAGGTCCAGAAGAGTCCAGGTGATGTGCGTTCCTATGCAAAGGCTCCTATGACATAGGAAGGCATCTCTCAGTTCAAGAGTCTCCAAGGTCTTACTGAACCAACAGCACTAGAGAAGTCCCTGGTCTCCAAACCTGGTGTTGCTATCCCTTCATCAAATGCTTCCCGTGGGCTTTCTCTTCTCTGGAGTGACAACGTATCAGGTCTTCCCTTCTGCCACAAACTTGAACTTTCAGGGTAAAAACATCATGCATTAAGGATCTTTCACTCTCAGCACCTTTTACATACCATTGAAGCTCCATCATATGTGTTGTACTTTCAACTGAAAGTCTGTGAAAAAATGTATGGTGGCATTTTAATATTGTAAGTTTCTTGGGGACTTGAGGGATTGCATCCCTATCTCGATGAATAAAATGTTTGCAATGATGGTTAGGTGTAGGGCTACGGGACGGGGTGGCAGTGTGGGTCTCTATAATCACATTCTACTGAAAACAACTTGAAGAGGGCTTTGGGCTTCAAAGTGTTCAATATAAAGTTCTCCTTTCTGCCCACTCAAGGTCCCCACCTCTCAAATAGTGTTGCTTCTGGAGGAGCCCTCATAGTCTAACATATTGGCTATCATCATCACATTGTCTTTCATTAAGGGGTCCCCTTGACCCCAAGTGCCTTTTCATCAGCCTTTAGTGTGGCCAGCGAGTTCACAGTGTCTGTGACCCTTTCACCCATTTTCTTGATGTCAGTCTGCAGTGGAGAGTCCATTTCTCCATGACACAGATTCCTGTGTTAAGAGAAGGATTGTGTTTATGCAGGTATGGACACCTTGCTGAACAAAAACAATTCTTGAGGTATTTTCATCGTCTATGTGTGCCACAGAATGCAGTACAAGTTGGACGAGGAAATAACAATGAGAAATAAAGTTATTTCTCCTCATTACGTCTCAATTGGAAAGGGGTGTCGTTCTGGCGCAACCCCAGGTTCACTATTTTTGATTAAATCTGGGTTTGCATCAGTATCCATGCGGGAAGCTTGGGAACACCCATACTCCACCTTTGAAATACTTTCTCAACACAGTGTACTGCAAGGCAGCCATTTGGGCTGTCGTAAGTAACCAAGTCCTGCCACATGGATCCTGGCACTGTCCACTGAATGACGTGGAGAAGTGTGGCTCAATTGTTAGAGCGGCAGACCCTGATGCAGAGGTCTAGCCTGGGACCAGGGTTCAATTCCCCGCCTCGGCGGGTCTTGGGCTCAAAATTCCACGGACCAGATAATTCTCGCCTCGGTGCCTATTCCAATCATGGAGTCCCACTCTGCAACTCTGGGCAATAGCTTGCTTAATCTCCACAACGGCCCCCACAACGCTAAGGATGCCTGGCCTCCACCTTGGGGGTGCCCAGGAGTGGACACCTCACAGGGAAAGCCAGGATGGGTTCCACAGCGGTATTCGTACAAGCGCCTTGAGACCCTTGCGGGTGAGTAGTGTGCTATACAAGTATCAACTTAAATTTTTACATTTAAATTTACTTCAGTTATTGCCATCATGACATGACCAACTCCTGATACACCTATTACTTCAATCGCACCCGTCTGCTGGGTACAATTTTCTATCGCTCCTTCAACAGGCACAGTGTGGCCCCAACCACTGAAGCCACCTTGTTCTTTCTACAGCACATTCACTGCCTCAAGATAACACAGCTGCAGCTCTTCACTGCATGTTTATTATTCACAACCTCTTCTGCAAAATGTTATGTCTATAGGTAGCAGCTCAGTCATGCCCTGCCCAATGCTATAACCAGTAAAACTTTATTTGCATAGTTACTTAAAAGCATTGCAGTACATACACAAAATAAAACCATGTTTAAAATGTTCGGGCTCCCTCGTTAGCGTCGCAGAGTGAGTGGCTAAAACACTTCTGTGTCATTACAGTTATAGCGTCCCAGCTAATTGTGTCTTTGCGACCTTTAACCGCATGCGTGCGGCCCTTTTTCCCGCTGTACTTTTTTAATTTTTAAATTTACCGCGTTACATGACGAGCTCAGCTTGTCATCAGCACACGGTAGGTTACGCTGATGACGAACTGAGCTCGTCATCAGCATGGAAGGGGTTAAGGAAAATGCGATCCATTGTCACAGTTAATCTACCATGTAATAAGATTACCCCCATGAACAGATGCCCTGCTCCTTGAGGGTCAATTTGGCGTTTTTGCCCGAGCTGCTTCGAGGAATCTGACGAGCCTTGTGATCATTTGTGGCGACGAGGGATCAAAGCATGCCCGGACTGCTTGTCTCCTTGACCTGATCCCTCTTTGATTAATGCTATAGGTATTTTTGCAGCTTATGGTTATTTATTCGCTGTGTCCTTTTTCAATTTCTCCGTCTTCTTCCAGTTACATCATTACATGCAGAATCTTCATTTTAAAGCTCCCTCTGGTGATGAAATCTACTTTGATGATCGAGGGGACCCTCCCACGCGCTTTGACATTTTCAGTTGGATTTACTATGACATCTTTAATGCTACAAGGACCAAAGTGGGAAGCTTCCAAATAAACCCTCCTGGGGAAGAACAGTACGTCATTGATGACCGAGCCATTCGTTGGCACCACGACTTTAAAGAGGTAATGGCTCCTGTCTGATTTGGAAACATTTTTGGAAAAAGGGTGGGAATCGTATGGATGTGAAAGGACAATCATGATCTAATGGAAAAGTAACTTCTCCCTCATTGACAGTCTGTATCAGCGGGTGAACCACAATAATCGAAGTTCGGCTGTCCCACTAAACTCTAAAGGGCTTATGTACTCGTTTTTGACGCAAGGCAATGCAGCAAGTCACTTTGCGTTGCTACTCTGCATCAAAAGGACAGGGCAGGAATGCATCATATCTCTGAGATACAGCGCATTCCTGTGCTTTCTGACCGCGCTGGTGCACAATGGACAGCCTAGCACCGATGGAGTCGCCCACGGTGCAAGGGTGCCTGCATTGTAGGAATTATTGTTTTTGTGTAGAAAGGTACACCTTCCGGCACAAAAACAATCTTTGGAGGCAATTTCCTCCTATGTGTGCAGACTGTCTAAACTTCGCAGTGGTTTGTTATAGCTTTTCTGGCGCCTCTTAGACACAATATATTTGATGTGAGTTTATCTTACGGTGCTAAAAGGTAAAAGGAACCACTTTTCCTTAAAATATTAGCTAAAGCTTACAATTCACAACACTCCCTAGCACACGTGTAGTTATAATAAAGTTCGTATATATCAGTGTTTCCACAGGTTCTTTGAGAAAAGTAGAAAAGTCTTCTTATTCTTGTAAATCAGATCCAAATTTTATTCTTGATGACTGGATAATGTTTCACACAGCCTTCACACAGCCAACACGTGTTTCGTCGTAATTGGGAATGTAACCCACGACTTTTTCAAGGCTAAATCCAGATCTGTATTTTCATGTGTTTCATGCAATGATAATTCCAACCCGCATATGGGGTTCTACGAGGGACTTCAAATATCTTTAAAGAGTCTTCTTATTAGTATCCAGAATGAATTAGTGGCTTTCGCATGCGATCTGCTATCGGTTCTCACTTTATCTGTCCCCCGTTCATCCGAAGTGTATTTTTTCGAGTACTCGAAAAAATACACTTCGGATGAACGGGGGACAGATAAAGTCCCTTTGCTTTCGCATGCGATCTGCTATCGGTTCTCACTTTATCTGTCCCCCGTTCATCCGAAGTGTATTTTTTCGAGTACTCGAAAAAATACACTTCGGATGAACGGGGGACAGATAAAGTGAGAACCGATAGCAGATCGCATGCGAAAGCCACTAATTCATTCTGGATACTAATAAGAAGACTCTTTAAAGATATTTGAAGTCCCTCGTAGAACCGCATATGCGGGTTGGAATTATCATCGCATGAAACACATGAAAATACAGATCTGGATTTAGCCTTGAAAAAGTCGTGGGTTACATTCCCAATTACGACGAAACACGTGTTGGCTGTGTGAAGGCTGTGTGAAACATTATCCAGTCATCAAGAATAAAATTTGGATCTCATTTACAAGAATAAGAAGACTTTTCTACTTTTCTCAAAGAACCTGTGGAAACACTGATATATACGAACTTTATTATAACTATACGTGGGCTAGGGAGTGTTATGTGAGCAGACAAATGGAGCAAATAAAGAAAGAGGAAACAATGAGGAGAAATAAAGCTATTTCTCCGCGCGCATTCCCAGGATTATCAGTCCTTGTAAATCTGGGAAAATGTCGAAATCCATGGGTGTGGAGTGGGAACACCCACCACGCTGCCCATGGAATGCCTCTTTGGCCCATGGTATACACTGCTTTGCCTTACTCTTATCTACAAGGACATGAAAAGCCACGTAAAGATGCTTTGCGGGGCCTCGTAGATATAGGTCAGCAATCTGCGCTGCTAGAGCGTCAAAAGAAGTATTCCTGGCTCATTTAGAGGTGGAATAACGTGGGGTCTCTACCACAGAGCCTAAATTGGCTCAGATAACAGAAACCTTTACCCTAACAGCTTGTCTTCCACTCTACCACCAGCTTACAGTAACAGATGCAAGTGCTGTACTGGGCAGAACGAAGGTCAACACATATCTCGGGCTACAATGTCAGGTTTGGTGACCCATGGCAGGGAAATTGTATAATGACGCCCAAACTCAAGGACAATGTTGGATGCAGTGTTTTCTTGTTGGCTGAGACAAAGATCCAGCCAGACAGAATCCACGACCATCTTCAAAGGGCAGGTGATTACACTCACTGTATAACCTGTGCTCACCCTTGCGTAGTTTGGTGTAGTAAAGAAGGGTCGTAGCACACAGCAAGGAAGGTGATATACTTTATTCTTTAACAGAGAATAAGAAGTCAGTACCATCTCATAAGCTTGGGCCAAACCATCTGCCCTGGAACCCGGAACACAAGCTGTGTTCCAGATTGCGGGTGATGTCAGCTAGACACCACACACATCCCCCTTCATTAACAAATAAACAACAACATTGAGGCACAATGACCGGTTCACGTTGTTATGTGTTGCACCAGGCAATTCTAGTCACACAAAATGAGACTCGTAAATTACGTACCTTCCTGAAAATTAGGCATTACATCCGGTGCACACTGATTTGGGTTACACCAGACCAGCCTGGTGACACAGAGACACAAGTTCAGCAGAGCAACACGAGGTAGAATGAGGCACTACTACAGGTACACCCCGACCTCCGAGGGTAGCACCTGTGAATAGAACACTGGGTGCAATGAGCATTCAGTCTCAGTGATGCGCGAGAGAGATGCAGCCAAACAACCTTAGATGCTGACAAAGTTCTGGGGCTCGGCACTAGGCAATTTTCTCTTCAAACAGAGGGGCATATTATCAAGGGGGTTTATCTCCGCTTGTTTGGCTTTAAAAGCAAAGAAAGCGGAGATAAAATTATCTCCTTATTACCTAGCTGTCGCTAACACCAGTTAGCGACAGTTAGTAGGAGAAAGCGACCATCTTGGGCCCCACTTTGCATGTCAGTGATATTTATCACTAATGACATGCAAAGTGGGCGTGCCAAGATGTTAGCGACTGGAAACAGTCGCTAACATCGCTATCTCCTATTACCAACTTTTGGAGATATTTGCGCTAAGCGCGAATATCTCCAAAAGCTAACACCTGCCCTGAGCAGTTCTTAGCCATGTTATCCAATGGGAGGTGGATAACATGGCTAAGAGCATTAGCTCGGTAATGCATGAATATCGCTGACTTTTCAGCGATATTCATGCATTGCGGCCGTTTTTTATCGCATTTGCGATAAACCTTGGTAATACCAAGGTTTATCTGCGATAAAAGTCGCCGCAGCTCAGCGGTAAATTTTTGTCTCTAACCAAGCAATAGCGATAATTATCGCTATTGCTTGGTAATATGCCCCATAGTTCTTAGTACAGCCTTGCTGATGGTTCGGATTCAGCAGACAAAGTAAGCACTTGCGAGGGCAACGCTTTCCAGATGTCACAGGTAGATGGTGAAGGATCCGTGTAGGAGATCTTTGACATCCTTGAGATCTAAGGAAAAACAGGAGGCCACCCGATGGATTCTTGGAGAGCACACTTCAGGGTGCCACACTTCAACAGGTCTTCAGCAGAGGCCAGCCACTATTCAGACAGTTATCATCCATGTCCACAACCGATTCCTCTGACAGTGTGAACCACACAGTCTGGGTTCTCCAGTGGTACATCCCTACAAGTGTATCTCTGCTTTGCTGAAGCATGGCACCAGTAGTTATACTGAACGGTGCCTTTGAAGTTGGGGTTGGTTCATGGGGTTTCCCTGTGAACCACAGAGGTCTCCCCTAGATTTCAGGCCTGTCTTCAATGGGGCCGTGGAATGCAGATGTTTTAATCTTTAGCGGGGCCATGATCTGGCCCCTAGAGGCTAAGGGCCAGATGTAGGTAGAATAGATTTACCGATTCTTAATTACCGAAAATTACCGAATTTTACCGATTCGGTAATTAAGAATCGGTAAATCTGAGGGGTGGATATGTAGGTATTCCAGATGTGCTGGAATACCGAATCGGAGAAATTCGGTATTTACCGATTCGGTGCATGCACACCGGAATCGGTATTTTACCATCAAATCCAATTTGATGGTAAAATACCGATTCGGTAAGGCCTCTGGGACTCAGAAGAGTCCCACCTACATCTGGGTGCCTCAGATTCGGTAAATTTACTGAATTTTTATTTTACCAATTCGGTAAAATTACCGATTCGTTAATTTTACCAAATCGGTAAAAAAATGCCCCCTACATACCTGTCACCCATTTACCGATCGGTAAATGGCCTGAAACGGCCACCTACATCTGGCCCATGGTGTCACAACGTACCCTTCCAATCTATTCCACTCTGCCCTGAAATGGCAGAAGTAAGTTGTTCCAGGGCATGCCACTGGTTTATACCTGCCTTTGCGGAATGTGCAGGTGTGGTCCCCTGGCCTCCAGTAATTGAATTGAGCCTTGCCCAAAGGCACACAAAGAGTTTTAGAACATAGAAATGCCCATATTATATAAGTGACATTTGTAAGCAAGCTATGCCTAAACGAGCTTTACCATTGGAAAGGGTTTGGCCTGGCGAATCCATTGATAGGAAACAGACATGCAATAGCAGGATGGACACATAGGCCCTGGTACCATCAGTGCCAGTGCGCTCACAGAAGCCAGAGATGGCAGACTGGATATGGGTTTAGCCATTCCAGGTGCAAGTGCTCACCCACAGGCCTGCAATGCTAGGCTGGACATGTAAACAAGGGCACAATGGGTCCAAGTGTGCATGCACAAGCCTGCAAGATCAGTCTGTACACATAGTCATGAGCAGCATAGGTGCAGGCGCGCACACATAAGTCTGCCAGACAGATGGGATATGTAGTCCCTAGCACCATCAGTGCAAGCGCGCACATACCAAACGCGAGTCTGACACCCAAACCTGCAAGGGCATTCGGGACACATAGCCCCTAGCACCATAGGTGCCTGTGTGCATGCACAAGTATGCAATGGCAGGACAGACATCAGTTTACCCACTATGGGGCAAGTGTGCTCACACAGGCCTGCGATGGCAGGCCGTAGAAGTAGTCACTAACACTATGGGTGCAAGTGCGCACACACAGGTTGGCAACTGCAGGCCTGACCCTGGTCTTGGAACATAGTCGTCATAGGTATGCACACATCAGTGATGGCAGGCATACCTATGTAAGTGGCAGACTGGACACGTATTCAAACCAGCACCAGGGCCCGTGCACACATCCAGGCCCGCAATGACAAGCGTACACACACAGGCCTGCTATGGCAGACTGGCCCAAGACTCAGAACATCATGCCGGTGCTACTTCCTTATACGTGTAGGAAGGCGTTCGCACTTTCACATTCTTTGTAGGGTGAGAACGTGCCAGGGGCCTAAGGCCAAAAAAGAGCATTGGCAACATCTCAGGAGTATCCCGTGGGGATTCAAACTCCAAGACAGAAGAAAACCTGCATGGGTGCTCCTCACTACCTGTACAGAGGACAGCCATCTGTACCACCCTGCCTTCAGCCAGCCACCCTCACTTTCCTCAGGTCTTCCCTAGGGCGGGTGTCCTCATTGTATTAGAAGGCCCACTCAGAATTGGTTGAGGTTTGAGTGATGTCCACCTAAGCAGGGGAGCAATGGCGCCCCACATGCCTGCGATGGCAGGCCCAGTACATGGTTGACAGGCTATCCAGTGAGTGGCACACTCAGTGCTAAGTCCCACTAGCAGCTAGTGTTGTACCTGCCATGGGTATGTGAGGTACATCTTTATGGGGTATGCATAGGTACGGCACCAAAACCAACCACACACATACCACTTCCTGGTACGTGCAGAAAGGATGCGCAAATCTTCCATCTGCAGTACAGGGGGAAGGTGCCCAGAGTCCTAAGCTCAGACAGAAAGATACAGCAAAATCTAGCAGGAAAAAGCAAAAAGCTTTGGGTTAATTTCCCCTAAGAAGGGCCATGTCCAACAGAAACAAATCCTTAAATTCTAGGACCATTGACTTTTTGTTTCTCAAGAAAAACTCACCATGTCATCATCATCATCGTCATAATAACTTTATTTCGATCTCCAGGATCATAAAAGTACAACATACATTAAAAAACATAAATTCAAAATCATAATGAATGTCATCAGAGATCAAAAACATTTATACATTGATAAAAAGCTCATTATCATAGAAGCTAAAATCCAAATATACATAACACTATGAGATTAAAACATGTTAACTGGGTGCTTGATATATGTTTAAAGAGACATTTTGGACCACAGAGAGTGCAAGTGCTCATTAAATACATTATAACATAAAGGAATAATCAAAATAATTGGTTGAGGGTATTGGTGCTGAGGATAGTTCTACACAGGGTTACACAACATTGAGTTAAAATTTAGGATCACAAGTGCCAAAAGTGACAATCCTAAAACTGCCATAGTGGCATTCTAGAACATGGGCTTACTTGTGTCTATGGGTTACTTTCCCCCCCAGTTGCAAGATGTGCAAATTTTCGATAAAGTGCTATATCAACATCCCAGATAGGACATACACTCTCACAATTCATTAATCACATAATGGTTAAAAGATAAAAGAACATTAAAACCATGAGTGGGTTTACTCCCATCAACATGAAACTCTCTTTTTTGTGCAGCCGGCACTTTGCCATTTCCTAAACTGCTATTGCTTGTACACACATACTACACCAGATCCAAGCTGACATTAGACAGCTGGAAATTGAAGAAACCATCAGTCCACTTGTGCCAGTGCAGAGAATTCTATATGCCTCCATATATCGCCCGATCTACTAATATATGGTCCTCTTCAGCTCCCTCAAAGTGCTTCCTAGCCCCAACTCAGGCATCCTTGTACCATGCTGCAAGAAAGCCTGTATTAGGGGCAAAGTTGTTTTTTGTGCAGAAAGGTATACCTTCCTGCACAAAACAATCTTGTAATGCAATTTCAACTTCCTATTTGTGATGGAGAATGCGTCACGCATAGGAAGAGAAAGTAAAGAGGAGAGATTGGCGTATTTCCAGTTATTACACCTCACTGAAGAAGGTGTAGTATTTCTAACTGGAGTAACTCTGGGGATGTGCCAAAATCCATAGGTGGGTGCTTGGGAACAACTATACTTCACCCATAGAATGCAACCCAGGTGCAGTGTAATGCAACGCAGCACAAGGGCGTTATTGTTTTACATTTGGTTTACCAAACCACGTAAGGTGATCAGCCATCGAGTGGCTTAGCAAATACCAACTAACATTTTGTGTCGCAGCTGCATCAAAAAAGTGGAGCAACCACAACACAAAATGATAGCAAATCTGGGCCATAGCGCAGTCACTTCCACCACAGCAGCTACATGAGGTTTATGACAGCATCTGCAGAGAGGACTCCAACTTCTTGAACATCAGACTACCGTAACATCCAGGGTGCCGAGGAGGCTGGCATTCACAGACTGTCAGACCCCACATTGATCCGCAGGATTGTCCTTTTGAGTTAGAAGCAGATAATGCTGAATATGCAGCAGACAATGAATAGGACATTTGCCCCCAGATTCATCAATGTCCCGATTTGCGAGTCCTTAACCCCTTCCATGCTCATGACGAGCTCAGCGCGTCATGCAGTACACTGGTCGTGTGCTTATGACGAGCTGACCTTGTCATGAACAATGATAAATCTGACTTGTCAGCACCCAGCGGGAATTGCTGTAGCAGTCAAGGTGTTAATAGCGATTATTAAGGAATCGCTATTAAAGACTCGCAAAACGAGATTCATGTAGAAATCACACAATTAAATGCGATTTCTACTGCTTCCTTATTTGCGACTCGCTAATTGGTAATCGCAAATAAGGAATGACTCCCCATTCATTCCTATGGGCCAAAGTAATGAATGGGGAGTCATTCCTTATTTGCAATTAGCAATTAGCGAATCACAAATAAGGAAGCGATTTCAAGGGTGCCAGGGGTGTCCAAAGGACACCCTGTAGCACCCCTGAAATGCAAATGTACCCAGGTGTTGCGCAAACACATGTCCAAAGGACATTTGTGTGTGTAACATACAACTTAGAAAAATGCACTAAAGTGCATTTTTCTAAGTTTTCGCTATTTACCACGGTCAGACTTCGCGGTAAATAGCGGCCCCAGATTGCGAAATCGCAATTTTTAAATGGTTCGTGAATTGCATTTAAGGAATCTCTAATTGAGATTCCTTAATTGCAATTATTCGCAAATTTGCGATTTCTACAAATGCGATTTTTGCATTTGGGATGATGAATTCCAAATGCAAAAATAGTGCTCACAAAGGGCCAGATTCTCAGAATCTGGCCCTTTGCGAGCCGATTTTCCTTTGATGAATCTGGCTGTAAGTACTCCATATACCTATTAGCAATGATATTAATTGGAATGCACATGCATTTGCTCATCCCTCTAATCTTTGCCTGTGCTTAAAGTTAGCTCTGTCTAATGAGGATGGAGGGCTGTCATCATCTCTTTTGCTTGTAAACGTACATATCCCCCTTGGGAAGTCTCATTATATCTTATTTGATTCCATGCTTTCATTTGCTCATAGCATTAGTATTCTGGAGCAATGCCCTCTGGTTAATTATTGTGGGGACTTCAACTGCAAAGTTTCAAATTCTGGCTGCCTGACCTTTAGTTTCAACAAAATGAAGAGGAGTGGTGCATTTTGACGGTGTTGTACCCGAAAAGGTTTGATCAGACAGGCAGAGTTTACTTTTACTGGAACGCCTGAATTACACAATTTTTTTTTTTTAAATGGCAGATTTCCTGAAGACTTTTCATACACTTTTCACTCCCCTCCAGGGCAATCCCTAATCAATTATATGGTGGTATCCTAACAAATGTTTGCAGTGTGTACACAATTGGAGGTATTGGGGACTGATTTAAGTGGCCATAGTGTTCTTTCAGTGTCTATTGATTTAGATTCCTGGCACTCTGGGAAAGACAGTGTAGCTTATAACAAATCTAGTGGAGAAGCGTGGCTCAGTGGTTAGAGGCGGCAGACCCGGAAGCTGAGATCTGAGATCGGCTGTGGACCAAGGTTCGATTCCCCGCCTCGGCGGGTCTCGGGCTCAAAAATTCCATGGACTTGACAATTCTCGCTCCGGTGCCTACTCGACTCACGGGGTCACACTCTGCGACTCTGGGCAATAGCTTGCTTAATCTCCACTACGGCCCCTCGCGGCGGGATGCCTGGCTTTCACCTTGTGGATACCCTGCCGGGGTATCTCACAGGGGAATACCAGGACGGGTTCCCTAAGCAAGCGCTTAGATACCGTGTCGGTGATTTGCGCTATATAAATACATGTAATGTGTGCACTTTCTGGTCATGTGACACCAGAAGGAACCTGGGCCATAGTATTTACACAGAAAGCCTGGGCCCCTCTGGCTTTCCATTACATGGCCCTGTCTCCTGGTTCAAAAACAAGTTGACATTTTTTCAAACATTTGGGAGTAAATATAGATGTAAAAGTGTCAGGTCACCTGTTAAGATCCCTTGAGCTTTAAAAAAGACGAATTGTGAATAAACTTCCTAGTAAGGAAACAATGTAAATTATCCTTGATTCTGAAGCAGAGGGAAATCAAGCTCCTTAAGTGTATGAGACCTAGACTGAAGCTGTCTTAACAAAGGAAGGAGGAGGATTGGAAATGGATCAATCTGAGGGAAGCTGCTACTTCATTAAATTCTCGTAAATATTTAAGTCGAAGTGGCCAGTCTGTGCTTAGTGTTAAAGCAGGTTCACTGGAACTATATGGTCCACCTTCCTGCGAGGAGATTGAAGGATTCATTAAGAGTGCAAAAACCTCAGGTGCTATGGGCCCTGATGAACTCCCGATAGCACTCATTAAACAGGAAGCCTCCTTATTGGCTATCTCTTTATGTCTTCTGTTCGAGCACTGCTATCTGTCCGGTGATATTCCATCTTCTTGCAAGGGAAGTATTGTGGTACTCTTATATAAAAGGGATTCAAACGCCTCTCCTGCCAGCTATAGACAAATCGCCCGTCTGGATGCGACTGGCCAATTTTGACCCAAAAGTACAGTATGTCACCTTCAGGAATGGGCATTCGACAGTAAGCTCATACCTGCTGAGCAGGCTGGCTTTGGTAAGAATTGTGATACCCTTGATAATATCACAGCCCTCCAAACCCTGATCAAAAAGTATCCCTTGGCTGGGGGAAGGCCCATGTATTCTGCCTTTATTGATTTCTCCACAGTGTTCAACAGGGTTGACCGAGGGATGTTGTGGACAAAATTGCCTGCGCTTGGGATTCCTGATCATCTTCGGATGGTTAATAATTGCCTTGAACTCTTCTACTTGGACCCAGGTCCTGATGGGAGGGAACCAGGGTTTGTCCCATGAAGTGGGGATGCAGAATGGTCTAGAGCAGAGGGGCCTGCTTGCGCCTCTTCTTTCCTCACTCTACACTCATGATTTGCCTCGTAGAGTTGGCCAGACAAAGGGGGATCCATTTAAATTAGGTTTAATGAATGTTGATTGTCTTCTTTATGCTGACAATGTTATTTTGCTGGACTTAACCCTGATAGGCCTCCATAAACGCCTCTGTGTGTTGGAGAAATATCTGCAAGAACACTTTCTAAAAATAAACATATCTCACAGTAAAGTCATGATTTTTAGAAATAAGGGGTGCAGAATCAGTAAAAACATCAATTGGTCCCTGGGGAATGGCAAGTTGGAAGTGGTGCAGGTTTACCCAGACATTGGCATCATTTTCTCAAGTATCTGCTTAAACAAAGATCATTTAAGTTACTATGGGGCATATCAGCATCAACCGGCGAAAATTATCGCTAAGCACTAGGATAATTATCGCCAGCTCTCACTGGATTTTACTGCGGAGATAGCGCGCTATCAGCGATGCTTATCTCCAAAGCGATAAAAATTTCAGAGTTAGCTGCCAAATGTGCGATTATCGCTGGAAATCCAGCTATAATCGCACAACGATGGGCAATACGTTGTTGATAGTGCAGGACAGACTTAGCCATTATATCCACCTTCAATTGGATATAATGGCTCAGTCAGATTGAAAGCAGGCGTAAAAAAAGTAGCGATAAGCGCGCTTAGCGATACTTTTCTTATCGCCATGCAAGTTAGCGGGAGGTTTGTTGATTGGAGAAATGTCGGTTAGCGAAATTTCTCACATTACTTTTGGGCGGAATGCCCACTTTGCATCTCATTAGAGATGCAAAGCTGGGCATTGAGGGAAAGGGCGCTAAGGCAAGGATTCAATCGATAGGGGGACCTTGCTGATAATGCGATAAAATTATCGCAGATTTTCGCCCGAAAACGGACGCTAAAGAGGTGATAATTTTATTGCGGCGCATTGATGATATGCCCCTGAAAAAGTAACAACAATGGCCAGAAAGGTTAAATTCTATATGTTTCCCACACCTATGGGCACATTATGATGGAGGATTTTCCGCATCCTCCGGGCCGGTGGAAGCCACAGCTGGCCCCGCGGATGCGGAAAATCCACTGCGGACCCACCAAAGACCCACCGCCACATTAGGATGGCTGGTGGGTCCTGGTTTCAGTCCGCCGCTTTTCCGCCGCGGTTGGTTTACAACCGCGGCTGAAAAGCTCTAACATGGCTGGCGGTGTCTATCAGACACCGCCAGCCATATTAGGATGGTGTAAAATGTATGCTTTTCCACGGCGGCTTTTCCGCCGCGGAAAAGCATACGGACCTTCACTTCGGGGGCCCGTTTTGGGCCCCCTAGGTGAAAGGGGGTGAGGTGTGCACATGGGGGGTACCTATGGTACCCCCCTGCATTTGCGTGAACAAAGCAGCAGGCCCCGCGCGGTGCCTGCCGCTTTGTGCACGCAAATGCGGTGCATGAATTTTTAACATTGCGGCGGGTGCAGCTTGAAGCTGCACCCGCCGCAATGTTAAAGATAGAGGATGTGACCGCCACCCTGGCGGTCACATCCTAATCTGCACGGAGGGAACGCCGCAGCCCATGCGGACGTTCCCTCCTACTCTGGGGTCGCGGACGGACTCAAGTCCGTCCGCGATCCTAATGACCCCCCTAGTACACAAATTACTAGATTGGACGACTGTATGATTTAGTCATTTGTACTTTATAAAAGCTTTTTTTGGAAGTTCATTTATATATCAAAGAAAAAACACACAATTGTTGACAAATACAAACATTCAAGTAATGTGATACATAAAATACAAAATGCATGTGAAAAATTGCTGTACAAATCAAATCGACAACTGTACACTGCCTCAAATTATTTCATTGTGAGGCGCCAGCCCTTCAAATTATACATACACAACCGGACAAGCGGAAATTGAATATAAAGGAAAAGCCTGCTTGTCCAAACAAGCCTGAGACTGTTCTAATCACTGGGGTCTACTTCTAGGGGAAGTGGACTTGGTAAGTTATGAATTTGAGTGGTCCAGGCCAGTCAGTGACAGGATCCAAGCCTTTTTCCTTCCCCTGAAAAAGTAAGGCATTATCCAGGCTCCTGTTATGCACATGAAGCGGATGGTGCGCGTTTTATGTAGGCGGTGTCTGTTGAACTGGTCGACGTGAGGGAACGCTGACACAGTGAGGCCGGTCTATTGTGCCTCTCATAAGTATAATACTTTAACTAACTTTACTTCGCTTTCCGTATGAGGCTTAGCGGGTCTTTCGTATGGATTGTGTCTATTTTGTCATTTAACAAACCACAGGTTCTGTTATTAATGGCCTTTGCTGGCCTCATGCACATTTATGGCGGTGGGCGAGTAGGCGTTTCCCATAACATACGCCTAAGCGTTGCATTGTATTACTAATTTTGTGTCATAACTAAGGAAATATAAGGGGCTAGTGATGGAATGACTCGTGACAACCAGGCTACAGTAACCCCCTTGTTCCCCTAGTTTTTTCATGTAGCTTTAAGCGGCTGCATGATTTGCGCATGCTTCATTTCTTGCCCTCTATTTTGCAGTTTTCCTCGTGCCAAAGTAAAAGAATATCGTTCTAAGTTTATACAAAGAGCTTACTTGACTAGTGACTTTGGGCCATATGTATCATACCTCCGTTTAGCGAATTCCAAATAGCGAATTTTAAGGAATCGCTATTTGGAATTCGCAAAACGGTATGTATGTACAAAATCGCTTTTCAATAGCGATTCCTTAGCATTCCTAATTTGCGATTAGCAAATTGCTAATCGCAAATTACCCATTCATTTCCATGGGCCAGGAGGCCCATAGGAATGAAAGTGCAATTTGCGATTAGCAATTTGCTAATCGCAAATTAGGAATTTTTTCAAGGGTGCAGGGGTGTCTCAAGAACACCCTGCTGCACCCCTGAAACAGACATTTGGGGGCATATGACGCACATACATGCCCTAAGGGCATGTATGGGCGTTATATGGCACCTTTGTTTATTTGTGAAAAAGCTTTTTGAAAAGAATTCGCAACTTACCACCAACTAGAAGTTGGTGGTAATTTGCGAATCCTTAATGGCAATTTTTGAATATTTTTTGTTTGATACATTGCATTTAAGGAATCGCAAAATTTGCGATTCCTTAAGTGCAATCGCAAAATAAGGAATAGCAAATTTTGCAATTCCTTATTTTGCATCAAACATGTTTGATACATACCATTTATCTAATTAGCATTCGCAAAGGCCGAAATTCGGCGAATTTCGGACTTTGCGAAATGCTAATTAGCTTGATACATATGGCCCTTAGTATTGTGGTCCCGAATGGAATTAACTTTATTCATGTTATTTCTCGAGCTTTTCATTTTTGTGGAGTGCTGTTATGCACTGTAAAAATGAGCAGTGGCCACTGTTATGAGAATATAACAGTGGTTGGATTAATTTTTTAATTCTCATTACATATTTTTTTATAAAAAATGCACGTGCGATTGCGATTACATACCCAATTGAGAGAGTCAAATTGTGATATCTGTCTCTCTGATCTGAGCCGATTATAGGTGTTAAAACTTCAGGCTGCCTAGGAATAAGCATATTCTTATAAAACAATAATTTAATAAATTCTAGGGGAGTAAACCATCGTATTGACCCAACATGATTACTGGAGTTTTGGAAACACTTTTTACAGTTTGAACCGCTAACGTCACAATCTAAGGTAAAGTTGGTGTTGGCCTGCGGCTGCGGGAGTCTCTCTTGATACTTTGTAGTTACTGATATTGGGGTGACTGGAGCTTCTTTCGTATTTCAGAATACAACGTATGCGAATCCAATCAATAGGATAATTGTTGGAAGTGTTCTATTGCAGATATCATCACGGTATGGATTGATGCTTCGCATTTTTAAGGTGTTTATGGGCTAGTGCCAATAATTGCTGTACTTTGTTGGTTACTATTTTAATCTAAGAACTGGTCTCTTCCGTGGCAACTTATCCATATGTTTTCTATATTTGTTTTGACACATCGCTATAATTAGGACGACAAGTGAATTATTCTATGAGCTTGAGCGCTGTGGAATTTGGTGAGGATTTTTCTTTAAAGTCATGTCTCTATGGTTCCGGGTGGTGTCATGTGTGGGGTGTCCGCGTGTTTGAGTTTTTCATATAAGGCTGCTGAGCATGAACGGTGATGGATCAAACCCAGATCTTTTGACTGGGTGTGAGTGTTTGATTGATTCAGATGCTCCGTCCATCACCACCCCCTTTTGTACCGCTTTTGGCCGCCATAAGTGTGGCAGGGTATGCTCAGACGTGAGTCCCTTGCTCACTTTGCCACTGGATTCAAGCAAGCCGGGCTGAAGATGGCTGGAATGCCAGAAACCGGTCCTCGGTAGCTTGTTTACGGTCCAGGGAAGACATGGCTTGGCAGTTCGGGCTGGACTGTTCCCATGAGGCACAGGGTCAGACTGATTTGCATATAGCCGTGTCTGAACTGGGGTGGCAGAGTGGGCTAAAGAACGGTGATGGATTAAACCCAGATCTTTTGACTGGGTGCGTGTGAGTGTTTGATTGATTCAGATGCTCCGTCCATCACCACCCCCTTTTGTACCGAGCGTTCAGCAGCAGCATTGTTAATGATACACATGTGTTTTCTATTCATACATGGCCATTACATAGTGATATGATCAACTTTGGTCTTGGAATTTCCGGGGTTTTTTCTGTTGTGTGGAGCTTTTTAAGATACACATTGGGTGTTGTTTTCTCCTCTCTCTTTTCTATCTTCCGTTTGGTTTTTCTTCTTGATTTTTGTCATATGTAGAGGCTAAAGACTCTATGAATATTTTTTATAAAGCGCAATGTTGGGAGCATTGTCCCATGTCTGTATATGTCATTATGTTGTACGTGCTTGACATATGCACAAGTATATGTAAAGGACACAAGTATGATCATTCGATGTATTGTGTTTACAGCCCTGAGGAAGCCCCTTGTGGGGCGAAACGCGTTGGCTGTCTTGAAACATCACTTTACAGTCTGTGTGAGAAAAAGAAACAATTAAAGATTCATCACTGTGAAATCAAGGAAGAATCTGGATCCGATTGATGTGGTGTTCATTGATGCACGAAAAAATTGTTTTGTTGCCTCTCTGTGCTTTTTGTATTGTTCAATAACAATAGGGTCCTTATGCAGTGAACTGACGAGGTGGGCAACACTAAATCTGAAAATGTTTACAAATGTATGTATAGCTAGGTGGTGCGGCTCTTAAGTATCCCTTACTGCTCATTTCTTCTTGTTGGATGTATGACATTACAACGCATGCTTTTACCACGCATGCCTTTACAACGCGGTTTTTACAACGAAAACCTTTACAACGCATAGCGCTTTGGGGTGCTGGATAGTGAATAGTTTAATTTACTAGCTCCAGTCCCCGTGGACACTAGGGAAGGTGTTGGATAGTAAATTAAACTTATTTGCTATCCTAGAGCGCCCCCCAGCGCAATGCATTGTAATGCTTTACGTTGTAAAAGTTGCGTCGTAAAGACACTGCGTGGTAAAAGTTGCGTTGTAAAGGATGTTTCTCCTTCTTGTTGAGTCCTGCTATGCACAAATTGTACAAAGGCACTTTGCACATGTCCTCTCGGTTTATAAGACAAAAATACCGCCATCCATGAGTTATCCCTGTGCAGTGAATGATGAACGAGTAGCACGGATCCTTCTTTGAGAAAGTAGAAGGGCGCATGTGGTGCCAAATTTGTAACCTGAATTCTTTGACTTTGTCATCTGCCCTTTCTTCTTGAATTTGGGCTACCCTCTACAATTGTACTTGCTATGGCAGCCGTCCTGAGCTGGGGAACAGTCTACTGGGTAGTGGACTGGGTTCTATCCAAGCTGCACTAAATCTTGAAATCTTTCATAGCTTGAAGGGAAGAAGCACACTTTATTCAAATTATATAAATACTCTGGAAATGTTTTCGATTAGCTAGAATGGGGTTGTCCTCTTCCAAAATCCCTTCTTTTAAAAATGTGATTTAAAAATCCTTCAATGCAATGAGAGGAAAAAGGGACATCTGTTTTGTTTACATCATGTAAGGAATGAAATTATAAAAGTGGGGAGCACCTGGAAAAACATAAAACAACACTATATTTCATGGAATCTCTTACACTAAGTAAACAGAATAATTCTGTTATTAAGGTTCTATCACTGGAACATGGAAAGTCATACTTTCTAAAACTGTTCTTTTTGAAGAATAACATAACTAGGAAAGTTGACGCTCGCCAATGTGTAGTTGTACCCCAGAAGTGAAATGGTTTGCACAACAATATAAAAATGTTTTAAATGTGTTTTAAATTGTGTAATCATATGAGTAATTTTTCTGGCTTTTATTCAAGTTGCTGAGGACAGTAAATGTTATTATGCTCATCATAAGCTCAATTAGTAGTGTACATGCTGTGTTAAGCTGGATGCTCGACAGATGTAATGAGGTTTAGGCCTATCCTTTGCCCCTCAAGCACTTTATTTGCTCATTTGCACTTTTTACTTCATGCCTTTTAACAGATTGTACAGCATTCTTTACAGCAGAGATCACTTTATTGCATTGCCTAAATTGATTTATTTGCGTACCTGTACTATATCAGATCTTGGCAATTTATAGTAGAGCATTGTATTCAGTAGTGTTATTGCGTATTTGTACTTAATAAGGTTGTATATATTCTCAGTGAATGAGTTTTTGTATTTGATTTGTCAATTACACTGTTTTAGGCCATCTGAGGGATACACTATGGATCCCAGTGTGTTAACTTTGTAAGGGTACTAATTTATCTTTCAACTGTAGTTTTTTGCTTTACTATTGTTGTATTGAAGATGAGGATGAATTACTGTATTCTTTATGTGGAACTCTGCTGAGTTCCATAACACAATGAATACACATTTAATTGAATTGCAGGTACCTATTATTAATATGTTGATAGATTATCTTTGTCTCTTCTCCCTCCAAGGACTTGTTCTATGACTGTCCCGTACACAAATAAAAATATAAATATAATCCAACAAGTTTCCCCTTTTTTGGGAGGGGGAATTCCTAAACATTTTCAGAAGTACTCCTAGAAAGCAAATGTTGCCCTACTGCTGTGAACCACTTCATCTGCATTTTCACCAATACTGGAGTTGTTTCCTGCACACTTGAACTCTGGAAAGGGATTTAATCCTGCTCATGACTTCTGTAAATCTCCGCCATTTAAAATGTGGGAATGAGTCCGAAAAATCTTGTCAATGCCCACAAGCAAGTTTGTTTACTCAGAAGAAAGTCTTATTTTTAAAGTCATTTTACACAATCAATTAGGTCTGATGATTGGACACCTTGTGTAGCCTGCTAAGTGCACCCAGTCTCTTTACCTCGTTGTTCTCAGAACTCCTGGCTCTGTATGAATAGGGCATTGTTAGAGGGGGAAGTTCCCTGGCGGGCCGAGGTAACTACCTCGGGCCACCCAGGGTCCCACCTCCTCTAGGCGCGTTGCCGAGTGGTTAGAGTCGGGCCCTCAGGAGAGGGTTAGGCATTCGTAGTTGGGTACGGTAAGCTCTCATCACACCACAAGGAGACACCACACAGTTGTTTTTATGAGAACGGGTTCCTTATATCACACTTAAAAATCACTTTACCCTAAAAGATACAGGAGTTCACTATAGTCTCCAATCGGGGGTATCAGTCTGCTGGTAGCAGGCAGGGGCTTCGGAAGAGTTCAGTCGGGTGTAGTCGGGGGGAGCGGAGACAGTACTCACAGTCTCAGATAAGCGGAGTAGGGGCTCCAAAGCGCACCTCGCAGCGGGCTCCCAATCCTTGAGCCACGGGAGAAGTCTTTAGGGGGTTGCTCAGCGTGGGGCTCTCACTCCTCGAGCCCTGGTCCACGCTGCTGCCTCCAGTGCGGGGCATCCCCAATGTTCGGCCTGTGCTCGCCCCCCGGGGTCTACGAAGACCTCTCCAGGCACAAAGATCGCGTGGTCCCTCTGGCTCGGTTCGTGCTCCTCGAGCCGCGGGACACACTGTTGGTCTTGGTGCGAGGCGTACCACGTGTACGACTCGTACTGCTGCGCTGCGGTGATTCCCGTAGTTGGCCGGTCCGTACCGCTGGCTCGGCTCGTCCGTTTCGAGCCGCGGGACCCGCTGATGGAACTGGTGCAAGGCGCACCCTGCGTACCGCTCGTACGCTTCACCTCGAGGCTACCAGCAGGCGAACGGTCCGTGTCGTACCGCTGGCTCGGCTCGTCCTTCTCGAGCCGTGGGACACGCTGGTGAGGCCGGTGCGAGGCGTCCTCCGAGTACGACTCGTACTCCTTACTACAGTGAGGCCTTCTGGCGGATGGTCCGGGCCGCACCGCGGGCCCGGCTTGTACTTCTCACTCCAATGATGCTCTCTGGTGGAAAGGATGAGGCAAGGTCACCCTCGAGCTGCGACCAGGTCAGCAGGGCTCGCTAGGTGTATCCACAAGTTCCAGGATGTCAGCTACTTTGCTCGAGCCGCGACCAGGTCAGCAGGGCTCCCTAGGTGTATCCACAAGCTCCAGGATGTCCGTTACTTTACTTGAGCCGCGACCAGGTCAGCAGGGCTCCCTAGGTGTATCCACAAGCTCCAGGATGTCGGTTACTTTGCTTGAGCCACTACCAGGCCAGCAGGGCTCGCTAGGTGTATCCACAAGTTCCAGGATGTCAGCTACTTTGCTCGAGCCGCGACCACGTCAGCAGGGCTAACTCCCAATTCCGGGCGAGAAAAGGGCCTCAGCACAGGGCGAGCAACGACCAAGTCCGCAGGGCTCCCTCGGCTCCAGGTCCAGAAGAGACAAACCCAGCCGACCGGCCGGCAGTTATAATCCCTTTTTGCTTTGAAGTGCCAGTTGTCGTAGGTGGGCCTCTGGTGCTCCGGAGTGGAATTTAGGGCTTCCTGCTAGCTGGTGTCTTGCCCCTTTGAAGATTGGTCTCTGGTGTCCAGGTGACCGGCGGGGAGTGGGGCCATCCCTGTGGGTGGACGGGGGTGTTACTGAAACTACTCCACCCCCCTCCTTGAAGCAATGCTTTCTTCCCAGCATGGCAGAAACGTTTGGTGCCCAGGCTTTCCCTGGTTTAGGGCCCTGCGTGTTTTTTTGGGGAACGGGTGAATTTTACATTGGGCCTTCCACTGTTCTGCCCTATGATGAGGTTTTAGGCACCCGGGGGATCGGGGGTGCTACGCTGGGGTGTCCCTTGTAGCTCGAGTCATTGGGAATCGTTGAGGGCAGAGGCCAGGGATACTGCGGGGACACAGGGCATTTAACTTACAGTGTGGGGCGGCATGTGGGGGCTAGCAGAGGTGTATAAGGTGCAGGGGGGATCAGGAGACCTACGCCAAGGATGCCAGGTCTAACGGGCATGTACCTTGCGTCTCCTCCTCCACAAGCCCCATGCTTTTTAATATCATGTGCCCTTTGGCATTCCTCCCTGGATCTTTCATACTGATGTTATTACTTCTGCACCACATGTCTTCAACCGTGGATCCAGTGAACTGATGTGGTCACAAACTGGCCCACGTCTGTTCCTCCATGGATCCCTCGCACTGATGCAAACACATGTGCCCAGCATCATGCGCTCCCGGGACCCCTTACCATGATGCAATACATCTGCCTGCATCTGTTCCTCCCTGGACCCCTCACACTGATGGTATCACAACTCCACCATGTCTTCATCCATGGATTCCTCGCACTGATGCAATCACATGTGCCCTGCATCTCTCACTCCCTGGATCCCTCGCTCTGATGCTATCACATGTGTCTCACATCTCTTCCTCCATGTATCGCTCACACTGATGCAATCACATGTGCACGCATCTCTCACTCCCTGGATCCCTCACACTGATGATATGACATGAGCCCCAAATCTGTTCTTCCTGGATCCCACACACTGAAGCAATCGCAT
Organism: Lissotriton helveticus; assembly: GCF_964261635.1. Taxonomy (NCBI): domain Eukaryota; kingdom Metazoa; phylum Chordata; class Amphibia; order Caudata; family Salamandridae; genus Lissotriton; species Lissotriton helveticus. The sequence goes on along the minus strand of NC_136071.1, from coordinate 1,190,229,626 downwards.
GTGACCCACATTTCTAATTCCCTGGATCCCTCACACTGATGCTATGACATGTGTCCTGCATCTCTTCATCCGGGATCCCTCACACTGATACAATCACATGTGCTTGCATCTCTCACTTCCTGGATCCCTCACACTGATGCAATCACATGTGCTTGCATCTCTCACTTCCTGGATCCCTCACACTGATACAATCACATGTGCTTGCATCTCTCACTTCCTGGATCCCTCACACTGATACAATCACATGTGCTTGCATCTCTCACTTCCTGGATCCCTCACACTGATACAATCACATGTGCTTGCATCTCTCACTTCCTGGATCCCTCACACTGATACAATCACATATGCTTGCATCTCTCACTTCCTGGATCCCTCACACTGATACAGTCACATGTACCCACATCTCTACCTCCAAGTATCGCTCACACTGATGCACTCACATGTGCCCCAAATCTCTCACTCCCTAGATCCCTCACACTGATGCTTTGACATGAGCCCAAGTCTCTTCATCTGGGATCAATCACACTAACACAATCACATGTACCCACATCTCTTCCTCCAAGTATCGCTTACACTGATGCACTCACATGTGCTCCGCATCTCTCACTCCCTGGATCCTCGCCCTGATGCTATCACATGTGTCTCACATCTCTTCCTCCATGTATCGCTCACACTGATGCATTCACATGTGCTCCTCATCTCTCACTCCCTGGATCCCTCACACTGATGCAATCACATATGCCTGCATCTCTCACTCCCTGGATCCTCGCACTGATGCTATGACATCTGCCCTTTATCTCATCCTCCTCTTATCTCTCAAATGAGCATATATACAAGATGTCTCTCAATCCGCTGCTTGTGTGATAAAGTCACATTGGATGTTTGTCTCTTCCCTGGTTTATTTCTCACACATGCCCTTCTTCGCCTCTTCTCCAGGTCCCTCGCTCTGTGTGCAGTGAGAGCTGTCCTCCTGGGTACAGGAAGGTCCCTCAGGAGGGCCAACCCATCTGCTGCTATGACTGTGCCCCCTGCCCAGAAGGAGAGATTACCAACAAGATTGGTAGGTGATAAAACACTGCATGCCTACAATGACCCTTTCCAAAGACCCAAAGGAGAAGACTTGCACATGTAAATTACTCACAGTGTAAGTTACCTTTGTGAATCGCCTCCTTAGTTTGTATTTAATTAGTTTATATATTTTCACTGTGGCCGAAACATGGAAATAAAATTATTTGAACAGAATTATACCATTATTTTAGGATCTGCCAAAGCCAGAACTAGTCCATTGTCATCAACTAAACCGCACCTTAATCCCTTTCTCTCTCTCTCTTTGCTCTCTCTCCCTACCTGCTCCCAACCAATGATGGCTTTCGGGTAGTGTGACCGGCGTCAACGCGCCAGGTCCAAGATCAAGGGTGCATCCTCTTTATGGCTTGCTGAACCAATATAGGAGCAGCCTACAGAGATCTTTTGCATGCACAGAATTTTCCAGGGGATAATTGCAATGGCATGATACCTATGGTGATTAAAGTACTACAAGGAGAGATCTGGTATTTAGCAAGTCACCATTTTGACTCATGAAATAGTAGCTTGGAATGTGAATATTCCGGCTGCAAATCACAATGTATAATGTTCCTACTGCAAATCATGTGTGACTTGCAGCACACAGATTAGAATTTTCTGGAGATATCTTAGTGGGGATTTCTTTTGTTGCAGAACCCTTTTCTTTTTGAAGTGGCATCAAGATGCTGCATGCAAATAGAAAGGCATAGACTCAGAACCTTATGGTTTATTCCCCTCAATCTTTTGTCATTGTAAGGTTGGGAAAGAGGACTCCTTTAGCTTGCAATACCATTTTAGTAATAATCACTGTGTTATGATTACAGGCGGATGTAATAAGAGTTTGTTCCTGGTTTGCATCAGAAAAGTGGTGCAAACCTGGTGCAAAGTATTATTTTGAGGCTTACTTTCCAGTGCAGTTCCTGAATTGAGTTGGACAATTACCCTAAGTAGCACAAAGTTGCATGTGAGCTAGTTTACTCCATGGAGGCGTACCACGGGTGGTACATGGATGTTTTCATGCGCTCAACCATGGATGTTGACACTAATCCCTATCTACTAACTGTAATAGAAAGGGATAGGCATCAAACAATTAGGCATCCTCAAGGCAGGAGTAAAGTTGGAAAAAAGGAGCCAGAATCACAGAACTTACTTAAGACAAAATCCTAAACTTACTACTTTTGGTAGTCACAGAATGCACTTAGTACTTTTGGTATTCACAGAATGGATTTACGACTACTAACTTTATGTCCACACTCGGGCCGGAGATTCTGGCCCAGAATCTGAAATTCCGGCCCGGAGGCGGAGATTCCGGTCCGGAGGTGGGACTTCCGGCCCGGAGGTGGGACTTCCGGCCCGGAGGTGGGACTTCCGGCCCGAGGTGGGACTTCCGGCCCGAGGTGGGACTTCCGGCCTGGAGGTGCATGCCTAAATTTCCGCCACCGGCCGGAATCCCCACCTCCGGGCAGGAATCTCCGGCCTGAGTGCGGACGTAAAGTTAGTCGTCGTGAAACCATTCTGTGAATACCAAAACTAGTAAGTGCTTTCTGTGAATACCAAAACTAGTAAGTTTAGGATTTTTTCTTAAGGTAATTCTGTGATTCGGGCCCTATATTTCTAATTTGCATGTGTGCTGCACCATATATTACGCACACAAAGTGGTAACTTTATCAAACATTGAATTTTGTGCTGGAAGGATACATTTTCAATATAAATGTTTTACTTGACATAATTCAATCACCCTCTCCCTATTGTTTAGGGTGTAATTGGTACAAGGCAGCCTAAGGTATGCCAGCAATTGAGGACAGAGCAACATCACCATATCTTAACGGATAGCTTTAGTCACTGCACATGGTAAAATAAAGTTTTTAGCAAATTAGTTAAGGAGAGGTTTAGGAAGGTTCAAACATTCACCTCCCAAAACAGTAAGCCCATTGACATTCACAAACTGCATTTCTTTAGTTACCATAGGCAAAAAGGTCATGAAGCATTTGTAAATGCATTCCAGCTCGACCTGGAGTAAGCCCAGCATCACGAATGGCCAACCACTGATACTTCAACAACCTCCTATCCAAATTAACAGAGACAGGTCCATATACAGACTGATAGAATTGGGAGTCCCGAGTTAGCAAGGGCTTGCACCTTTGTCCAAGTTGGGACCCATCTTCCTAGTCAGGATAAGGGAGTTACTCACCTAAAATAACCCCTGCTCACCCCCTTGGTAGCTTGGCACGAGCAGTCAGGCTTATCTCAGTGGCAATGTGTACCATTTGCTCATAACCAACAGTAAGACAGTGTAAGCACTATGAAAGGACACCACACCAGTTTAGAAAAATATCGAATATTTTTATATACTCAAGACAAGACTAAATATGATAAAAATCCACAATACAGTAATTTAAAACTAGTTAATTCGCAAGATGTCTTTAAATTGCAAAGATACGTTGAAAACACAGTTCATACAAGTCGGTAGCTCGGTTTCGAGCCTATCGCGATGCTGAAAACAACTTTAAAAAATCCAGAATTGCCCATCTCAATGTCCTTTTCCTAGGATTTGATCTTTCAAGTGAAGAAAAAAGCCTGGCAGCTAACTTTTTAGAAAATTGTGCGCTGCTCCAACCTCCAAATTATCTGAAGAATTTACAGTTGATTCTAGGTTTCCTAAATTTTGGAAGAAGTTACATTCTAAATTATGCAGAAAGGATTAAACCTCTCTACAAATTAATCAAACCTGATTTTTAATAAAAGATTGTACACAAGAACATACAGAAATATTGCGTTCACTCCAAGCTAACATGTTAGCAACAAATCACATACAAACACGAGTAAATACACGCAATTTAGTGATCCGAATAATTTCGGGTCAATGCGGATTCACCAATTTAACATTTATTGAGGGTGAAAAAGTACCAATTGCATACAAATCACATTTGTATACACAAGCAGAAATGCGCTTCACTTCAACAGAAAAAATCCTGACAGCAGTTCAAACCGCTGTAGCAAAAGAAAGAGCTCTAGCTCAGGGGAAACGCATGATTGTCGTGACTCCAGTACCAGCCTTAGAGGCAGTTACAAAAGCGAGCATTCCAAATGCAAAATCTTTACATCCTAGATGGATACAATGGGTTAATTCTCTCGCTGCAACAGATGTTGAATATATTTTTGATCCTGATTTAAAAACACAAGCATTACTGCAATATGAACATGATTGTCCTCTGCCCACTGAAAGTCTGCCTCTTGATCAGTACGGATTTATAATTTATACCGACGAATCAGCACAACCCACAATAGGGAGTAAGCAAGCTTACAGTGCAGCCTGCACAATCGATAAAGGTCGCATGCGCGATGGAATCTTCCGACCTATGGTCACTAAAACTCAATCTCCAGGAGATTGTACAGCGCAGCGAGCTGAACTACAAGCATTCAAACTGGCACTTGAAAATACGGATCGTGAATTCCCCACGCTTATAGTGTGCGATTCCTTTTACTATGTTCAGTCATATAATGAATATTTACAGAATTGGCTTCAAAACAGATTCAAGGATACAAAAGGTGGCACAATAAAGCATTAAACGCTTTGGGAACAAGTAGTTCAGTTGCGAAACGGACTACAAAATACTCATATGGTACACACGCGGAGTCATCAACGTGATGGCTTTTACGTTGCAGGGAATTCATTGGCTAATGAAGCCGCAGAGGGGGATGTACAAACGGCTTCCGTAGCTGCAATCACTTGTTCAAAAACGAGAATAGACAGTGAGATATTGTTGGCTGTCAATGCTTCAAGCAAAGGCAGTGGTGCAGCGTTACCGAAAGAATGTCCACTCAAGTACTCTTATGTAATTGATGCGAACAACGTTCCTTTTGCTCGAATCCCTGGAGTGGGGGGATAGGGTAATTCCAAACATGGAACGTAGAGCAGCTTTGATTTGTGAAGCACACATTGGGGAGGGTCTGTCACATCAGGGGATCTCTAAAACAATATTACCATTAAAAGAGATGTACTGGTGGCCTGGAATGAATACACTGATTAACATCTTCATCAATGACTGCAGAGACTGCAATAGACAGTGTAGTGCAGAACGCCATCAGACGCCAGACTACAAGGTGACCCACCTTCCAGAACTATATTTAGCGCAGATTTTCATCTGCTGTGGGCCACTGTAACAGGTGGTTAAAACTTCATCAGAACTTCAGAAACAATCACTCTATGTCTGAAGCTGAGACGTTGACATATTCTGATGAATATGTGCTACAGATAGCATCAGGACCCTCACTACTAGGTAACAGAGGTCCTGTCACCAATCTTCCTCAAGAAACAGACTTAAATCAACTGGAACGGCTTAAGAAAAAATTAGTTAGAACAGAATTACATGCGAAATTTCTAACAGCTTGTTTAAATTCTAATATAATTCCTTCCGGTTTACAAATTAAAAATGTTCCGATCATCTTTATTGATGATGATGTTTTCAAATCAGGCTTTAGTTTTGCTGCCAATAAATGCTCAAGAACATGGATGGTTCTAAGTATTGAAACCGCATCCAGACAGGCCAAATTACTGCTCAAAGAAATTGAAACCTTGGAAAGTAAGATCTCGAGTAATACTGATATTTCCAACGCAAAAACTTTACTAGAGAAGGTATCATCTACAATTAAAGATTTTGAAGAATTCAATGCCCAGAAGAAAACTGAAAAATTACAAAAGGACATACGTAGATACAATAAAGAACGTACCTACCCCTACTTACACAAAGACTACTACCAAAATCAAGGTAGTCATCAAGATCAAGGTAGCTATCAGGGAAGTCTCAATCAACATCAACAGAAGAGAATCACCTTCTCTGAAACAGGGTCTGACACAGACGGGGAAGAGACCGCATTGGGCCCCCAAAGACAAAACTACGAGCCACAACCCTCCACCTCCAGGCAGTCTTTTTTAGGACAGGGCAGGAGGGGATCCGGACCACCTCGGAGAGCACGAGGTGCCAGACGGGGGTGGTATCGAAATCAGTACACACCAGGGCAAAGGCAGACACGCAATCAGCATTACGAATGGTAGAAACAGAAAGACACCAGATGGAGGAAAATAAGACCATCCCCATATTTAACCTTTCTCAACATCAGTTGAGTGAAGCAGAGATTTCAGTATTGTCTGCTGGGTTATCTTTTGTTCCTACGAACAGGAATAACCTTTTCCAGACAAAACTGGAACTGTACAGGTTCTTTAGAACCATAAGGCTTAAAAATCTCTTTACAAATAGACTGGCGAATCAGGAAAAGGACATCACAGGCCTTCATCATCCATCAACCTTCTTCCCACCGAATAATTTAGTTGCGAAGGAGATTCTTACATTTGAAAATGCTGTCATAATACAAACTGGGAACCTATTTCAAAAACCACCATTCTATTTGAATAACCTGAACAAAAAGGAATTCACAGCCCTTAAGAATCTGCAATCGCTTGAAAATACCATAATCAAACCAGCAGATAAGGGCGGAGGGATAGTTCTTTGGAACCTTGAGTCATACAGAACAGAGATGTTGAAACAACTCAACATAGAGACCAATTACCAACGATTAACAATGGATCCCACAGTAAGGTTACAAAAAGAGATATCAGTGCTGAGTAAAAGAGGTCTGGATGGGGGCTGGCTGAGCGAGAAGGAAGCTTCTTTCCTGATCAACCGGGCTCCCACCATTCCAGCAATCTACATTCTCCCAAAGATTCACAAAGATACAGCAAATCCACCTGGAAGACCCATAGTTTCGGGTTGTAATTCAGTACTTAAACCACTAGCTGAATATTCAGATTTCTTTATAAGACCTTTTGCAGTTGGTGCAAGTAGCTACATCAGAGACACCACTGCTGTAATCAATAATCTTGAACATCATAGTTTTGATCCCACAAAAGAAATCATGGTCACTATGGACATTGAAAGTCTGTACTCAAATATTCCGCAATTACAAGTACTCGCTCTTTTAGAACAACTTTTGAACACACGTACCATCCCCCACAATGTACCAACAGACTTTGTGGTAGATTGCATTAGGATCTCTTTATGCGACAATTATTTTTTGTTCGAAAAAACCTTCTACAAACAGCTCAAAGGAGTAGCAATGGGGGCTGTGTATGCCCCAGACATAGCAAATATATACGTGGCTAATTTTGAAGTACAACATGTTAACAGCTCACTAAATCCGTATCTAGCCAACATTTCATGTTGGCTTAGATATATTGACGATATATTTATGATCTGGAGAGGCACGGTTGAGCTATTGAACCAATTCCACCAATGGCTCAACAATAGAAACTCACATCTGAAATTCACAATGGAAACATCCACACAAGAGATGAACTTTCTACACATAACTATTAAAACAGGGGAGAACAACACACTGTACACAACCCTCTATACAAAACCAACAGCTAGGAATACGCTACTAAAGTACACTAGTCATCATCCTAAGGCACTGAGGGATGGATTACCCTTTGGGCAATTCCTTAGGTTAAGGCGTAATTGCACCAGGCGTACTGACTATTTCTATGAGGCTAAGAAACTCAAGATCAAATTAGCTACTAGGGGTTATCCCAATAAACTCCTAAAGATCGCCCTTAAAAGGGCATGGTATAACAACCGGGAGGCCCTTTTAGAAACTAAAGAGAAGACAGAAATGAAAGCTTTGGTCTGTGTGACTACTTTTGGGACCATGACACAACAGCTAAAAAAGATCGTGAGTCAGAATTGGTCACTTCTAAAGAGTCTTCCAGAGTTACAAGTCAAACCGATGTTTGTGTTTAAACGTGGCCAGAACCTTAAGGATAAACTAGTTCGAGCCTGTAACAACCAGATTGACACCAACATCGTAGACAACATGAGACAATTGGCACCTATCATAGGTCACTATAAATGCAACCAATGCATGGCATGTGCAACTACAAAGAACATCAAATCATTCACACTTAATGGTGAAGTGAGAGAACTGAAACAATTTTCCAATTGCAGAACTACAAATGTAGTCTATTGTGTGAGATGCCCTTGTAATCTCACATACATAGGGAAAACAACCCAGATGGCAAAACAAAGGATATTACAGCACCAATCGCGGATACGCTGCAATGTGGAAAATGCCCCATTGGTGGAGCATTTCAGAGCCCTCAAACACAGTGAGAAGGAGATGGAGTGGTGGATCATAGAGGTGGTTAAACCAACCATCAGGCAAAGAAATGTCGATCAAATTCTGACACTGAAGGAGAATCGCTGGATAGAAATAGCCAAAAGTATTAAGCAGGGTTTAAACTCTGCCATGGAATGGCACACACTGGCATGTTTACGCTAAAGATCAGTAAAAGATCATTATAAGGGTTCCTTATTTACCATTGGTGTGATCAGATTGTGCGCGGCATAACAGCCGAGAGTTATAAGAGTTAGAAGTTGTTAAATATGTAAATTGCTGAAAACTATGAATCCAGAGAATGTTTAGTTAACCTTTTTCCTGTTTTATGACTTATCGTGGTCTATTCAAGGGCAATAAGACTGTGCGCGGCTCAGTAGCTGAGAGATTTGTATGAGGTAAGATAACTCTATAACAGTGGGTTTAGCCAAAGTCTGAATTGATTTCGTTTAGTGTTCTATATGTTAACAATTCACTATGGTACAACTGAGAGTCATTATAATGTGCGCGGCTTAGTAGCTGAGAGTTCTAGCAAAGTCAAAAAATATAAGATGTAACACTGTACTAAAACATCTAAGCATTCATGTAAGAAGACTGTGTTCAAAATACTAAAATATCCATGTAAGAAGCTTGGAATTACTCCACAATACATATACTTTAAATAGTGGCCTCATGTAAGCCTTAAGTTCAATAGAGAAGTTTTGAGGGTTTGAAGATAGTGCCTGCAATATGTTGAATACACCAACAATCGATATGCTGAAAAATCGAAACGTCTATGGCATACAGTTGTAGATAAATTAATAAACATCGTCAGGTCAAATCATAACCTTTAAGCCATCAGTTTCAATGTATGACACGATAACTCACCAATCTTATAGAGAATAGATATGTCTAACATCTTATCACGATGTTATAGTAGTAGAGGTAAACGCGGTAATTCGCATTAGAACCTTACCCAAGTGTTCATTAAAAGTCAACACACCAGTCTTCCATAACACATACCCCATTATGAGATGGCCGCCGTTGTAGTCTTTAAAAACATGATGCCATCTTAAATGACGAAAATCCGGAAGTATATAAACATGGGCCAGGCCCCTAGTAGCCGAGTCAAACTCGCGCGAGATTACGCTACGTTTGAGCCAGCTCGGAAACGGCGAAAGTTTATACAAGTAAGTGCCATCCCCTTAGGTAATATTCTTCTAAAAGACGTTTAGAATTCCTCTAAAGATGTAACTTTCATCAGAGAGGTTATAAGTTTAGCTGCTAAAGCGGCTACACGAGCGGGTTTTTTATGACAAATGCTGCTAGCCCCATAACGTCAACGGGAATATGAATACTTAGAAAACTTTGTCTTTATCGAAGTGTAGAAACAGGCTCTAGCTCGCAACACGAACCCTACAAAGTAAACGTAGATGTGGGTATTTGGAAACGTAAACGACGTTAATTAAATTATCCAACTCTCGTGTTTTACCGTACTACAAGCTTATTTCAACATACAGTCTCCGTCTTTTTAGAAACATTGGGGAGACGCCGAAAGAATACAGTCGTTTCATCCTGTACTTCAGTTCAAACAGTTCAACACAGAAAGGTAAACAATTATTTCTTTGCTCCATCAACAGCTTGAACTTAGTTTGAAGTAAGTTTAAATTATCTAAAATCTATCTTCCTTCGTTAGGTTGTTTTGAATACTACGTCATCCAGAGCCTACATTCAACAAAAATAGGTAAAAGTCGTTCACTCTAGGGGCCGCTATAGATAAATGCACCCGAGATCAAAGCTGGATTAATTAAACAATATACATTAGCAAGAGTAAGATTAAATTTCATGTATTCAGGTACGACTTAGACAAATGAGTCTAAATCATGAGTCTTGTGTAACGCAATCAAGTGCAGCAGAAAGATTTACCAGTGAGAAGCTAGAAGCTAAGCTTTCTAGGGCCCAACAAATGTTTAGCCTTGACCTATTTCTGTAAATAATTAATTTGGTAAATTCCTAAAATGTTTAGAATTACAAGGTTTGGTTAACAGAATAAAGTACTGAATAGAGATTTATCAGTAAGAAGTCACAACTGAAGTACTGCATTTTTGTTAAGAGTTAGCAAATGTTTAGCTTTCACTTTTTTTGAAAATGACTACAATTACATACATATGACAATATGTTGTTTGCACTAAATATTCTGCACATCTATTAACTGGGTGATCAGAACAACTATTCAAGTTGGAGCTTTATAGCTCTATTAGCACACGGTATATGATTTCTTTAGAAATTTAAAATGTTTTTTAGTTTTGAAAGGTAACATGATAATTGTTGTATCTTTCACAGGGGGTCTCTACTCTCTCAATTTTAAATTGTCCTGAAGATGGCCTTGAGGATTTAACAACCAGAAGGCCGAAACGTCGACATTGTTGGTCCACATCTTTTAAGTTTCAACTACTGAGACAATTTGAATCATTGTATGAAGTAAAACAAGATTCATTGTTGCCTGTTGATTAAGGGTGGACAGTAGCATAGATGGACGAGTAGAACAATTCATTTATTTCTGAGTCCATTTGTGTATTGATTAAGTCTTTTCATTTATTGTACAGTACCCTTTTTAATGAATATATAAAAATTGACTTTTTTACAAATATAATATCCGTGTAGCTTTTCGTTATTCTCAAGTATTTTGATTACTGTGTCTAATTGAATGAGACGAAAAATAAGAATAACAGGTCTCTAATAAATTTTACTGGTCTGAGATATTAATAGATAACTGATCAGGAACCTGAGAATTAATTAGGAACAAATTCCCTTGTTGGCATTTTTTCTTTAAATTTCAAACTTTAGCCCAAGTTCGCAAGGGTATATTGGGTGACCCACCTTCCAGAACTAGACTACAAAGTAGCCTGCCCATGAGAGACACCATTGTTAGACAGCATTACGTGCAGGCGTACTTTAAGAACAAATGCATTCCCACAAACACTAAGTCTACATCAGGACAACCCACCTCCGTGCCGTGTGTGTGGTCAGACCATTTTCTAATTATAGGTCAAAAGAAGCTTGGCAAGGGGGCATATAGGCAGAAAATGAAGTGGAAAACCATTAGGAGATGGAATCATATAAATGAGACAGATTTGATTGAACATCTAGCGAACTCCACTGTCCTAAATATGACCAACGAGAACGTCGAGGCTGGCAGTCAAAAGCTCACTGATAAATTGATGAGAGCCATGGACGTGGTCGCTCCAGCAGAAAAGGTGAAATGGGTGGATAGAGGGCCAGGGGCACCTTGGTTTGATGAGACTTTAAGAGCCAAGAAACAGGCCCTTCCGGAGACTGGAGAGAGCGTGGAGGAAGGACTATTGTTCGTTGGCACATAATCGCTATGTACAAGAATTAGCATTGTACAAAAAAGCTATCGTGTCCTGTAAAGCAGCTTTTTTTGAGACAAGAATAGCGACAGCCCGGATCCCACAGAAAGAAATCTTTAAAGTTCTCAATGAACTGAAAAATGTTAAAGAACAAAAGCCGGAGTTCTCCCAGGAAGACTGTCAGAACTTCCAGGATTTCTTTATAAGTAAAATAGAGGATCTCCAGGAGGAGATAGCGCGGACCCCTATTTTTGATTGTCCATCCTGTACTCTGCCAACTACTCAGGACGTACGCCAAGCACTTGAGACCTTCCCCTTGATTACTAAGGAGAGGCTCTCCAGTTTGGTGGAGAGAGTCAACTCAGGATCCCAGGCAGACCCCTGTCCCCCTAGCGTCTTTAAGGTCGCTATTTTGGGGTGTGAAGGAGATGTGCTTACTCTCCTAAATAAGTCGTTGGAAACTGGACAGGTGCCGACGTCTTTCAAAGAAGCCCGGCTGATTCCGCTTTTAAAAAAGCCAGGGGCAGATGTAAAAATTTTAAAGAATTATAGGCCCATTTCCCAACTTCCCTTCTTATCTAAAGTAGTCGAGCAGCACGTCCTAACACTCCTATCACAACACCTGGAGACCTGTGACTTATTAGAGCATAATCAAGCTGGCTTTCGTAAACACCATAGTACTGAGCTGGTGATGGTTTCCATTTTGGATGAACTACGTTGTAGAGCTGACAAGAAGATCCCTGGGGCCCTGGTGCACTTAGATCTCTCGGCCGCGTTTGACACGGTGTGTCATAAGCTGTTGTTGAAGCGGCTGAGAGATCTGGGCATCGGGGGGACTGTGTTAAGTTGGCTGACCTCCTTTCTGCAGGGAAGATCGCAGAGGGTTCAGTTGTCAGACTTTGTCTCCACTGCAGCAGCCTTGACATGCGGGGTTCCGCAGGGGTCAGCCCTCTCACCGCTCCTTTTTAATATATACCTCCAGCCTCTGATTTATGCTCTCAACCATATGGATTGCCAAGTCTATAACTACGCCGACGACACCCAGATCATCATACAAATTGAAGATTCATCTGGAGCCCAGGATAGATTACATAACATCTTAAAGTTCACAAGCAACTGGATGTCCACCAACCCAGAGAAGACTGAGGTGTTGCCCATAACCATCTCAGGAAACCCTTGGAACGATTGCCTCTGGCCTAAGGAGCTGGGGAGGACTCCGGTACCAGCTGCGGTGGTGAAAAGCCTGGGCATCCACATTGACGAGAAACTGTCAATGAAAAATCAGGTGTCGTCGGTGGTGGGTACATGCGTCGGCCTTCTTAGGCAACTGCGGAAAATCTCGCAGATGCTGTCTTTCTCTACCTTGAGAACGGTGGTGTCCGCAACAATCTTAGGGCGTCTCGACTATGGAAACTCCCTTTATGTTGGACTCCCTCAGCAGCAACTGTCAAGATTACAAATTGTAATGAATGATGCTGCGAGATTGATTTTTGGAAAGGCTAGAAGAGAACATGCTTCCCCTCTCCTATGCCAATTACATTGGCTCCCAATTAGGCAGAGGATTTTATTTAAGGGCATGTGCATTGCGCATAAGGCAGTCTATGGCAATGCTCCTAGATATATTAAGGATAAGTTGAGACACTACCTTCCCAAAAGAACATTGCGCTCATCTGAGGAGTCATTTTTAGTTTGTCCTCGCTACCGCACGACCACATATGGTGGACGTGCTATGTCCACTACTCTCCCGGCAGCTTGGAATAAACTACCGCTCTGTCTGAGGAAAGAACCAAACTTACTGCCTTTTAGGCGTAAGCTAAAAACGATCCTGTTCCGAGAAGCTTGGGGTTTGGCATGATTTGGGCGATCTTCTCCTCTGTACTGATTCAGTTTTTTTTACACCATAAGCGCTTAGAGACCTATCGGTGATAATTGCGCTATACAAATTGAATAAATAAAATAAATAAAATAAAATAAGTCAATGTTCCTCTGGATGTGGCCTCAGCGCTCGGCTGATGTTCGAACTGTTATACAAGATTTGCAAGTCTTTATCAGCACATGCCCAATTGGTACACTACATTCTGACCAGAGCCCTGCGTTTAGCTCTCTGGCTTACAAAGAAGCCATGGCCAGTTTGAGCGTAGCATTGCGGTACTCCTCTCCGTTTCATCCTGAGGGAAAATCTGTTGTGGAAAGGAAAAACTGGTACATAAGCAGTAAATGACAGCTAGAGTATTAGGTTTGGGTGATGGGTGGGTCAAACATCTATATGGGGTCCAACGCTCACTAAATAATTTGCCAAGAAGTTCTCTAGGGGGGGGGCTCCATATGAGGTCCTATTTGGGACAAGAATGTGGGTTCCTGACCTTAAATGTAAAGGCACAGTGGTGTAAAATAAACCCTTTGATATCAAAGAGTTAAAAACAAAGGTTCTGTTACAGCAAGCGTATCCACCACGTGGTGGTCAAAATAATGGTGGTCAGAGTAACTATCAGAATAACTATCAGCAGCCTCAACAGTTTCAGAGGAACTCGCAAAGAGTCGAGTATACTCAACCACGTGTCCCTGTAGGTCCCAATCAATGTTCATATTGCAAGGAAGAGGGTAATTTCAAGTATAGTTGTCCTATTCTGTTACAGCGTGGAAATGGTGTTTCTGGCTCAAGAGGTCGAGGTATTCAACAAGCTCCCAGAGGTAGAGGACGTGGAAATTTCCCCCAGAACGCACATTCCCTTCCGCCTCAAAATTCAATGAATAGTTTTGATCAGCAGAATAACGCGTCTGGTAGGACAGCTCAGTACTACGCTGATGATTACTATGCAGACAGATGAGCATATGGAAGGTAATGATTGCTAGGACAGCCGTAGACAAAGAGAGGGAGTTGTTTCAGTTCCAGTAGATCAGAGTGGACCTTACGTTGAGGTGATTACATCAGGTGTGTCAGAACCTTTTCTGTTGGATACTGGTGCTACAAAGAGTTCTATTATGCACTCAAAACTCCCTGGTGCACCTTTGTCTGGCGAAACAAATGTATCAGTAGGTTTTTCTGGCGCCCCAGTTAGAAACCCGGTTTCTGACCCTTTGTCCCTTTCTGTTGGACCTTGCGAATTCGAAGCACTCCTTTTTTTAACAACAGGTTGTGGTGAAAACTTGTTGGGATTAGATTTGTTAAAAAGATTGTATGCGACTTTGTACTGTTCTCCTTCTGGAGTACAACTTACACTGGGTAAGAAAGTGGTTTCTCCAATGTATTTATCGAGGGATAAACTTCCGACAGAATTGTCGTTTCTACCTAATATTCTTTGGGCTACTGGTCCTAATGATGTAGGTCTTTTGGAAATAAAGCCATATGTTGTGACATTGAAAGCCAATGTTAAAATGCCACGCATTCCCCAATACAAAATTTCTAGTGAAGGTGATTTGATTTTACGATTTGATTGACAAAGATGTGATTGAAGAGACAAGAGGCAACGTTTGCAATAGTCCTGTTCTGCCTGTATTGAAGCGTACTGACCCTTCCCAGCCACCTGTGTAGAGATTCGTGATTGATCTTAGAAAGGTCAATAAAATAGTTATGCCACAATTTCCAGTTGTCCCTGATATCACTGCCCTATTAACCATGATTCCAGCTTCCGCGACTTGGTTTTCGGTGATTGACTTGAAGAATGCTTTCTTCAGCATCCCGATTGCCGAGGAGAGTAGGGATATTTTTGGCTTCAGTTTAGGAGGTCGAAGCTTCCGCTTCAAACGCGCTCCCCAGGGCTACTGTGAAAGCCCATCGATATATAGTCACGCTTTAAAAACACAGCTTGATACGATTGTTTTACCTGATGGCGCTACCCTCATTCAGTATGTAGATGATTTGCTCGTTGCTGCAGATAGTGAGGAAATCTGTAAAGAAGCCACATTGTCATTGTTGCGTCATTTGTGTGATTTGCATCACAAAGTGTCTCTTTCAAAATTGCAATATTGTCGACAAGAAGTGACCTACTTAGGTCATCTCTTATCGAAGGAGGGAAGGAAACTGACCCCAGAAAGAATTCAGGCAATAGCAAAATTGAGTGTGCCAAGAACACAGAGAGAAGTGCGTGCTTTCTTGGGCATTACATCATATTGCAGGCAATGGATACCACATTTTTCCTTGCTGGCCAAACCTTTGGTGGCATTAACTTGTAAAGATACACCGAATCCCGTTCCATGGTCTGAAGAGTGTCAGAAAAGTTTTTCCGAGTTGCGCAATGCATTATGTTCGGCTCCTGTTTTGGGTACCCCCGACTACAGTAAGCCCTTTACATTGTATGTCCATGAGAAAGAAGGTTGTGCATTATCAGTGTTGACACAGTTGTTCGGAGACAAGCAGCGTCCATGCGCGTATTTTTCGTCGACTCTGGACCCGGTAGCTAAAGCATTGCCATGTTGCTTGAGAGCCACAGCGGCAGCAGCTGTTTCTATTCGGCAGTCTGCTGGTTTAGTGATGAATAATACATTGATTTTGATGGTTCCACATGCAGTGGACACGTTGTTAAACAGAACCAAGACACAGCACTTAACTAGTGCTCGATTGTCAGGTTACGAGTTGACATTGTTAGCGAGCCATGTGCATATAAAAAGATGCAACACACTGAACCCAGCTATGTTGTTGCCAATTGTAACAGAGTTAGATGCTTCTGAACAGCATGATTGTTTTCTCAGAACAGAAGAAGAAACGAAAGGGAGAATAGACCTCCAAGATACTCCTCTTGTAAAGTGTGATGGTACCTTATGGGTGGATGGTTCATGCTTCAAGCTTCCGAATGGTGATACGACTGCAGCATATGCTGTCACGAATTTGCATACGATTGTTGAAGCTGCACGTATCCCACATAATTCAGCTCAAGCAGCAGAGTTGATTGCACTTACACGAGCATGTGTGTTGTCGAAAGGAATGAAAGTGACTATCTATACCGACAGCCAGTATGCATTTGGTGTGGCTCACAGTTTTGGACGATTGTGGAAAGAACGTGGGTTCCTGACTTCGCATGGAGTTAAGATTCAGCATGGTCAGTTGGTGAATGAGCTTCTTGAGTCACTTACTTTGCCGCTACAGGTTGCGATTGTGAAATGCAGTGCACATAAGAAGGTGACTGATGATGTTGGTCGTGGAAATCGCAAAAGAAACAGCGAGGGATGTGATAAGCCGAATGTATGTTGCAGGCCCTGCAAGATGGATTGGTGATGTTGGAATGTGTGAAGACACGATATAGAGAGTGAAATCGATTCAAGCTGAAGCTACAGAGAAAGAATTGAGTGTGTGGAGAGAATGTACGGGTAAAACGGATGCAAATGGTTGTTGGGTTGAATTGTCAGAGCATCAGAGATGGTTGTTACCCGATGCGTATGTGCTTGCAGTGGTTACGATGGCTCATGGAATGGCTCGCATCAGTGTGAAAGAGATTTGTAAGTTGTTGGCTCCAATATGGCAAAATGCTGGAATTCCTAAGTGTGCAGAGAATGTGGTCAAGAATTGCATGGTGTGTCTAAAATACAATCCTGGTAGGGGAACCCCAACTCCAGCTGGTCATTTTGCGCCTCCTACGTATCCGTTCAAGGTTTTGCAGCTAGATTTCATCCACATGGAAAGGTGCAACAATTTAAAATACATACTCGTTGTTGTTTGTGCCTTTTCGAGATGGATAGAAGCATATCCGTTAAAAGACAACACTGCCTTATCCACAGCTAAAGCCCTTGTGAAAGAGTTCTTCCCTAGATTTGGAATGCCTAGAATGGTCTGGAGTGACAATGGGAGTGAATTTGTGGGTCGAGTGATGAAGAAAGTATGCGAAGGGCTAGGCATCCATCAGAAATTTCACGCCGCAAATCACCCCCAATCAGCTGGACTAGTAGAATGCTATAATGGCACGCTAAAACTTAAACTGGCCAAAATTCAAGCGAGCTCTGGTCTTAAATGGCCAGACGCTCTGCCCTTAGCACTCCTATCAACCAGAATGACTGTGCATTCGCGAGTGGGACTTAGTCCATATGAAATAATTTTTGGCCCCCCGGCCAACATATTGGGAGTGCCAAGGCCCACAAAATTCAGTGAAATCGAACACCCTGTTTTGCTTGACTATTTGTACGAATTGACGGCTAAATTGCGTGTTTTACACCAACAGGTTCACGATACTCTGCCTCAAGCCTCTGAAGCTCCAGGTCACCACATCGAACCTGGATCCTGGGTGTTGGTGAAAAACTTCCAGCGAACAAAGAACGACCAGCCGAGGTGGACCGGCACTCACCTCGTCCTTCTGTCAACGAGATCAGCTGTTCGTGTAGAAGGAAAGAAACACTGGATCCACGGTGTACATTGTAAGAGGGTGCCTTTGCCTCTGCCGTACGACCGGTGGGTCCAGGAGGGCTCGCCGACTCAGAGACTGAAACTGTGCCTCGTTTTTCACCTTTCAGTGATGCACGTATAAAAGGAACAATTTCCGAACAAGAAAGTGACAATCTCTTGCAAGCAGCTGTGCCACTGTCAATTCGATTGGACACTACAGAACCTGAACTCCTTTTCCGGGACCAGACAATACCGGGAAAACAACGATATAATTTGAGGCCGAGAACTATGGCCAAAAAAAAAAAAATTATTTTCATTGCTATTTTTGAAAGTGCAGCTCTCTCATCTGAGAAACTTTTTTATTTTTGTTTTTCGAACCACCATCCGGGTTCCGCTGTAGGGTCGCGGTTGCCCAAAGTCTTTGGGGTGCAGATGAAGACGTTAGGTCGACAGTTCTGGTTGGTCTAAGGGAGTTGCCCTGGACTGACAGAAGCATTCCTTAGCATAGAACACCCAACCATCGCGAGCAGCATATTAGAGAGGATGGAGTTTTTCGAGATGGAGAGACCTGCCAAAGAAATGAACTTTAAAAGCAGAATATGTAAAATGATGACCAAGAAAAGCTTTTTGATATTGTGCATTTTCATGTTATTCAGTGTAATGATATTTTTAATAGGATATGTTTTATTATCTTTTCGAGTGACATTTGCACCCACTACATCGCCTATACCTCCTCCTTCTACTGTTTCCCCCCATTCTTTTCAGCCCCTTCCTGAACATGAATCCACTAGGAGATTAGAGTTTATTAATAACTCCTTCGTTCAGCTTTTGCACCAACACCAACTAGTAATGAACACGACTAACTGTTGGGTGTGTGGTCTTATGTCTCACACAACGGACATAGGAAATGGCAAAGGCTTGGAATCTGTAGAGTAAAGGCTTTTCTGTTAAATGATCTTGGAACTACGTTTGTAGAACTAAAAGATAAATACCAACTTTCTAATGGCGATTATATTAAATTTGTACAAATCTATGCCAACCTTAAAGCAAAAGGACTAGCCTTATGTCTACTGAGAGTTGATATTATTGAAGCTATCAACAGACCTTGCACTAGAATAGGGTTGCTTTATGATCTCCTTTTAGCTAATATTCAAGACGATCTAGAGAAAACTGAAACAAACTGGCTATTAAACTTAGCAATCCCAATGTAGATATCTATAGAGTGCTAGAGCTGAGCGACTCACTCTTTATGGCCAGTAATCTCAAAGCACAGACCTATAAAACCATTTTTAGCCTCTACTATACATCTGCCAAATTATTTGCATGGGGCAAAAGGGAAAATGATCTTTGTCCTAGATGTTTACAGGGTCCAGCGACATTAATACATATGCTGAGTAGCTGTTCTGAGCTCGACCTAATTAAAAATATGATAGGGGATTACAGGGAGGAGTTATTTGGGCGTAAACTTCCTGAATCAGAAACACTTTTTATTTTTGGCTATGACTCCTCGATAGAACTTACAAAGAGCGAGGAAAGACTTGTATTTATTGGTATGGCTGTACTTAGAATCATCCTGTCAGCCCGCTGGAAAGAATCAGAACCTCCTAGCTTCCAGATGTGGCTGGCCCGTTTCTTATCAGTTTTCAGTTTTGAGACCGCTATCTATGCAACTAGGGGAATTAGAGCGAAGAAATTTGGTGAATTAATCTGGCTCCCAGTTACGAATTGGAAAGCTGGCATCAGTCCTACCTTACAAGAATTTGTTATTGCTGATGTGTCGTAACTGTGATATAATCTGCTTGATTCGGACAATTGATATTGCCGTTTTATTGTCATGTGCTGTTTATCTCAATTGCTATGTTGCTTTTGTTATTGATTTTTTATTATTGACTTATTATCTTCAAGGATTTGATTGATATATGCTTTCTTTGTTATTTGCTGTCTGCCAGGATTTGGTTCAATAAAAAAAAAAAAAAAATACCATTACTTGTTCATTCTTTCGCATGACATCAGGTGATGGAGCACCTGTCACTTTATTACGAGGATACTCTTCCCTCGGCCAATACACAGATATTTTGCATTCAGTCCATAAATCTGCCGGCACAACTATATCAAACAATCCATCCAAATCAACCCACAAAACTTTTGACACTTTTACAAACCTGTCAACCTGTCGATACCATTCCACTGGTTTCTCTCTGAGTCTAGGGAAATCATTTGTAAATGATAATATATCTTGTCTGCTCCAAGAAACATGCACATATCCTCCTCCTGGTATTTCTCTCATGGGAAATTCCTGTATTACTGTTTCCTTTTCTCTAACTGGAAACGCTAAAGCGGATTTATCACTAATCTCGTCTTCCTTCTTCGCCCATTTCACTCTCCAGTTATTCACATCTCCCCACTTTCTTAGCAGCAAAATTAATTCTTTTATCTGTGCTATCCTTCCTGCTGTATTCACGTTTTCAATGTCTTTTTCTGTAAAATCTACCCTATATGTTTTCAGTAATGATTTAAATTTGGTAAAATCCATATCCATTTCACTAGCACAACCTTCCAGGTGATCATATACATTTTTAGTTCTCCAAGTAATACATTTACATCTGAACATAAATTCCTCATCCTGATAAGATTTTAATCTGTCCGTTCCAATTGTACCAATGATTAATTCTTCCATATCAACTTTTAGAGTTACAACATCTAGTACTTTAGCTTCACCTTCTTTTAATTGCAGGGTCCTGATCCACTCACTTAATTCTTGGTCTGACGGTCCCACAGGAGTCTGGATTGTATCCATTCTCTCTAGGCTCCTTTCAAGAGTAGCGGAATCAAATTCTGCTCCCATTGCATATTTATAGGGTATGCTTTGATTAAAAGTCAAATCAGGCGAAGTCATATTACTTGTTCGTCTGATTTCTGATAAATCTGGGTAAATATTTTCTTTTACTTTATGTAAGCTCTGCTGTAAAGGGATTGTTAAACATCGGCTCTTTTATTCTCTGATTTTCAAACACTGGGATTACAGGTCCTATTGTTACTGGGACTGTTACTGCTTCCATATTTTTAGTAAGCTCCTGTATCTTTTCTGTTAATTCATTTGTTGATCGTATATACTCAGCAGTACTAGCTTGTTCGTCACTTCGTTTTTCTACCCTACTTACATTTCTCCTTTCATCATCCTGTTTAGGAGTAGCAGTAAATCTTAATTCTGTCATTGAGGTATTTGGAATAT
Organism: Lissotriton helveticus; assembly: GCF_964261635.1. NCBI lineage: Eukaryota > Metazoa > Chordata > Amphibia > Caudata > Salamandridae > Lissotriton > Lissotriton helveticus. The sequence continues at coordinate 1,190,208,502 of NC_136071.1, read as the reverse complement.
ATCTATCTTCCATTCTATCTGGTACATCCTTAAGGTTTGAAAACTGTCTCGGGGTTTCATTAATTCTGCCTTCTACTGGTGGGGCATTGGGCGTAGTCCATAAAAAAACCTGGCTGATATGGTGGCGGTCGTCTATTTAATATATCCTCCAGTACAGCATCCTCTGTTTCACTGTCACCATAACTTGTCTCTATATTCTTCTTCTTTTCTGTACATTTTTGTCCTTCTTCCACTAATCTAACCGGGTACATGCCATCACACATGTCTGCATTTCTCCATCTAAGCATTCCACTCTCACGTGTTTCTCCCCACAAACCACGTAATCTGCCTTTCGGTCTAAAAGGTTCATTTGATCTTTCTCGTTTCATCTCATGCATCTCATCTTCCCACTCAACTAAAACTTCAAATTGAGTTGGCCAAGGTCTCTGTTCAAGACTCATCATTCTTTTTCTCAAACAGCCACATTGAAAGATCCTTCTTCCGGGAAAGCTAACGCATCATCATGTCTAATATATTTTGCCCAATTCTCCAACCAAACACACGTATGATAACCATATTTTGTGACATATAGGAAGCAGCCGTTTTCGGCGGAGGAAGCAATTTTCCCTCTCTCGTAACTATCGCCTTAATCTTAGCAAACACATTTTTAAATTTCTTAAACCATGAAGGTTTCTTCTTTTCTTCTCCGTAATAGTAATCCATTTCTCTGCAAAACTTTCTGTCTTTTAAAAGATCGCGTACTTCCTTGTTGCTGCTTCGTAACGCCAACCTATCACAGCGCGGTTCACATTAGCGTACCCACCAGAACGCGATACGTTTTACTAGTGCATAACCAATAGCTTTGCTGTTTTATGTGATGAACCAATCAGCCTTTACTCTGTCTTGGTCACGAGGACCAATCCCTGCGTGACACTTTTGAAGTCACCAGCGCTTTGGCTTCTGCAGCGCCGACTGACCCCTCCCTTACAAAAAGGGTTTCAGGAAGCCGTATTTACAAGATATACAACTGAATCAGTTAGTAACATACATAAAACATCTCCATTTGTCTGTTTCGCTAAACAAAAGTGACAGAATTTCAATCATGCAGATATCCCATATGTGAAGTAGACGATGCTGATCTCCACAGGATCTTGATTTGTTAATAAAGCAGCACGACCACTACTTTACCCTTCTAACAGGCAATAACGAACCAGTTTCTCTAGGAAAGCACATACAGAGATCTTTTTCACCTCCTTAGAGTCAATCCCAGAGTTTCCCCAGAACGCATATTGCAATTTCATTTACACGCGTTCACACGGAAATCCCTTCTTCATCTATACAATAATTCTGTATTTCCAGTAGGCAGCGCTTTCCTCTAACCCACCAGAGAATTTCTCTACCGCTAGTAAAGTAGACGCAGCTCCTTTACCCTTCTTTCAAGCTCAGGTTGAGTCCTACTACTCTCCCAACAGTGAGTCTTAACACGGGACACTCGGGATCCCTATACTCAAAAGTTAAGATTTCATAGACTGCCCTCACTATGCATTTATCCTTTCACACCTAAGGTCCCTAAACCAGTGATGCACGACGACACCACCTGTGATATGGCCAGATACCGCTGTAGTACACGACGATACTACCCTTTGGAACAGACTATGCGATGTGCGACACGACCTGTCACACTTCCTCTGCCTGCAGACAGAGGCACCAGCTTCTCGGAAATCCTCGGAAGCCTTTTCAGGACTACATATAACGTAATACAAACTCAACAGATGTTAGTCATAATTCTGTACATAAATCCTTATAACACTCTATACATTATTCTAGCTATTTCTATAGCAACCAATGCTCTGCTACCAAGTAATTAACTGTTGCAGCAGTGCAAAAGAAATAATTTCTAAACCATATCACCTCTCCCTGAGGTACTCAGTCATGCAACCACTCGACAGTGGGGCCCATAACACTGCGAGTTTTCACTCTGTCATTACACCCAACCTCATGGATCAGTGAAATTCAAAGGAGCATCGCTGTAACAGTGGTGGAGTGTCTAAATCAAACTATATATTTTATATTATTTACACCTGCAGTTTAAACGAGTTTACCATGGTTTAAATGCAATATCATTTATTCAAACACACCACCATCGGGTCGGTGGATGTGCTAGTAAGAAAAATAGGCGTAGGAAAATACAAGACCAGCTTAATTCTCCATAACTCTAAATTTTATTAAAAGCAAACTTGTAGCATGTCTGACATTTTATTTATTCATTTTTATTTCTTTATTCAAAGCAACTTTTAAGAATTTATTTTTTTCAAAATGTTCGTTTATTCTTTCAAAGGTTCAGAAAGATAGACATTATCATTTGAGTTCAGTTTAAAAGTTTAGTGAAAGACAGATAGTTCCCAATATTCATTTACTTCTAACATCCCTAGCTAACACCCTCATCTAATCCTCAGTTCTCATTCAGAAAATAAGCCTTTATTCAAAGAGTCTTACATCACAGGAGTCGATCAGCAATCTGGCAGCATCTCGAGAGGAAATCGAAGAGAGTCTAATTCGAAGTAAAATCAGGGGTTTTTATACACTATTTCACTAACTTTATCTATCTAAAAAGTATCTAGCAATGCAAACTCGAGTTCTGATTGGACAAATTCGGGGTGGATGAGCATCACCTCATCATTACCACATTGAATCAGCAATTTTAAATGAGTCCTTTGTTAAGAAAGACTTTCGCCTAAGCATATCCTTAGATTACAACTTCGCCATCTGTTCTCACGTTCGGAAACTTTAAATGTCCATCTTTTTTTGGCAGTCATCATGGCTTCCAGGGCACATTGGCCTTGAACTCCTCATATTCAGGCACAAGCAGCTCACATTCATTCTTGGGCCAAGATCGCGCATGCTCATTTCAGCATCTATTCGCAGTTTACCAGAGCAGCCATGTTTTACTAGGCCTCACGGGCCAAAATGGGAACTATCATAGAAATAAAGACAAAACAGTGTTAATTTTAAGAATTTTAGCCCTTCTGTTTACCTCCCCCTTTACTAAGGTTTCCCTATTAGTTATTACCTAGCAGATAAGCCACACAAATGCGATTTATACTTACATATCCGATGAGTTTCTGCCACAAAGACATGTACAAAAAGCATATTCATGCCACATTTATTTATATTTAAGCTTTGCATTAGTTCACATCTTGATAACGACATAAATTAGTTAGTTATTTAGCTTCATGCAGGCAAAATTTGTATTCCCACATGTATATGTGTCGTGCATTTTATACTACTGTTGATTAATTTATCACAGCACTTCAATTAGCAATTGTTATGTTATGGGACATTAACTTTACAAGGGGTATCCAAAATTTAGTTTTTCCACCTTGCTCCATCACAGCATTTGCAGGCTGTTTGAGTGGAGGGAGTGGTAATCCACTCTCTTTCCTCTGTCCTCCTTCTAAGACACCATCTTGGAGGTCGGCGGTGTAGCTATGTTCTATACCCCCTTCTTCGAGCATAAAAACAGAAAATGGTGCTGACACTCAGCGGACTATAGGTGCTAAAAGGCGCCATACATTTTTTTAAACTATTTTATTCTTGCAGTTTGCACTTTAGCCTGAGCAGGCTTTTAATTGATTACTGGGGGTCTTACTGGTGAACTTAGTTGTACTCTCCCCTCCGCGGTCCAGCATTTGCAGGCTGTTCGAGTGGAGGGAGGTGTAAACCATTCTCTTCCCTCCTTCCTCCCTTCTAAGATACCATCTTTGAGGTTAGCGGTATAGCTAATTTCCATACCCCCTTCTTCCGGCATAAAAGCGGACAATGGTGCCAACGCATAGCAGATGTGCGCAGTGGGTGCCCCAAAGGTGCGCCAAAGGCAAGTTTGTCTGAGCCCATCCACGCCTGGCCAACGCCACAACCCCTGCCCATGTTTCACCAGGACAGGAGCCCACATTTAAAAACTCCAGAGAGGATTCATTGGCATTACATACAGGAGGTAAGAAGCCCAACTGTGTCTTACACAGAACCACTGGGTGAGCCTACGCAATGTGGGCTTTTGCAATCTGCGTTTGAGTTCTGATAAGATTAGAGCCAGCCCTACTGCAAACACGTTTAGGCTCTCGCAACCAGGACCGCCTTAGGTGTTCTATGGTATGCTTATTAATGCACAGCCCTTAATAAAACATAAATTAGAATTCGCAAAGTTAGTTAGTACACATGAGCTCGTTCTGGCATTTATCACCGAAACGTGTGCGGACGAAACGTCAGATCACAACCACATTTTCGCTATTCCAGCAGGCTATTCAATTCTCAGAGCTGATCAGGTAAATAAGCGAGGTTGGGGATTAGTAATCATTTTTAGAGACAACCTGTCAGTTTTGGGTTCCTTTGCTGGAATCAGCTCTGACAGTGAAGTGCTCTCGTTCCAGATCACACTGAGCAAAAATGATTCCTTTAAAGGCGTTTTGATATATAGGTCACTGGGTCCAAGACATACTTTTATTAGTTTCGTAAGCCCTTTTATTGAATCCAGTATCGATTCAGCTGATTCCTCAGTATTGGGGGGTTTTAATTTTCATTTGTAAAAACTGTAGGACTGTGATGCAGCTTCTTTAGTTGACATTATGGCTAGTTTTACCTTGAGAAAGGTATTCGAGCATTCCACCCATGCGGTGGTCCATATCTTACATGGTGTATATACATCAAACCCAACTGTGAAGGTTTCAGAAGTACTGCCTATTCTTTGGTCAGATCATAAAGCAATAATGTTTATTTTATTTATTTATTTATTTTTTAGACTTGCAAAGCGCTCAAATACCCAGGGGTGTCTCAGCGCTACGGACACCCGCATGTGCTGGTGTGGTGAGTTATTGATTGAATAACCAGGTTTTGGACATTTTTCTGAAGGCTAGCAGAATTTGGCATGATCTGATTTCCAAAGGGAGTGAGTTCCAAAGTTTTGCAGTGGAGACGGTAAATTGTTTATCGCCCCATGTGGCAGTCTTGACGCGAGGAACCTTGATCAGAAGCGCAGTTGCAGAACGAAGGGCTCTGTTGGGAGTCTACATAGCTAGTAAGCATGGGCGGATTTAGCGAATCTGGCGTACGCGAACTTGCGTATTTACGGATTCGCAATCCGCAAAATCCGCGAACTCTCGCGAATTTGCGGATTTTTGTGTTTTTTTGTGTTCGTAAGGGTTTCTGCCAGTTCGCGAGGTTTGTTTACCAGTTCGCAATTGCGAACTTACTTTTCGGCTCGCAACGGCCGTGACTATGTTGTTTCTACGTCTGGTTCATCATCACAGGTTCACAGCACCCTCTGTTTCACCACTGCCACCCTCTGGTACACCCATGCCACCCTCTGGTACATCCTCACTGCCACCCTCTGGTTGGTTTATCACTGTAGATTATGGGGGTGAAAAAAAGCAAGCACACCTGCCCTGCTTCAACTGCCATGAATTAATTAGGGGTTGATTAATGTGTCACTGATTTTTAAACTTCCAGTCTGGCTGGCACCTGCTTCCTTCCTTATCTGTAATTTGCTTTCTGTTGCAGTGCATTTTTTTTTCACAGGACCTTTATGGCCTACTTGTAGCTATTGTATGAGCCTGCTGTGAGGGTCAGAGCAGGGTCATAGAATAGTTGCAAATAGGCAACTGAACTCTGGAGGGGCCCCTCAGGAAGCACTAGAGTGAATGGTTACTAATGTTAAGATTGAACTTTTGCACCTGCTGATTGCTTTCAGTTTTGCAAAAAAAAAATTCTGCAATTTTGCGCAATTTGCGGGGCGCGAATCCGTGCGAGATCGTTTTCGGAAGCCGCGAATTCGTGCGAATACACGATTTGTTTTTTGCTGCGTGTTTGTTCGCGTGATTTTTTGCATGTTCGCAAGCTGCTTGTAGCGCAACGTTTGCGAAGTTACCCTAGCGGTCGTACATGGGCGCGGCCATCTTGTTTGCGTGACGTAATTCCGTTTCCGGGCGCTATGTGTAATCTCGCAAAGTGTGCGGCTCGCTCGTACATGTTCGTGTGTGATCTTACCCACGCGGTCGTGAACGGGCGCGGCCATCTTGTTTCTCATTCATTGCTATGGTTCTGGGCATGCTCTCTGTATCCTTTCTTAATCTCTGCCATCCTTTGCTTGTTTGAAGTTTATTTTGATCTATTTTACTCATTATCTATCCCTCTATTTTTCTTGCTCTATATTTTTGTGTTTTCATCTACTTTTTGTTCATTTTAAACTACTTTTTTAAACGCTTTTCTTTTCTTCTTCCCTGTTCTATTTCTTCTTTCTTATTTTGCTTCCTTTCTGCCCAGACCATGGCAAAGGGAGCCGGGAAGAAGCCCGCAAAGGGGAAGGGTCCCGCACCCCGTGCCCGGCTCCCGTGCGGGCGTTTGAGGGGGGAGATAGTTGTAGCTCCGGAGATTTTTAGTGCGGAGGAGGTGGCCGCACTAGTCTTTCACGTCCAGCGCCGCCTCCCCAAGACCATCATGGGAGGCCGCAGGATCGCTACCGGCTACGGGATCCGGGAGCGCCGGAAGCGGTGGGAGAAGGTGTGCCGGGCCATGTTTGAACACTCTGGGGTCCGGCGCACCTATAACCAGGCCACCCACCGCTGGACGGATCTCATGGACCGGGAACGCGTCTTGCTGGACGTGCTCGGCGTAGAGATCCCCGGGCTTGGTGAGTAGTAGTAGCTATTTCTATCTATGTCATCACTACTCTGTTTTATCCCGCTCTGTGTGTTATTATATTGCTAATTTTTGTTTTTTACCAACAGCAATAATGCTGCCGATTACATTGTAGGTAAATTATATTTCAAAATCTTCTATGCATTTCAGGTGCACTGCTCTCCTTCTCAGTAGCCTTGCTACTATGCTTATTTGTTTTCTATTTTGTGTTCATTTCATTGGCCTGAGAAATTATGTATGAGTGTAGTGTAAAGAACTGCGTAATGCTAGACACTAAGGGTCAGGTTTTCAATTACCGGTGCATCCCTGCAAAGTAGCAGGGATGCGCCAGTAATTGTGCGCCATGCCACCACCACCCATGGTGCGCTGTATTTACAATGTGGCGCACCATGGGCCCAAAACGTCACAGAAGCCTTACGCATCTGTGCCGTAAAGGCGGCGCATTGCTGGAGTTGCGTGCCAACGATGGCGCAGCTCCAGCAAGGCTCTGGGGTGCCCTATCCCCCCAATGCTGCATCAAGCCATACGTCGGCTTCAAGCAGGCGCAGGGTTTGAGTCACGCATCATTGTCCTAAAAGTGACTGATTGACATCTTGTAGATTTCCCTCAGCCACTTTTAGGATTCGTTCCTGCGCAGGAACGCCCTCTCTTGCGCCGGAACGCCGCCTGATGGCGCAGGGCTTTACAACGTGATGCATCTCCCATATGCGTCACTTTGTTAATATACGCCGCACCATGGCGCCTCTTTTGTTCTGCCGCTGCGTCACAAAAGTCACGCAACAATGGAGCAAAAGAGCCGCAAGGGGCTTCTAAATCAGCCCCTACAGACTCAAGTCCAGTCCTTCCTTTAGACACATGGCTATAAGAAGAAATAGTGGTGGTGGTCGGTGTATTGATAGTTTGAGTATTCACTGATCTGCAAGCACGATGGACTTTGTCTGTCACTTCGCGTGCTGCGGACTGCTGCCTGCCAGGCCTAGGCAAACCTTTTTAGTAGTTTGTTTAGTGAGTTACATAGGAACTTTCCAAGTCAACGGTCCGCAAATCAATAACGTAGTAGACCACATGAGATCGGTCAATATATCCCGTGGAATAGTTGTCTATTTGCTATTTTGCCAAAATATTTTGTTATTGTTCTTTTGAAATGTTTGATTTGGTTGACAAATATCATCCATGTTTTCTGGTCTTTCTTTCTTTCATGTTGGACTTCAGCTCCCCCCAGGGGCAAGAGGACACAGGAGGAGGAGGAGGGTGCTGTTCAGGATGCAGGCCAGGAGCGATCAGGCGAGGGCTCCTTTGCTGGCCCCAGTAAGTTTTAATTTTAATATAGAGTACCTATTTTTTCCTAGCGTTCCTCATTCGATTTTTTCTAAATCGTCTTTGATCTTCTTGTAGACTTTTGGTTTGGCTAGTAGGACAATCCATTCTACTACTGTTGCAGGGACAAATCTGCACAGACAGAACTATGGACACTAAATAATGCATTGCTTAGCTTATCAATTATAATAGGTGCTGTTAGACTTTCCACATACCTCAGTGATAACAGACTTTGTAGTTGAACCCCCAATCTCCTTACTGACTAGATAGTGTGGCAGAGTCATTTAGCTCCCAAAGTCACCGATGATTGATCCCCAATGATGATTAGAATATCCAACGCAGGACAAGAGTACGGAGTCAGAGTCAAGAAGTGTCAGAGGCACGGACTCATGCTTGCAAAAATTCCAGAACCTTTAGCTCATCCACTCTAGTCTGGAGGACCAAAAACCACAGAGTCTATTTAAGTTTAAAAGCTTTATTAAAAGTAAACACATTTCTAAAAATCAACTTTGTCATAAAACTAAACGTTTAACTGAAAATGGAAAAGTGCTTAGTGCTGACGATTATTTGGACACATTTCTTGTGGTCGAGCCGAGCTCTCACCTGGTTTGAACTTGATCCTGCTCATGTTCTTAGAAGTCAAGCTTCAGTCTGTTAGGAGAAAAAGTGGTGCGTGTTAAAAATAAAAAGCAACCATTCATCAGTTGTGCCAAAAAGTGCAGCAAGACAACAGCCTTCCCTGGAAAAATTGACATTTTTACTTTAGATTAGACAGACACAAATTATTACATTGTATTCTGTTATTTTCACATTTCTTTATTCCTCCTAGACCAAATATTATATAGTAGTGAGTGGTGTATTCTAACATTCTTAAATGTACTTTGTAGGTGGAACATCTGGTGGCGGGGCCAGCGCAGAGGTGGTGGTATTGGACGAGGGGGACAACTCTGGGGAGGAGGCGGTGCAAGTGCCGGACGTGCCTGTGAGGGTTCACACGGTGGTGGCGGGCAGAGGTGAGCTATATATTCCTTACTTATTGAGATTGAAGACTGCATAGTGTGCTTTCTGCATGGGTGTATTATAAATCAACCAGGTAGTAGCCTCCTCTAAATGTACTTCGACTTAGCTGTGAAGTTTTTGGCGAGAAGAATCCCAATAAGATCTGAGATGAACTTGATGGACGGGATGAACGAAAAGCGAAAGAAGGGTGTAAGTAAGTGTGGAAGGACGAGAAATTTAATGATGACTGGCAAAGGAGAATGATATGTGTTTGCTTGGTCCCCGAGGTGGCTGGGAAGGAAAAAATATGGTATGGTGCATGGCTGGGTGAATGATGAAGCAAGGATGGGTGGAAGGAGAACAGCCTGGGTGGGTGAAACAGAAACTGTATGTGTGCATATACTTTGAATGGATGGATGCCTGGATCATGGTATTATCGGACTCTTAGATAGCATATGTGTATCTAGAGAGAGTAGACGGTCACTGGATGAACTAAGTGTTACTTTGAAGAGCATGTAACACCGCACCCGCACGTCCGTTCCAGTGTAGGAAAGACAAGGAAAAGAAGTTGTAATTTTGTCCAAATACTACCATGAATAGTAGCAGTAGTTTGTATTGCAACTGCAAGCACAGCATATATCCGGTTATTACGGTGGACACTCCCTACCTCTCTTAATAACTTTAGTTTAGTAGTAGTACGTCATTCATGTGTGGGCACACTGTTCACTCAATAATAAGCAAAGCACCTAAAGTCATCCCATATGTCATCAAATACATCCCATGTGAAGTGATAGATAATCAGATTATTTAGCTTCTTCATTTTCCTTTTCTAGTACTCATTTGCACTGTAGGGTGAAAGCTAAATTAATTAAGCAGTAGCCCTTTTACCAGAGTATTCTCAGTGCCACCCGTAATAGAAAAGTAAGAGCTTCACCACCTGCATGTACTGGACCGGTACAGTAACGCAAGTCTGTCTCACTCATCATGTTGTGCGTCTGTTTTTCTCGGGTGCAAGTTCACTGCGCTGGCATTATGCCGGCTTGCATAAGATAACGTACCAATTTTACTAAACAAGAGAGAAGAAGAAGAATAACTGGTGTACTGTCATAGTCGACTGTAATGGAAGTCCATAGTGCTCGTAGAATTTGTTCCTTAAACTCCCACTAATGTTAGAGCAAGGATGAAGAAGTGGGAGGTTAGATAGATACTGGCCACAATAGTTATGTACTGTGCTTTCAATTTGCTACTTGTACTGTGATACAACTTTCTGCTCAATCATTTTGTGTTAATCTTAAGGAGCATTGGTTACAGAGTGACTATGTCTTTCTTTCTTCATATAGTTGCTCCTTCCAAATCAACCAGAAGACCATCAAGGAGGGAGCTGGCTCAAATGGCCCGGCAACGGAGGCTGGATGCCACTGTCGCCGAATATCGGCGGCTGGTGGCCCTGGAGGAGGAGGAGACGCAGTCTACCGGTACAACATCCACTGGTACAGCTGCATCCTCCTCCGTGCACCCACGGGCTGCCAGCCAGCGCTGTGCTCCAGCGGTACGGAGCCGGGCTACCAAAGCCAACCGCCACCGCCAAGCAGCAAAAACAGCAGCTGCCCCCCACAGGAGTTGCAAGGCACGCCAGCACCGCTTATCCCTAAGAGTGTCCTACCTGGAGCAGGAGGTCCATACCTACAAGAACTTGGTGGAGGGCCTCCGCTTCAACCATGCCACCCTCCGCAAGGAGTATGATGCCCTGGCCGCTAAAGTCAACAGCACCCTCCCGTAGTGTAGTGTCCCTTGCCCCTTTTTTAGAGACTTTTGGGGGTGGGAATTGGGAGTTGGGTTGTGGGACTTTTGAAGGACAATCGTTGGGGTTAGGGAGGGTCTTGCGGGAGATTATTTTGTTAGGGCTACAAAAATATACTTTTTGAAACTTTATCTGACCATACCTGTTTTTTACTGCTTTTGAGTCTGGTGGGTGGGGGTTTAACAGTAAGTTTGTTTTCCTGAAGAGTCCTAGGACTTTAGTAGTACTACCGTCAATCTCTCGTCTATTCCTAATACTCCATTATACTACCTCCCACCAAACGCTTATCTTACCTGTAATTTGTGTTTGAAAGTAGGGCTAGGCCCAGGGCTGGCTCCACGGGAAATGGCGATTAAGGTTGGCAATCCTGGGCGGATGAAATGTCCTCATTGCGGTGGTACTAGTGGTGTGACACAGTGGCAGTTGCATGCCTATGGAAAAAAAGAAAATGAAACCTGGTTTGTCCTTACTGTAGCATTACAACGGTACGATAGAGAATATAGCAGGTGACAGTACACTAGAACAGTGCCACACAGAGCCTAACAAATGGTAAAGTATTGGAAGTATAACTAGTACTTGCGTTGAATTTCTTTGACATTGGCTACTACTACAAGAAATAGTACTGAAGCTGAGTAAGTCTAGAATATATCCTCGGATTCCTTCACCAGCCTGTTGCTATGACCTTATCCTCCCCAGCAAGTGTGTGGAATTATTGATGTCATTTAGTCACACATCAAGCAAAACCACACAGCCCGGGTGAAGAGGGTTAGGGACGGGTTTGGAAAATGGATGGGAATGGGGGTTTCTTTTTGGGTAGGTTTTGTTGAGAGAAAAAAAAAAGCACAATATGGACAAACAATAATTCAAGATAAAGAAATCTTTGGGTACAAAGCTAACCATAAATCTTTTTAAGTGACATAAAGGAAGGCATGCCCTACTGCATGCATTGTTAATGAAAAGTAAGTAGTACTAGAATGCGACAGTACAGGGCTGCAGCGTTTTCACTTGCCTATCTCTGCACTCAGAAAAACACTTCTTATTCTTACATTAAATTAGGTTTAAAAATTAGCCGAAGTAAAACCTATAGAATGGCTGTAGGGATCAATTTAGAAGCAGAGAGAGATCCAAGAAATGGAGTCACACTCATAGAAGAAAACAATGGATACTGTATCTGTATGTTGTTGTAGTTGTCCTGTTGAATTTGGTAAGTAAGTTGCATGCAGAAAACAATTCCTCTTATTAGCGGCACTCCTCCATTCCAGCTGACGCTTAGTCCATCAATGTTGATGACCAGAAGACACCCTGTCCACTGCTTGCCTGGCGGATGCTGAATTGCGGCCCGCTAATGTGAAGCCTGACTCCATCCTTTTTTCCCCATTGCACAGACTGAAACCCGGCCTGTAATTATTAAACGAAAAATAGGAAGTGCTATTACAACACCACTGATCAATAAATACAAAGTGTGTACGCTGTGTAGTGCAAAAAGTCACACTTTGATTTTCCAAATAGACAGTACAATATTTTTGAAAGTGCGTACTCTGTCCGAGTCACCTTTTGAAGGATAAATAAGTATGGGCAAATTAATTTAGCGGATCTTTCCCCTCAAGCTAGGTGTACTGTTAACTGTGTTTTAGAACAAAATTAGACCTTCCCAGCAGTGCTCCCGCCTCTCACCCAGACCCTTACTAAAGCCAGTCGCAAAAATGTAGAAGACCCCAATCAGATATCAAAATAAGAGGCCTAGCAGAAAACTGGTGACAAAACGTACTTTGAAAGTAAAAGTAGGCCCAAATACCCCCTTACCCACCGTGAATTGTATTTCCAAACCACTTGCAAGCAAGCAAAAGTATCCATAGCCAGCATCGCTCCAAGACTCGAAGGCCCCTCCACCCAAACACATGCAATAGAAATACTGCTAACCCTAACGAGCCCTAAGTTAAGAATAGTGGCAAAGGCTTTCTTTAACTTTGCCAAATCCCCCCTTTCCCACGATACTACTGGTTTAGAGTCTGGTGGGTGGTGGTTTAACAGTAAGTTAGTTTTCCTGAAACTTAAGTCTTTGTCATTTTCTTCCTTTAAGTGTAAATGGCTAAATGTTTTTAACAGTAAGTGCCTCTCACCGAGTAAGTGATCCCCCCTTTCCCACCATGGATTTTCTTCAAATCGCTTGCAACAAAAATTACACATTCCCACGAGTGCTCTAAAACCCCAGAACTCAGTTGCAAAAATCAAGAACACCCAAACACAGGCAATCCTGCTGCTAGGGCTAACCCTAATGAACCCTAAGTTACAAAAAGTGCCAAAACCTTTTTCCTCATGGATGTTGTTTAAACCAGTTTTATCCGGTATTAGACCTTCCCAGCAATGGCCCCAGAGCCGTCAACCCAGGCGAAAACAAGTAGAAGACCCCCAAACAGCCAAAAAGCAAAAGTACAAAAATGTGGACTTTGTCACTTTTGTGAACATTTCCAAAATCACTCAGCGCGCGCTCTGCAGCTAGGCCCTAACTCCCCTCTGCCTCCATGGATTTCCTTCAAACCTCTTGCTATCTAAACTATCCATACCCAGTAGTGCTCCCAGACCCCGAAACCCACCCACAAACACCAGGAAGCCCCCCAAACAGGCCCCTGAAAACGCTACATTGAGCGAAAAGTCAGAAAAGGCAAAACCTTTTTTCCTCATGGATGTTGTTTAAACCAGTTTTATCCGGTATTAGACCTTACCAGCAATGGCCCCAGAGCCGTCAACCCAGGCGAAAACAAGTAGAAGACCCCCAAACAGCCAAAAAGCAAAAGTACAGGTGATTAAAGTTTTAATTATATTAACTTGTGCGAAACAAAGAAAGACAGAAACACAGGAATAAAAGTCAATAAGTACGAAAAAGAAAATGTCTGAATTCATTGGCTCATTTTCAGGCCTCGGTGTCAGGGAAGAAGAGTTCATCCTCATACTCTACGAAATCATCAGGCAGGAGTAGGTCAGTGTCACCTAACACAGAAGAAATTCCCTCATCTAAGTTGCGGGTCCGTTTGCAAGTTACAATGCCACCAGCAGCACTGAGAACACGCTCAGAAGACACGCTTGCGAGTGGGCAAGACAAGTAATGTATAGCCAGGCGGGAGATCTCTGGCCACAATTCTTTTTTCCCATGCCAATACGCCAATGGGTCAGCATTAACATAGACCTCTGTTGAGTCATTCAGATAGTCCTGCACCATCGACTCAAAGTTCTCCACGTTTCCTCTACTTTGCTGAAGTTTCGCTCTGACCTTTTCAGAACCATAACCAATCTCAGCTAGCCAATCCTCTTCATCACCCGATATTTCTGTTGTGTCTGGTGCAGATGATGCGGTTGCCGGTGTCTTTAACGGCTGAGAGGTCACTTCTGCCACAGCCACAGGTGCAGAAGTGGAGTCTTCTGACTGGGGATGGCCAGCTGATGCTGATGTACTGCCTTTTCCTTCAATTTGCTTCCGTTCTCTTTCAAACCTGATGGCTGACCAGGCTACCCAACGTTTGTACTTTGTAGCATCTTCATCACTAAAAGGAAATAATGCAGAGCCTGCCAGCGCCTTTTTGTAGTGTGGATGCAGAATAGTAGCACAAATGTAATGCTGTTCTGAGTGGATCTTTTGAAGACGTTCATCACCACATAGACGCTCTAATAAATTCTCCGCCAAAAGAAAAGCTTCTTGCTTTTCTTCATCGTTTTGAAACTTTGAAGACACCGCCTTCAGTTTGTGCTCCAGCATGCGCAACAATGGGATAGCTTTTCCCAAATTACAGTCCTCCCTGCTGACTGCACGCGTGAAGAACTCAAAAGGACGAAGCATGTCTGTCAGGCTTTTAACTAGCTCCCATTGCGCCGCATTTAACCTCAGGTCCTCCTTCACAGCTGTACCCATTGTTAAGAAATACTGATCGAGTACCGTAAACTGCTCATACAGACGCTCAAGCATGTAGAAGGTTGAGTTCCAACGTGTTGGCACCTCCTGGATGAGTGCTTTCACTGGCATTCGACGTTCATGTAGCAGGCTCCTCAGATGCTTCCGGGCCTTAAAAGAATGGCTGAAATGGTTGCACATTTTTCGGCAGGTGACCACTAACTGGCATGCTGGACTTTCTTTCTCCAAGAATTTTTTAACAACCAAGTTTATACAGTGCGCCAAACACGGCACTCTGAAATAGTCACCCAGTTCCATGGCCTTAACTACATTGGCGCCATTATCCGTGGAAACATAACCAATGCCGCGTTTTTTTGGAGACAGCCAGTGAAAGACCTTTGTGTTGAACTCATTCAAAATGTTTTCTGCTGTATGACGTTTCTCCAAGCCAAACATGGCTAGTGTTGCATGTTTCCGAGCAGCTTTAAAAACTTGGTCCAGGTTAGCACCTGCGTTTAGCTTTGCTTTAACCCCTGAAAAAGAGACCCAGTGTGCAGTGATGCACATGTAATCAGTGCCTGCGCCACTGGTCCACATGTCTGTTGTGAGATGTATAGTGTGAACAGCACTCTTCTGCAAAGCTGCCCCAATCACCTCCAGCACATCTTCATGTAGTGCTGGAACCGCAACTCGGGCAAAATAGTACCGGCTAGGAACCTTCCATTTAGGGCAGAGCGCTGCCACTAATTCGAGAAAACCAACCCCTTCTACAAATGAAAAAGGTAGAAGATCCAGCGCTAGCATTTTAGCCAGCTTAGTGTTATACAGACGCACCATTGGGTGGTTGCGGTCATATGGCGCGTCTAAAAACAACATTGTTTTAATGTTGCCCTGGACCATTTTACGGGATGATGATGATGACTTCTTTGACCCAGTTACGCTCGCTGATGAACTTTTTCGCATTGGTGTCTCACTCTGTCCCACACTCTTAGTGTGGCTCCCAGGGGTACTGGGTGTAAGTGAAGTGTGTGACACTTCTTCCTCCTCGTCATCATCAGATGGAACATCAACGTTTTCTCGACTTGCAATTTGGGCTTCCTTGATCTGCTTTAGGTGCGCCAACCATTGGACAGTGTGCTTTCTCTTAAGATGACCTCTCTGGCCTCCAGTCCCATAGTTGGTACCAAGCTTACCACGACTAACTGCAAGCTTACAAATGCTACAAATGGCTATGTTTTCCCTTTTTGTGGAAACACTAAAGAAGTCCCAAACTGCGGACTTGAAATGTCTGTGGGGGCCGGAGGAGGCGATACTGGTGGTGGCCGTGCTGCTAATGCCAGATGAAGTGGAGGATGTGTATTGCTGAACTTTACTATGTTGTGCACTTTCACCACCACTAATTGAGGTCAAGGTGGATGGAGGTCCCTTCTGGCGAGTAAGAAATATGGAAGCGGCACGTTGTGGTGTACTAGTTAACATCAATGATTCTGGTGTTCCCATTGCCTCCTCGTCGACTTCATCATCACGCTCAGCAGCTTGTCGGGCTAGGGTCAAAATGTCCGTTTGCTGCATGCCCGCTGGGGCTTCAGTGACGTTAGTGATGATGACTGCGTCGTCGGCGTGAGAGTCTTCAGCAGCAGGAGTATACGCCACTTCTTGTTGAGCGTCATCACACTCCATAACTTTGAGAGTTTTGACGACCTTCCTTTTACGCTTTACTACCTTTGTCAGATCATGGTGTGCCTCCTCAACCTCACTCTCAGACGGCAGTGGTGCTGGTTCCCAAGTAAGATCCATATCATCAGAAGGAGGTGGGCTTGAAGAAGATGTAGACACCAACACCCTTGATCTTTTCCTTGCTCGGGATGTGGACGACAATGAATGATCATCAGGAGGAGTGGCTTCCTCGAATGATACCTCGGCTTGATTGTCGATTTCCAGATGTGCCCCTACTTCTGGAGGAACAACTATTGTGGCCACTTGTTGTGCCCCTCCATGCACCTCTGCTTGCTCCTCTCCTTGCGCCGCCTCCTCTCCTTCCACATGTACTTGGGCTTGTACTACTTGCACATGTGATTGTTGTTGCGGCTGTGGTTGTTCAACACTCGTCAGATGAGTTACAACAACCTGTGTTGATTCTTGAGGGACATTGCTGCTACTTTCTTGCGATGAGCCAACATCACTGGTCGATGGTGATTGAACAACTATACTGGCTGCCTCTGCAGCACTCAAGGGCTTGGACCTAAGTTGGCGTGGTGGTGGTGGCACTGAGCCCAATGGAGCGGAGGTGATGCTCCCAGCTTGGTCCCCGGCAGACCCCGCTGCTGCAGCAGGCGTACTTTTTTTTCCCAAAAAATGTGGCGGTCGTCATCACACCAGTCTCCTTGGCAAGTGGCGCCACTTGCTTCTTCTGCTCCTTACTGGCAACTTTCTTGCTAGAGGAGCTACCGGCAACTTGTTTTGGGGCCATCTTCTTCAGATGTCACTCTGAACAGCAGGCCGCAGTTGCACAAGTTGCAGAGTTGTCTGTGGCCACACGTGACGTTGTGCTGCACACACCGCAGCAGGACTTCTTCCTGGCACTGGTGGTTCTCTTGTGCACCTACAAGCAATGGAAGACAGAGGAACATCAGTTATACACCCAAAAAGTCGAAAAAACACACAAAAATCAGCACAATCCCAGCCCATCCATGGCCTCAATGGTGTTTAAATTCAAGAAGACAACCCACAGAAAGACTAGGCCCATGCACCACTCACTACCCCTGGGCAAAAGGCCCCACCAGCAGCCCCCAAAAAATGACAAAAAACACAAAATTCAGCACAATCCCAGCCCATCCATGGCCTCAATGGTGTTTAAATCCAAGAAGACACCCCACAGAAAGACTAGGCCCATGCACCACTCACTACCCCTGGGCATAATGGATGAAAGCTAGGCAAAATAAGTGCAGGCCTCAGACACTGCCTCTCTTCAAAATGGCCCCTTGCACCCCAAGCACATGTTGCCTGTACCAGCACCCAAGATGGCCACCCCCACCACCCACATGGCCAGTCCAAATCAACAGTAGCACCCCAAAAAAAACGAAAAACACACAAAAATCACCACAATCCAATGCCATCGGGGATGTTTACATTAAAGAGAGTGAGACCACCACACAGGCAGACTCAGTCCATGCACCACCCACTACCCCTGGGCAAAAGGCCCCACCAGCAGCCCCAAAAAAACGACCAAAACACAAAATTCAGCACAATCCCAGCCCCTCGATGGCCTCAATGGTGTTTAAATCCAAGAAGACACCCCACAGAAAGACTAGGCCCATGCACCACTCACTACCCCTGGGCAAAAGGCCCCACCAGCAGCCCCAAAAAAACGACAAAAAACACAAAATTCAGCACAATCCCAGCCCATCCATGGCCTCAATGGTGTTTAAATCCAAGAAGACACCCCACAGAAACACTAGGCCCATGCAACACTCACTACCCCTGGCCAAAAGGCCCCACCAGCAGCCCCCAAAAAACGACAAAAAACACAAACTTCAGCACAATCCCAGCCCATCCATGGCCTCAATGGTGTTTAAATCCAAGAAGACACCCCACAGAAAGAATAGGCCCATGCACCACTCACTACCCCTGGGCATAATGGCTGAAAGCTAGGCAAAATAAGTGCAGGCCTCAGACACTGCCTCTCTTCAAAATGGCCCCTTGCACCCCAAGCACATGTTGCCTGTACCAGCACTCAAGATGGCCACCACCACCACCCACATGGCTAGTCCAAATCAACAGTAACACCCCAAAAAAACGAAAAACACACAAAAATCACCACAATCCAATGCCATCCAGGATGTTTACATTAAAGAGAGTGAGACCCCACAGGCACACTCAGTCCATGCACCACCCACTACCCCTGGGCAAAAGGCCCCACCAGCAGCCCCAAAAAAACTACAAAAAACACAAAATTGAGCACAATCCCAGCCCATCCATGGCCTCAATGGTGTTTAAATCCAAGAAGACCCCCACAGAAAGACTAGGCCCATGCCCCACTCACTACCCCTGGGCATAATGGATGAAAGCTAGGCAAAATAAGTGCAGGCCTCAGACACTGTCTCTCTTCAAAATGGCCCCTTGCACCCCAAGCACATTTTGCCTGTACCAGCACTCAAGATGGCCACCACCACCACCCACATGGCCAGTCCAAATCAACAGTAGCACCCCAAAAACAACGAAAAACACACAAAAATCACCACAATCCAATGCCATCCAGGATGTTTACATTAAAGAGAGTGAGACCCCACAGGCAGACTCAGTCCATGCACCACTCACTACCCCTGGCCAAAAGGCCCCACCAGCAGCCCCAAAAAACCGACAAAAAACACAAAATTCAGCACAATCCCAGCCCATCCATGGCCTCAATGGTGTTTAAATCCAAGAAGACACCCCACAGAAAGACTAGGCCCATGCACCACTCACTACCCCTGGCCAAAAGGCCCCACCAGCAGCCCCCAAAAAACGACAAAAAACACAAAATTCAGCACAATCCCAGCCCATCCATGGCCTCAATGGTGTTTAAATCCAAGAAGACACCCCACAGAAAGAATAGGCCCATGCACCACTCACTACCCCTGGGCATAATGGCTGAAAGCTAGGCAAAATAAGTGCAGGCCTCAGACACTGCCTCTCTTCAAAATGGCACCTTGCACCCCAAGCACATGTTGCCTGTACCAGCACTCAAGATGGCCACCACCACCACCCACATGGCTAGTCCAAATCAACAGTAACACCCCAAAAAAACGAAAAACACACAAAAATCACCACAATCCAATGCCATCCAGGATGTTTACATTAAAGAGAGTGAGACCCCACAGGCAGACTCAGTCCATGCACCACCCACTACCCCTGGGCAAAAGGCCCCACCAGCAGCCCCAAAAAAACGACAAAAAACACAAAATTGAGCACAATCCCAGCCCATCCATGGCCTCAATGGTGTTTAAATCCAAGAAGACCCCCACAGAAAGACTAGGCCCATGCCCCACTCACTACCCCTGGGCATAATGGATGAAAGCTAGGCAAAATAAGTGCAGGCCTCAGACACTGTCTCTCTTCAAAATGGCCCCTTGCACCCCAAGCACATTTTGCCTGTACCAGCACTCAAGATGGCCACCACCACCACCCACATGGCCAGTCCAAATCAACAGTAGCACCCCAAAAACAACGAAAAACACACAAAAATCACCACAATCCAATGCCATCCAGGATGTTTACATTAAAGAGAGTGAGACCCCACAGGCAGACTCAGTCCATGCACCACTCACTACCCCTGGCCAAAAGGCCCCACCAGCAGCCCCAAAAAACCGACAAAAAACACAAAATTCAGCACAATCCCAGCCCATCCATGGCCTCAATGGTGTTTAAATCCAAGAAGACACCCCACAGAAAGACTAGGCCCATGCACCACTCACTACCCCTGGCCAAAAGGCCCCACCAGCAGCCCCCAAAAAACGACAAAAAACACAAAATTCAGCACAATCCCAGCCCATCCACGGCCTCAATGGTGTTTAAATCCAAGAAGACACCCCACAGAAAGAATAGGCCCATGCACCACTCACTACCCCTGGGCATAATGGCTGAAAGCTAGGCAAAATAAGTGCAGGCCTCAGACACTGCCTCTCTTCAAAATGGCCCCTTGCACCCCAAGCACATGTTGCCTGTACCAGCACTCAAGATGGCCACCACCACCACCCACATGGCTAGTCCAAATCAACAGTAACACCCCAAAAAAACGAAAAACACACAAAAATCACCACAATCCAATGCCATCCAGGATGTTTACATTAAAGAGAGTGAGACCCCACAGGCAGACTCAGTCCATGCACCACCCACTACCCCTGGGCAAAAGGCCCCACCAGCAGCCCCAAAAAAACGACAAAAAACACAAAATTGAGCACAATCCCAGCCCATCCATGGCCTCAATGGTGTTTAAATCCAAGAAGACCCCCACAGAAAGACTAGGCCCATGCCCCACTCACTACCCCTGGGCATAATGGATGAAAGCTAGGCAAAATAAGTGCAGGCCTCAGACACTGTCTCTCTTCAAAATGGCCCCTTGCACCCCAAGCACATTTTGCCTGTACCAGCACTCAAGATGGCCACCACCACCACCAACATGGCCAGTCCAAATCAACAGTAGCACCCCAAAAACAACGAAAAACACACAAAAATCACCACAATCCAATGCCATCCAGGATGTTTACATTAAAGAGAGTGAGACCCCACAGGCAGACTCAGTCCATGCACCACTCACTACCCCTGGCCAAAAGGCCCCACCAGCAGCCCCAAAAAACCGACAAAAAACACAAAATTCAGCACAATCCCAGCCCATCCATGGCCTCAATGGTGTTTAAATCCAAGAAGACACCCCACAGAAAGACTAGGCCCATGCACCACTCACTACCCCTGGCCAAAAGGCCCCACCAGCAGCCCCAAAAAAACGACAAAAAACACAAAATTCAGCACAATCCCAGCCCATCCACGGCCTCAATGGTGTTTAAATCCAAGAAGACACCCCACAGAAAGACTAGGCCCATGCACCACTCACTACCCCTGGGCATAATGGATGAAAGCTAGGCAAAATAAGTGCAGGCCTCAGACACTGCCTCTCTTCAAAATGGCCCCTTGCACCCCAAGCACATGTTGCCTGTACCAGCACTCAAGATGGCCACCACCACCACCACCCACATGGCCAGTCCAAATCAACAGTAGCACCCCAAAAAAAACAAAAAACACACAAAAATCACCACAATCCAATGCCATCCAGGATGTTTACATTAGAGAGTGAGACCCCACAGGCAGACTCAGTCCATGCACCACTCACTACTCCTGGGCAAAAGGCCCCAACAGCAGCCCCAAAAAATCGACAAAAAACACAAAATTAAGCACAATCCCAGCCCATCCATGGCCTCAATGATGTTTAAATTCAACAAAACAGTTGTATAATGCATGCACCCATAACCAACCCTGGTCCTACTGGAAACTGTGGCTACCCACAATATATTTTATTTAATGTTCTGAAAAAGTTCCAAAATTGTAGTTGCAGCAACTGTAATGCCCCAACAAACTTACTTGTGAAAGTTGATTTCTAATCCAAAAGTGATCCAAAGAAAGTCAAAAAGGCCTCAAATCCAAATATCCAGCAGCACCCACAAAAAGTAATCCTTCCAGGTCAAGGTCCGAATGAAAGTGACCAGCACATGAAGAAAGCACTGGGAGGAGCCTGCTGGACAGGAACAGGAAGTTGGAGACTGTGGGGCACTTCCTTCCTCTCCCCCCCCCCAAAATGGACTCCTTTCAACAAAAAAAGTGCAGACAAATGTCAACCTGAGGAGTGATTCTGATAAAAATCATCATTTTCTGAAGGTTTATGCTGTTTGCTGGTGGATTTCTTGTGCAGAATTGCAAAATCTCTATTTCGCGAGTGCGAGATTGTTCCTGCCCGCCGCACCTACGTGTTCGCAATTGCGAACTCTCGCGATGCGTGCTGTGCAAGGTAAGGTGCCAAGCCGCGATGACGTATTCGCGGGCGCCAACTCCCGCGGGATCCCGCAGCAAGATCCAAAATGGCGCAGCACTCGCAAAATATCGAGAAAAACAACTCGGCAAACGCTGAATAACGGAAAGTGTATCACCAAGCAAAAAAATCCGCCGCGTGCGAATTGATGGATTTTCGGCAAATTCGCTAGAGTTCGCGGATTGCGAATTTGCCGAAAATCCGCAAATTCCACGAGCGGAACGGATTTTACGCCCATGCTTAATAGCTAGCTCCTTTATTAGAAATTGAGGCCCAAAATTGCGGGTGGGCTTAAAAGCAATGCACAATGCCTTAAATTTGATGCGATTTTTCACAGAGAGCCAGTGGTACTGTCTGAGGATATGAGAGATTGGCTTGAATTTAGGAGTTCTGGATAGCATTCTGGCTGCGGCGTTCTGGACAGATTGAAGCTTGTGCGTGACTTTGTTTTGTGCATTTACAAATAGTCTGTTACAATAATCTATAGAGGACAAGACTAGGGTACTGACCAAAGTTTTACTAGTGTTCAAGGGGAGGAAAGGCAGGATTTTTTTATCATTCGTAGTTTTTAGAAGGAAGTCAATACCACTGAGTTGGCATGATGTGCAAAGGTTAATCTGTCGTCAAATATGATGCCCAGATTCCTGACCTTAGTGACTGAAATCGGGGAGGGCACAGAGTAGGAGGCCACCATGAATGGGGCCAGGCGGGGGCCTGGTTGCCAATTATCATGACCTCTGTTTTGTCAGAGTTCAACTTAAGGCAGTTGCTGGCCATCCAGCTACTGATTGCCAGCATGCCTTCTTGGAATTCAGCTGCCACCTTGTCACCGTTGTTATTTATTGCCAATACCAGTTGGGTATCGTCGGCATAAGATGTAAGGCCCATCCCGTGTGATCTGATGACTCTCGATAAGTCCGACACATAGATGTTAAAAAGTGTTGGACTCAGCGATGAGCCTTGTGGTACACCGCATGGGAGGGCCAATTGGGCAGAATGGAAAGTGCCCAAATGTACCGACTGGGTGCGTGAGGTGAGAAAAGATGACAGCAGGTCTCGTGCCTTAAGCTGAATGCCCGTTTTAGTGACACGGTCGATCAAGATGGAGTGATCGACCATGTCAAAAGTGGCTGAGAGGTCAAACAGGATGAGAACTGCAGTCCTGCCTTGGTCCAGGAGGGTTCTAATATCTTCCGTCGCCTTAATAAGCGTGGTTTCAGTTCCATGTCCTCTGTGGAAACCAAATTGGGTATTGTCTAGAAGATGATGTTCTTGGAGAGTTGGGTATTCATTATCCTCTCTACAATCACAGTTAGTACTTCCCAGCCCTCTCTGAGATCTCAGAATCCCTCTATAGTAACAAAATTCTGTGACTGAAATAATTTTGACCCCCTTGCACTACAAATATCTTT
This sequence comes from Lissotriton helveticus, assembly GCF_964261635.1. Lineage (NCBI taxonomy): Eukaryota > Metazoa > Chordata > Amphibia > Caudata > Salamandridae > Lissotriton > Lissotriton helveticus. The sequence goes on along the minus strand of NC_136071.1, from coordinate 1,190,184,863 downwards.
ATCCAGTTCAAAGCCGACTTGACCGATGATGTTGATACTGCAGCCCGCAGATTTTCATCTTAGTTCAAAGCAGGTGTCGATCCATTAGTTCCTTCAAAGACCTTGTTTGCTAGGCGGAAACCCCCTTCAGAGCCTTGGTTCACAGATAGATTGAGAGCCCAGAAAAAACCTGTTGGAGGAAAAAGAGGCAGTGGAGAGCAAATTATGACCCATCAGAACAGACAAAATACACACAGTCCCTTTCTGACTACAAACATGTATAATGGAGGAAAAGAGAAAGTACTTCTCGGCAAGAATTCTGCAGGCAAAGAATTCTAGTAAAGAGCTCTTCCAGACAGTAAAAAGCTTAGCCAAAATACCAGAGGACTGTATTATTAACAGTAGTGAGGAATTATGTAACTCCCTTACTTAGTTTTTAAGAAAAAAGTGGAATTAGTCTATAAATGTTTTATTGACAATGACTTAAATGCAAATGGAAATCAGTCAGATGTCACAATACCTTCTCTATCTAATTCTTTTGTGTCCTTCTCTCCACCAAACCTAGAACAGATTATACAGTTGGTAAGGGAAACCAAATCTGGGGCTCCATCAGACCCATACCCCCTAAAAAATAGTTCCCCTTGCTTCGGAAATTATTAGTGAGCAATTTGTGATCGTATTCAAGGAGATCATCAGTTTAGGCTCTTTTCCAGACATTTGAAAAATAGCCTTGATCATCCTGCTCATGAAAACATCTAATTTGGATGCCTCTGAGCCCTGTAGCTATAGATCAATCTCTAGACTACACTTCCCGGCAAAGGTATTAGAAAGGGCATTAAATATAAAACTTACGTCGTTCATTTTTTCCAACGAACTTCTAGATCCAGCTCAATATGGATTCCAGGAAGGACATAGCACTGAGACTGCTCTTGTCATGGCCTCTGAGCAACTAAGATCAATCTTGGACATAGGAGGTAAGGCTGCCTTGATTCTATTGGATCTGTTGGCGGCCTTCGACACAGTGAAATATTGGTTGCCCGGTTATTAGATTCAGGGATAAAAGGCACAGTGCTTAAGTAGCTTAAGTCATTTCTCTCTAACAGGATTCCATCGGTAGGGATGGGAGCTTTTTTATCTGATCCATTCAGACTACCTTGTGGGGTACCACAGGGCTCATCATTAAGCCGTACACTTTTCAACTCTATATTACTCCTCTGGCTGGAATCATTAGGTATTTTGGCTTTTCAGTTGTCTCTTACACTGATGACACTCAGCTTGTGGTCTTAATCTCTAGTAATCTTGAAGAAACTGCAGATCAACTTAACAATTGTATGACTCAGGTAAAACAGTGGATGAGCTCCAACTGTTTAAACCTTAACAGCGGAAAAACTGAGGTTCTCCTCTTGGGTGCAGACACCTCCTTCTGGTCACCTAAATGGTGGCCATTAACTTTGGGCGATCTTCCATCACCAGTGAAGAAGGTGAAATATCTAGGCTTCATCTTTGATGATGAACTGACTTTTAAAGATCAGATCAGCACCCTCACCTCTGCAATCTTTTTCATCTTAAAGATGGTGCCCTTTCATACCTTCAGAAAGGCAAAAAACACTTGTGACAGCATTAGCCCGATCTAGACTGGACTATGGAAACGCTCTTTATGTGAATATCCAAACACAGTACCTGCAAAACTTACAGTGGCTCCAAAATGCTGCAGCACGCTTGTTGGATATCCCAAAATATCAGACAGTTGTCCATGGTCTAAGAACACTGCACTGGCTTCCAGTAGGAAAAAGGATGAAATTCATATCCCTCTGCGTAGCACATAAGGCACTGTACGGTGCTGGTCCACATTATTTGAAGAACCATCTGATTTAGAACTTACCTTCTAGAAACTAAAGGTCTTCTCACAGTAAGTTCTTACAGACCCCCAGCTTCAGCAGAGCACACTGTGGAGGAAGGAGTTTCATTTTATGAACTGTCAAAACATGGAACTCGCTCCTGGCAGATATAAATAACAGTCCAAATTTATTATCCTTCAGAAAATCTCTAAAAAAAAGGCTTCTGGTTCTTGCTGGCAACAGCGTCAGGACGCCCTTGGGCATTCAAGCGCTATACAAATCCCAAATCAATCAATCAATCCTGTGTTTAGTTGAAGGCAATTGGACGACAACCACAGGGCTACATTCTTCATATATTCCCTGAAACTGATATTAGTAGATTCAGGATTTTCCCCATGGTTATAATAAGTTGTGTCTCGTCCCCATATGAAATGAGTTTGAACTTCAAAACAATTGGCAAAGTCATCACAAAGAGACTGATATGCTGGGATAGATTAGGCACATCCCACATGCTTGGTAAATTCATTTGAAATCATATATTTAACTTTGAATCCTCCTGAGGCACAGGCGGGAGTAGCCAGACAGACTGAGCATTTATCTGTTTTAAAAAAATTGAAAAATTTGATTCTTTTTAAAATCACTCACCCTTCCTGTCACACGACTGCAGTGTCCAGGCACTCCTTCACCCAGCAAAACGAGCGCTGGTAAGGGCGAAACCGCCGGTATTCTACAACCGCTATTCCCCACGCCCTGACTGGGACACGCCCACTCCGAGGCCACGCCCCCTGCAACACGCTACCAAAGGCGTGCTGACTCACAAGTGCGCAGGTAACTTTGAATCCTCCTGAGGCACAGCCGGGAGTAGCCAGACAGACTGAGCATTTATCTGTTTTAAAAATTGAAAAATTAGATTGTTTTTAAAATCACTCACCCTTCCTGTCACACGACTGCAGTGTCCAGGCACCCCTTCACCCAGCAAAACGAGCGCTGGTAAGGGCGAAATCGCCGGTATTCTACAACCGCTATTCCCCACGCCCTGACTGGGACACGCCCACTCCGAGGCCACGCCCCCTGCAAAACGCTACAAAAGGCGCGCTGACTCACAAGTGCGCAGGTAACTTTGAATCCTCCTGAGGCACATCCGGGAGTAGCCAGACAGACTGAGCATGTATCTGTTTTAAAAATTGAAAAATTAGATTGTTTTTAAAATCACTCACCCTTCCTGTCACACGACTGCAGTGTCCAGGCACCCCTTCACCCAGCAAAACGAGCGCTGGTAAGAGCGAAATCGCCGGTATTCTACAACTGCTATTCCCCACGCCCTGACTGGGACACGCCCACTCCGAGGCCACGCCCCCTCCCACCGTCCCCTCACTACAAACATGTGCAGGAAGCGCATAAGGCAAGCTCGTCTGAGCTCGTCCGCGATCAGGACGCGACCGGGGCCAGCCCCCCTGCCCGATCCACTAGCCACAACACCGCGTCATATACTCGGATTGAGTTGTTGTCCTTAAGACCCCCCCTTTGCGCGACCCACTCTTGTTCCACTTTAGACGTTCAGAGCCAGGACTATGCCTGCACAGTCTGTCACTTCTCCTTTTCGGCTTCAGACCTAACAATCCGTCCAACCCTCGCCTCGACTCCGGCTTCTACTTTCGGAGTTAACTCCCCCCTGTCCCTTAGATCTGTGCTTATTAACTGCAGATCACTGAGCAAACACGCCATCGACACCTGGTAGTCCCTCCGGGACAACAACTGGGACTTGCTCTTTCTAACTGAAACGTGGCTGAACGATACCACGAATCCCGCCATTACCCTTGCCTTACCGGAGGGCTACAGTATTATCTGCGTCAATAGACCCAATGGTAAGCCGGGAGGTGGTGTCGCCCTAATCCACAAATCCACATGGACGGTTACCCTTCCCCCATTCAACCAAATTGAATGTATAGAAGGCCTGCCTTTCAGTATCCAAATTTCTCCGTCTTCCTCCTGTTCGGGAATACTTATCTATCGCCCCCCCATTCCAATACTTCGCACTTACCGGTTCTGGTGGATTATATTATTCAGCTTACCACACGATATGCTAACTTCACCGCCCTAGGAGACTTTAACCTCCACATTAACAACGACTCCTGTTCGCACAGCAGCCACTTCATTTCCACGCTAGCGGCCTGCAACCGTGTCCAAATAATAACCCTACCCACGCACAAAGCGGGTCACACACTGGACCTAATCTGCTCCAACCTACCTTCTATTCGGGCGCCCCCCCCATTCCGGTTATTTGGTCGGACCATTTCCTTATCTCTTTTGAGATTGACATCCCTCGCCCCACTAGACCCATCATCACTCCTAAAACATCAGGCAGAAACTGGAGTCGCATCTCCTCTGATGCGATCCTGGAACATCTAAAAAATACCCAACCCTGCCCGTCGTCTGACCCCGACCAAGCGATCGACCACTTGGACGCATGGATCGGTCAGGCCTTAGATGCCCTGGCCCCCCTTAAACCCATCAAAACCCATAGGGCGGTACCTTCAGCTCCTTGGTACTCCGACGAGCTTCTGCAGAAAAAGGCCTCTTGTAAATCTCTCGAGCACCTCTGGAGACAGAATTATTCCCCGGATAGCAAACCATCTATAAAACAGCCCTCAAAGAATATCGGAGAAAGATTGAGGAGCATAAACGGGATTTTCTGGCCTCTAGAATTCAACTCGCCAGCAACGGCGCCAGGGAGATTTTCAACATAGTTAGATCCTTCACAGACCCCAACGCGCTGACCCGATCCCAGCCCGCCTCACAGGCGCTATGCGATAAACTCTCACAATTTTTTGAGGACAAAATCGAGACTATTTACTCCTCCTTCCCCACCCCCAACAGAGAAGGAGGGGAAGAGCAATCCATCTCGCTCACACCTCTGCCGTCCACCCTGTCTGATTTTGCAGTCATATCGGAAGCCGATTCTATGACAGAACTGCTTAAATGTAAATCAGGCTCTCCAAATAACCCTTGGCCAGCCAAGCAATACAAAAAACTAGCACCCCTACTCAATCCCTACCTGAACCACATTTGGAATGATTCCCTGAGAACGGGCAACTTCCCTACCAAATGGAAACATGCTTCCTTAGTCCCCATCCTGAAGAAGCCCAATTTGGACCCCGACCTCCCCAGCAACTACAGGCCCATTTCCCTTTTGCCTGCCCCAGCTAAGATCCTGGAAAAGCTGGTACACTCTCAGCTGGTGAACTACATCGAATCTAATGGGCTTCTTCATGACTCCCAGCACGGCTTTAGGTGGGGCTACAGCACGGAGTCAGCCCTTATTGAAATGGCTGACTTGGTGAGGTGGACGCTTGACCGAGGGTCGAGGGCGGTGTTAGTGCTGCTGGATCTCTCAGCAGCATTTGACACAGTCTCTTACAAGATCTTGCTGAGACGGCTGGAGGACTTAGGTTTGGGCGGCTCTGTGTTGAAATGGCTTTCATCTTATCTCTCCGACCGCACACAGCAAGTCTTCACCCCTCCCTTCACTTCCTCTGCCAGACCACTTAAATGGGGAGTCCCACAAGGCTCTTCCCTTAGCCCGCTTTTGTTTAATGTTTATTTCACCCCCCTGGCCAAGCTGATTGCTCAGACTGGGATAAAATCCACTTCCTATGCTGACGACATCCAGCTACTCTTTACTTTCGATACCCCCTCCGCTTCTGCCTTCGACCCGCTGAAATCCTGCCTTAGGGACATCTCTAGTTGGATGGATGCCAACTCCCTCCGTCTCAATGCAGGAAAAACGGAGATCTTGTTTTTCAACTCACCATCTCCCCTTGATTCTAGTCTGGGGTGGCCGGAAGATCTGAGCCAAGCCCCCACGCCCAAAGACTCGGTGAGAAACCTAGGAGTACGTTGGGACAACCACCTCAGTTTCAACACTCAGGTACAAACAGTAGCAGCCTCCTGTTTCGCAAAAATCAGAACTATTAAACGGCTCATTAATTACCTGCCGGCGGACTGCCGTAAGACTGTGATCCAGGCATTAATTACATCCCACCTCGACTATGCCAATGCCCTTTACCTTGGCATCACAGCTGGCCTGTGTCACAAACTACAGACGGTCCAAAACGCCGCCGCTCGGCTGGTGGAGAGAATCCCTGCCAGACACCATATCTCTCCACATCTCCGTAAACTGCATTGGCTACCCATTGCTAAAAGATGCGTCTTCAAGGCAATGGCGCTGGCTTTCCGAGCGTCCAAAGGCAACGGGTCGGCCCATCTGAAAAACACCCTGCGACCGTACGTCAACTCCAGGGCATTACGCTCCAATTCCCTACATTTCCTGGAAACTCCACGATTTAAACGATCTCGTGCAGGTGGAAAAACCTTTGAGGTCTGTGCCACTCAGCGTTGGAACAAGCTCCCGCTAGCTCTACGCACCTGCCAAACAGAATCAGTATTCGGTAAGTCCCTGAAAACCCATCTCTTTTCCTCTTAAACTGGCACCCCGATCCTGTACCTCCTGTTTGCAGAGTTCTTAGCGCCGGGACGCCCCGTTGGGGCAGCTGTGCGCTTTATAAAATACACAAATAATAAATAAATAAATAAATATTATTCCTTTGTCGTCTTTCCCGTGTTGTTAATTCAATCCACTATATGGGACTTCCTAATTATTTTGATATTTCTTTGGTGAATGCCTGAGGATGCTTAGTGAGTTTGTCTGCACAAGTTTTAGGGGTTCTCCACTTGTGTTCTAACTTTATACAGACTGCTGTTTTTGCCTTTAGAGCCTAAGAGAACTAGAGAGACATGGCTTTGAGGTGTGATGATATCTAATGTCTGGGTAATGCTTCCTCAAAATCCTTCAACGCAAGATTAATATCTCTGTGAGCGGGAGGGAAGGAAGGAGTAAAATGTGAAGTAAAGGAATGTAGAGACTCCTTTCTCCACGTCTGACCTTTCTAGGTGACACAGTATTGAGGTCCGGGGATTCTCCCACATGGAGAAGAAAATTGTTAGAGAAATGGTCTGTCCAGGTCTGAGTCGTGAGGGATTTGACCTATAGGTTAGGAGAGCTTCTGAATATGAAATCCAATATGTGCCCAGCTATGTATGTTGGGCCTTCTAGTTTTCGATAGAGGCCAAATGAAATGACACTGTTGCTGAGGTTCATAAAGTTCACTTGTGTTTGAGAAAATGTAACACATTGGCAAAAATACAAAGTTTGCCTGTGCTCATTTCTTCAGTGTCTAAACATATTAGAATTTTATGGTATTAGTAATATATTGATCTATTTAAGGGGATGAATGTTTATGACATAAACGTTATTTAGAGAAATAAAGAGACCTGTGCATTGAGCTATTGGGGTTGAAGAACAGGGGGAGGAGTAATTTCAAGATTGTGTGCATGCTGCAGTGGAGGGGCCTTGATGTTTCTGAGGCTTATGTAAGATCAGGAGATTAGATTGAACTGTGATAGTCACAATGTAGTAGAAGGGGTAGAAGTTCCAATCCAGCAGCACCAGTGGAAATACAGTATGGAGACTTTTTTAAGGCAGGGGCCTACAGGTGCATAGCTAGCCATAGGACAGGTCATAATAACTAGACTGTCCCATTCCATTAATCTCTCTCATCTTTCCCTACTTGAAAGCATCTTCTGTAATACCGAACAATGTTCTTTCATTGCAGATATGCCAAACTGCCTAACATGCCCTGAAGACCAGTGGTCCAATCAGAAGAGAGATTCCTGCATTCAACGTGTAGTAGAGTTCCTGTCCTATGAGGATCAGCTGGGAGTTACCTTAACCTCCATTACAAGTTTGTTCTCCCTCCTCACTGCTGGCGTGCTGGGAATCTTTATTAAATACAGCAACACGCCTCTGGTTAGAGCCAATAACCGGGATCTCAGCTACATCCTCCTCCTCTCCCTCATGCTGTGCTTCATCTGCAGTTTTTTGTTTATTGGACGCCCTTCCAAGCTGTCCTGTCTTCTCCGTCAAACTGGCTTTGGGATCATTTTTACTATTGCTGTTTCTTCAGTTTTAGCAAAAACTCTCACAGTTATCATTGCCTTCAATGCCACAAAGCCGGGCAGTAAACTCAAAAAGTGGGTGGGCCCTCGATTGTCCATCTTTGTGATGCTTGGCTGCTCACTGGGGGAGGTGGTGATCTGCACTGTGTGGCTCCTTCTCGCTGCTCCATTTCCAGACACTGACACCAAAGCAGACACCGGCAAGATGATCTTACAGTGTAACGAAGGTTCTGTCGCTGCGTTCTTTGCTGTTGTTGGTTATGTGGGATTCTTGGCTCTTCTGAGCTTTGTTGTTGCCTCAATAGCTAGAAAGTTACCGGCTACTTTCAACGAGGCCCAGTTTATCACCTTCAGCATGCTGGTGTTCTGCAGCGTCTGGGTCTCCTTCATCCCAGCGTACCTGAGCACCAAGGGTAGGTACATGGTGGCCGTGGAGATCTTCGCCATCCTTACTTCCAGCTCTGGACTGCTAGGCTGTATCTTCATCCCTAAAGTCTACATCATCCTCCTTAGGCCTGAGCTGAACACCAAGGACTATCTAATGGGAAAACAAGTAAACACCTGAGACTTATAGCACAATACGGAGTGGGAAATTATCGACATGCAACAATAACAAGCGCAGAATATTGGAAAGCACGGTCTCTTCAATGTAGGGATATATAAGTTTGTGTTTACATTTACTATTCCTAACTTCACATCTGTGTATCTTGACAACATATATATCACCAAGGCACATTGGTGTGGAGTTAGACATATTAGGGGGCTTATTTAATTTGGTTTTGCTTAGCCCTTTGGCCATGCAACGGGGCCCAAGGGCAGCGCAAAGCCTCTGATTTATCAAGCCATAAGAGCCACCTTGTGAGGCCCGGAGTGGCTTGATAAATCCAGAGAAACTCAACGCAGTACAACATTGCATTGTGTTACTCTGCCCTGGGAAGGCATTCCATGGGTGGACCGTGGGTGCTCCCTCGCATCCACCCATTGATTCTGAAGTATTCCCATATTTATCATTACTGGAAGACCTGGGAATGCGTCAGCATGCTACGCCTTCCCACATGAGGCGTAACAAGGAGAAGTGTCTGTATTTCTCTTCGTTATTTCCTCTTCATTCTGCAGCAGACATAGAAAGAGGAAAATACCTTGGGGATTGTTTTTGTGCAGGGAGGTGTCCCTTTCTTCACAAATACAATCCAGCTTACAACGCTGGCACCCGCGTACAACGGTGCAAGGGGGCCTGCATTGGCGCCAGGCAGCAGATTGTGCACCAGCACTGGGAAATGACAGGAATGCACCATATGGTGTTAAGTAAGGTGCATTCCTGCACTTTCCCTATCATGCAGTGCAGCACAGCAAGGTGACACGCTGCATGAGATGTTAGTAGTATGATCTAAAATCTAAACTTACCAATATACTTACCTTGACAATACTGCTGTAGATCCCATCCTGACTTGATATTTTTGCAGCCAATATACTGCACTCGTTTTGTGATAGAAAATCCACTAGAACCCAACGAAGAACAAGCGCAGAGATGTCATGTTGTACTGGTGTATTTTCACAGTTCATCATTTACACACATATAGCTTTGTATTGTACACATCACAATTATACTGCCTTGAACATGTGATCCTTTAGTCAATACTCTATCAGCTTAGTATTCTAGCAATAAAAGCTTTACTGCCCAGAGAGATGTGATTTCAAATTATTTAAATCTGTGCCTACCGTTATATTTTTGCGCTAAAACAAAAAATGTGCTTTGCAAAATTATTTTCTTGTGCTTGTCAAATCTAGGTGCAAACTACACATAAACTTCACCTTGAATTCTAGAGCGGCCATGATGTGTGTCAAAGTCAAGTTTGTTTGTATAGTTTGAAAACTACTGCATGCCAATAAAAAAAGTTCTAATACGTTTGTTTAAAATACAAAAATAACGACTCTGAAAACATTGTACTCTGACCTCTGCTATGGATGTCTGCTATATACAATGAATCTAGTGATATGCCATTTATCCTGCAAGTACATTACATTTGTGAATAAGTACAAGGTCCTTATTTTTTGGAATTCCCTCCCCCTCACCCTCAGATCCATTCTGCTCTACCCTGACTACCGTAAGGCCCTTAAAACTTATCTTTTTCTGCAAGCCTTCTCAGTTTAAAGTTTCCCCACAGTCCCCACCCAGGTTCTTACGTTCCTCAGCGCCAAGAAACCGCCAGGTATATGTGCGCTTAACAAATGTTTTTAAATTCAAATTCAAATACAAGTGAATGTAGGTGTGAGTCCAGTGTTAGTCCTATATTGCACCTGTTAACCAGTGGCCTTAAGTAAACCAGTGGACTAACCGGTCGTCTGACCTTGCTAATTCTATTTTCCCCTTCAGCAGCAGATATTTTGTGCCTGTCCTTGCTCTCTTCACGATTTAAAGTGCAGGTACCTTGTTCAAACCTAGAATCTAGCAATCCAATGTTGAGTAAGTGAGCTGCTCAAATCGCAAATAAAGTGCAAGTGCCTCCTAGACTCCTATGGTCTTAATCACAAACCAACCTAATTCTCTTATTTGCCCCCTAGCAGAAGATTGCTCGTTCACTTGGTCCATTTCTTTGAAGATTGGCTTTAGAATTTTTACCCCTTTGGCGGCTGGGGGAAATGAAGTGCCACTTAACCAAGTGATTACCGCTTGCCTGCAAGAATTCTTTTCTTTTCTTTAAAACTATTTTTTTAATAATATTTTATTTGGAGAGAGAAAAAAACATCATAAATACAAATATTGCCAGTTTTGACCATCAATTTTCTGAAAATTTCATATATATACATCCCGAAAAACAAATAGTTTGATAATATTTGAATTTTTAAATTTGCTGATATAAATATTCCCTTACCTAGTGCGATTGACTGATATAAATCCACGTCAGGGTTTCCCAATTTCCGGACCCATTTAGTTTCTAGCTGTTCCAGGTCGTCAGGAGCTGTATCCATTGATATTTTATATATATGCTTGATTCTAGTCTGAGGATAAGACATAACTTTCACTAGGGGAATTTTATTTGTAGAAATCTTTTCAGTCCCAGAAATTGGTGATCTGCCTGGACTTGAAGTGAGTCCCTGCCATTATTCCATATCTCTGTTGCAGATCTATTAATGAGGACCATTGATTGGTTGAATACAGATCCCCTACCTTTGTAATACCCCTTTCTTCCCATTGCCTGCCCAGACTGTTGCACATTGTTTCGGGTAAGAATTAATTTTCAGGCTAATTAATATTGGTTTCAAGTGTATTTTCCTTTGAGCCAGGGGCACCGGGCACACACAAAAGATATGTACTAGCAAATCTTACTTGTATCCGCAGAGTCAACATTTTCGATTTTGCGACTGATCTTTCCAAGTGGAGATAAGATCTTTTGTTTCAATGAAGCCAAAACCAAATAACATGAACTGATGCTTTAGGGCACGAGAAAAGTGCTCTGAGAGATACTCTTGAGGCCGCAAGCTGTTGTGTGAGTTGATCACTACCCAGGGGTGTCATCTTCGTGCGAGAGAAGATTTATCTGTTAAACAAGACAAGATCCAAGTTGAAGCATTTATTGTTCAATAAAATGCAGATTTTCCCATGCTCAATCCCCAGGCGTCTTGTATACCTAAATCCTTAATGGCCTGGTTTAGGTGGTATCCCCAGGAGCCTTTTAAGTTGCTGTGTTGTTGCTCCTCAATTTCCAGCCAGCATAAGTTGTTGATGGAGCCGCCCTTAGAGGCCTGCAGCCTTAAGCACTGATTGATATAAGCACTCCTGCATTGAAATGCTTGGTTTTTCAAGCCAAACTCTAGTTGTACCTGGGCTGGTGAGGCTGATTTTGAGATGTGAAACACGGTTTTGTATATTTTCGTTTGGCTGTTATTGAGAGTGACTTTCACGACCCGCATGATTTCCGTACCATGGATCACCGTTGGCGTTAACTGATCAAGAATTACTGTGAGTAAATGCTGAATGGTGGATAGCTTAGCTTCTTCTTAAATAATTTAAACCCCCACCTTAAGGACTGTGCTTTGGCGTGAATAGCGACTAGATGATGTTTGAAAACTATTTGATGTTCCACGTTAAATCCTAAGTATTTATAAATTGTCACTAAATCAACCTTTTTCCCCACCAAAAACCAGGATGATGAATTAAATTTGGAATCTGCCAACCGAACCACTTTAGTTTTATTCAAGTTAAGCTCTAGCTCTTGCTCATCCATGTAACTTTTTAGGGCATTCATACTGTGTTGCAGACCAATGGAGTTTGAGACTCAAAAGGACAATATTGTCCACATATTGGAGGCATCCTAGTTTCTCTTGAGCCAAGACTGGCGGGTGGGTGTTGTCCTGTGGGAGGGCGCCTAAAAGATTTGCAAGGTACAAGTTAAGCAGACGTGGGGCCAAGAGGCATACCTGTTTAAGGTAGTTCTTTGTATGAATTTTTTTTGTAACTTAGCTGCCATTTCCAATTTTGACTTGCACCCAGGTTCCTGTACATAGTTCTATAATTGTCGTCAGTGGGCTTTTGGAATGCCCCATTCTTCCGATTTTGACCATAAGCATCCTCATGAACTCGCTCAAACGCAGACTTGAGGTCTACAAAACATACAAATAGCCGGGATTTTCTGTCTTTGGCCTTCTCCATAAAGAAAGTTAATGCTGTGAAATTTGTCAGAGTCCCCATGCCGGCTCAGAAACCTGATTGTATTTGTGGTACATGCTTTTTTTTGTCTGCCCATGATTTTAAATGAAGGAGTAAACAAGATGCATTGAGCTTGGCTTTGAAATCGATTAAGGCGATAAGCCTGTACTTCGTGTTGGACACAATATGGGTAATTACTTCCTTGCTATATATGTTGGTAAGGTTAGGTTTTCACTCATGTAGATGGATTGGAAGATGCTGCGTTTCCAAAAATCTGGATTTTGGTTGTTATGATACAGCTCATTAAAAAACGGTGCAAAATATTAGGCCTATTAAGTTACGTCTCCTTTAAATTGTGGAAAAGTAAATTTTGCCATGTTATATGTGCCCACGTGTTCCCCATGTTATGTTATATGTGCATGATTAATATGCATATGTGTTCCCTTATGATCGATTAAAGACGCAATTATAGTTGTGTCCATCTCTAGTATGCCAGTTTCCAGTTCTCGTGAAAGCTACGAGTATTAAGCCTATGTAAAGTTATGTGGCCACGTTTCACAGTGTGCACGTTAATTCAGTAAAAGTCCCCGTTTCTAGGCCTCAAAAGGGCCTGGACCCAGATTCAGCTCCTGTCTCCTGAACCCTCTCCGAGGAGCGATACAGCCCCCACCTGTATCCCTGACCCTTAGCTTACTTCATGCCTCACAGTGCCCAGCTCGGCCTGGCTCTGCCTCCAGTCTGCCAAGAGTATGTTATGATTCTAGTTATCAGTCCAGCTCTCCTTCTCTGCATTCCTAAGCTACTGAATCGCATCAATAGTTTCAGTCATCGTCTAGCCTTTACGTCTCCATGTAAGAGAAATACTGTATTTATGGTCATTTAATATTCCTCAACACGCACTACATGTAGAATAATGCATGCACCAGTCTTAGAGTCTGTTAGCCTTTACCCTGATAACTTTTGGATTCTATCAACATGTTCTTTAAACATCAGATACTAGATAGTGTTTAGGTACATGTCACTCTGACTCTCCAGACTTTCGTCTCCTCTTCTAGCGCAGAAGTCATAGCCCCCAGTTCCTCCTAGTAACACGTCATTGCCAGCTTGTGCGCACCACTAGGTCAGAGGTCCCGGCTCCTTAGGTAGCCCCCTCCATGTTTCCGCCCCATTTATGACATATTCTGTTACGTTTACATCACATGTCTATGTATACGCCTCTTGTTACACCCACTTTATGCCTTATCTTTCGCGACTGCTATGAACTCCACCCACTGCTACGCCCACTACACTGAATGTAATGCAATTGTTTTAGTATATATATGTTGTGTACTGTTATTAAAGCTAGCGCTGTAGTGTAGTTCCTATTTTCCCAATAGGCTCTGCGCATTGGAATAGTACCTACAGCAGTAAAGGCCTAGGCCAGACGTTAACTAGGTCTACTACTGTCGATACTAGACTTAATTTTTGGGTTTGCCAGCTAAGCTCAGAGTTCGCTAGAAACTTTCTCGAATGTTCAAGGAAGGATTAACTTCCCTGATTAGACAAGAAGGGATTTAGTTTCTGACAACCATAGAACATGACAACTTTGCTCTCCCCTAATCAAGAGTCAATCTCGAGAGTCGTGTGAGCACAAGGCAATTATTTTACTCAGTCAGTACGTGCATTCTTAGTCTCATCAGAATGTAGAGAAAAGGAAGAGACGGGCGTGTTCAATAAAAGGTGTTATTTATTGATCAGTCTCTTTTCTCGTACAAGAGAAATGGATCGATATTATTGCGATACTTATAGTTAAGTAAAGTGCATACATTAGAAGCAATAGTATAAAATAATACTGTAAAAACATTGATATGGTTTCTGAGCCATATGATGTTTAAAATGATTAAAATATATTTACATACACATATACATTTGACTAAACGTACTCAACTGGTGTTTCTAAATACGCCTACCCCGTGTACCTGACCTAAGTCTAATGCGTGGGCGGGAATAGAAAGTTACAGTTTAAGTTAAGTTTGTTTTTGCCAAGTGAATAACTAAAGAATTCTCTAGGAGGGGTTATTCAGTTCTGTACCTGGAATTTAGGATGAATGAGGAATGGTATCTCTTTCTCTGCTCTCGATATTCCAGGCTGCCTGCGAGGGCTACCCGGAAGCGCCGGTGCTGGGTCTCTCGGCTTGAGATAGCAGCGCGTCTCTCAGCGCGTCAGGAAGGCGGGGCTGCTGCCTGCGGGGTCTGCTTCTGCTCTCGGCTTCGGCAAGTGTGGCTGCTCCGTCTTGTCACCACGCGTGTGTTTTGCATAGGGCAAGATCGGCAATATTTATACCTTAAAGGTGCCGGGATTGACGTAAGGATGGACATAGGTACGTCAATAAAGATGTCATACGACTTGCTCGTTAGCACATTCTTTACTAAAGTTCTCTGTGAAATCAAAACAATGGCCGCACGGATTATCCAGGTTGTCATAGGTTTGATTTGTTATGAGAACGTCGTATGCCTTATCAGGGGCTGGAGGAATATCGCTTGTCTAATTAGATCTCAAGCGTTATGACCTAATCAGATAACACGTTCCTGTGCCGTAGTGTGACTGCGTCAGATAACGGTATCTGCATCATGGGGAATTTCTTGCCTCATGGGCTGACTGTTAGTTAACTAGCTAGGTAGTTTAACCAGAATAGGGTCAGGAATAGGGGGATCGATTCAGAACCTATAGAAATACACGACACCCACTCCACGCTAACTATGGTCATATCTACTAATCTATGCATAGTATAACATAGTACAACATACTATAGAGTATAGTGTATACCTTACCACCCCAAAATACATAAATGCATTTTGAAATTTTCAAATATACTGAAAAATTGCAGTCATATATACTGTATGCACTTAAGCTATGAATCAAATGCAAAAGTAAACACGCATTGTTATGCATTATTGTTTGTTGGTATATGATAAATACACATGAAATGGCTCTTAATATGGCTATACAGAAAAAAAGTCGAAACCATTTCATCACATAAAATATATTGTGAACATACCAGTGGGCAGCTAAAGTCTATATAAAGTCTATAAAGAATCTAAAAAAATAGAAATCTTAGTTCTCTAGGAATAGTTTCTTACTTTAAGCAGAAGATCAGTGTCCCGGGAAAAAATATATAGAAAAATATTTTAGGGGCTTGCTGAAAAAAGTTGCTGTCCGTGAACTGGATTGTAATTGTTCATGTGACTTTATTTTTAAAGTTGAAGGCCGAATTCAGGGAACGCCGTGTGCGAGTTTACTCAAAAGTCTCTATTTCTGTTCCGGAGAGAACATCATATCATTCAGGCTTTCGAAAAAACTGTCAACAGCTTCATGGGAAAGTTCCACTAAGTCGGAAATAGGGGTAACCATGCATTCATGCGCATGATTGTCTCCATTGACATTCTGATTTGCATTGCTGACAGAAGGTCGTACCTGTTCGATGCTGCTTTCATCTTGAACTTCACTACTCTTCAATCGCAGTGGTGAAGATTCCAGGAATGCCGTCATCAGAATTGGCAGCCTTTGAGGGCAGCACAGTGCGTGAACCTTGGTAGGAACCAACAGTGTATCTGCATCCACTGGCGCATCCGATTGTAGCGTCAGACAGGTGTCTAACACGCATTCTTCTCCGCATAGCAGACACCTTAGTACAGGTAAAACACACCTTTGCCACATTGGTCGAAATGATAGAAACCAAGTCATGTTTAGGTCTCTAAGCCGGGAGAGTCCCAGGATTTTTGATATCCGGTCCCGGTATCCAATGGCTAGGATCGTATCTTCCATTGTCGTGAGATTTTGTTCTGTGACATGGGTTGCCATAACGAAAAATAAGGACTAGGAATAGGATTCCTGCAATTAGTCCTAGGATCAGGGGAAGTCCGCCAAAAATCGAATGGACGAAGTCTGGAAAAATACCCAGTATGGCTTTGAATGGTGTTAATGCCATCGAAAATACTGTCTTAAATACCTTTGAGACCCCTGTGGTATCAGAAATATTTAAGATTTCGCTCAGGATTTCCGCGAAATGTACGGGGGAATTGGTTGATAATAATGTATGTATCTCTGCAGTCGTCCTTGCGACTTGTAGATCATACGTTTCTTTAGATGACGTGAGCCTTGTAGGCGTCTGAAGAAGCACTGTTTTCATTCTGCTTAAAGTGTCTATTCGAATAGAAGTAATTTTCAGACCGGGCCATGCCCTTGCCTCCCTGTCTGGAAAGGAGCTGGGGAACAAAGAACGTCCACAGCACTTGACCTTCGCCGTCGTAGTGACGAGATAAGGAGTCCCGGGCATAAGACTACAGCATCTGCGGTCTACAATAAGAATGTAACTCCCATTATAGAGTCTTTGAAAGAATGGTTCTATTTCAGTTGCAGGTGCGCCTTGCTGGTGACATGAAAGGTTGTATGAATTCCCTTCACAGGCTCCGTGCAAACTAATACCGTTACACAGAAGCGTGCCGCTCAGTGACATAGCACAATTGTTGCCACTAAGAAACACTTTCTGTCCTTTGTTACTGACACATGCATGTGAATAGGGCAGGTTCCAAGTTGTTTTAAGGTACCCTTTTCCCAATTTCTCGTACATGCCAGCCTGTATATATTTTTGGCAGTATTGAAACCTGAAGGTTGAGATTGGAATATTTATGATTCCGTGTATTATCCATTCACTGACAGGTCGTTCTGACGTTGTCATTGGTAATCTTTCTAGTTTTTCAATGCTCAAGATTGTATAATCAGCACCCTTCTGCGCCATACCGATTTGTCTATCAGTAAGGTTAAAGATTTGGAATATTGACGTTGAGTTGATTAAACGCCAAGGCACATAGCCTGAACGCAGATTTTGTAACGTCCAACCAAGCTGTACAATAGAACGCAATTGTGACTGACCATGTTGTAATAACAGTAAGTCTTGCGATAATATATCGATTGCTGAAGACACAATGCTGTCCAATGAAAAAATTCTGGAGGACAGAGTCATTAACCCATTGTCCACTACAGAAAGTGATTTTTCCAAATTAATACGGTCAATTTCCCGTATTCTTTCTGCTGTCTCAATTTGAGTAACCTTCCAGGCCTCATTGTATGCTGCATATACAGAGGCTGCTATGAAACGCTTATGACGCTGTTTGCGTGGTCCCAGTATGAAATCACGCAAGTCAGCACCATCAGTAAGTAAAGTTAGGTGTTGCTTAATTTCAGGCAGTGTGGAAGTTTGTAGCCATTGAAGGCACAATTTGCCCACACTGTAGGTTGTTATTATCCCTGGGTGATGTCTTTGGGGATATCTAGGGTCTGGCCTGGTCATTTTGAAACCCTGTGTTTTATTCAGGAATCTATCTTGACAGTTATTTGTATCTGTGGGCCAGATCAACCATTGTTTCCAATCAGGATGTGTTCTGTTTTGGTTAAGTATATGGTTTATGTCTATTTCTTCATCTGTTTCAGAGTTATTGCTAAACATTGTTGGCTTTGGAATAGACAGGTTATTTAAATCTTTGATTTTTGCTAGGCCAAGACAGGTGGTTTGTTGGACGGTGTCATTTAAAAATATCATTTGTTCTGGGATCATGCAGGCTCTAAACAAAGCTTCTAAACCCTGTACTTGCCATTCTTTTGTACCCCAAACACTTTTCAAATCAACATGTTTGTCCCAATAATCAAATCCAAAAGTATTCATTTTTTCAAAGAAAGAATCCGAATATATCAATTTTGTGTTGGTTATCATGGTTTTCATCCCTGTCTTGTTTGACAATTTGTAATAAAATGTTTCAGCATTAGTTATGTTAAAACCTGAAAAATATGAATATTTGTCATATACGGTTCTAGAGCTCCCTTTTGGAGGTGTAGCACAATGTTCCCATTGATTATAACTTAAAACATTTCTAGGTTGTGCAGATTTATGCAAGAAATGGTTACCATAGTGGTTATAGCAATACATACTATCATAATTTGTAGAACCCTGCAAATAATCATGTTTTGTAAATTTAGCAGACATTACTAAGTCAGACATCATATTGTTAATACTTTCAAAGTCCCAATCATCAGCAAATGAGTTTGGTTTTGCAAAGTCACTCAAAGAGATCTTGATTTGGTGTGGATATTTCAGGATCTCGACCGGACCATAAATTTCATAGTCAGTGTTGTCCCAGGCTACCCCACCAGGTATTGGAATTGCTGTGAAGTTGGCTGAAGAAAGTTCTGAAGAAAGTTCTCGTTTCTCGACGTGTGAAGATGTGTGTGGTTTGAGGACCAAGTTGATGTTCTGACTTGCTGTGTCCATTTTAGCATATTTTCCCTCAATGAAGCGTCCCAAGGTAAATACCATGATGAGCCAAAGTATGAGGATAAATGCACCAAAACCCACCCAAAATTCAATCCATGGAGAAATCAGATATGTTTCTTTTAGTTGTTTCAAAAGTTCCTTCGCTTTGTCTTTAAAGGATTTTGATGATGGCTGTGTCTTTTGTTCGCTGAAACCTTCAGAGGAATCATCGAAGTTGATGAAGTAACCAGATGCAGTTCTGTCAATTGTTCCAATTGGTTCAGTATTTTTGTTTCTTGCAATTTCACTTGGAACTTCATTGTAGATTGGTGTGTCTCTGCTAAATGTCTTTATTTGGGTTTTCAGAGGTCTGAGTTCTATTGCATTGTTGCATAGTCCTTGTTGTTCTTCTTTAGGCGTTTCGAATGTGATGAGCCTCTTTGTTAGGACCTCTGTACTGGTAGCAAACCTTGGTGTTCTGCTACTTATTGGGAGTCCACTTGGCCTACTGTTTGTTATCGGCCACATGTTGTGGTTTTACCAGGTCGATGGATACAACTCGGTTCTCCTTTTTTCCAGCAAGTGGCGGTAGTACAACTGATCTTGTCCCGTTGACAGACAAGACAGGAACTGCTTTTCTGTAAGAGGGCCCAAATTCCTTCTTTACCGCGATCTTTTCCCTGACTAGATCCCCGACTTTTGGAATCCAGACAGGTCTTGCTGGGACAGGTGGTGATTCTTCAGTGGTTGTTGGCTGTTGTTTCAACTGTATGTTGCTCAGGTCTTTTCTTGTTTTGTTTAAGTCCTGCAAAATAGCCAAACGGTCTTTGACATCAAAGGTTTTTTCTATTACCACTGAAGTCTGACTATCAAGGTCAGAGATCAACATCCTAGTTCCGAATAATAATTCGTACGGACTGAATCCCTTCAGAGAATTTCTTGGCAAGTTATTTAGACTACGTTGGACACTTATTAGATGTTTGACCCACCAAGCTCCCGAACCTAATATCCTTTCTATTATAGATTGCTTTCTGTCTTGGTTTTTTCTTTACACCATCCCATACCCTCAGGAAGGAAGTGAGAAGATTCCCGCTGGGCTGTGCTCATTTGGCCATTCTTTCCCCCCCCCAGGCTGGATTGCCTGAGAAAAAGAAAAAAAATGGTCGAACGTAGCATGCTCTTAGCGTATATGCCATTTAGACTCGCAAATCTTGTATAACAGTCCGGACGTCAGCCGAGTGCTGTGGATCTACATTATAAGTGGGAACTAGCCTGTATATGTTAATCGCAAGCCATTCTTTTTAGTGGTGATGTTATCTGCCTTGATACGACGAGGTATTAAACTGCTTCTCTCCCCACTGCGATCTCTGTTGCAGTTTGGGCAGTTTTTTACAAACATGGTGTAGTGCAGGCTCATGCCTGGCCACCAGTACCGTGATTGTAATTCTTCCAGAGAATCTTTTAATTTAAGGTGTCTGTGACCCTCGCCCATGTGTGCGTCTGTGATTAACAAGTTTCTCCTGTCCATGTTTGGAATCACTCTATCCCCCACTCCAGGGATTCGAGCAAAAGGGACGGAGTTTGCATCGATTATGTATGTATAATTGAGTGGATAGTTGATCGGTAACGCTGAGCAGTCGCCTTTTGATGACGTTTTCACCGCCAGCAATGTTTCGCCGTCAATGTATTTTAATGTACGCTTTTTTCGATCTACGGGAGCCGATTTAGTGGCTGCCGCTGCGGCTGTCTCAGCCAATGAATTCCCCACAACGTGAACGCCATCACGTTGATGACTCAGTGAGTGAGTCACGTGAGTCTTTGGTAGTTCTTTCTTCAAAAGAGCTATTTGTTCCCAGAGAAGTCTCTGCTTTATTGGTGCATCTGTGTCATCTTTGTAACCGTTCTGAATCCATGTCTGCAAATCCTTGTTATATGCTTTGACGCAGAAATATGAATCTGACACTATAAGCGTCGGGAATTCGCGATCCGCATTATCTAGCGCCATTTTCAAAGCTAATATTTCAGTTTGCAGTTCTGAATTAGTTTCTACTGAGTGTGATTTTGTTAATAGAGGTCTTAGTTTACCTCCGTGCCACACTTCTTTTGTAATCTCACATGTGGGATTGTATGCATGTTCTCCCCAAACGGAGGGTTGAGCATGTCCGTCTGTATAGATTACACTGGCGTAATGTCTTAGAGGCAGAATGTCGATTGGCAGAGGATACGTTTTTTCATATTTTAGATTTTTCAATTCTTCTAGTTCTTAAAAGACTGTCAACCAGGCAATACTTGATAATTCATATCCTCCGTACTGGATTTTCAGATGGGCAATTCTGGATTTTTTGAAGTTGAATTTGTAACCCTCTGCCGCGAAACCAAGTATTATGGTGTTCACTCTTTTCAAGTGAGTTTCCAAGTCATCATCTGTTAAGTAAATGTCATCGACATAAGATAATGCTTCATCATCATATTGTTGTAGTAATTCTGTTACTCTCGCTGAGAATACCCCCGGGCTATTCTTGTACCCCTGGGCTAACCGACAGAATTGTTTTTGAGTGCCATTTACTGAGAATGCAGTTAAATATCTGCTCTCTGGTGCTATGTTTTGACAAAAGAATCCGTTGGAGATGTCCAAGGTTGTTTTTTTTTTTTTGTGCACTATGTTATTCATTAGTGCAGCACTGTGTGAGTTTTGCACTGCAAAAGTTTTGCAACATGTGTTAAGGTGTCGGTAATCCAAAACTAGACGGTACGAAATGTCTGGTTTGGAGACCGGAAACAAAGGATTGTTCATTTGTGAGGTGCAAGTTTCAATCACCCCTTGGTATTCTAGCTGATCTAGTATTTCATTTACTTGTTTTTTAGCTTCTTGCTTAATTGGGTACTGCCTTTGTGCAGTTGGTTGTGATTTTAACTGGACTTTGTGAGGAGGAGAATCCTCATCCCATCCTACGTGATTTTTATATAAAGCAGGTGCTAAGGCCACTGCCCACTTTCTAGCAAGTGTGTATTTTTTATGAATCGGTATTTGATTCGAGAAGGCAGGCATAATTACTTCTTCGCCATGAGGGCACTCCCTGACAAACTCCGGTGGCCAGTCTTTTTCAGCTAGAAGGATGTCATAGCCCTTGGATAGGTTATCCCAAAATAGTCCCCTTATTTTCCTAGTCTTATCTCCCTCTATACGTAATGTTATCTCGTATATTTTGTGGGGCTTGCTAACTCTGGTATCTGCAGTTTCCACTTGAAGGTATTCATTCGTGTCCACTGTCTCCAGATGATTCATAAGGACTTTGCGAGCTATGCTCACCTCTGCTGCGCTGTCTAGCATTGTCTGAGCCCACTCTCCGTTTTTCAATTGTGTCCTCAGTATTCTCGGCATTGTTAACTACCTTGATACTGGCTACCTTCTTTTTTGGAAATTGTGATTTCTTTTTCAGTTGAGCAGGTTCCTTGTCTTTGGACTTGGCGTGCTCTTCTGATCGTCCTCTTCTTTCCGATTTCTGCGAGGAATTCTGAAAAGATTGAGAGGGACGTGTATCAATGTCTTGATATCTATCAGGTTTTTTAATATTATCCCTATTTCTAAGGTTATATCTATTCCCAGAGGGTTCACTCTGAGGTGACCTTTGTCTCGGGTTTGGAGATTTCTCTCTTCGCCTAGGAGACCTTCCTCTGGACTGGAATTTCTTTTCTTTAGGATTGGATTGTTTGTTCCCATCCCAGTTCTTTTTTGGTGAATTATTATTATTATTAAAAAACATTTTTTCTGGACTTGTAGTCAGTTGCGGTTTTACTGGTATTCCACCTAGACTATCTCTGCCTAGTTCTTCATAGGATTTTTCTATGATTCTGGCAATTTCAGCTGGTTGGTCTGCTATATCTGTCTCTTTTAACCTCTGGCGGATCGCCACGTTTGCTGCTTCACCCTTTATGTTGGCTAGTAATATAGCCGAGACCTGCTTGAAGTCTTTCAGTAATTTCATACCAAGAGTTAAAGCAGGTTCTGGACCATATTCATCTTGAATTTGTTTTAGCACATCTGGTATTACCGAAATGGATGGAACACCGTGCGTTTTTGTGTAGATGGAAGCAAAGACTGTACCCCAAGTGTCACAGTCCTCAATGTGTGGTGCGATTCCCATTGGGAGACATATAGTCAGAATCCTGTGTTTTTCTAGCGGGGTGGTGTCAGGAAACACCGCCTCTATTTGGGTGATTTTCTGTGCCAACCAGAATGGTATCTGTTCCCGTTTAGCTGGAACTTTACCTAGGCAGGATTGGATGTTCTGTGGTGTAATTTTGTTTGTGTTCCCCTGGTGAGAGGTCAGCTGTGGTAGTTTAATCGCTGGCTGAATTGTAGAAGTCCGCATTACATACTGAACTAATTGTCTGTGAATTTTTAGTAGTTGTTTTAGCTGTATTAATAGCTCTGGTGCAGTCATCTCGTCGATGTCTGGATGTGGTGTGTATCCGGCTAAGACCGGCCACGTTGCTCCTGGTCTTCCTAAAGGACCGAGCCTTGTAATGTGATTATTATGTTTTAGGGCGCCATCAAATAAGAGCAAATGCTCTTGGAATTTGAGTGGTACTTCCACCTCCTCGAAAGGAGTGTACGTTTCAGGAGGTTCCTCTACTTTGTAATAGTGGAAGTACTTTGTTACAGCATTTGCTGCTGGAAAATGTATCCATGTATAGTATACCTCTGTCTGCCGATATTCGTGTGCCTCAATTACGAATATGACTGTGCCACCTCTAGGTGTCAGTCCATTTTCTATAAGTTTTAAGGTTATAGATCTCCTTTTGGCGACCTGGATGAGTATTATATCCGGGTCTGCTGTTTGCATGGTAGCATCAGCATCTGCTATTTCAGTAGCTAATCTAATTGCCTCTCTTTCTCCATCACTGTCTCCCATTTTACTGACAGGATGGTATTATTTTTATTTGCAGATCAGGTTTCTTTATGGAAACAGAGATTAGATGCACAATATTCTGGAACTGTTTTATCCTTCAACGTTGACTAGACCAAGAACCATACATAGGAGTTCCCTCCTGCGAGGTTTTGGAGGATATAATAACCTTTCACCCACTCCAGACGTCTTTGGAGTATTTGGGAAAAGGGGTCTGAGTGAGAAAGCACGACTGAGTTACTCTAAATGTCTTACGTTAGTGTTATCGCCCTTTCCAAACACGTTGGGCGCCATGTAGTGTAGTTCCTATTTTCCCAATAGGCTCTGCGCATTGGAATAGTACCTACAGCAGTAAAGGCCTAGGCCAGACGTTAACTAGGTCTACTACTGTCGATACTAGACTTCATTTTTGGGTTTGCCAGCTAAGCTCAGAGTTCGCTAGAAACTTTCTCGAATGTTCAAGGAAGGATTAACTTCCCTGATTAGACAAGAAGGGATTTAGTTTCTGACAACCATAGAACATGACAACTTTGCTCTCCCCTAATCAAGAGTCAATCTCGAGAGTCGTGTGAGCACAAGGCAATTATTTTACTCAGTCAGTACGTGCATTCTTAGTCTCATCAGAATGTAGAGAAAAGGAAGAGACGGGCGTGTTCAATAAAAGGTGTTATTTATTGATCAGTCTCTTTTCTCGTACAAGAGAAATGGATCGATATTATTGCGATACTTATAGTTAAGTAAAGTGCATACATTAGAAGCAATAGTATAAAATAATACTGTAAAAACATTGATATGGTTTCTGAGCCATATGATGTTTAAAATGATTAAAATATATTTACATACACATATACATTTGACTAAACGTACTCAACTGGTGTTTCTAAATACGCCTACCCCGTGTACCTGACCTAAGTCTAATGCGTGGGCGGGAATAGAAAGTTACAGTTTAAGTTAAGTTTGCTTTTGCCAAGTGAATAACTAAAGAATTCTCTAGGAGGGGTTATTCAGTTCTGTACCTGGAATTTAGGATGAATGAGGAATGGTATCTCTTTCTCTGCTCTCGATATTCCAGGCTGCCTGCGAGGGCTACCCGGAAGCGCCGGTGCTGGGTCTCTCGGCTTGAGATAGCAGCGCGTCTCTCAGCGCGTCAGGAAGGCGGGGCTGCTGCCTGCGGGGTCTGCTTCTGCTCTCGGCTTCGGCAAGTGTGGCTGCTCCGTCTTGTCACCACGCGTGTGTTTTGCATAGGGCAAGATCGGCAATATTTATACCTTAAAGGTGCCGGGATTGACGTAAGGATGGACATAGGTACGTCAATAAAGATGTCATACGACTTGCTCGTTAGCACATTCTTTACTAAAGTTCTCTGTGAAATCAAAACAATGGCCGCACGGATTATCCAGGTTGTCATAGGTTTGATTTGTTATGAGAACGTCGTATGCCTTATCAGGGGCTGGAGGAATATCGCTTGTCTAATTAGATCTCAAGCGTTATGACCTAATCAGATAACACGTTCCTGTGCCGTAGTGTGACTGCGTCAGATAACGGTATCTGCATCATGGGGAATTTCTTGCCTCATGGGCTGACTGTTAGTTAACTAGCTAGGTAGTTTAACCAGAATAGGGTCAGGAATAGGGGGATCGATTCAGAACCTATAGAAATACACGACAGCGCGCTCATCCCAGATCCTGCCCCGGCAGCTGCCGGGCTCTGCCATCCTATGCCTGTGCAGGTTGTCCTGTTCCTGTCCTTTATGCTGTATTAAAACCTGCAAACTCCAGCTACCTCGAATCTTGACTCTTATTTATTGAGCTATCTGTTATTGTATATCTAGTCAAAAATAGATCAGGTATTTAATTATTTATTTACCACATAATGGCGCCCGAACAGGCACCTGCCCTTTCCCCACGCGCCGGTGAAGCCACGCAAGCCCCCTGACCCTCTGCAGCCGTGACGGAACCATACCGGCCACGTGCAGATATTTCTGCTTCAAGTATCCCTCAGGCCCACGGAGGAGACGGAGGTTGCGGTCCAGCATCCAGACGAGGCGGTGGAGGAACGCGGCGAGTCCCGACCAGAGCCCAAGCCGAGAGTCCAAGGTCCGAGGTATCCGGAGGCCCACCCGTAACAGAAGTCCGAAGTCCGTCCGTCATCGTAGCAGTCCAGTCCAGTCCGAGGCCTTCCGTTCTTGCTGCCCGGTGAGTACCGTTGCTGGGGTAGTATCTAGACAGGGTCAATTGTATTGTCTCTGGTCCGTGGGTTTGGGTACACAGATCCAACACGAAGTGTCCACTTAGGTGGATGCGGGTCCTGACGTGTCTCTTTATGAGACCGGTAAGTTTCGTACTGTTTTAGCAGTGCATCTAGCTTCTGTTCTAGTCTGTTCTGTTCTCGAGAAATTCATGTATTCTGTTTTTGGTATTCCAGGTAGTATTTTGTCCGAACTGTTATCTTAAATGTCATTCATGTATTTCAATGTCGTGGTATGAATGTGTTGTTCTTCAGTAATTATCGTGTTCATTGAATATTGTATTGTGTCTAGACTCTAGCCCAGTTATGCCTCTATTCTCCAAGTTACGTCAGTTAAGAACTAGAAAAGGTCTGTTAGAAGAAGCAGTTCCTGTCCCGCCTAGGGACAGTCCAGGTCATTTTATGTATCATAAGCATGGCATAAGCGCCATATTATATCTAGATTTATACACCAAACAGTTAGAAGAAAAGTATAGATGGCCCGTATCAGGTACGTGGGATGCCGAGTGCATCATGCGAGTAGAAGAAGCATTATGGAAAAAGAAAGCCAGACAGTCACAGAAAGATGCCATCGAGTTATGGCGCAAAGAATCTCATAAAAGAACCGAAAAAGAAATCAGAAAGTCCGAATTGAGTAGAGAATCCTCAGAAAGAGCCCAAGAAAGGGAATTAATCGAAATAGGTGAACGAGTTAAAACCGAACAGTCAGACAGACAGAGAAATGCCCTCATTAAGGGTATGTATCCTCTTCTTGCCGAGGGCTTGCCAAAAACAACCCCGGAGGCATCCAGTAATTTTCCGCCACCATTAGTTCCGACCAAGCTACGTCACAAACCGACCGCGGCCGATATTTTTCTCTCGTCCTATTTGGACGACACAGTCCCAGAATATGCAAACCCTGTTCCGCCAGCTCCTGTAAATAATGTAATTCATGGTCCTCCAGCCACCGGGGCACCTGTTACAGCACCTGTTACGGTACCCCCGGTCCAGCCCGTAGTACAAATTCCCGCCACATCAGTCACTTTGCCAGCACGAAGAGTATCAGTCGACGATTCTAGTTCAGGGGCCGCGGGAGGAGGTCCTCCTGGTACCCTGCCGCCAAATAGACGTCTAGGGTTAGTCGAGTTACATGAACGTGCTTTACAGCGTACGCCCAAATATCAGTCCATTGCAGAAATCAGGCGAGCTCTTACTGAATGCTGTTATGATCCAGTTCCAGGCGAGGATAGTATGGTTATATATTCCGTACGTATAAGGCAGGTGTCCGAGTATTTGGTCACCCTACCGAATATGAAAGAAGATCTAGACAGAATGTATCGTTTCATTCGTACAGGACAAGATCCAGAAAGTATTGGTGAAGTCATGTCTCTCAGGAAAACTGAGATTCAGTTCATGCTATTAAAGTTTCTAATCAATTGTTTAATTAGGGAACAAGATTATCCGACTAAAGATTTGAACGAAATGAAAATTCTGACAAGGTGGAGTGATAATATAGCCGAGGGTAAGCACAAGACACTCAATAGTATAGAGAGTATGTACAAGAAAATACGTAAAGAAATAATAAGGTTACACGAACAACGCAAAGAAGCTCGAGTAAGCGAAAAAGAAAATGACTCTTCTAGTGAAGAGGTAGACGACGAGAATCCCGCCAGAATAGCGTATGTAGGTAAATCTAGATTTCCAGACCGACATTTACGCCTAGAACACAAGAAAGTCTTTCATCATCCAGCACCGGAACAAGGCTCTCTAGAACAAGTATTTCAAGCTATCGATCAGATTCTGAAATCACGAATCGGTTATTGTGAGTTAAGTACCATGCATGAACAAGAACTAGCCCGATCAGCAGTCCGATGGATTACTGATTCTACCACTTTTCCAGACGAAATAGTGGCACAAATGTTTCTGAAACTGCCCCCAGCCGAGCAGCGACTGGTGGGTATGTATATGATCCAGCACCTCATTACATTGTATGAGGGTCAGCATTCCGATCCAGGTCCGTTACATGATGTTCTGAACGAGTTACTCCAGTATAGATGGAAAGGTTTAGGTACCGATTTAATTAGTATAATTCTAGAACAGCGCCACCAATATAGAACGTTTCTGAACCCGCATTTTGTTCACGTCTCACCCCCAGAAAGTAAACCCTTTTACATAGACAGACAGAATCCGTTACGAGAAGTACACCCAGTTAGGACAGCGGGTGGTGAAATGCAACGAGTATTTGTTTACACCCCGGTTACCAAGATGGAACTCTTAGAAATGAAGAAGTTAATTCCCTGTCACGACAAAGATCCAGCAGGGTTCCACCGAGAATTAAAAGACATGCTCCGTATGGGAGAATACACGTATCCAGATATTATTAAAATGTTAAAAGTCCTGTTGCCCGCAGGGGTATACGAAAAACTCAAGGAAAAAGAATGGGAGGTGGGAGAGAAAAAGATCGATTGGACAGCTCTAGAAGCTGAAGATAAGATACGAGTACCAGGTACCGGTCTCGGAGACAAATGTAAAGAATTACCAGAATTATTGATACAAGTTTTGCCTAGGTTATTAGCCACTAAAAAGGAAGACTGGGATGCAATCTCAGCATGTAAACAGAAACAAGACGAAGACACTAGTGATTTTTATTCCAGATTCGAGAAATGTTTTATCATAAACAGTGGTTTAAAGACGAGTAGCGAGTCATACCCTCATCTTTTTGTTACTAAACTAGTCGAGAATTCAAGTCCACAAGTTAAGAATCGAGTTTTGAAAGTCGAAAGTACATGGCAAGCTAGTACTCCGTCCCAGATGTTACAGATGCTCCAGTATCACCAGAATAGAATCAGGGAAGAGCAAGAACACGAGAGAAGACGTATGAAAGACACGAAAATGAAAGTACTAGTTGCACAATCTGTTCCACAAGACAGTCAGAAGAGGGGTCCGAATCAAGCCAGTCATCCTGCAGCTCCCGTTAAAGGGACCTGCAATTATTGTAAACAGCCAGGTCATTTTATAAACGAGTGTGCAGTTCTGAAACACAACATAGCCACTGGTAAAACTAAAGAAAGACCACGTCCGCCTAGACAAGAACAAGTTTCACAGACTTCTCAGCCACAGAATGCACAACAGACAGTTACAGTACCGCAGCCTATCGCTGCAACACAGCATGTTACACAGCAGATGTACCAGTATGCCCAGACAGAGTATCCAGAGTAACAAGCGTATTCATGAAACAGCCTAGAGAGGGAGGTAGGCTTGCCTCTCATCGAGATTCCTGTAGATCAAGAAGGTCCTTATGTTCATAGTCAAGTATTAGGGAAAGACAGAAAGTTTTTGATTGATACAGGGGCAAGTAGGACTACTATCAGTCATGACGAGGTTCCAGGGGCTCCGCTCTCAGGCTCTAGAAATGTTTCCCTTGAATTTTCAGGAAAGCCTATTGTAAACGAGATATCAAAGGCAGTTACTCTAGAAGTTGGTCCATTGTCCCGAACTACTGATCTATTGCTTACGAAGTCATGTCCAGAAAATTTGTTAGGTATTAAGACATTGAAAGAATTAGGTGCAATCATATGTTGTTCCCCAGAGGGAATACGTTTGTTTTTGCGTGACTTCAAGGGTCACTATGTTTTACGAGATTTTGATCCGAGATTGTCCAATGTTCCGCAGCATCTATGGGCGCAAGGTCCAACTGATGTTGGTTTTATGCAAATCACACCACATCGTGTGACTCTCAAACCAGGTGTAGTGTTACCACGAATCAGACAGTACAGATTGCCACCTGAGGCTGTAGCAGCCTTATCCAAAATTATTGACGAGCTCATTGCTCAAGGAGTAGTTGTAGAAACTGACTCCAATGTATGTAATTCTCCTATCATTCCAGTCATGAAACGTACTGATCCCAATGCACCTCCAGTATATCGATTAGTGATTGACCTTCGAGAACTTAATAAATGTATCATTCCCCAGTACCCAGTTGTTCCAGATATTTCTTCCCTATTGACAGCTATTGATTCTGAAGCTACATTTTTCACAGTCATAGACCTCAAGAACGCATTTTTCAGTGTCCCCATTCATCCAGACAGCCAGTTTCTTTTCGGATTCTGTTTAAATGGAAGGAGCTATAAATTCACACGAGCTCCTCAAGGTTTCACAGAAAGTCCTAGTATTTACAGTCAAGCACTTAAGAGACAACTAGACAATATTCACATGCCAGCTGACACTGCCCTGCTCCAGTATGTCGATGATCTACTGATCACGGCCCGTTCTGAACGTGCTTGCGAGCGAGCATCACTTACAGTCCTGTATTTCCTAGCCGAGATGGGGCACAAGGTGTCCCCTTCGAAGCTTCAATTCTGTGTCCAGCAAGTGATCTACCTAGGCCACTTGCTGTCCAAGTGGGGTAGGCAGTTGACACCCGATCGCATCCAGGTAATAGCGAGTCTTCCACAGCCCAGGACACAGAAGGAGGTACGAGCTTTTATCGGCCTTACTTCTTACTGCAGACAATGGATTCCTCAGTATGCATTCCTAGCCAAGCCACTGATACAGTTAACGACACAGGAGGCAGCCGTATCGACTGTTCTCCCTTGGACATCTGAACATACACTTAGTTTTAATGAGTTGAAGAAAGCTTTATGCCAAGCTCCTGTTCTAGCTACACCGAACTACAGTAAGCCTTTTACCCTTTTTGTCACAGAACGTGAAGGTACAGCATTATCTGTTCTCACACAAGATCAAGCAGGACAATACAAGCCTTGTGCTTATTTTTCTAGCACGTTAGATCCAGTAGCCCAGGCTCTGCCTGCGTGCCTCAAGTCAGTTGCAGCCACAGCACTAGCTATCAGACAAAGTGATTCCATAGTATTAGGACACTCCTTGACAGTACAAGTTCCACACTCCGTGGAAGTTCTTTTAAACCGAACACAAACTCAGCACTTGACAATTGCACGTTTGACAGGTTATGAACTGACACTGTTCCAGCCACACATAGAAATCAAACGCTGCAACGTCCTAAATCCTGCTACACTGTTACCGTCAGTTACTTCAAATCCGGCCACACATGACTGTGTGGAAGTAGTTAACACCATGACAAAGCCAAGACAAGACCTGACAGATATTCCGTTACCAGATCCTGACCTGACACTTTATGTGGATGGTTCATGTATGAGAACAAGTACAGGAGAACTAGTAGCCGCGTATGCAGTGACTACTGACACTGAAGTTATAGAGACACACCGTATTGACACTCTGTCCGCCCAAGCAGCAGAGCTAGTTGCTCTGACCCAAGCCTGCATACGTGCCAAGAACCTGAAAGTTAACATTTACACAGATTCACGTTACGCATTCGGAGTTGTACACGACTTCGGAGTGCTTTGGCAAGAAAGAGGTTTCATGACTTCACATGGAACCAAGATTCAGCATGGTCTCCTTATCCAAGCTCTGTTAGATGCAATACATTTACCAACAGCTATCGCTATCATGAAATGCAAAGCACACACGAAAGTCACTGACATCATTTCCCAAGGTAATGATCTAGCAGATCGAACAGCCAAGCATACAGTACAGACACCAGACATTCCAGTTAGCAAGACCCAGACATCCACTCCAGATCCGACTACATGTATGACAGTTAAGGACCCCACTCAAGATGTCATAGATATCCAGTCACATGCTACTCCCGAAGAAATCAAGAAATGGTCCGAACAAGGAGGGGTCCAGACAGATCAGGGATGGTTGACGAAGGGAAAAGCCACATGGTTTCTCCCCGACTCAATGGTTCAAGTCATTATTAATACCGCACATAGTCCTGCACATTTAGGAGAAAAAGCCATGTTAGACAGTATCCAGAATATTTGGTTCAACAAGCATTTACGAGCTGCAGCCAAGCAGAAAGTCCGCACCTGTATGATATGTTGCCAGTTCAATCCAGGTAAAAGTGTCCCGGTGGAACAAGGGGGATTTCAGCCTCCTGACCACCCTTTTGAGGTCCTCCAGATGGATTACATTCAGATGGAGCGATGTCGAGGTTTCAAGTATGTCCTTGTAGTTGTATGCGCTTTGTCCAGATGGACAGAAGCATATCCAGTTCCAGATTATACAGCCGCGACCACTGCCAAGCAGTTGGTTCGTGAATTTTTCCCCCGCTATGGACTCCCTAGGGTTGTGTATTCTGATAACGGCCAGCCATTCTCATCTGAACTTATGAAGCATGTTTCCCTTTTGTTAGGGTACCAGTGGAAGTTCCATTGTGTACGCCATCCAGAAGCAGCCGGTCTCGTAGAGAGACATAACCAGACCCTAAAAATCCGCATCGCCAAAGTCTGTAAAGAGAAAGGTGTGGACTGGCTAGTAGCTCTGCCAGTCGCCCTATTCTATATGCGCATGGTCGCACATTCCAGATCAGGTCTGTCCCCTTATGAGGTCGTATTCGGCCGCCCCCGAACATGTGGGGTACACCTAGACCCCGAAGTATTACAGATGTTTCCAGTAATATGCTGACAGATTACCTAGCTTCCTTGATGTCTGCCCTACACTCTTGTCGTTCACAGGTTGCCGCTGCATTTCCCGACAATACTGAAGTCAAGCCACACGAGGTCCTTCCCGGCACTCTGGTATTAATCAGGAACTTTGATCGTTCAAGTCCGCTGGAGCCTCGCTGGAAGGAGCCGAAGTTAGTCCTTCTGACCACCCGCACGGCCGTGAAGTTGGAAGGCAGAAAAGGCTGGGTGCACCTGTCTCACGTCAAGAAATTTCATGGACTAAGAACTAAAACGTTCAATGACACTTCTACAGACACTTCCGATTCTAAAAATTGCCCTATTCTCAAGGACTGTCCCGCTATTGACTTTGATTCCAAGCCTCCCCTGTTAGAGAAAACTCCGCAGCAGGAGTATAAACAGAAGCTCCGGTCTAGTAAAATAAGTCAGCCAGTTTAATTGTCTAAGTCCCCCTCGGGTGAAACGGTTAGACAGGTATCTGACATGTATGAGATAGACCCCCATAGTGAGAGAGTTAGTCAAAACTCAATCAGATGTATCGTTTTTCTAAGTTTTATATTGTTTTTGAGTTTGATGGTTACCTGCACAAGTTATGCATTGCATTTATGTTTTTCAATTTCTCATGTAAATAAGTTTTCTAATGCTACAGTAGAGCACACGTTTAGTGATCTGCCTCCTCACAAACTATCCTATCGTCTTGCTATGCGCAACAATACATTTATCCGTATGCTACACTATTCACACCAGACCAGCAATGCCACTAATTGTTGGGTGTGTGGTCGACTCCCCCCTTTCCAGACACCGAAGGGAGTTCTGCCACTCTTTCCTTATCCGTTTTCACATAATGGTTCGTGTGGAGCCTGGTCCACGTTTACGTCATCCTCAACAGATATGTCCCTTTTGAACAGTACATGTTTTCCAGATAAGCAAGGTCTCACCCATAGAACAGGGTTAGATCTAGAAAATGAAGTTTATAATTTGGGTAATTACTCTTCGAATTTTATGGTCCTGAATGTTCAGTCTGATCCTACTCCAGACTTACCTGCTATTTCAGTACTACCAGTCAAAGGCGAATTATGTGTCAGAAAGAATGGTTCCGCACATGTAGGACATAGTGATTGTACTACTATTGTCAAGTATAGTGACAGTGGGAAATCTATTTTCAAAGCTTCACGTCATTCTTATTTTGTTTGTGGTCAGACCGCATATGTTCGTCTGCCCCTCGATTGGGATGGAACCTGTTACATTGCCTTCCTACTACCACCAGTTTTTCTAGCCCCATCTGATTATCATAGAAACACACATCTAGTACACCTTAGACATAGAAGGGAGATCGAGTCCCCGATTGTCGATCAAACTGAAACTGCTCTAGAACAATATACAGACTTCAATAAAGGATTCTTCTTCTTTATAGGCCCTATCCAGAATAGTAAGTTAATCCGTAGGTTAACCAGAACCCTTGAAGCAGTAGTGAATGAGACTGCCTCTGCCCTAGGTAACTTAACCGAAGAGCAATCTGCTATGAGATTTGTTGTGCTCCAAAATCGTCTCGTTCTTGACGTCATACTGGCCGATAGAGGAGGAGCATGTAGAGTCATCGGATCTAGTTGCTGCATTTTCATTCCTAATAACGCGCCGTCTGTTTATTCAGCTATAACCAGACTTCATAAAATTGCCCATCAGTTACACCAGAATCCAGGCACCTGGACATGGTCCGGTTGGTTTTGGAGTATCATATCTGCCTGGGGATGGAAAATATTGTCATTTCTAGGTATTGCAGTAGCGATCATATTCAGTTGCTGCCTCTGTATACAATGTGGCCCTGCGATTTGCGGCATTTGTGCTACCTCTTGTATTCCTAGTCCTAAGTCCCGTTCCAAGAAAATTCGAGACGAGCAAATGATACTGTATGAAATGATAGATGGTATCATGAATATAGATGTTTCCTGATGGAAACGTAGGGCACAAGGAGGGAATGTGGAAAAGTAAATTTTGCCATGTTATATGTGCCCACGTGTTCCCCATGTTATGTTATATGTGCATGATTAATATGCATATGTGTTCCCTTATGATCGATTAAAGACGCAATTATAGTTGTGTCCATCTCTAGTATGCCAGTTTCCAGTTCTCGTGAAAGCTACGAGTATTAAGCCTATGTAAAGTTATGTGGCCACGTTTCACAGTGTGCACGTTAATTCAGTAAAAGTCCCCGTTTCTAGGCCTCAAAAGGGCCCGGACCCAGATTCAGCTCCTGTCTCCTGAACCCTCTCCGAGGAGCGATACAGTCCCCACCTGTATCCCTGACCCTTAGCTTACTTCATGCCTCACAGTGCACGGCTCGGCCTGGCTCTGCCTCCAGTCTGCCAAGAGTATGTTATGATTCTAGTTATCAGTCCAGCTCTCCTTCTCTGCATTCCTAAGCTACTGAATCGCATCAATAGTTTCAGTCATCGTCTAGCCTTTACGTCTCCATGTAAGAGAAATACTGTATTTATGGTCATTTAATATTCCTCAAAACGCACTACATGTAGAATAATGCATGCACCAGTCTTAGAGTCTGTTAGCCTTTACCCTGATAACTTTTGGATTCTATCAACATGTTCTTTAAACATCAGATACTAGATAGTGTTTAGGTACATGTCGCTCTGACTCTCCAGACTTTCGTCTCCTCTTCTAGCGCAGAAGTCATAGCCCCCAGTTCCTCCTAGTAACACGTCATTGCCAGCTTGTGCGCACCACTAGGTCAGAGGTCCCGGCTCCTTAGGTAGCCCCCTCCATGTTTCCGCCCCATTTATGACATATTCTGTTACGTTTACATCACATGTCTATGTATACGCCTCTTGTTACACCCACTTTATGCCTTATCTTTCGCGACTGCTATGAACTCCACCCACTGCTACGCCCACTACACTGAATGTAATGCAATTGTTTTAGTATATATATGTTGTGTACTGTTATTAAAGCTAGCGCGCTCATCCCAGATCCTGCCCCGGCAGCTGCCGGGCTCTGCCATCCTATGCCTGTGCAGGTTGTCCTGTTCCTGTCCTTTATGCTGTATTAAAACCTGCAAACTCCAGCTACCTCGAATCTTGACTCTTATTTATTGAGCTATCTGTTATTGTATATCTAGTCAAAAATAGATCAGGTATTTAATTATTTATTTACCACAAATAGTGCATGAGGGATTCTGTTTGGGCCTGCTGCACCCTCTGGTTTTAATTTCTTTAAAGTTTTCATCATTTGTTCTGTATCTACTACTGAAGTCTCGTTTTCGTGATGGTAATTTCTTTTATCCTTATGCTGGTCTTCTTTCACTTGGTCGACGTAATTTACTGTGACAGGGCATACCTTTCTTTTGGTTTTTGCAAGCAGACTCTCCCCCACGCTGTCTCTCTCTGATGCTGCATAATGGCACACACATGCTTCCCATGAGACTGAATCAATCCCAGCACTGTGGTGTCTGGCCTTTCCAGTTGACAACCCATTCACCTGCCGCCAGAAATTTTTTCGGTTCGGTTGTTTACTGGACAGGAAGATCTTGTTCCACAGATCCTCAGGGTATCTTCTTTCTTCTCTACAACAGTTTTTCTTATATTACATTCTCTATTTTCGTAGCGTGGTTTTGTCCAGCCTCTTCCCTTGATTTAACTGCTTTGTCACTTTTCTTGTTTCTCTTATAATTTGAGTTTTTTTTAATACGTAGCTCCCTGATATACCAGACTTGCCTTCCTGTACCGCCATTTTTGTTGGCTCCATTTATGCTTTTAAGGAGTAGAGTGGTGTGGCTCACTGGTTAGAGGCGGCAGACCCGGAAGCAGAGAACGGCCCGGGACCAGGGTTCGATTCCCGACGCGGCAGGGTCGTGGACCAGGGTCAGCAGACTCGATAAATCTCGCCTCGGTGCCTACTCTAACCAGGGATCACACTCGGCAACTCTGGGCATTAGCTTGCCTCATCTCCACAATGGCCCCCCACATACGCCGGGGATGCCTGGTTTCACCTTGGAGATACCCAGAAGGGACCATCTCACAGGGATAGCCAGGACGGGTTTCCCAGTGGTCTTCAGCGCCAGGACGCCTCAGGGCAGCAGTGCGCTTTACAAGACATTTACACTTACATTTTTTTGGCTGCAAATTTAGTCAATAGTCTATCACTTAAAATTGCATATGCCTTTTCTCACTCACCTACTTCTGTTTTTGCTTTTTCCTGAGTTTTAGATTATCTTCTTATGACCTTGTTGGTTCTGGCACAGTGATAAACCTCTGACATCAGCTTCTCAATCCCCGGGCAACACCAATTAAAACTTTTTAAATGATAAATTATTGGGGAGGTGATCAGATCTTTTATTCGAAACAGCTGTTCAATCTTACACACTTTCCGGATAGATTGGGTAAAATGGTCACTTTCTGTGCGAGGGAGGATTTGAAATTGACACACCTGTGGCAAGGCTGATTCGTGTATGATCAATTGTTGAGCTTTTTCTACATCTTAAGAAGGTGATTGTTGCTGGTGAGTCCTCTTCTGTATTTCTGTTCAGAAGCCTTAGTCCTAGTTTTTCAAGCTACCTTCTGAATTTGCTTCCACCTTGAAGAGTGCCCCATTAGCACTTAGATGACTAAGGTTTGTATTAAAATCTCCGGAGATAATGAAGATTGCTTGCTTGAATTGATTCTGTAATGTGTGCATTATTTTGAGCAAAGTTTGCATGTTTTCCCTTTTTTTTTGTTTTGCTGGGGTGAATGTATACATTTGTAAACAGCACTGCAATAGGCATGAGACATGCCTTCTTGGGTTCCAGCTTAATTGCTCAAATCTAGGGCACCCCGAGATCCATTAGTTCTATGGCCCAGTTGAATTTTGTAGCACATAACGTGGGGAGGCCGCCCTTGGATTTTGAAAACGTTGTCACCGGTGCATGATACTCTATGTAGCTTACAATTTGTGTTGGTTCTGAACACAATGTTTCCTAAATTAGGATAATGTCAAAGTTCTGGAGAAATTACCTCGCACCCTCTTCTTGTAGCAGATTCTCCAGCCCATGTGCTTTCCATGACCAAATGTTTATGCTATCTGACTCAGTTTCAGAGCTTGTGTTCTTCTTGTCAGGCCCAGTTGATGACTTGACTGTTTAGGAAGACACAGTCTAGCCTGGATTATAAAGGCTGGGTCTGCAGAGTCATAATACACCTGCCGGACTTGTCCCTGGTGGTCATTGTTTGAAAACTTCAAATTGCTAGGTTTTCAAAAGTTCTTAGATACATTCCTGCCCTGCCACTTCCTTTAGGACTGCTTTTATAGAAGCAATGATCCTGGGAAGCGGGGAGGATGTGGTTCGATCTTTTGTCGCTCTATCCTCCATGAATTGAAGATGACTTGATTTGCCAACATTTGGTCAAATATATCCGGAAAGGTCTAAGTTGTTACTGTTGCTTCTCTATTGCTTCTATACGGATGGGGTCTGAATTAGACTGATGTCAAATCAGAAGACTTAATGTACGCAAGGTCCCTTATTTTGTTTGTTAACTTTAAGATGGTTCCTCCATTTAAAGTGTTGAACACCCCAATTAAAAACTGTAAACTTCGTACTTGTATAGCGCACTTATACCCTGAGGCCTCTAGGCGCTGTACGCATACTGCTGTGGAACGCTTCCTGGCTTTTCCCTGTGAAGTGCCCACTCCTGGGCACCCCCAAGGTGAAGCCAGGCATCCCAGCGCTGTTGGGGCAGTTGTGGAGATTAGGCAAGCTATTGCCCAGAGTCACAGAGTGGGTCCCATGATTAGATTAGGCACCGAGGCGAGAATTATCAGGTCTGGGGAAATTGAGCCCAAGACCCACCGAGGTGGGAATTGAACCCTGATTCTGGGCCAGACCTCTGCATGAGGGTCTGCCGCTCTAACCATTGAGCCACACTTCCCCAATTGATGTGTAGTTATGGATTATTAAATGTTTGTTAGCCTGGAGACCCCCTATTGTTCACTGCAGCTCAGGGAGTTTAATCCTTGGGATATCCTGAATGTTTGGTTGCTGGCCCTCATCCGGCCGAAAATGTTGTGCCTGTCGTGGTCTTGCATTGATATTTCATCTTGTTGCACTTGGATGTTTCTCCGTGTCGTTGCCGTGGTAGGGCTTTCCTTGCTTATTGGCCAATTTTGTTGATCCTCCAATTCGAGTGGCCTAAAAGTGGCTGCCTCTTCAAAAGGTAGCTGTGTTTTATCTGTATGCTTGTTCTCTTTTTTTCCTGCTGTGTGGTTATAACCACCTGACTGCCTGTTGCCCTTGAAGCTGTATCGTGACCATTTGGTGATTGTTCTAAGTTCTTTGCCAATACACTAGGTTGTGGACTTGGCGGGGCTGAGTGTGGTTTCTGTCCCTTGTGTATCATCCTGCAGTATTTCTATTGATTCAATATCCACCTTTTTTACTTTCTCAGCATCAAAGGCCTCAAAGTTTCTGC
Source organism: Lissotriton helveticus (assembly GCF_964261635.1). NCBI lineage: Eukaryota > Metazoa > Chordata > Amphibia > Caudata > Salamandridae > Lissotriton > Lissotriton helveticus. The sequence continues at coordinate 1,190,146,002 of NC_136071.1, read as the reverse complement.
ATTGAAGGAATAGCTACCATACCATGTTTACCTTTCTTGTGTGCTTTTCTTTGCTTTTTCTTTACCCTTTTTGTAGTCGTCTCCTCCAACTCTACTTTTTTTACAGCCTCAAGTGCTTGAAATTTTCTCCGGCGTCGGCTGTAACTTCTGGTGAGGGCCTTATGTCACAGATGTTTGCCACCTGTCCATTTCACTAGGATGGAGTCTGAGTAGCAATCACTGTGAGGTCCTCGCTTTCTTGTCTGCCCTTAATTACTGATGTTTCTTTTGCGTCATATTCGAGGATCCACACCCTGTCAAGTGGTCTTGCTGCTTGCAAACTTATTTTCATCAATTTGGATTCATGATAAAACTTGGTGTGTGTCCCCTAGAATTGAGCCCTAGCATGTAACCTGCTGTGTATTATTGTAGTTTTGAGCCCTCTGTACCAGCTCGTTGAGTGCTTGCAGCTTCTTGTAAACGCTCACTATGTGTTACTGCCAAGATGTTAAGGAGATCCACCTCAAGTTCCTATTTGTCAGCTTGGTGGTGAATTGCTGTAGACACTGCATCCATGGTTGACAGGATATCCCCCTGTGCTGACAGAGACACCTATGTCTGCTGGTTCAAGAGTTTCTTCATCTATTATTTTTGGGTTTAAAGTCGATCATATTCTACCTGTTTCCTCTGGATCGATGGACTGAGGCTTGCTTTTGCTGTGCCCTCCTGTTTGGACTTGAAAGAAGCTTATTTTCAAAGGTGAATTGGTCCTGGGCTGGTGAGCTGTTGCCTCATGCCACACATGGACTTAAACTGACTGTAGTGATATCCATTTGTCTTCCAGTCCCTTGCAAAGGATCTATCAATGTAACATGACATAACATGTTTAGTTGTAAAGCGCATGTTCACCTGTGGGCATCTTGGTGCTGAGAAACAGATGTTTATTGCTACAAAACTCAACTGTAGTAGAGGTACCAGCGGGGTTTTGATCTTCATTATGCTGGCTTCATGTGTGAATAATGCTATTTATGAAAGTTCAGTTAAGGGTTGATCCTGTGACTCATGGTGGCCTGCAGCTGACGAAGATGGCCGCACACTGAGCTAGCTCCTCTACCCTGTAGCGTGTGACCCCCCAAAAAACATCCGTAATCATCCATGGGTCATTGCTTCGCCTACTAAGGAGACTGCATCAACAGCTGCCAGTTACTTGCTGGAGTTGGCAGCAGAGGCGCTTTGGATCCAGGGTGGGTCACAGCTGCGGCCTAAGATGACGGCGGCTACAGCTGAATCCTGAGGACAAACACGGGCAGACAGTGGTGAGGAACATGCAGGCGGCTGGTTACCTCTGGATCCCGCCCTAAACTTGGGTCGTGATATCGCCCGGCAGAGCTATCCGGACAGAGAGAGGCAGGAAGGCCGAGAGGGCCTGGGGCTGCTGGCAGACTGAGGTGAGGGTGGTGCCGGCTTGTGGCTGATGGACTTGGGGCTGACTCCTGTGGCTGGGCCTTGTGGACGCTGAGAGCGCTGCGGCTGAGGGAGGCCGGCCGAAATCATGGATGAGGCCCAAGCGGCGTGTTAAATTTCATATAGGTACCCCGATATAGGTCTAGGTATCATCATAACCCTTCACCTACATTCTCTCCTACACTACATATATAACAGATTTGGAGAACTGACCTTTTACCCAGTTACAATACTAAACATAAGTATGTAGGGTTTTTCCCTGGACACTGGCCTAATAAATTATGCATGAAGATTCTTAGTTTCTTGGAATCACAGCAGGACCATCATCTCCTGCATAATAACTGTGTATAAAGTTCATTCCTGACGTCATCCTAAGTCCGACAGTGGCACAGCAAGGTAGAATCCCTAGGGATACCTTAGAGTATATAAACACCACATCTTGCTGACATAGTCAGTGGAGACCACGACTTCCATGCATACACACTGACGTGTGACACTGAGGTTCCTGCATGCAGATACTCCAGCTCGCAGTGGTCGGACATGCCTCACGAGGAGTTCAGCTCGAGGCCAGAAGGGGGTCCCGCAGTCTCACATCAGGTAATGGGGATGGCTTTATCCTAGACTTATTCTTGCCTTTACACCTACTCACATGCTAGGTACATCTAGTTAGGGTGCATTGTAGCAGTACACGTTTTATTGCCATGTATTTTATATAGTCTCCCATATTTATGATTTTAGCAAAATGGTAGAACCCTACCATCTGTTTACTTTCCTAATGCTACTACTCATTTATATATGCTACTGTCTACTGGTGATTTCAGTGGACTTTTTTTAAGCTAGAATAACGACTGTTCAATAAATACTTATTGAAAACGTCCCAACTGTTTAAGTATCTCTCTGAGAACATGTGAGCACGAGTGACTGAGCGAAAAGTAAGTTACTGTTTCCACGGTCCTGAGGGAGCAGGATTGTCATGTTCGATAGTTGCCGTGAACTATTCCCTCCTTGGTAAGAGGAGGTTATAGTGGCATTGCGAGCTAGCTGGTACACAGGCCAACATACCCAGTGGGGGTGTCTGGAATCAGTCTGGACACTAGTCCCGCAGTGCATGTTGTCTAAACGCGCAGATCCTATATAGGCCTTATAGGAACTACACGACATGGTGCCACAAACGTTGGTATTGGCACTTATTTAACAGTCAAATCTGAGATGTTCAGTCATGCTATTCTCAGAGACCCCCTACTCACATTTTCCCCAGAGACGTCTGGAGTAGGAGGAAAGAAATCCGGCGCAGCTGAGTAGGAAAATTCCTATGTATTGGCTGTTGGTTTAATCAAGCTTGAAGGATACAGTGTTCCTAGCTGTGCAAAGTGCCTTATCTCAGTTCCCTTGAAACGCTCTCCTTTCTCAAAATAATGACTGAACAGAGAAAAGACGTAGATGAAGGGAATGCACTAAACTTCCTAGCCAAAGAAGACGATGCAGATGGAATATATACTGCAGATAATGTTAGAAATGTCAACACCCTAAAACTAGTAGCATACGGTGTTACAATTAGAGGCGGGTAAGTGACTTTCGTGATTCAGGAACACAAATCATATAGAACAGAGATATTCTAATTCCCGCTGGCGAATGGACAAACTAGAACATTTCACTACTATGTAGAAGATGAAATACCAAATGAGTACAGTCCATATGAGGACAATGACATTCCATTCACTTATGAAAAACACCTCTACAGGTTTAAAGGCGCCTTCCCCCATACAAAAAAATAGAGTAAGACTCAGTCCGCTCGGAAGAGACAGAGAAACATGGCCAGTTTTAGTGGCATACACACCACATCCTTACATTGACACAATGCCAGGAGGAGACTTACTTGTACAACATAAAGAATGAATAAGACTTTACAGAAACCTGACACAGTTTGTGTTGAGAACAATCACACTTCAGCCCACATCGGCTACACAATCAGGACAAGTCCAAACTCCTGCAACAAAAATTACACCACAGACACTGCACGCAGTGATGGGTAAATGCCCACAAAACGTGAAAAAATGCCCTTCTGGATAGCACAAAAAATTACACAACTGGAGGCGGTGTTTCCACACATTGGTCCTAAGGAAAAGCATAAAATACTTACTATTTGCTTGCCAATGGGGATAGCTCCCTTTATAGAAGATTGTACCTCTTGGGGCACAGTCTTCGCTGCAATATATACCAGGACTCATGGTATCCCTTCTTTAGCTGTAATACCAGATGTATTAAGACAAATACAGAACGAGTATGGAGCAGAGCCTGCTCTAAACTTGGGGATGAAGTTGTTAAATAACTTTGCTCAGGTGTCGGCGATAATATTGGCAAATATTAAAGGAGAAGCAGCATCAGTGGCAATACGCCGATGCCTGAGAGAGTTCAATCCATTACAACAGGAGACAGAACTACCTAAAATAATTGAAACTGCTTATGCAGAATTAGGTAGAGACAGTCTGGGAGCAAGACCTGTAAAACCACTAATGGGGAGTTCAGATAAGGAACAGGCAAAGCAAACGCCAAAGCAAACACCAGTTTCTTCAACGAAGAATGAGACAATAATAAACAACAAAAAACAGACCTCATTCCAGGGGAGGGTCTCCTGAGCAGGAGCCTCCAGAAAGGAGATATAATATTAGGGATAGAGATGTCATTAAAAAACCTGACAGGTATCAGGATCAGGATCTCATTCCTTTCAGGGTTCATCAAAACACTCAGAGAGGGAAGGACGGTCAGAACAAAGACAAGAAGAGCGTACAAAGTCCAGAGACAAGCAACACACTTCAGACTACGCTTCAAAGAAAGAAGAGAAACCTAAAGCAAAACTTCAATTTAAAAAGAAGGTAGCAGGTCTCAAAGTAAGAAAAGCCTAAAATTCTGAGGACTCAGCTACTGAACAGGGATTGGGCTCTGACAATGCTAGACAGCATAAGTAGCAGAAGAAGTAACAATAGCTCGCCGGAACCTGATGGAATTTCTGGTGACAGCGGAGTTGAGTGAGTATATCACTGTGGAAACACCTGATACTAGGGTGAGTGTTCCACACAAGTTACATGAAATAACACTCCAACTGGAGGGGGACAAGCTGAGGCACGTTAAGGGTCTTGTTTGGGAGAACCTGACTTCTGGCTATGACATCCTATTAGCAGAAAGAGATTGCCCGCCTACTAGTGTTATGGAATGCCCAAAGGAGGAGCCGGTAATTTTTCCAGGTTTTCTCCGACCTAGTCCAGCACACCAAAGACATACATACGTGCAAGAGTTCACAGTATCCCTTGCTCCAGCATTATACCGCAACCACGTAGGGTGAGATGAAGAGTCACCCCAACACCTTATTCCAATAAAAACAAACCCAACTTCTCAAAGACAGTATCTCATAAAACAGGAAGCTAAAAAACAGGTCAGGGAGATCTTGGATCAATTAGAATAACAAGGTGTAATTGAACCATGCACCTCATCAATGAATAATCCTTTGTTTCCCATAATGAAACATGACAATTCAAATCATCTACTTTTAAACTGCAGACACTTAAACTCATGCAGAAAAACATTTGCAGTTCAGAACACACATAGTGCCGCAATAATGAATAACATTGTGCGCAAAAAATACAACATTAGATATCTCAAATGGATTTTTCTGCCAAAACATAGCGCCTGAAAGCAGATATTTGACAGCCTTCTCAGCGCTAGTGTAGTGTGTTTTATCTAGGGACCTGAATCGATATTTCTATTTTATACCCTTGTCCGGTTATAATCAATAATATCCATACAACGGCATAAAAACCCTATTATAATTCAGTCATAGCACATGCTGTCACATTAAGCAAGCCTACTCCTCCAGCCCCCTAGAAAGCACACCGAGTTCTCTAAACAAACCAAGCCTCCAGCTACCTGGGAAATCCCCATTGCCTTTGTTGTGATTTCGTCCGAGAACTCCTGTAAAGCACTGTAAGAACGACCAGTTCTTAGTGACATCTTTATTGACGTCTTATGTCCAGCCTTACGTCAAACCCGGCACCTTTCAGGTATAAATATACCAACGCTGCCTTAAGCAAACACACGGTGGTAATCCTGGAGCAGAGCAGCTATCTACTTCCGAAGAGCCCAGCTGATGCGAGAGCCCACGGATGCTGCCCCTCCCTTTTGACGCGCTGAGAAAGACGCTGTCCTTTCTCCTGCCGAGAAAATCCAGCTCCGGCGTCCGGGTGACTGGGATATCGAGTCCTGAGAGAGAGATACCAGCCCTCCTGCCTTCTATTACCCAGGTACTGAGCTGACTAACCCCTTACAGAGAATTCTTGAGTCAGATTCTTGGCAAAACAAACTTAACTTAAACTGCTACTTACTTACTCCTTCCCACGTATTAGGCTTAGGTCAGGTACACCGGGGTAGGCATAGTTAGAAGCACCAGTTGAGTACGATTAGTCAATGTATATATGTATGTATATATTTTATCTATTTTAAAGTATCATATGGCTAAGAAACCATATCAATGCTTTTACAGTATTATTTTGTAATCCTGCTTTTACTGTACGCACTTTACATCACTATAAGTATTGCAATTGTAGCAATTCATTTCTCTTGTATGAGGAAGGAGACTGCTCAATAAATAATACCTTTTATTGAAAACGCCCGTCTCTCTTTTCTCTGCAATCTGGTGAAACTAAGTACGCACCTTTGACTGAGTGAAATAGCTGTCTTTTGTTTTCACACGACTCTAGAGATATACTCTTAATCAGGGAGAGCAAAGTTGTCATGTTGAACGGTTGTCAGAAGCTAATCCCTTCTTGTTTATCCAGGGAGGTTAAACTCCTCCTCGCTTATTCGAGAAAGTTTCTAGTGACCTCTGAGCTAGCTGGCAAAAACTTAAGTCTAATATAGTCAGTAGAGACCTAGTTAACCTCAGTCCTACGTCTACACTGCTGAATATATTATTCCAATGTGCAGAGCCTATTGGGACTACAGGAACTACACTACATGGCGCCCAACGTTTGGTAAGGCGATAAATCTAACGCAAGACGTTAGAGTAACTCAGTCGTGCTTTTTCACACAGACCCTTTCTCCCGTAAATACTCCAAAAGACGTCTGGAGTGGGTAAAAGGTTAAAAATCCGCCGGAACTTAGTAGGCAGAGATTTCTATGTATAGTTTTTGGTTTAGTCAACGTTGAAGGATACAGTGTTCCAAAATATTGTGCACTTAATCTTTGTTTCCTTGAAACTTGATCTGCAACAAAAACCTTTCTGTCAGTAAAATGTCAGACGGTGAAGAAGAAAGGGAGGCAGCTAGAATAGCGGCTCGACTCCTAGAGGATGACAATAGTCTCCTGCAGACCGACCCGAATGCTATACTCATTCCGGTCAACATAAGAAAATCTATAACTCTTAAACTTATAGAAAATGCACTGACATCGAGAGGTGGTACAGTCATATTCGTAATTGAGGCACATGAATATCAGCAGGCAGAGGTATTCTATTCATGGATAAACTTTCCAGCAGCAAACGCTGTCACACATGAATTCCACTATTACAAAATAGAGGAACCTCCGGATGAGTACACCCCTTTCGAGGAGGTGGAAATCCCATTAAAATACCAAGAGCACCTGCTCTGGTTTAAAGGTGCCCTAAAACATAATAATCACATCACCAGGCTCTGTCCACTAGGTAGACCAGGAGCAACGTGGCGGGTTCTAGCCAGCTACACACCACATCCAGACATCGAAAAAATGTCAATACCAGAACTTTTAGTCCACCTAAAAATACTAATTAAAATACATAGACAATTATTCCAATATGTAATGCGGACTTCAACAATCCAACTAGCTATTAACATTCCACAGCTGACCCCTCATCAGGGGAACACAAACAAAATCACACCACAGAACATACAATCATGTCTGGGTAAAGTACCCATAAAACGGGAACAAATTCCATTCTGGTTAGCACAAAAAATCACTCAAATAGAGGCAGTATTTCCGGATACTACCCCTACTGAGAAACACAGAATTCTGACTATCTGCCTTCCAATGGGGATCGCACCACATGTGGAGGACTGTGACACTTGGGGCTCAGTCTTTGCTTCCATTTACACAAAAACACATGGTGTTCCGTCCATGGCGGTAATACCCGATATGCTAAGACAGATTCAAAATGAATACGGTCCAGAACCTGCTTTAACTCTGGGTATGAAATTACTGAAAGACTTCAAGCAGGTCTCATCTTTATTATTATCCAACATAAAAGGAGAAGCAGCATCTGTGGCGATCCGCCAGAAATGGAAAGAAACAGATATAGCAGAACAACCATTTGAACTTGCCAGAATCATAGAAAAATCCTATGAAGAACTAGGAAGAGATAGTTTGGGTGGGAAACCAGTAAAACCCCAACTAACTGAAAATCCTGAAAAGATATTTATTAAAAATAATCTAAACACTCCAAAAAAGAGCTGGGATGGAAATAAACAATCCACTCCCAAAGAAAAAAGATTCCAGTCCAGAGGAAGGTCTCCTCGGCGGAGAGAAAGATCTCCGGACCAAGGACACAAGTCTCCCCAGAGGGAGCCCTCTGAGAAAAGATACAACCTTAGAAATAGGGATAATCTAAAGAAACCTGATAGATTTCAAGATATTGATACACGTCCCTCTCGATCTTTTCAGACTTCCTCGCAGAAATCGGAAAGAAGAGGACGGTCAGAACAAAGGGAAGAGCACGTCAAGTCCAAAGACAAGGAACCTGCTCATCAAAGTAAAAAAATACAATTTCCAAAAAAGAAGGTAGCCAGTATTAAAGTAATCAAACATGCCGAGGATCCTGAGGACACAGCTGAAAAACGGAGAGTGGGCTCAGACAATGCTGGGCAGCGCAGCAGACGTGAGCATAGCTCGCAAGATCCTGATGAATCATCTGGAGACAGTGGACACGAATGAATACATTCAGGTGGAAACTGCAGATACCAGAGTTAGCAAACCTCATAAGATATACGAAATAACATTACGTATAGAGGGGGATAAGACTAGGAAAATAAGGGGTATATTTTGGGATAACCTTTCCAAAGGCTATGACATCCTTTTAGCTGAAAAAGACTGGCCACCAGAATTTGTCAGGGAGTGCCCTCATGGCGAAGAAATGATTATGCCTGCCTTCTCAAATCACATTCCAATTCATAAAAAATATACACTTGCAAGAAAGTGGTCAGTAGCCCAAGCTCCTGCATTATATAAAAACCATGTCGGATGGGATGAGGACTCTCCTCCTCACAAAATCCAGTTAAAATGTCAACCAACTGCACAGAGGCAGTACCCAATTAAGCAAGAAGCTAAAAAACAGGTCAGTGAGATCTTAGATCAACTTGAATACCAGGGGGTGATTGAAACATGCACCTCACAAATGAACAATCCTTTGTTTCCTGTCTCCAAACCAGACGAGTCATATCGACTAGTTTTGGACTACAAACACCTTAACTCATGTTGCAAAACTTTTGCAGTACAAAACTCACACAGTGCAGCACTAATGTATAACATTGTGCGCAAAAAATACAAAACAACATTAGACATCTCAAATGGATTCTTTTGTCAAAACATAGCACCTGAAAGCAGGTATTTGACCGCTTTCTCAATAATGGGCTCGCAGAAAATTCTGTCGACTCCCACAGGGGTTCAAGAATAGCCCAGGATTATTCTCAGCAAGAGTAACAGAGTTACTACAAATGTATGATGATGAGGCATTATCTTATGTCGATGACATCTATCTAACAGATGATGACTTGGATACTCACTTGAAAAGAGTGAACACCATAATACTTTGGTTTGCAGCAGAGGGTTACAAATTCAACTTTAAAAAATCGCGAATTGCCCATCTAACTGTCCTGTTTTTAGGATATGAATTATCAAGTGAAGGCAAAAGCCTGGCAGACAATTTCTTAGAGAAATGCGCTGTAATCCAAGCACCAAAAACGCTGAAAAACTTACAATCAATTCTAGGTTTCCTGAATTTCGGAAGAACTTACATTCTAAATTATGCAGAGAGGGTTAAACCTCTCTACGAACTAATAAAACCAGATTTTAAACCAATCAATTGGACTCAAAAACACACAGAAATTTTGAGATCATTGCAAACAGACATGTTAACAAAAACAAAATTGCAAACTTGCGATAACACACGCAACCTTGTAATCCGAGTCATCCCAGGAAGATGCGGATTCACGTACCTAACCTCTAATGAGGGAGAAACGGTACCAATAGCATACAAATCACACTTGTACTCACAAGCTGAAAAAACATTCAGTCTCGCAAAAAATGTTGTAAATGCGGTTCAAACAGCTGTAGCAAAAGAAAGAGCCCAGGCCCAAGGCAGACGGATTACTGTTTTAACAGCAGAATCAGCCTTCGAGGCATTAACAAGCCCATGTAATTTAACTACCGTGGCATTAGATCCAAAATTGATACAATGGGAAAATTCTCCTGCTACAGACAAAGTGAAATACTATTTTGACCCGGAAATGAAAAAATTGAAATATCTAACATATGAAAAAGAATATCCTCTGCCTAACGACATTCTGCCCATACAACTTTACGCCTGCGTAATATACACAAACAGTTATGCGGAACCCTCAGTTTGGGGAAAACAAGCCTATAACGCTACGTGCGAGGTTGTTAAAAACCGGTGGCGCGGAGGTAAATTGAGACCTCTGGTAACAATGTCACAATCTGTAAAAGACAATTCAGGTCAACAAACTGAACTAATAGCTTTGAAAATGGCGCTAGATATTGCCGATCGCGAATTCCCGACAGTAATAGTGTGCGATTCGCATTACTGCGTCAAATCATACAATAATGACTTGCAGAAATGGGTTCAAAACGATTACAAGGATGACACAGGTGCCACAATAAAGCAAAAATCGCTTTGGGAACAAGTAGTTCTGTTAAAGAAAGAACTACAAAAGACTCACGTGATACATTCACTGAGTCATGAACGTGATGGCGTTCACGTTACAGGGAATTCATTGGCTGAGACAGCCACAGCGGAAGCAACTAAACTGGCTTCCGTAGCTACAAAAAAGCATTCAGAAAAATACATGGACGGGGAAACCATGCTGGCGGTAAAAACGTCTTCAAAAGACGACTGTGCAGCGCTACCCATGAACTATCAACTCAATTATACATACATAATCAATGCAAACTCCGTTCCTTTTGCTCGAATCCCTGGAGTGGGGAATAGGGTAATTCCAAACACGAACAGGAGAGTCTTATTAATAGCAGACGCACACATGGGGGAAGGTCTAGGGCATCGAGGGATCTTGAAATCTCTGAGGGAATTACAATCAGAATACTGGTGGCCGGGAATGAGCCTGCAAAACTACAAATTTGCATTTAACTGTCAGAACTGCAACAGAGATCGCAGTGGCGAACTGCCCGGAGTATTGCCAGGACCCTTCTTTTAGATAGCATAAGACTATCAATACGAAATACCCAGATAAAATGCGTCCTATTAATATCATTTAAGACTAGATTCACTTAAAATGTAGACCCCAGCTCTCGGCTGACGCCAGACTGTTATAAAAGATTTGCGAGTCTATATCGGCACATACGCAAGTGGCATGCTACATTCTGACCAGGGTCCCGGGTGTAGCTCTCGAGCTTATAAGTGGGCCATGACCAGCATGGGCATTGCGTTGCGGTAATCTTGTCACTTCCTTCCTGAGGGAAACGGGATTGTGGAAAGAAAAAACCGAGACATAAAGCAATCTATAACGGCAAAGGTATTAGGTTCGGGGGATGGGTGGGTCAAATATTTAACAAGTGTCCAATGTAGTCTTAACAATCTGCCAAGAAATTCTCTAAAAGGTTTCAGTCCGTACGAACTATTGTTCGGGACTAGAATGCATATCCAGGACCTTGATAGTCAGACTTCAGTGGTAGAAGGAAAATGCTTTGATATCAAAGATCGTTTGGCTATTTTACAGGACTTAAATGAAACAAGAAAAGACCTGAGCAACATAAAGTTAAAACAGCAGCCAACAGCCCTGAAGAGAAACCACCTGTCCCAGCAAGGCCTGTCTGGATTCCAAAGATTGGGGATCTGGTCAGAGAGAAAATCGCGGTGAAGAAGGAATTTGAGCCTTCTTACAGAAAAACAGTACCTGTCTTAGCTGTCAACGGAACAAGATCAGTTGTACTACCGCCCCTTGCTGGTAAAAAGGAGAACTGAGTTGTATCCATCGACCTGGTTAAACCACAATCATGTGGCCAATAATAAGTAGTAGGCCAAGTGGACTCCCAAGAAATAGCAGAACACCAAAGTTTTCTACAATACAAGAGGTTCAAACTGAGAGACTAATCACATTTGATAAACCTACAGTGAATCAACAAGGACTATGCAACAAAGCCATGGAACCTATGCCTCTTAAAACCCAAATTGCAACAGCTCGTCAAGAAACACCTGTCTACAACGATGTAGCCTCAGACTATGCTAATGAAACAAAGAAAATTCCAAAAGCAAATAAAAATCCGGAAGCAATTCCAACAATTGACAGAACTGCATCAGGCTACTTCATCAATTTCGATGACTTTTCCGAGGATCCAAGCGAACCTAAAGAACAGCCAACTACAAAGACCTTTAAAGACAAAGCAAAAGAAATCTTTCATCAACTCAAAGAAACCTATCTGATTTCTCCATGGATTGAATTTTGGTTTGTGTTAGGTGTACTTTTCCTCCTGCTTTGGCTCATCATGGTACTGTGCTTGGGACATTTCATTGAGGGAAAATATAGTACAATGGACATAGCAAGTCAGAACATCAACTTGGTCCTAAAGCCACACAAGTCATCCCACATTGAGAAAAGAGAACTAACATCAGTAAATTTCACAGCAAATCCAATACCCAGTGGGGTAGCTTGGGACAAAACAGATTACGAAATTTATGGGCCGGTCGAGCTCTTGAAGTATCCACATCAATTAAAGGTTTCATTAAATGACTTTGTAAAACCGAGCACATTCTCTGATGATTGGGACTTTGAAAGTATTAATGATATGATGTCAGAATTGGTTATGTCAGCAAAATTTACAGAACATGATTATTTACAGGGTTCATCAAATTATGAACAGATGTACTGCTACAATCACTATGCTAACCATTATTTGCATAAATCTGCTCAACCTAGAAATGTTTTTAATTATAATCAATGGGAACATTGTGCAACTCCACCAAAAGGCAGTTCAAAAATATTTTATGATAAATTCCCATACTTCTCAGGGTTTAACACAAGTGATGCAGAAACATTTTATTTCAAACTGTTAAATAGGACAGGCATGAAAACCATGCTGACAAACACTAAATTAATCTATTCAGAAACATTTTTTGAAAACATGAACACATTTGGTTTTGATTTTTGGAAAAACGATATTGAAACAAAAACCATCTGGGGTACCAGAGATTGGCAGGTCCAAGGTATAGAATCATTATTTAGAGCCTGCATGATCCCAGAACAAATTATATTCTTGAATGACACTATTTAACAGACAACCTGTCTTGGCCTAGCCAAAATTAAAGACTTAAACAAACCGTCTATTCCAAAGCCAACACCTGACAGTAATAGCACTACAGATGTTGAGATAGACGTATACCATATTGTTAACCAAAACAGAACACATCCTGATTGGAAAAAATGGTTGATCTGGCCCACAGACACAAATCACTGTCAAGATAGATTCCTGAACAAAATACAGGGGTTCAAATTGACCAGGCCAGACCCTAGATACTCCCAGAGACAACATCCAGGGATAGTTACAACATACAGTGTAGGAAAACTCTGCCTCGAATGACTACAGACATCTACACTGGCAGAAATTAAGCAACACGACTTTACTTAAAGAAGGTGCTGACTTGCGTGATTTCATAATGGGACCACACAAACAGCGTCAAAAACGTTTCATAGCGGCCAGTATATATGCGGCATACAACGAAGCTTGGAAAGAAACACAAATTGAAACAGCAGAAAAAATACGAGAAATTGACCGTATCAATTTGGAAAAATCACTTTCTGTTGTGAACAATGGGTTAATGACTGTCTTCCAGGATATATTCACTGGACAGTATTGTATCATCTGCAATTGATATAATAGAACAGGACTTACTAATGTTGCAACATGGTCAGTCCCAATTACGTTCTATTGTACAGCTTGGCTGGTCGTTACAAAATCTGCGTTCAGGCTACGTGCCTTGGCGTTTAATCAACACAACGTCATTATTTTCTATCTTTAACCTTACTGATACACAAATCAGCTTGGCACAAAAAGGAGCGGAATATACAATTCTGAGCATTGAAAAACTTGAGAGATTACCATTGACAATGTCAGAACGACCTGTCATTGAATGGATAATACACGGAATCATAACTATTCCAATAACAACTTTCCAATTTAAATACTGCCAAGAGTATATACGAGCAGACCAGTATGAAAGGTTGGGTAAAGAATACATTAAGTCATCATGGAAATTAACTTACACACACACATGTTATAGTGAAAAAGGACAGAATGTATTTCTTAGTGGTGATAATTGTAAAAGGTCACTAAGTGGTATACTTCTGTGTTAGGGTATAAACCTACATGGGGCCTGTGAGGGGACTTCAAATAACCTTTCATGCCACCAGCATGGCACACCTGCAACTCGAATAGAGCCATTTTTTAGACGGCTTTCTAACGGGAGCTACATTCTAATAGTGGACCACAGATGTTGTGGCTTGGTGCCAGGAAAAGCTTATCTAGTAAGCGTTTCTTCCATAGTCACTTGCTGTATGCAAGTATTGTATCCGAACAACACTCCAGACAGGGAGGGAAAAATTTGGCCCATTTTGAATATCTCTTCTATTCGAATTGATACTTTAATCAGAATGAAGTCTGTTCTTCTACAGACGACTGTGCCCTTGACGTCATCAAAAGAAACGTATGATCTTCAAGTTGCAAGGACAACGGCAGAGATACATAAACTTTTATCAACAAATTGCCCCTTACATTTCGCGGAAATGCTAAGCCAAATCTTAAACATGTCCGATACGAATGGTATCCCACATGTATTTAAGACAATTTTTTCGGGACTGTTAACACCCTTCAAAGCAGTCCTGGGCATCTTTCCTAATTTTGTCCATTCGGTCTTTGGCGGCATTCCACTCCTGTTTGGACTCGTAGCAGGCATTTTATTTTTGATTCTCCTGCTTCGTTATGGCAAGCCATGTCACAGACAAGACTCCAGCAACAATGGAAGAAACGATCCGAGCTATACGCTATCGGGACCGCATAACTAAAGTCCTAGGATTAGCCCGGCTAAGAGATCTAAATATGACCTGGTTTCTTTCATTCAGACCCATCTGGCAGAATTATATCTTACCTGTGTTAAGATGTATGCTGTGCGGAGAAGAGTGCGTGTTAGACGTCGGTCTCACACTACAATCAGAAGTACCATTGGATACAGGTACTTTGCTAAGTCCTGTAACGGCTCATGCATCGTGTTGTCCCCAGCGGTTACCTATCCTGATGATGGCATTCGTGGAAACTTCACCTCTGCGATAAAGGGTAGTGAAGTGCAAGATGAGAGCAGCATCAACCAGGTACAACCTTCTGTGAGCAATGCTGATCAATATATCGATGATGGCAATCATTCTCACGACTGCACAGTTGCGGCATTTTCCAACTTGGTCGAACTTTCACCTGAAGCGGTAAACTGCTTTTTTGAAAGTCTGTCTGAAATGATGTTCTCCCCTGAACAGAAATAATAACTTTTAAGCAAACAAGCACACAGCGTTCCATGAACTCTGAATTCGGCCTTCGGCCTTCGGCTTTGATAAACAAAAGCTACTGAAAATATTTGGAACTATTTTTTTCTTCTTCCCCTGAAAAACAAATTTTTTTTTCCCGATTCCAAAATATTTACTTTTTTATGGCACATGTACTCTGCTTAAAGTAGAACTATTCTTAGAGGACAGAGCTTCTATTTTTAGGAACTCTAGAGACAATATATTACCTCAGCCTCTAGCATATTTACAAATAACTGTATTTATATGTGATGAAATGGTCTCGCACTTCTTTTCTGTATTAAGAGCCATTTCATGTGTAATTTTCGCAAACTCATTCAGCTGATATATATATGCATCCTTTATTGAATGATTACACTGATTGAAAAGCGTACAGTACCTATAATCATTTTCATGTATTTCGCATACTACATTTCAAATGCAAAAAATGTATTTTGGGGTGGATCGGTATACACGTGCACCTTTAGATATGTTTACTATTGCTTAGTTTTTAGTAATGATGGACATTAATTCGTGGAGTGGTTGTAGTGTGTTTTATCTAGGGACCTGAATCGATATTTCTATTTTATACCCTTGTCCGGTTATAATCAATAATATCCATACAACGGCATAAAAACCCTATTATAATTCAGTCATAGCACATGCTGTCACATTAAGCAAGCCTACTCCTCCAGCCCCCTAGAAAGCACACCGAGTTCTCTAAACAAACCAAGCCTCCAGCAACCTGGGAAATCCCCATTGCCTTTGTTGTGATTTCGTCCGAGAACTCCTGTAAAGCACTGTAAGAACGACCAGTTCTTAGTGACATCTTTATTGACGTCTTATGTCCAGCCTTACATCAAACCCGGCACCTTTCAGGTATAAATATACCAACGCTGCCTTAAGCAAACACACGGTGGTAATCCTGGAGCAGAGCAGCTATCTACTTCCGAAGAGCCCAGCTGATGCGAGAGCCCACGGACGCTGCCCCTCCCTTTTGACGCGCTGAGAAAGACGCTGTCTTTTATCCCTCCGAGAAAATCCAGCTCCGGCGTTTCCAGCCGACCCTTGCGGGTGACTGGGATATCGAGTCCTGAGAGAGAGATACCAGCCCTCCTGCCTTCTATTACCCAGGTACTGAGCTGACTAAACCCTTACAGAGAATTCTTGAGTCAGATTCTTGGCAAAACAAACTTAACTTAAACTGCTACTTACTTACTTCTTCCCATGTATTAGGCTTAGGTCAGGTACACCGGGGTGGGCATAGTTAGAACGAAGCACCAGTTGAGTACGATTAGTCAATGTATATATGTATGTATATATTTTATCTATTTTAAAGTATCATATGGCTAAGAAACCATATCAATGCTTTTACAGTATTATTTTATAATCCTGCTTTTACTGTACGCACTTTACTTCACTATAAGTATTGCAATTGTGGTAATTCATTTCTCTTGTATGAGGAAGGAGACTGCTCAATAAATAATACCTTTTATTGAAAACGTCCGTCTCTCTTTTCTCTGCAATCTGGTGAAACTAAGTACGCACCTTTGACTGAGTGAAATAGCTGTCTTTTGTTTTCACACGACTCTAGAGATATACTCTTAATCAGGGAGAGCAAAGCTGTCATGTTGTACGGTTGTCAGAAGCTAATCCCTTCTTGTCTATCCAGGGAGGTTAAACTCCTCCTCGCTTATTCGAGAAAGTTTCTAGTGACCTCTGAGCTAGCTGGCAAACCTTAAGTCTAATATAGTCAGTAGAGACCTAGTTAACCTCAGTCCTACTTCTACACTGCTGAATATATTATTCCAATGCGCAGAGCCTATTGGGACTATAGGAACTACCCATAAGAATCTTGAACAGCAATCCACTGCAACCATGATATACTTGTAAGCCCCATTAGATTGTAAGGGGCTGCAGTGGTCCAGGTAAATGCACGCGAGCGGTCTGTCTGATATTAATAATGGTGTCTGCGCTGGACGTGCTATGGTGGACCCTTTTATCTGTTGACAGATATCACACTTTAACGACGAAGTCTTTGGTCTGCTTTGTTGGGTGGAACCCCTGAATCTTTCCTGACATCTGTTTGTGTCAGTAGGCCAAACCAGCCATCCCTTCCAATCTGGGTCTGATCTATTGTATTGCAATATGTTATCTAACTTAGCCCGTCTTTCGGATGTAAAATTCCCCTCGGCGTTTAAAGGTATTGGAATTTGAGGTGTGTTCAAGTCCTTATTCTTGGCTAATCCAAGACAACAAGTCTGTTGTACAGTGTCATTCAGAAAAATTATCTGCTGTGGAATGAGGCATGCTCTAAATAGTGCTTCTGTTCTTTGGACTTGCCAGTCCCAGAACCCCAGATAGATTTCAAGTCTACATGGTCCATCGATAAGGCAAAACCCTGTTCAGAAAGCTGGGTGCTAAAGGAGGCAGAGAAAATCTGTTTGGCGTTAGTAAACATATTTTTCTGTGCAGATATTGGTGCAACCTTATAGTAGTACGAGGTTAGGCCAGAAGTGTTAAACCCCTACAAAATATGAGAATTTCTGTGCAAACGTGTTTGAACTACATTTCGGTGGTGTAAGGCAATGTTCCCACTGCTGGTATGTGAAAACATTTCTGGGTTTGCTAGATTCATGCAAGAGATGATGACCATAATGTTGGTAATAATACATTTTGTCAAAATCTGATCTATCTTCTAACATTTCAATACCATGAAAAGCGGCAGATTGTTCTAAATCAGACAATAAGTTATTAACAGTTTCAAAATCCAAATCATCAGAAAATGTACCGGAGGTAATGATATTGTTCAATGAAATTTTAAATAAATGTAGAATTTTTAAAAGCTCGGTCGGTCCATATATATCAAAACATCCTTTGTCCTACACTATACCACCCGGTATAGGAACTGCTGAAATGTTCACGAAGGACAAGTCTCTTTGTTCACAATGAGATGAAACACGAGGTATTATAATTAAGTTTACTTTTGACGTTGCAGAACTCTGTTGAAGAAAAGTTCAATTGATGAGTGTTAGACGGGGACCCTGAGGGTCGGCCGGATACCGAGGGAGAGATCCCCGAGGGGGACCGTCTCCGGCGATCGTACAGACAAGTACCCTCCCTCCCCACAAACAGGCACCACACCAAGTCGAGTTCAAGGCTTTATAGAAGGTTCTTAAGGCAAGGATATCAGCGATACAGGATAACTTGGACCCGGGGGTCCTCTCACTTCTAGTCTCTGTAGGGAAAGGGGGTAGCGGGACAGTCTTGGTACCGGATCGGTACAGGTAGTGGTAAAAGGCGAGCTCACAATCCTCGAGCTGGAGGGTCTGTGGATCGGGCCGCGGCAGCGCCAGCAGGCCAAGGTGATAGTCTCATAAAGCAGAGGGCCGCGGCCGCGCCAGCAGGCCAAGTCGATGGTTTCACGAGGCAGAGGGCCGCGGCAGCGCCAGCAGGCCAAGACGATGGTTTCACGAGGCAGAGGGCCGCGGCAGCGCCAGCAGGCCAAGACGATGGTTTCACGAGGCAGAGGGCCGCGGCAGCGCCAGCAGGCCAAGACGATGGTTTCACGAGGCAGAGGGCCGCGGCAGCGCCAGCAGGCCAAGACGATGGTTTCACGAGGCAGAGGGCCGCGGCAGCGCCAGCAGGCCAAGTCACGGATGAGTTCTTCTCGGGTCTCTCGACTCCAGGATACAACTGCCTTCCTGGTCTGGCCCTGCCCCAGTTATAGGTCTGGTCCCCTTTGATGTCCGGACCCTCGCGCCTGGGGGCCGGGAGGTCCGGGATGAGGGAGTCCAGACACCCAGCAGGGGGGTGGAGCCAGCGCCCAGGCGGCCTGGGGTGATCGACACCTGGCGGAGGAGAGCCGTTGACGATTCCTTCTCCCATTGACTCGCCAAGTGGTCACTCTGCCTCCTGGGAGGATGGTGGGGCCTCGATGTCGGGGCCGGCCGGGCCCGGGGTTAGGGTCGAGTTGAGGCCACGCGGCCTCGTGCTGCAGTGCCCCAAGATGGCGGCCGGGTCGATGTCGTGGGGTAGATGGTGACCCGGGCCAGCTGGGTCCGGAGCTGGTGTCTTGTAGTGGAGGGATTGCAGGGTACTTCGGGTGGTCGTTTGTGGACTCTGGCTGGGGGTGCAGGGAGCGCCAGGGTCCTGGTCCCATTGCGGGGAGGGGGGACAGCTCGAACATGCGGCCTGTCCAACATGCGTCCCCCCCAGCTGAAGGCGGGGAGAGTCAGCCATCTTCCTGGGGACTCTCCTCGCTGAGGCGGAAAAAGCGTGACAGGCCGTCGGCGTTGGCGTGGTCCTGGCCTGGACGATGTTCCACCGTGAAGTCCATCCCCTGCAGGGAGATGGACCAGCGCAACAGCTTCGGGTTCTCCCCCCGCATTTGCATCAGCCATTGCAGGGGTCGGTGGTCTGTTTGCACCCGGAAGTGGGTGCCGAAGAGGTATGGCCGGAGCTTCTTGAGTGCCCAGACTACGGCGAAGGCCTCCCTCTCAATGGTGCTCCAGCGCTGTTCTCGGGGCAAGAGGCGTCTGCTGATGAAGACCACCGGATGGTCGACCCCTTCGGTGTTGAGTTGGGAGAGGACGGCCCCCACACCATGATCGGAGGCGTCCGTCTGCACAATGAATTCCCGGCTGTAGTCGGGAGCCTGGAGCACGGGGGCCGTGCACATGGCGGTCTTTAGCTTCTCGAAGGCTGATTGGCAGTCCGGGGTCCAGTTGACGGTTTTGGGGCTCTTTTTGGAGGTGAGCTCTGTGAGGGGCCCCACGATGCTGCCATAGTCCTTCACGAACCGCCGGTAGTATCCGGTGAGCCCCAGGACGGCCCGGACCTCCGTTTGGCTCGTAGGGGGTTGCCAGGCCTGGATGGCAGCAATCTTGAGTTGGAGAGGGGCCACCAGCCCGCTTCCCACTTGGTGTCCCAGGTAGGTCACGGACCCTTGGCCAACTTGGCACTTGCTGGCCTTGATGGTGAGCCCGGCTTGCTGGAGGGCGTGTAGAACCTCCCGCAGGTGGCGGAGGTGGTCGGTCCACTGGTGGCTGTACACAGCAATGTCATCCAGGTAGGCGGCGCTGAAGTCTTCCAGGCCCGCCAGTACCTGGTTTACCAGCCGTTGGAACGTTGCCGGGGCGTTTTTCATGCCGAAGGGCATGACTTTAAAGTGGTAGTGCCCGTCTGGGGTAGAGAAGGCGGATCGTTCTTGGGCCCTAGGGGTGAGGCCGATCTGCCAGTAACCCGCTGTTAGGTCGAAGATGCTCAGGTAGCGGGCGGCCCCCATCCGGTCAATTAGCTCGTCTGCCCGGGGGATGGGATGAGCGTCGGTCCGGGTAACTGCATTCAGCCCTCGATAGTCCACGCAGAACCGGAGCTCAGGGGCAACGCCCGGGGCCGCTGCCTTGGGAACCAGGACGACCGGGCTCGCCCAGGGACTGTCTGAGGGTTCGATCACTCCTAGGGTCAGCATCTTGGACACCTCGGTCTGGATGCAGGCTCGTACCCGGTCTGGTACGCGGTATGCTCGGTGTCGAATAGGAGGGCTGTCCCCGGTGTCCACATCGTGGAGGCACCAGGGGGTGACTCCGGGGGTGAGGGAGAACAGGGAGGCGAACTGCCTCAGGAGCGTTTGGCAGTCTTGGCGTTGCTCCGGGGACAGGGCCTCGGAGAGCTGGACCCCTTCCACTGAGCCATCCTGCTCGAGGGCCCTCAGTAAGTCCGGAAGGGGTTCGGAGTCTTCTTCTGTCCCAGTATCGGTAGCCATCAGGAGGCTGAGTTCGGATCGCACAAAATGGGGTTTGAGCCTGTTGGCATGGAGGACCCGTAGGGGGTTCCGGGCAGTCTCCATGTCGATTAAATAGGTGACGGGCCCCTTGCGTTCGATTACCTTGAAGGGCCCGGACCATCTGTCTTGGAGGGCGCAGGGCTCAACCGGGGACATCACCCAGACCTGTTGTCCAGGTTCGAACTCAATGGAGGACGTGTGCTGATCGTACCACCTCTTCATGTCCTCCTGACTGGCCTCGAGGTTGGCTTTGGCGGTGTCTCGGAACCGCCGGGTCTGGTTGCGGAGAGCCAGGAGATACCGGTAGATGTCCGGGGGAGTTTTCTGGGGAGGCTGCTCCCAACCTTCCTTGACTAGGCTGAGGGGGCCCCGGACGGGGTGCCCGTACAGTAGTTCAAAGGGGCTGAAGCCGAGGGACTTCTGCGGGACCTCCCGATAGGCAAACAGGAGGCATGGAAGCAGTACGTCCCACTGGCGTCGAAGGGGTTCTTCTAGACCCATAATCATCCCCTTGAGGGTGCGGTTGAATCTCTCGACCAGTCCGTTTCCTTGCGGGTGATAGGGGGTCGTGAATTTGTAGGTGACCCCGCATTGCTGCCAGAGGGACTTCATATATCTGGAGATAAAGTTCGTGCCCCTGTCACTGACGACCTCCCGGGGGAACCCCACCCGGGAGAAGATCCCCATCAGGGCCCGGCCCACCACGGGGGCCGTCACAGTCCGAAGAGGGATGGCCTCGGGATAGCGGGTGGCGTGGTCTACAAGGACCAGGATGAACCGGTGTCCTTGGGCTGTTCGAGGGTCGAGGGGCCCCACAATGTCTATTCCCACTCGTTCAAACGGGGTGGTGACGACAGGAAAGGGTTGTAATGGTGCTTTGATTTTTCGGCCACTTTTTCCGCTGGCCTGGCAGGTGGGGCAGGCCTTGCAGTGGTTGGTGACATCCTTCCGCATGTGGGGCCAGAAAAAATGGGTCACCAGGCGGTCGTAGGTTTTATCCTGCCCCAGGTGTCCGGCAAGGGGGACATCGTGGGCTAAGTTCAGGAGGAAGTCTCGGAAGCGAAGGGGCACCACCAGCACCCGACTGGCCCCTAGTTCTGCAATTTTCTGCTCGCTGTAGAGCAGGTCTTGGTCCCAGTAGATCCAGTGGGCCCCCGAGGTATCCCCGGTGCTCTGGGCCAGGGCTTGCTGCCGGAGTCCTTCGAGAGAAGGACAGGTTTTTTGCTCGGCCCGGAATTGTTCCTGCGTGGGGCCTCCCTCCTGCCGCCATTGTGCCAGGTCAGGGACGTCCCGAAGCTGGTCGGGTCCTTCTTCGGTTTGGGTCAAGGGAATGGCTTCTGGGGCGGCCTCCTCTGGGATGAGCGCGGGAGGAGGTTCTGGCCACTCGGGCTCTTCTGGGCTGGGGACCGCGCGGGCGGTCATGGACCGGGTCGTGACGCAGACCCATTCGGGGAGGCCAAGCATCCCCAGGTGCTCCCTCCGTTCGACAGCTGCCCAGGGAGAGCTTTCAAGGTCGTTTCCTAGGAGGCAGTCCACGGGGGCATCATCGCGGACAGTTACTTTTAACATCCCTGTTACTCCTCCCCACTCGAAGGGGACGCAGGCCATGTGGCATAGGCTTTCGGAGTTGTCGGCTGATCGAACAGGGCAAAGAATGTTCGGCAAGATTTGGTCTGGAGTGACGAGGTGGCGTCGGACCGCCGTTACACTGGCCCCGGTGTCGCGGAGGGCTTCCGCCCGGCGACCATTGATGTTAACCCATTGACCGTACTTCTGTGTGTTGGCGGGAAGGGGGGCCCGCGGAATCATGTCTCTCTCCCCTAAGCAGACCAGTGCCATGGCGGCGGGTGCCCATTCCGAGGGATCGGTCTCGTACTCCTCTTGGTCTTCCGGGATTATTTCTTCCCCTAGGGCCGCCGCTGCAACTTGGCGGGGAGTCGTGTTCGGATTCTTTGGGCAGTTGGGATCACTGGCGTAGTGGCCGGGTCGCTGGCACCTGTGGCACGTAATGTTGGCCCGGAAACCGGCCCGGACGGCAGGGCTTCCCCGGCCAACCGGGGTCGAGGGGTTTCTGGGGGGTGACGAGGGGCCGGGGTCTCTCCCCCGACCCTGACTTCCTCCTCCCCCTCGGGGGCGATACGATCTGGATACTTCGCTGGGTGCGCTCCGGCCAACTCGGGTGCTTTCCCACCGGTCGGCTTCGGCGGCGAGTTGTCGAGGGTCGGTTAGCTTGCTGTCCAGGAGGTGTTGCCGGAGCTCCACGAAGCAGTTGTTCGACAGGTGTTCCCATACGATAAGGTCAAAGAGTTGTTCGTAGGTGGTTACTTTGTTGCCCTTGATCCACCCCTCGAAGGCTCGGCTAAAAAAGTTCACGTACTCCACCCAAGTTGTACCCGGAATCCGTTTGCAGTCGCGGAACCGTTGGCGGTACATCTCAGGTGTGAGCCCGTATCGAGTGAGGAGGGCGGCCTTCATGTGGTCGTAGGAGGTCATTAGCTGGTCCGGGAGTTGCAGCAGGGCGTCCCGCCCTTCGTTGACAAACCTCCCCCATAATCCGGCTCCCCAATCGCTTCGGGGAATCCGGTGGGAGGTCATTGCCACCTCATAGGCTTTAAACCACTGCTGGATATCATCGTTCTTGTGGTATTCCCGGATGACATCTTTGGGGATGTGAACCTTGGGCTCGGTCGAGGCAGACGGGGTCGGTCGTTCGGGGAGCCCGAGGTCTTTATTCTGTTTCTGAATCTCCAGTGCTTTGAGATTGCGCTCATGTTCGTACTCTAGTCTCTTTTCCTCTAGCTCCCTCTGTCTTTGCTTGTCTTCCCGCTCTTCCCTGAGCCGTAAGTGTTCCAGGGTTATTTTTTGTTCTGCCAGCTTGAGTTCCCCATCCAAGCGAAGTCGGGCAAGTTCTAATTCGTGGAGTCTGGTTTTTTCTCTTTCTCGGATCTCTTCCAGGGAGAGATCCGCTCTTTCTTTAGTTGGTGCGGGGCTCGTTTCGGTTGTTTGTGTTCGGGGTACGGCCGTACCCGTTTCTGCCCAAGCTTCTAGGGCTCGTTTGAAGTCTTCCTTTGTGCTAAGACCTGTGGTTGGAAGTCCAAGTTCTATGCAATATTGCTTCAGTTCCCGGTGGTTGTAGTCTTCCAATTTTTCCATCTGAAATTTTTCCGTTGTTCCGCTCTCTATTGACATGGTTGTTGTGTGTGGTGGGGCGAGTGACTTTCTGTACGATTATGCGTAGGTTCGGATCCCGTCGCTGGCCACCAATGTTAGACGGGGACCCTGAGGGTCGGCCGGATACCGAGGGAGAGATCCCCGAGGGGGACCGTCTCCGGCGATCGTACAGACAAGTACCCTCCCTCCCCACAAACAGGCACCACACCAAGTCGAGTTCAAGGCTTTATAGAAGGTTCTTAAGGCAAGGATATCAGCGATACAGGATAACTTGGACCCGGGGGTCCTCTCACTTCTAGTCTCTGTAGGGAAAGGGGGTAGCGGGACAGTCTTGGTACCGGATCGGTACAGGTAGTGGTAAAAGGCGAGCTCACAATCCTCGAGCTGGAGGGTCTGTGGATCGGGCCGCGGCAGCGCCAGCAGGCCAAGGTGATAGTCTCATAAAGCAGAGGGCCGCGGCCGCGCCAGCAGGCCAAGTCGATGGTTTCACGAGGCAGAGGGCCGCGGCAGCGCCAGCAGGCCAAGACGATGGTTTCACGAGGCAGAGGGCCGCGGCAGCGCCAGCAGGCCAAGACGATGGTTTCACGAGGCAGAGGGCCGCGGCAGCGCCAGCAGGCCAAGACGATGGTTTCACGAGGCAGAGGGCCGCGGCAGCGCCAGCAGGCCAAGACGATGGTTTCACGAGGCAGAGGGCCGCGGCAGCGCCAGCAGGCCAAGTCACGGATGAGTTCTTCTCGGGTCTCTCGACTCCAGGATACAACTGCCTTCCTGGTCTGGCCCTGCCCCAGTTATAGGTCTGGTCCCCTTTGATGTCCGGACCCTCGCGCCTGGGGGCCGGGAGGTCCGGGATGAGGGAGTCCAGACACCCAGCAGGGGGGTGGAGCCAGCGCCCAGGCGGCCTGGGGTGATCGACACCTGGCGGAGGAGAGCCGTTGACGATTCCTTCTCCCATTGACTCGCCAAGTGGTCACTCTGCCTCCTGGGAGGATGGTGGGGCCTCGATGTCGGGGCCGGCCGGGCCCGGGGTTAGGGTCGAGTTGAGGCCACGCGGCCTCGTGCTGCAGTGCCCCAAGATGGCGGCCGGGTCGATGTCGTGGGGTAGATGGTGACCCGGGCCAGCTGGGTCCGGAGCTGGTGTCTTGTAGTGGAGGGATTGCAGGGTACTTCGGGTGGTCGTTTGTGGACTCTGGCTGGGGGTGCAGGGAGCGCCAGGGTCCTGGTCCCATTGCGGGGAGGGGGGACAGCTCGAACATGCGGCCTGTCCAACAATGAGCAAGTGGAAAGTTATTACTAATCCTAACCAGAAAGGAAAGAAGGAAAATACTGGTGATTATCCAAAGTTCTAGCCAAGGTGATACTAAATAAGTTTACCTAAGAACGTTAACAAAAACTTTGGTCCGTTGTTTGCGAGAAATTTGGTCTGGCTTTATTTCAGGTTCACTCGGATCCAATGAAAAGGTATCGAAGTCGATGAAATAGCCAGATGCAGTCCAATCTATCTTCGGTAGCTCAGCTGGTTTTGTTAAACTTGTGGATTGCTCTTTTTGAGACATGTTGACATAGACATCCTTTTTAGGTTGAATTGAAATTTGTCTTTCACTTTGATTTTGAGAGTTTGTGTCAAGGGGAACTAGTTCCATTGCATTCGTATTGGTTCCAACGCTTTGTAAAGGTGACTCTTCAAATTTTATGATTTTTCCTGCTTGTACTTCTTGTATTTTAGCAAGTGTAGGTCGTCGGCTACTCACGAGCCCACAAAGCCTACTATTTAGTTTCGGCCACATTGTGTGATTTGATCAGATCAATTGAGACACATCTCTTTTCTTTTCTGGCAAGAGGCACTAGAAATACAGTTCTTGATCCTTCAATGGCCAGGACCGGTACAGGCTTTCGATAGGATAGCCCGAATTCTTTCTTGTCCACAATCTTTTCTCTGACCAGATCCCCAACTTTAGGAATACAGGCAGGTCTTGCCATGGCTGACTTGACTTCCCCAGTGGCGGTTTTATTTGTCTCGACGTTACTTAAGAAGGCTCTGGAATCATTCACATCCTGTAAAACAGCCAAACTTTTATTGATGTCAAACTGTTTTTCATCCACCACTGTGCCTTCACCATTAGAGATCAGGTACCCACACTCTTGTCCCAAACAGACCTTGTAAGTAGTTGCAGCTCCCAGAGAGCTTCTTGGGTGGTTATTAAGGGCCTGCTGGACCCCATATAAGTGATTGACCCAACTACCACCCGATCCTAATACCCTAGCTGTTAAAGATTGCTTTAAGTCCTGGTTTTTCCTTTCCCCAACCAAATTTCCCTCAAGATGGTATGGAGAGGAGTATCGCAATGCTACACCCAAACTGCCCATGACTTCCTTGTAAGCCCTAAAGCTGAACGCGGGGCCACAGTCAGAATGTAATGTCCCAACTGTGTATGTCCCTATAAAGACTCGCAAATCTTTTATAACAGTTCGGGCGTCAGCCAAGAATAAGGACTTGAACACACCTCAAATTCCAATACCTTTAAACGCCGAGGGGAATTTTACATCCAAAAGAGGGGCTAAGTTAGATAACATATTGCAATACAATAGATCAGACCCAGATTGGAAGGGATGGCTGGATTGGCCTACTGACACAAACAGATGTCAGGAAAGATTCAGGGGTTCCACCGGAGGGTTTAATATCCACAAACCAGACTCACATTATGTATACAAGAACATCCGAGGGTAGTGACATGATACAGTGTTGGGAAGTTGTGCCTTGAGTGGCTAAAAACCTCAACACCACCCCAGGTAAAACAACACTTGTCCTTACTCTCAGAGGATGTGGACCTACGGGATTTTTTATTAGGTCCCAGAACACCACATCAGAAGCACTTTTTGTATGCTGTCTATAATGAAATCTGCAAAATCACCGAACAAGAAGCTGCGGAGATATTAAGGGAAATAGATAGAGTTAACCTTGAAAAGGCATTAGCTGTAGTTGACAATGGTATGACTACATTAACATCCAGGATATATTCACTGGGCAACATTGTATCTTCTGCTATCGATGTAATAGAACTGGATTTGTCCATATCGCAACACAGGCAGTCGCATTTACGCGCGCCGGTTATGTGCCTTGGCGTTTTATCAACATTACGTCATTATTTTCTGCATACAATCTAACAGAAAACAGATGAAAATAGCGCAGAGGTAGCAAAATATACAATGCTGCGTATTGAGAAACTGGATAGGTTACCCTTTACTGTGGCTGAGTCACCATCCACAGAATGGTTAGTCCATGCCATATAACATTACCGGTCGCAAAATTCCAGTTTCAATATTGCCTAGAACAAAAACAGGCAGGAAGATATGAAAAGATGGGTAAGGAATTCATCAAGGAAATCCTGGGATTTACCATAAAGATTTTGATGCAGGAGTGGAGATCTAGAAGTGTTTCTAAGAGAACACTTTAAGTGGATTTCTCATAGGCCAAGATATTATGCTACCCTGGGCTTGTAATGGGTCTGTGGCGAACTTGTCCTGTCACTTGAGGGGTACCCCGACAGCTGTGATTAATCCGGAATTCAGGATTCTCAGGAATGGGAGTTACTTGATGCAGAATGATCAAGGTTGTTGTGGGATGCTTCCGGGCATCGTATATCTAGTCACTGTGAGCTCCAGGGTTACTTGCTGAATGCAAGTATTGTTTCCACCTACACATACAGTCAGGGAAGCACCATTATGGACTTTACTAAATGTTTCCTTTATACGGTTTCATACTCTAAGCAGAATGAAAGCCATGCCTTTACAACAAACCGTGCCCTTAACCTCCGCCCGGGAGACTTTTGATCTCCATATCACACGGTCCTCGGCTGAGATACAGGCACTTATACGTACAAACTGCCCTTTCCATTTCACAGAAGTGGTAAGTTGTATCTTTAACATATCTGATACGACGGGTTTTGAACTATTTAAGACCATAGGTTCCGGACTGCTAAGCACCTTTCAGAGGGTCTCGGAGTTATACCAAACTTTATACACTTCAGGGCATATTACCAAGGGGCATTATCGCCGTATTAGCGGGACTTTTTCCCGCTAATGCGGCGATAATTTTATCGCCCTATTACCAAGCTGTCGCTAACACCAGTTAGCGACAGCTTGTAGGCGATAGCGGGCATTTAGCGGCCCACTTTGCATGTCAGCGATAATTATCGCTAATGACATGCAAAGTGGACGTGCCAAGATGTTAGCGACTGAAAACAGTCGCTAACATCTCTAACTCCTATCAACAACTTTTGGAAATATTTGCGCTAAGCGCGAATATCTCCAAAAGCTAACGCCTGCTAAAAGCAGTTCTTAGCCATGTTATCCAATGGAAGGTGGATAACATGGCTAAGAGCATTGTCACAATAATGCATGAATATCCTGATTTTTCAGCGATATTCATGCATTTTGCAGGATTTTTACCGCTTTTGAGATAAACCTTGATAATATCAAGGTATCTCAGCGGTAAATATCCTCGGTGCTCGGCGATATTTTTTTCACGCTAACCAAGCAATAGCAATAATTATCGCTATTGCTTGGTAATATGCCCCTTCGTCTTTAGAAGCATTTTTGGAGGGCTTCCGCTGATCCTGTTTCTAATAGCAGGAATCCTGATAGTTACCTTTCTGCTGTGCAATGGACATCCCAATCACCAAGGCAGTAGCAACAGCTCTCCTGGAGCGCAAATACCCTGATCGCATGGTCCAACATCTGGGCACACCTCGCCTACGGGAACTGAGCGCCTCTTGGTTCCTGTCATTTAGACTAGTCTGGTTGGACTGTGTCCTACCTGTTCTCCGATGCCTGTTCTGCAGAGAAGAATGCGCGTTGGACCTCTGTCTGACACTTCCATTGGTTGCCCCACCAGACATTGATGCTTTACTGGACCCGATAACGGCCCCTGTTCTGTAGTGTCCTCAGCGCATTCCAATGTTTTTGGCAGCATTAGAGCCTCCACAGGTAGTTTCTGCTCCTGTTGCTATGGACACTGGCACCTCCAACACTCAGGCCTTGGATGTGGCACAGGCTGCCCCAGCATCTGTTGCAGGCAGTACAGAAGATCATCTGTGCTCAATTTACATTCTTTGTGAGGTGTGACGGGGATCGTCAGCTGCGTATGCAGACAGCAGCAATGTTGCATCTACCAGCAAGGACATAAACATTTGGCATGGAGCATGCTGGAAATATTTGGCTTTTTACCTTTTTTTGAAATTCCAAATTGAAACCTTGTGACCTGTATGGCTTTCGGATGCTTGTAGTTGTTCAAACTATATAAACAGACACTTTAGAGCCACTACTTGAATTATTTTTTTTTTGTGGAATTCTTTTTAAGTGTTTTTTAACACTTTCTAACTTCCCTTAAAAATGCTTTTATTATTTGCAGTGTACAAACCGCTAGAGGCTTTGGTAGTATGCTAGAATTTAGTAATATTGTCCAGTCAGATGAGGAGTGTGTGTTATATTTCACATTGGTACCCCTACATAGGTCTAGGTATCATCATAACCCTTCACCTACATTCTCTCCTATACTACATACATAACGAATTTGGAGAACTGGCCTTTTACCTAGGTACAATACTACACATAAGTATGTAGGGCTTTTCCCTGGACACTGGCTTCATAAATTATGCATGAGGATTCTCCGTTTCTTGGAATCACAGCAGGACCATCATCTCCTGTATAATAACTGTGTATAAAGTTCATTCCCGATGTCATCCTAAGTCTGACACTGGCACAGCAAGGTAGAATCTCTGGGGATACCTTAGAGTATATAAACACCACATCTTGCTGAGATAGTCAGATGAGATCACAACTTCCATGCCGACACACTGACCCAAGACGGTGAGGTTCCTGCATGCAGATACTCCTGCTCGCAGTGGTCTGATATCCCTCACGGTGGTCTCAGCTCAAGACCAGAACAGAGTCCCACAGTCTCACATCAGGTAATGGGGTTGGCTTTATCCTAGAGGCATTCTTGGCTTTACACCTACTCACATGCTAGGTACACTTAGGTACATCTAGTTAGGGTGCATCGTAGGAGTATGTGTTTTATTGCCATGTATTTTATATACTTGCCCATATTTATTGTTTTAGCAAAATGGTAGAAACCTACCATCTGTTTACGTTCCTAGTGCTGCTACTCATTTATATATGCTACTGTCTACTGGTGATTTCAGTGCACGTATTTTACGCTAAGAATAATGACTGTTCAATACTTATTGAAAGCGTCCCAACCGTTTATTCTTTGTATCTCTCTGAGAACAAGTGAGCATGAGTGACTGAGCGAAAAGTAAGTTACTGTTTCCACAGTCCTGAGGGATCAGGGTTGTCATGTTCGATAGTTGCCGTGAACTATTCCCTCCTTGGTAAGAGGAGGTTATAGTGGAATTGTGAGCTAGTTGGTACACAGGCCAACATACCCAGTATGGGTGTCTGGAATCAGTATGGACACCAGTTCCGCAGTGTATGTTGTCTAAACATGCAGATCCTATGTAGGTCTTATAGGAAATACATGACAGGCCTGCCTGATAATGAAGGGGAAAGCGTTTGGGTGCGGAAGGTCCCAGTGATTAGGTAGACTGTCGCCAGAGCCCTACGGCAAGGGGGAGTGGCCAACGCAGATCAGAGTAGGTGCCGCTGTGCCACAGTGCCCCGTTGGGAGTTGTGAGAGCGAGAGCAGCTTCCCCCTACTGTGTACCATCAACAGCAAGTGGACCATTGGTGGGGAGGCTGAGCTGCACCACCACGGTGTGCCTGTGGCACAGTGGGAACACTGGACACAGTTGGGGCCTGGTGGGCATTTTCTCTGTGAGGCTGGGCCGGCTGCCCTGCTGCTGAGTTGCTCTAGCTTTCCTGCAGCAATGAGGGTCGGCTCAGTGGGCTCTGGCTGACCTTGAAAGGCAGGGAACAACTACCCCAAAGTGAGGGGCGAACTTGGTCTGCACACCAACACTGGAATCTGAGGAGGTCACATAGGTTCCTGCTAGGCAGACAACCTTGACAACACAGTGGTGTCCGGCCCATCGAGGCACAAAGAGGGCTAGGGACGGCTCTCCTGGAATTGGAGGTGGTGCATGTCGAAAATGGTGTGGACCAAAGTACCTCACCCAGGTTTGTCGAATCAAATTGATAAATATATGATCACAATCAGTCAGACAGGAGAAGAAGGAGGAACGACCAAAGACTCCTTGACTATGGGTGGGGGTGATTCCACACCAGAGCTTTCAATGAAAGACACTTTGAAAGCAATAAGGGAGCTCCGGGGCACCTTTGAACCACAACTAGACACAGTTACTGAGGAAGTGAAACTGCTACGTCCTGTTTACTGCAAAATGGAGAACAAGGTGTCCACAGCGGAAAAGAACATAAGGGGCCTGCAATCTAAGACTTAACGCCTGGAGGAGCAGGTCGCCCACCACACAAAATAACAGACTGATATGATGGCCCACTTTGAAAACCAAGAGGCAGGGCCAGATGCAAAAACATCCGTGTGGTGTGGGTTCTGAGGGACAATCTCCAGATCTTTTTCTTGAGGACCTCATTCTTCATACCCTCGACCAGCCTATCTGCTCAAGCAATGTATCAGCACAAGAATTGACTGTATATTGCCGCAGAAGACTTCCGGTACTCTCCACTCTATGTTTCTGGGTCTATAGGCAGGGAAAGGGATGAGAGGGGCTGCATGACTTGACCCGTGCGGTCTGTAACTGAGTTTTCTCCAAATTTGTCTGGCCCCGAAAAAACACCCCAGCCTCATGGTTTTCTTGGACCTGCCTCTAAATGGTGGTTTGGGGGACCCAATTTATAACTGATGACTATTCATTGACTTTACATCAGCCGCAAGAATGCTTCCCAACTGTTTCATGTATTTCTTTGGGCGGCAGACACTCCTTGCAGGTTGGTAAAGTGGGAGGTATGTTACTCACTAAGCAGGGATGCAGTGTGAGGGTTGATTGGTTATAATGAATTGTTTTGCTCATTAATGTGGTAGACAACACATGGCACGAGCACATATAATGCTGTATTACGATAGGGTGGAATTGATCAAAGGCTAATAAGTAGTCATGGCAGAGACGAGACAGACATCCCTACGTATATGGACGTGGAACGTGAACGGATTAGGTAATAAAATTAAACATACCCTGGTCTTACAACACATCAGACTCCATCTCCCTGACATTATACTGCTGCAGGAGACGCACCTTAGGGGAAATCACTACAAAGCCATTGATCTCTCTGGGTATAGACTTGTGGCCCATTCTGGGTATTCCACGGATCCCCGGGGTATAGGTATCCTGGTCAGGAATCTCCTGCCTTCATGCGTGGCCCTGATTGGCACTTGGGAGGGTCGATCTATAAACCTCTGCTCTCTTTATGTCCCTCTTGAACTTTACAATGTAATCCTGCCACAGCTTAGCACTCTTCTCCTGGAGCTGTCCTCAGGGATCCACCTCTTGGGAGGAGATATGAACGTGGTGATCTACCCTGCTTTAGATCGGTTGGGCACTACAAGAGGTCATGTAAGCAGGGAGATACTCCCTGATTTCATCCCTGCAATGGGTCTGATGGATTTGTGAAGAACACAAAACCCTCACTTGAAACACTACACACACAACTCATCCCTGCATGGGTCCCTTTTCATGCCTCAACAATTTCTTCACAATTCACAATCAGGTTGGAAGCTTTTAGGAGTCTCAGCATTTAGCTCAAGGAACTTCTGATTACTCCCCGGTGGGTAAAACACTTAGGGGCCCTCCTGTTAATGATACTAGATTCCCCAGACTAGACCCCTGGTACTAATGAGACATGGATATTAGAGATAAAATAAAATCAAGGGCAGAGTTATATTTTAAAGAAAATAAGGGGCCAGTATCATCCCCATGCAACCTCTGGGAAGCATGCAAGACAGCAATCCGAGACCAGGCCTAGGCTTTGATCGGGGGGAAGAGAAAGGAGACCCTGGTTGCATGTAAAACTGTAGAACAGGAGATCCTGGCCTTAGAGAGGAAGATGGTCAAGGAGGGGAATGCAGACCTCTGCCACTAGCTGGCACTGCGACAACACGACTTGTGCGCCCTCGCCGACTACACGACCTGATCTATACGCTAGCTACACAGTGACGCCTGTACGACGTGGGTGACAAGACCACCAAACTACTTGCCTGGCTGGACAAGATGATAGGGACAGAACATGGGAGGTGGGTATCAGAGACGGAGCAGGAGTCTTACAGACGACAAACACCACAATTGTGTATACATTTGCTTCCTATTATGTAGGCCTTTATACACCAATTAGCATTATGTGGAGAAGTGTGGCTCACTGGTTAGAGCAGGCAGACCCTGAAGCAGAGGTCAGACCCGGGACCAGGGTTCAATTCCCGACGCGGCAGGGTCTCGAGCTCAAATGTCCATGGACTCGATAATTCTCGCTTCGGTGCCTGACCTAATCATGGGTTCACACTCTGCAACTCTGGGCATTAAGCTTGCTTAATCTCCACAACGGCCCCCCGCGGCGGAATGCCTGGCTTTCACCTTGGGGATGCCCTGTAGGGGCTATCTCACAGGGAAAAGCCAGGACGGGTTCCCAAGGCAAAAGCGCTTAGAGACCCCTGGGTTATAAGCGCTATATAAATCCAAACATACAAACATACATTATGTTGGGAGCTGATTGCGAAAAACTCCTGAGAGACTTCTCCCTCCCAAATCTCTCCAGTGAAATGAGTCACTCTTGATGCTGATCCTTACAGACCGGGAAGGCGGTAGAGCCTAATGCGTTGCCGGTTAAGCTATATAAAGCTATGTCGACCAAACTGTGAAGCCAATTCTGGAGATGTTTCAGGCAGGAAAAGAAGATGAATCCCTGCTGGACGACCAATGAACGGCCACATTAGTGGTTATACACAAAACTTGCAAGGCTCCTTGAGGAATGTAGTTCCGATGGATCAATCAATCAATCAATCAATCAGTACATTTGTAGAGCGCACTACTCACCCGTGAGGGTCTCAAGGGGCTGGAGAAAGGAAAATGGGGGGGGGTGCTGCTACAGCTCGAATAATCAGGTCTTGAGGTGTTTCCTGAAGGTGAGATGGTCCTGGGTCAGTCGTAGGTGTGCGGGGAGGGAGTTCCATGTCTTCGCTACTAGGTAAGAGAACGATCTTCCTCCCGTGGTGGTTCTGCGAATCCTTGGGACTGTGGCGAGGGCGAGGCTGGAGGAACGGAGTTGGCGGGGGGGGTGTGGAACGAGATGCGGTTGTTGAGGTATTCTGGGCCATTGTCGTGGAGTGCTTTGTGGGAGTGGGTGAGCAGCCTAAATGTGATCCTCTTGCTGACGGGGAGCCAGTGCAGGTTTCTCAGGTGGGCGGATATGTGGCTGTGGTGGGAGATGTCGAGGATGAGTCGTGCGGAGGCGTTCTGTATGCGCTGAAGGCGTTTCTGAAGTTTGGCTGTGGTTCCTGCGTATAGGGCGTTCCCGTAGTCCAGTTGGCTGGTGACGAGGGCCTGTGTTACCGTCTTTCTGGTTTCAGTGGGGATCCACCGGAAGATCTTCCGGAGCATGCGCAGGGTGTTGAAACACGAGGACGAGACTGCGTTGACTTGCTTGGTCATCGTGAGAGAGGAGTCAAGGATGAATCCCAGGTTGCGTGCGTGGTCAGTGGGTGTCAGTGCGGTGCCCAGCGACGTGGGCCACCAGGAGTCGTCCCAGACGGAAGGGGATTGTCTGAGGATGAGGACCTCCGTCTTGTCCGAGTTGAGCTTCAGACGGCTGTGCCTCATCCATTCTGCAACCTCTTTCATTCCATCCTGGAAGTTGGCTTTGGCGGTGAGAGGGTCTTTGGTGAGGGAGAGTATAAGTTGGGTGGCGTCGGCGTAGGAGATGATGTTGATGTGGTGTTTGCGGGCGATGGTGGCGAGGGGGCTCATGTAGATATTGAAGAGAGTTGGGCTGAGTGAGGAGCCTTGGGGTACACCGCAGATGATCTTGGTGGCCTCGGAGCGGAAGGGAGGGAGGGCAGAATCTCTCGGTTCTGTCGGAGAGGAATGATGTGATCCAGTCCAGGGCCTTTCCTTGGATCCCAGTATTGTAGAGGCGGGTTATTAGGGTGCGGTGGCAGACGGTGTCGAAGGCTGCCGAGAGGTCCAGGAGGATGAGAGCGGCTGTCTCTCAGTTGTCCATCAGGGTCCTGATGTCATCGGTGGCTGCGATGAGGGCGGTCTCGGTGCTGTGGTTGGCTCGAAATCCGGACTGGGATGGGTCGAGCGAGCTGTTTTCTTCGAGGAATGCAGTCAGCTGTATGTGGACGGTCTTCACGATGACTTTGGCCGGGAAGGGGAGCAGAGAGATGGGGCAGAAGTTCTTGAGGTCTTTGGGGTCCGCTATTGGTTTTTTCAGAAGAGCGTTGATTTCTGCGTGTTTCCAGATTCCAGGGAAGGTGGCTGACGTGAAGGAGCTGTTAATGACATTCCGGAGGTGGGGTGCGATGGTGGTGTCGGCTTTGTTGAAGATGTGATGAGGGCAAGGGTCGGAGGGGGAGCCGGAGTGAATGGTGTTCATGACGCGGGTGGTGTCTTCAGTGCTGATGTGGGTCCATCCGCTGAGGGTGGTGGTGGGGTTCGTTGGTTTGGTGGCTGGGGGCAGGGTCTGGGGTTCGAAGCTTTCGTGTATATCTGTGATCTTGCGGTGGAAGAATGTGGTGAGGGAGTTGCAGAGGTCTTGCGACAGTGTGATGTCGTTGTTGCTGGCGCTGGGGTTGGAGAGCTCTTTGACGATGCTGAAGAGTTCCTTGCTGTTGTGGGAGCTGTTGTCCAGCCGCTCTTTGAACGATGTCCTTTTGGTGGTGCGGATCATCTGGTGGTATTCGCGGGTGGCGCTCTTGAGGGCTGTCATGTTTTCTGATGTCCGCTTGAGGCGCCAGGCTTTTTCGAGGGTTCGGCACGATTTCTTTGCGATTTTGAGGGTGTCTGTGAACCATGAGGAATTTCTATTGCTAGTCTTGCCTGGGGGTTTCTTCAGTGGAGCGAGGTCTTTGGCGCAATTGGTGATCCATTGTGCGAGATTGTCTGCTGCGTTGTTGGTGTCAGGGGTGTCAACCGGTAGGTTCTGGCTCAGCGATGTGGTCAGCTGGCCTGTGGTGATTTTGTTCCAGCATCTGCGGGGGATCTGTAGCGTGTGGTGGTGGGATGTGGTCTTCTTGAAGTTGAAATGGATACAGCTGTGGTCGGTCCAGTGTAGTCCGGTGGAGTGGCTGAAGGCAACGTGGCTGCTGGCCGAGAAGATGGGGTCGAGCGTGTGGCCGGCGTAGTGGGTGGGGGTGTCCACCAGTTGCTTGAGTCCGAGGTTGGGGAGGTTGTCGAGCAGGGTGGTGGTGTTGTTGTCGTTGTTTTTCTCCAGGTGGAAGTTCAGGTCCCCTAGGAGGATGTACTCTGGTGAGGTTAAGGTGTGCGGGCTGATGAAGTCGGTGATGGTTTAGCAGAATTGTGTCTGTGGGCCCGGGGGTCTGTAGATGAGCGTTCCTCTGAGGGTGGTCTGGGGGTCGGTGTGGATTTGGAAGTGTAGGTGTTCGGCAGCGGTGAGTGTGTCTTCGGTGTTGGTCATGACGCTGATGGTGTTCTTGTACATGATGGCGATGCCTCCTCCAGTTTTGTTGACGGGGTCTTTCCGGGTGATTTTGTAGCCGTCCGGGATGGCTATGGCGATGTCGGGGGCCGAGGAGGCGTTCATCCAGGTTTCCGTGAGGAAGGCGACGTCTGGTGCTGTTGTATCCAGGAGTTCCCAGAGTTCGATGGCGTGTTTGTGAACGGAGCGGGTGTTGAGGAGGATGCACTTGAGGGGGCTGTTGTTGTTGCTGCGTTCGGTGGGAGGTGTGCAGGTTCAGAGGCAGGAGAATTTGCATGCTTGGCTGGTGAAGGGTCCATGGGGGCGCCTCGGCGTGGCTCGGTGGCAGGCGGCAGATCGTCCTGTGTTGAGTGCGATGAGGGTGGCGGTGTCGTACCTCAGTCGGGTGCCCTAGAGACGTCGGTGTCCAGGGGTTGTGGCGCTGCGCGCGGTCCAAGCGCGGGCAGGCACAGACTGGCTTGCCTTAGGCAAGCCTTCGGCGCGCCAGCGGCGTGCCAGCTGAGCGTGTCCGCTGTGCGGTCTCGCAGCGGCCGCCATTTAAAGGGAGGTGGGGAGGAGGGGTCAGCTGGGAGGCGGGAGGTTGGTCAGCGAATGGGCACGGGGGGCGGGGTCGCACGGGAGGCAGCGGCGGGAAAACGAGGGAGCAGTGGCGAGCGAGGCTCCAAGGGAGAGAAGGGCGACAGTCACACGGGGTACAGAAATCAAAATGGGCAGCAGACACTGGCACACAGGGAGCAGAGCAGGCGGGTCACAGGCACAGGTGGCGCTGCAGCAGTGGGGAAGCGACCTACCCGGAGGGATCGCTCTTTTGAATGTAGAGGCATAGGTGCTCCCAAATACCATTATGGCTAGATTCTCAGCGGTTCTCCCTGCCATCATTCATGTTGATCAGTCCGTCTTTATGCCCCGCCGGAGCACCCTGCTTAATCCACGTAGAGTGTACGGAGCTCTGCACATAACAAATATATTTTGGACCAAAAAGACCGTGCTGATGGTGCTGGATGCCTCCATGGCGTTCGATAGTATAGAGTGGCCCTACCTGTTTGCTGTGTTACCCAGACTGGGATTTGGCCCAAAGTTCTGTGCTTGAATTACGTTACTGTTCAAAGCCCCCCTGGCTAGGATGAGGGTCAACGGAGCGTTATCCCAGAGTTTTCCAGGTGTGCCCACTACCACCCTTGCTTTTTGCTCTTGCACTAGAGCCACTAGGGGTTTTAATACATGCCGATCCGTTGGTATGGGGAATTCCATCGTCGGGCGGATGGGAGGAACGCGTCTCCCTATATGCAGACAACATAGTCCTTTATCTTTCCAGACCGTATGCCTCCATCACACGAATCCTGCATATCTTAGAGCTCTTTGTGAGCTATTCAGGTTACAATATAAACTGGGGGGGACGAGTGTAAGCTGGAGGCGCCTTGTAACGCGGTTGACGGGCGGCGACTGTGATTACCTACAGGGGATGTGTGGCTAAAAAGTTGAGAATACTCCCCAGGAGGTGTGTTGCTGGAATGAACTCTGATAGCATCCACCTAGCTAAACTTGAAGTACCAGTGAGGTGAAGACTGGTCCCGGAGCCCTGATGAAATTGCTGCAAGGAATTGGCAATGAAACATGTTGGCCTCTCATAATTGAAATGGTCTAAAACATGCCATTCTTTTTAATCTGAGTATGCTCACGGCATCCAATAAAGTATGTATATTTGCAAGTGAGTCATAACTCATTTTAGCTTCAATAAACAATTCTCTCTTTTTAGCGCATGGAATGACACAAGCACTTTCTGTGCATTCTTCCACATGTCACTTCTGTCTCTTTCTCTCTCTTCACCTCTAAACATAATTTTGGCACTATTTTGCTTTCTTCACGGTCATGAACGTCACCAATGTGGATTGCAGTTTGGTGAATTGACAAACAGTGAACATTAAACACCTGGATCAGGATGTGACTGGCATACTTTATGATGCCAGCCTCTGGGGGGAGATATTATTAAGAGCCCCTGATATCCTTGAAAAGGATTGATGTTGAAGTACAATCAGGTTTTTTATACATTCTGGTATAATATAAACTGTGCCTAGTCACTGGTGTTTCCCTTGTGGGTCCCCCTCCAAGACTTCCAGCAAGGAGTGTAGCCCTGATTGTGACGGACGGTTTCAAGTACCTCGGAATCTTTATAACACATGACCAACAGGTGTTTGTGCAGTGGAATCTTATTCCACAGCTGCACAGACTCCTAGTGGATACGACGCACGGGCGCACTCTCCTGCTGTCCTTAATGGGAAGAGCGACTTTATATAAGATGTTGGCCCTTCTGCGCCTTGCATACGTCCTTCAAAATACACTTTACTCAGTCCCACTTACCTTCTTTAAATCGCCCAAGAGCTCTGGGCATTGCTCTGGCAGGCAGGTGCGCTGCATATTGCTCAGCGTAAACTTCAGAGAGGGATCTATGATGGTGGACTGGCGCTCCCTGATGTACAAAACTACTATTGGGCCTCGCAACTCTTGGTAGTCAACGATTGGGTGTATGCAGATTAGGGACTGCTGGCCCACAGGGTTAACAGAGCAGTATGTTAGCCGGTAATTTTGAATCCATTCTGTACGCCCACCAGGGGGAGCAGAGCTGCTGGCACATACAGCGACCGTAGTGAAGTGCTGGACTGAGGCTAATAGATATCTGGGCGGCACTCTAGATTGACGGTCATGATCCCCTCCTGGCTTAGCAACCAGCTGATGGAAGTGTCCAGTCTATGGGGCTTCTCACAATGGGCAAATATAGAAATTGAGAATCTGGGTGACATGTGGAGGAATGGGAAGTTACCTTCCTTTAATGTACTTAGTCAGGAATATGAGCTGCTGACCGCAATGAAGGCTCTGTTATTTTCAACCAAGGCATGCCCTTAGGATTCATTCCAGAGAGTACAGACCTCCCTGACTTCTCTAACATAGACTGTTAGAGATTGCAGGGATTTGTTAGCATGAGCTGAAAGTCATTTTGTATTTCTGGCAGCCATCTTGTTTGCCATGTGCTGCCACGTGCTCGCCATGTGCTCTGTCCTCCCTCAGTGTTGACTGCTCTTGTAATCTGCCTAGAAACGAACTATATTTAGCATCTTCCACCTTCGCACATGCTCAGTTGAGCTTGCAGCTGTCCTTGCAGTTGTTCTTAGTCTGTAAATATAAGGATGTGTTTGCCAAAAACAGCCACTGTTAGCTCCTCCCACTTTGTTGAGCAAGCAGATCTTGTATGTCCATATTAGGCATTTTGCATGCTTACATGAGCCAGGACTGCCCCATACTCTTATGCTGACTATGTAACCCTAAGCATATATAAGGCCCCAGTTTTCTGTACTCCTTAGACTGCCTCATTCAGTTGCTAAGGCTTCTGTGTGACGTAGTCTCCCTCAACTGAGGTGAATAAATGCATTCTTTTTATATTTCAGCCTCTGTGCCAATTTCTTCTTTGTTGGTTTAAAAAGACCAGGTATCAATGAGACCCCTGAGAAGGTTTCTATTTTCTAAAAATGGCGCTCCAACGTGGACCTCATCAGAGAAGTGGCTATCTAAAGGAGTGATCTTGTCAGGAGACAGAAATCTACTAAGGAGGATAGAACAGGATTCTACTAAGGAGGTACTCTGTGCACAGAGATTCTGGGGATTCTCTGTCTCTGCAGCCCAGTATATTTCTGGTCTTCCTGATTTTGATCCTCCACATGATGTCACTCCTGACTGAGAACCTTTTTGGCGTGAGTATTCTAAAAACGACCGTTAGGTCATTCAGAACTTGGCAGTTAGAATTTGGACAACCATTTGTTTGGTAAGAGTCGTTCTGCGGCGCTTGCTGTTGGTTTTTGATGCCTTGGATTGGTACGGTAGTTTAGTAACGCTTACTGTGGCTTTTGTTTTGTATTTGTATGTGTGTAAAATATCAATTGCAATTTATATAGGCAGGTAATGAGGAGATTTTTCTCTGTTTTGAATTGATTTGAACGGCGCAACGTATAAAGAGTACCTTAAGCGCTACTTTGTTTATAATACTGCATATTCTGCACTATTTTTGGCAGGCCTGTTTCAAGCACACATCGAAGAATGTGTTGCTTTTTGGAGGTACCATAGTGAGATGTGAAGTGAATTAGCCGGCTCCCCTGAGGGAATACCTAAATAGGTTTAGGTATAAAAACATATTTCTCTGTACCCCAATGGAATTAAAATATGACAATAATACAAACAAGGATCCTTTTTCTGCGCACGTTTATAAATGGAGATATGCAGAGCGATTATATGGTGTTCTTCCAGCCAAAGCTAGTGAATTTAGTGTATTTTGGCTTCTTGGAAATAAAACAGTCTGTTGGGCTGTGTTTTATGCAGTCTTTTGGAATACTATTGAGAAGCTCTTCTTGTAAATATGACTTACAACTAGTATTTATAAATGGTTTGGTTTAAGTACAGTCTGTGGGCTGTCCTTTGTTTCTGTCCTAAGTGTTGATCTGTGGGTTAATCATGTGTTTAAATGTCTATGTGGTTCGTGGTTTCACATTAACTGTGAGGAAATAGCGATTGCGCTCTTTGTGTAAGGATTGCTAGCCTTAAGCGCGCTGCATTATGTGTCCTGAGTGTATGACCACCACTGTATATGTCTGGAATGAGCTCAATGTGTTTGTTTGTGTTTTCTTGCTGTCATCAGTCTGTTATGCAAAATGTCATTTAATTAATATTAAATAACATATTTATTAAAATCCAGAAATGAAGCATATGATATGCTACATAATTGTATGTTACTATTAATTTATAGAGCAAGCAATTATGCATATGCCAATGCTTAAAAGATAAAATTAGAATTCACATTGAATAGGAATAAAATAGGCCTAAAAAACGAAAGTGTGTGTTTTGCAAAAAATAAACAATTATAAGATGTTATAACATTTTCCTTAGATACATTGTATTAGATATTAACAGGCAAACACATCATTTGAGTAAATTTTTGCTGAACTAAACACATTATAGAACATGCATTGAAATGCCTCAGTTTTAGATAGACTGTCACCGTGCTAACATTTCAACACTGAAAAAAGCTTTCCAACAGCTGTGTTTTAACTGCCGCTAAGAAACAGCTGTTGTTTTTGTAGGCCACGGAGAGACAGGGATGTTGATTCAGCTAGGATTTTGCAGTGTATACATGAGGTAAAATCCTGCATTTCAGACTGCTGTTTTCAAAAGTTACAAAAATCAGGTTAATTATTTTGGATAACAGGAAAACATTTAAAGTAGGGATTTCATTTCTTAATGCCTTATTACATACGCACATTCTTGGTTCTGACGTTAAATAATGACTGTCTTTTTAAAAAGTGGCGCAAAACTTTTCATGTTTCAAGTTAGGCTTCTGTGCTTAGGCTTATGAATGAATGTGTCTAAATATGATAGGCAAGGGATGAAGCTTGCTTTTCCTATGTGGAATTATCAAAATGATTGGTTTTATTAAAAAAATATATATATATGAAAAAATTATTTAAAAAGTAAGTGCTTTGTAACTCGTTTTTTAATATTTATAAAGCTTAATAATCATACTGTGACCTCCTAGCATTAAAATGTAATTTAAGTTGTGTTGTACCGCATAATGAGGAAATTTGCATATGAAATATCACTCTGCGCAGGAGTAAAAAACTCATTCTTATAAGGGTATAAATGATATATTTCTAATGTCCAATCTCGGGAATTTGTAGAGAACATTCTGAGGATGACTATTATGCAAAAAAATTATAGGATATTCATTTTTAAGTGCCCCAAATATCAAAGTCGAAATTGGGCAAAATTCACTAATTTAAAAACAAATTCTGTCATTCTGAGCAGCTTTTAAAATGCCTTAGGCTTCAGTAAATGCATACATTTTGGTATGAAACAAATAGCTGACCTTTATATTGCTGGAAAAGTTTACTGCACACTGCTTACAACAATTGAAAATATTTATAAAACCATCAGAAGTTATTCTTTTAACTACAAACAGGGGGATAAATGCTTTCCAGCTTTCTGTCCCTAGGCAAATTGGGACAGACGCATGGACACCCTTGAATACAGAATAGGACAGCTGGGAAGGGTTAAATGTCAGTTCTATATTTAGAAGCCTGGCGGGGCTCCGAGAGCAAGGTCTTCTTTGACATTTTGACATCTGAAACTTTTTGAAAGACAAGATGGCAGCACAGGGAAAGAAGGAGGAGTTGTGCTTAGTTTTTGTCGGCAAAAGCAAGTTTTTATGCACTCATATGAATATACCACAATACAATTGTATATGTGAGCTTGGCCATATATACAGCACTAATTCTTTTAGTTTGGCGCTAACTAGGGCTGAGCCAATGGGATTTAGTTTGACTTCATTTGCCCCTATATTACAACTAGTATACTTACTAAAGGGATTTGAGGTTGGTTATTCATGTTTTTAGCTTCAACGTACTATTTACCTCTTCAGAGTTTGTTTATGCCCAGTTGCTACAAATAGAGGTTGATAGTGTTGACAGAAGTGAAACCTGTTTCAGGTTTCCTACTGTCAAAATGGGGGAAGGAGGCTAGTTCCTCTACAAATTAAGGCTAGGTAATATGTATGTTGCTCTCTCTTTTTCTCAATTTTTTGTTGAAATAGTACTGAGACATTTAATTGGCTATTCATTAATACTGTTTTAAACGTTGTTAGCAATAATAAAATGAATAAGTATATATGTTATGTTACTGCCCATCCTGTTTGATGAAATTATGACAGGATTAAGTATGGGCGAAATTTGCGAATTCGCAGGACGCGAATTCGCGTGAAAGCAAACACGCGGTCCCCAAAATCCGCGAACTTTCGTTCGATTGCGGATTGTTTTATTTTTGCGAGTTTGCAGGATTTTTTCTCACCGCGGCTACCACGAACTTACCCATGCGGTCTTCTATGGGCGCGGCCAACTTGTTTTGACTGTTCGCGGTGCATATTTCCAGTTCCGGTCGCTAGTTGCATGCTCGCGTTGTGCATTTCCAGTTCGGGGGCGCAATTGTGTGTTTGCGTCCGTTTTTGCGTGCTCGCGAGAAAATATCACACACACTTACCCACGTGGCTGCAATGGGTGCGGCCATCTTGTTTTTCATTCATTGCTATGGTTCTGGGCATGCCTTTTCAATCCTGTTTCAATCTTTGTAATCCTTTGTTTCTTTGAACTTTTTTTTTCTTTTTTATTCATTATCTATCTCTCTATTTTTCTACATCTATATTTTGTGTTTTTTTCTACTTTTTGTTACTTTAATAACTACTTCTTTTTTTTTAGCTCTCTCTTTTTTTTATTTACTTTTTTTCCCTATTGTTTCCTATTTTTCCTTTCTTTAACCCAGGACCATGGCAAAGGGAGCCGGCAAGTCCAAGGAGTAGAGTCCCGCACCCCGTAGCCAGCTCCCGTGCGGGCGTTTAAGGGGGGAGTCTGTAAGTCCCAGGGAGATCTTCAGCATTGTGGAGGTGGCCGCACTGGTCTTCTTTGTGCAGCGCCACCTCCCCAAGACCGTCGCAGCAGGCAGCAGGCCCGGTACCGGGTATGGCCTCTGGGAGCGTCGCCAGCTATGGGGTAAGGTGTGCCAGGCCATGTATTGGGAGTCAGGGGTCCGGCACACCTACAAGCAGGTGATGCACCGGTGGTCCGACATACTGGAACGGGAACAAGACCTGCTCGACCTGCTTGGCGTCGAGATCCCTGGGCTTGGTGAGTACTAGTAGCTATTTAATAACTACTTTGTTTTCTTTTGCTCTGTGTTATATTGCAAATATATGTTTTTTCCGAAGAGCAAGAATGCTGCAGATTACATTGCAGGTAAATTATGTTTCA
Organism: Lissotriton helveticus; assembly: GCF_964261635.1. Lineage (NCBI taxonomy): Eukaryota > Metazoa > Chordata > Amphibia > Caudata > Salamandridae > Lissotriton > Lissotriton helveticus. Next base: position 1,190,101,315 of record NC_136071.1, on the reverse strand, counting down.
AACGCTTCAGTGATTGCCGGTGCTCGCCTGCTCAGTGGCGGTGCTACTATGCTTACTTGTTTTCAATTTTGTGCTCATTTGGCCTGAGTGATTATGTATGAGTGTACTTTCCAGTCCTTCCTTTGTACTCCTGCCACTAAGAAGAGATAGTGCTGGTGGATTGATAGGTTGAGTATATTATGACTTGTTATTTAGTAAGACATTTTTAGTGGTCTGCAATCATGACGGACTGTCTGTCACTTCGCGTGCTGCTGAGTGCTGCCAGTCCTAGTAGAAAGTTTTTGTAGTTGGTTTAGTGAGTTACATAACTTTCCAAGTAGACGGTCCGCGAATCCAGCAATACTATGGTATCCTAGTAGACCACATCAGATAGGTCAATACATTTAGTGCAATTGTTGTTTATTTCCCCGAAATAATTTGTTATTGTTTTTTTGAACGGTTTGATTTTGTTGACAACAATCATCCATGTTTGAGTCTTTCTTTCATGTACATCAGCTCCTCCCAGGGGCAAGAGAACAGAGGTGGCGGTGGCGGCGCCGGCGGAGCCGGAAGGACAGGAACGGTCTGCCGAGGGCTCTTCTGCTGGCCCCAGTAAGTTTACCTGTTAATATTAATAATTATACTTCCCTAACTTTTACAGCACCTATTTATTCCAAACATTCATCATAATTCTATTTTTTCCTAAATCGTCTTTGATCTTCTTGTAGACTATTTCTAAATTCTTATCCTGCCTCTACTATGACTCTCTGTGCTACTACTATTTATTATTATTAGTCTGTCTGTGTAGCTAGCGAAGCTTGCACAGTTGGCAAAAGGTGTTAAACAAAACTCCTATTCAGCAAGAGCGCTAGGCACTGAGTGCAGTCCTCTGGGTTGTCCATAATGTCTATTGAAGTCTTTTTAATGTTATGCTTTGACAATTCCCAACAATAAAATGTAAATGGCCACCAAGAATAAGATACTAGTTTACTTTTTGATTGGATAGGAGGACATACTACTACTACTGTTGCAGGGACTATTCTGCACATACAGAACTATGGACAAGAAATAGGGCATTTGTGATAATAGGCGCAGCTAGACTTTCCACATACCTCAGTCAAAACAGAAGTTGAACCCCCAATCTCCTTACTGACTAGCTAGTGTGTCAGAGTCATTTATTTAGCTCCTGAATGCAGCGATGATCCCCAATGATTATACAACCCAGAACATAAGACTACGGAGTCAGAGTCCCGACCTCTCAGAGTCACGGAACCATGCTTGCAAATTGCAAACCCTTTTGCTAACTCACTCATGACCAAAAACCACAGAGTCTATGTAAGTTTTAAAGCTTTATTAAAAGTAAAACAACTAGCTCTGTGTGTACTCTGTATATTAAATTTCAATTGTGCATTATATAAAAACATTCATTAAAATCAACTTCATATAAGAGAAACTGTGAACTCTTGAAAACTGAACAGTGGCTGATTTTACACATTAATTGTGGGAGACCCCTCACCTGGTTGGAACTTAAAGTCTTGGTGGTGATGATGACGACTCCGAGTAACATATTGCTCTTGTTCATAGAAGGGAAGCTTCTGTCTGTTATGAGAAAAATGGTGCGTGTTAAAAAGCAAGCATTCATCAGTTGTGCCAAAAAGTGTAGCATGTTATGGCTAAGCATAAATAAAAACACCCTCCCCTTCCGAAAGGAGAATTTTTAGTTTAGACTAGAGAGTCACAAATAAATACATTTGTTTATGTAGTAACATATTTTTTCATTCCTAGACAAAATAGGGAGTGGTGTATTTGACATCTAAAAATATGAAATGTATTTTCTAGGTGGAACACCATCGGCACAGCCCAGCACCAGTGCCGGGGCCAGCGCGGAGGTGGTCACTCCAGGGGCGGATGCGGTGCCAGCAGGAACTGCTGTGAGGGATGCCACTGTAGTGGCGGGCAGTGGTAAGCTATTATATTCCTCACTTATTGAGATTGCAGAGTACGCTCGCTGCAGGGTTGTATATGTTTTACAGTACAAGTACACTTTACTGTTAAGAAGACTTACAAATTTAGAACTACGTTTTTGTCAACCAGGTAGAAGTCGAAGACAGTCACCCTTGACTTCGTATTAGCAATAGCATTAGTGGCGGGAGTTGATGAGTAACCAATTGCCTCTTCCAAATTTGACGTCAACTCTGCTGTGAAAGTTTTATCGAGAAGCCAAGTCGGACCAGAGATGAACTTGATGGATGGGATGAACGGAAATGGAAAGAAGGGTGTAAGGAAGGATGAGCGAGTTAAATTTATGACTGACAAAGAATGATATATATGTGTTTTTGAATGCAAGCAAAGGTGGCTGGTAGGAATCTGATGCATGGCTGGTTGAAGCAAGGATGGGTGGAAGGAGAAAGAAAAGAGGACTGCCTGGGTGGGTGAAACAGAAACTGTGTGCGTGAGCAATATATCCTTTGGGTCAAATTCAAATGCAAGTCAAGCACGGACGCATGGGTGGTGGTTTACAAATTACAATAAATAGGGTGTTTTTCGGTGAGAAAAAGTAAGGTTTGTCCAGTTGAGACATTAAGAAGAATGATTGACATTTACTTTGAATGGATGGATGCCTGGATGGTATCTTCCTCAAAGATAGCATAGGTGTATGTAGAGTAGACAGAGTAGACGGCCACTGGATGAAGCGTGTTAGTTTGAAGAGCATGTAACACTGCACGTCCGTGCCAGAGTAGCAAAGCCGAGGAAAGTCGAAGTTGTAATTTTTCATAATGCTCCCTTGACTAACAGTAGTTTGCAAGCACAGCATATATTGTGCATCTATATTGTATTGTTCACATATCAAGTCAAGTCACAAGTGCCGTCCTCCGGTGATTACGGGGACCACTCACTCACTACCTATGTTAATAATTTTTTTTCAAGTCTGTCATTCATGTGTGGCCTATCGCTGTTCACTCAATCAATAAAAACAAAGCACCTAAAGTCATCCCATATGTAAGCAAATATCATGTGAAGCGATAGATGATCATATTATCTTCTTCGTTTTCATTTTGTAGTAGTCAGGGGCAGGGCAGGGTGAAAGTTAAATTAATTGAGCAGTAGCCCTTGAAACAGAGTATGGCCAGTGCCACCCGTAATAGAAAAGTAAGAGCTTCCCCAGCTGCATGTACTGGTAACAGTAACGCAAGTCTGCGTCATCATGGCTTGCGTCTGTTTTTCTTGGGTGCAAGCTGACTTCGCTGGCATTATGCCAGCTTCCACAAGTTTACGTACTAATTTCGCTAAACAAGAGAGAAGAAGACTGGTGTACTGTCTGAGTCTAATGTAGTGAGTCCACAGTGCTAGTAGAATTCCTGACACTCCCACTAATGTTAGAGCAGAGGCCGACCAAGTGGGAGGTTAGACAGATACATGCCACAAATGTTATGTACTGTGCTTGCAAGTTGCTAGTGTTACTGTGACACAACTTTCTGTTGAATTATTTTGTGTTAATCTTAATGAGTATTGGTTACAGTATTTTTTTCTTCCTTCATATAGATACTCCTTCTAAACCATCAAGGAAGGAGTTGGCTATCCGGGCCAGGCGCTGGAAGCTGGAGGCAATTGTCGCCTTAATATCGGCGGCTGGTGGCTCAGGAGGAGGTGGAGTTGTCTCAGTCAACAACAACAGCTGCATCCTCCTCCACTGCCCCTGGGTCACATAGCCAGCGCAATCCTCCAGCGGTATGGCGCCGTTGTCCGGCAGCCGCCCGCCGCCACCGAGCAGCGCAACCATCAGCTGCCCCCACAGTACCTGCAAGGCGCGTGTGCACTGCCTAACCCTGCGAGTGACCTACCTTGAGCAGGAGGTGGAGAGGCAGAAAGTCCTGCTCAAGGCCCTCCGGAGAGAGCAGCGTGACCACCTGGCCACAGGACACCGCCGGCCAAAGTAGAGAGTGACTGTCCCTTGCCCCTTTTTTAAAGACTTTTGGGGGGGTGGGAATTGGGCGTTCGGGTTTTTGAACTTTTGGGGACATTTCATGGACATTGGTTGGGGTTATAGAGGGGGGTGAGTCGGGTCTTGTGGGATAGTTTATTTTTGTTAGGGTTGAAATAATTATTTATTTTCCACTTCAACATAGCATACGCGTTTTTACTGTTTTGTGAGAGATGCGGGGGTAACTGTACGTTTGCTTAACTGAAACTTAACTGGCTGGTTGGTTCAAATTGTCTAAGTAATCGCCCAAATTTTTACAAAAGTGCCACTGACAGAGTTAGTGAATTCAATTGTCCTATTACTTTACTAGTACTACCGTCAGTCTCTCGTCTCCTCCTACTCCATTATTCCTCATCCCCCAAAATGCTTATCTTACCTGTGATTCGTGTTTGAGAATAGGGCTAGGCACAGGGCTGGTTGCATGGCAAATGGTGATTAAGGTTGGCTATGGAATCCTGGAAGGATGAAATAACATCGTTGTGGTGGTAGTAGTAGTGGTACACACTGGCAGTAGCAGCATATGAAAAAAGGAAATGAGACATTGAGTGGCCTGAGAGGAGCATTAGAACAGTATGATAGTACAGTACACAAGAACAGTGCCATAAATTGTTGCCTAAGCAATGCTAAAGTATTCAATCAAAAGTTAACTACTAGTTACGTGGATTATGGCTAATACAAGAACTAGTACTGAAGGACACAGCAGCATAAGCTTTCGTCACGTGTAGGAGGATGTTGTTGTTGATGAATCCACTCGATGGCGGACATGAAATTCTGAATTGATTTGCAAATACTCATGGGTGTGTGTCAGGCAGAATAGGAATATATCCTCGGATTCCTTGACCTGCCTTGAAATTGATTATCTGTTGCTTTTGACCTTATCCTCCCCAGCAAGCGTATGAAATTATTGGTGTCATTTACTCACACCTCAATGAAAACCACACAGCCCGGGGAAAGAGGGTTAAGGTTTGAAAAATGAATGGGAATGGGGGGTTTTGGGACAGTTTTTTGGAGAGAGAAAAAAATACACAGCATGGACAAACAACGAATGAAGAAAAACAAATCTTTGGATACGACCATACCCGTAAATCTTTTAAGGGACATAAAGGAAGTGCATGCATGAAGTTGTTTGCTAAATGGACGGTTAGGTTACTGAAAAGTAGTACTTATACTACAACTTACTAACTAGTACTAAACAATAAGACAGAACAGGGCTGCAGTAATTACGCAATTTCACTTGCCTATCTGTCCTCAGAGAGAATAAACACTTAGTAGTACATTACATTAGTTTTAAAAATAGCAAAGAAACTTATCAAGTAGCTGTAGGGATGAATTTGAAGCAGAGAGCAAACGCACAGAGTCGCTCTCATAGAAGTTCACAACAATAACATTATTTAAAAGATAAGGACAAGTGAAGTGGATACTGTAACTGTATGTTGTAGTTGTCCTGGTCAAAGTCGGAAGTTGCATGCATCCAACTATTCCTCTTATTCGCGGTACTCCTCCATTCCATCGGGCGCTCCGTCGATCAATCTTGCTGACCACACTTTCCACTGCCTGCTTGGCGGATGCGGAATTGCGGAATGCTATAGTAAGCCTGAGTTCATGTTTTTCCCATCGCACAGGGTAAGTGCCGGCCTGTAACTGTCGATAGAAAACCAGAAAGGGATATTAAAAGAAACACCCCGGAGGAAAAATATAAGGTACGGTGTGTAGTGCAAAAATAACACTCACTTTCAGAGGCGACAGTATTACATACATGCATCATTTCTAAAGTGCCTTCTTTGAGTCTCTGTTTCCAGGATAATAATTAGCACACAGCAGGCCAGGGCCATGCAGAAGGTCAAGGCAGGCACCACTGAGTGAACCAACCTCCATGTAGCATACCTCTTTGACACAGACAGACAAAGCAGATCTAATTTATACAGCTAGCCACATAGCCGCAATTTTACATAAACCGCTGTCTGGACTCTGGCATAACACTACACTGGCTCGGCCACTAAATACCACGACTAGACAGACATGTAGTTCTGCTGTGGTTGTTGTTGACTTGTTTACCTGATTGCCACTCACGAAATGGCCATAGTTCTTCCATAAATCGACGATGATGATCCATCCATCCCAGTGAGTGACTGTAAAGATATTATGTAACTTTGGTCATCAAGACTCATCATCATCATCATGGTATAGGCAAACTCAATGTTGTTCATACAGTCACAGTCTACACACAGTGAGTCCAAGGACATTTTCCATATTGAAAAATGCAACGTAGTGGCCCTTGCAGTAGAAGTACAATTTGTATTAAACAAGGTAAACAGAGTAGACTTGAGTTACATTTAGTGTGTAAAAGATTAAATAATAACAGAACACATAGGATTCATGTCATGCACAGCAAAAAGCAATTGCTTTCATCAGAGCCATACAGCCAGTGTTGTCCTCTGCATGCCATCTCATCATTCATTACCTGTTCCACTTTTGTCAGCATCTTATTCTTAAGTGAAGGGCCACAGGGCAGCATCTCGTGCCAATTTCAGAAGTAACAGTCAGCATAGTCAGTCATTCCAGTCCCACTTCTTTTGAGGGGACTTGTCTACGATGCAACAGTTTCTTGATTCTGCGTAATCCGGCCATCTGCTTTGAGGGAAATGGATAGGGGGAGTCTGGAGGAGGAGGATAGAGGAGCATGACTGAGTTGTGAACTTGTGAACTTCAGGAATGCAGACAGCGGCACCTTCAATATGGAAATAAGATGAAGACAGTGCTGCTGATGGATTTGTTGTGATTAAAATTGTGTTGTGCTAAAAGTTGCAAATCAAAGAAAGACACACATAAATAAAAGTGAATATGGACGGGGGAAAAAAAGTAAGAATTTCAAGCCTAGGTGTCAGGGAAGTAAAGTTTGTCCTCAAACTCTTTGAATTGAACCAGGAGTAGGTCAGCTAACAGAGAAGAACTTCTGTCACCTAAGTCGGTGTCCTCTTCTTCCTGCGTGGATTCACGTATTTTGTAATCTGGTGGTATGAAGTGCTGATTCATCTTGATCATTGTTAACCTCTCCACATTTTTGGGCGAGAGGCGGGTCCTTTTTGAAGTTACAATGGCACCAGCAGCACTGAAAACAAGTTCAGAAGACACGCTTGCGAGTGGGCAAGCCAAATAATTTATAGCCAGCTTGGTGATAAGTGGCCATTGAGGCCTTTTCCCATACCAATACACCAATTGGTTCTGATCAAAGAAGACCTCTGTTGGGTCATCCAGTTAAGCCTGCACCATCCACTCAAGGTCCTCCAGGGGTGCTCCACTTTGCGTACTACCATCTGTTGCCTTTGCATCAACACTGGAACGAGCATACCCTTGATGAGTTATCCAATCCGCTTCCGACAATAATATGGCTTGGCCTGGTGCAGGTGATGATACGGTTTCTGGTGTCGGTAATGGCTCTGAGGGAAAGTGACTGCCTTCGGCCACAGAAGTAGACCTTGACACCGGATGGCCTGCTGCTTCAGTAGTACTTGTGGTGGTTCCTTCAATTTCCTGCCGCTCTTTTTTTAACCGACTGGCTGACAGAGCTAGCCAATGTTTGTACTTGGAAATGTTCTTCAGAAAAAGGAATGTATGTATTGCTGGCCAGTGCCTTTTTGTACCGTGGATCCAGAATAGTGGTACAAATGTAATGTTGTTCTGAATGTATTGCTTTAAGCCTGGCATTGTCAACTAGGCGGCTTAATAAGCTCTCCGCCAACCGATATGTGTCTTGTTTTTCACTATCAACTCGGAACGTTGAAGACACCGCCTTCAGTTGGTGCTCTAGTATGCGCAACAATGGGATAGCTTTGCCCAAAGTACAGTCCTCCCTGCTGACTTCATGCGTGAAGACCTCAAAAGGACGAAGCATGTCTGTCAGGCTTTTAACTAGGTCCCATTCCTCCACCTCTAGCCTCATGTCTTTCATATAAGCACCCCGTGCGTGAAAGACATATTCAAGTACTGCTCAAATAGACGCTCAAGCATGTAGAAGGTTGAGTTCCAACATGTTGCCACCTCCTGGATGAGTCCTCTGACCAGCACTCTTCGGACACGTTGAATGATCCTCAGCTGTTTCCGGGCCTTAAAAGAATGGCTGAAATGTGTGCTGATTCTTCCGCAGGTGGTCAGTAACTTGCTGACTGTGTTTTCTTTTTTCAAGATATCTTGAACAATAATGTTAATGCTGTGCGCAAAACACGGCACTCTGAAATAGCCACCATCACCCATGGCCTTAACTATATTACTGCCATTATCTGTTGGAACATAACCAATCATGCGCCTTCTTGGCATCAGCCATTGAAAGACCTTACTATTAAACTCCTCAAAAATGTTTACTGCAGTATGAGATTTCACAATGGCAAACATGGCTACTGTTGCATGTTTCCGAGTAGCTTTAAAAATTGGGACACTGTCAACACCTGCAACTATCTTCTCTCTAACCCCTGCAAAAGAGACCCAGTGTGCAGTGATGCACATGTAATCAACGGCTTGGCAACTGGTCCACATGTCTGTTGTCAGGTGGATAGTGTGAACAGCACTCTTCTGCAAAGCTGCTCCAATCACGTCCAGCACATCTTGATGTAGTGCTGGAACCGCAACTCTGGCAAAATAGGACCGGCTAGGAACCTTCCATTTAAGGCAGACTGTTGCCACAAATTCTAGAAAACCCACCCGTTCCAAGAAAGAAAAAGAGAAAAGGTCCAGCACTAACATTTTAGCCAGCATTGCATTATACAGACGTACCGTTGCGGGGTTGCGTTCAAATGGCGCCTCTGACCAAATCATGCTTTTAATGGTGGTCTTGACCGTTTTCATATGTGATGATGATCCAGACTTCTTTAACCCAGTTAGGCTCATTGATGTACTTTTTCGCATTGGAGTCTCTACCAGACTCTTACTGTGCCTCCTAGATGTTGCTGGGGTAGATGGTGTGAGCGCTACCACTGCAGTGCTGCTGCCAGGGGTACTGTGTGTTCCAGAAAAAATGTCTCTCGCTTCTTCACCTCCCCCCTGCACGATCAGCTCCTCGTCATCAAATGCAATATCAATGGCTACATTTGGATTTGTACTTTTGGCTTTCCGGATGTTACTTAGGTGCGCCTCCCAGTGGATAATGTGGTGTTTTTGGAGATGACCTCTCTGGCCTCCGGTACCAAGCTTACCCCGACTAACTACTTGTTTACAACCCGGCGGACACCCCTGCTGCAGGCGTAGTTTTTTCTTCCCCAAAAAAGTGGCGGTCGGCACACCAGTCTCCTTGGTAAGTGGCGCCACTTGCTTCTTCTGCTCCTTCTTACTGGCAGTGGCTCTGGCAACTTTCGAGGCGCTACGGCCACCTTTCTTTGGGCCCATCTTCTTTAGATGTCAGAACAGCAGGACACAGTTGCATGAGTTGCGGAGTTGTCTGTGGCCACACGTGACGTCACGTGACGTTGTGCACACACCGCAGCAGGACTTCTTCCTGGCACCACAACAAGTGATGATGATGAGGATAATTCCTGGTTCTCAGTCTTTGTGCACCTAAAAGCAAAGAAGCCAGAGGAACATCAGTTAAATAAATGTTGCATATGTCATGCTTCAATTAATACTATTGCAACTAGGCATTTATTATTATTAACACAACACACCCAAAAACGGAAAGACACAAAATAAAAATTGCAATTTTAATCAAAAATGCATGTTTAAGTTAATAGAAGAGAGACCACACAGAGAGAGTTGTTTCATGCACCCATTCATAACCCTAGGCCTATTGGCCCACAAGCTTGCCGGCCTATGGCAAAAACTGCCTTGCCTCAAAATGCCCCCCCACCCACATGGCCAGGCCCTGGACCAGGCCCAACAACACCCAAAAAATCGAAATACACACCAAAATCACCCCAATCCAATGCCATCCATGCCCTAAATGATGTTTAAATTCAAGAGACCTCACAGAAAGACTTTGTCCATGCACCACTGACTACCCCTGGGCATAATGGATGAAAGCAAGGCAGACTGGGTGCAGGCCTATGGCACAAAGCACACTGCCTGGCTTCAAAATGGCCCCTAGACCCCCACCCACATGGCCATGCCCTGGACCAGGCCCCACCAACACCCCCAAAATCGAAATACACACACAAATCACCCCAGTCCAATGCCATCCATGCCCTAAAGGATGTGTAAATTCAAGAGACCCCACAGAAAGACTTGGTCCATGCACCACTGACTACCCCTGGGAATAATGGATGAAAGGAAGGCAGACTGGGTGCAGACCTATAGCACAAAGCACACTGCCTGGCTTCAAAATGGCCCCTGAACCCCCACAAACATGGGCAGGCCCTGGACCAGGCCTAAAAATGGCCCCCACCCACATGGCCAGGCCCTGGACCAGGCCCCAACAACATCCAAAAAATCGAAATACACAGAAAATCAACTCAATCCAATGCCATCCAAGCCCAAAATGATGTTTAAATTCAAGAGACCCCACAAAAAAACGTGGTCCATGCACCACTGACTACCCCTGGGCCTACTGGCTAGTGTGGCTTTAACACACACCCCAAAATTAAAAAAAACTTCCACATATAACAGTGAGCTATTCAATTCCATGCCATCCATGCCGTAAATGATGTTTAAGTTCAACAAAACTCACAGAAACAGTTGTATAATGCACCAATGATTAACCCTGGGCCTACTGGATACTGTGGCTACCCACAATATATTTTTTTTAAAGTTGTGAAAAAGTTTATAAATTGTAGTTGCAGCAACTGCAATGCCCCAAACAAACAACACAAACTTACTTGTAAAATCTCAAATCCAAAAGTGATCCAAACAAAATGTCCTCAAATACAAATATCCAGCAGCAGCCACAAAGAGTAATCCTTCAAGCTCCAGATCGAAATGAAAAGTGACCAGGACATGGACAAAGCACTGGGAGGAGCCAGCTGGACAGGAACAGGAAGTTGGAGACTCTGGGGCACTTCCTTCCTCCCACCCCCCCCCCCAAAAATGGACTCCTTGCACAAAAAAGTGCAGCCAAATGTCAATCTGAGGAGATATTCTGATCCAAATCATCATTTTCAGAAGGTTTATGCTGCCAGCGATAGATTCCTTGTGCAGAATTGCAATTTTTGCAACTTCGGGAAAGCGAGCTGTTCAAATCTCCCGCCGGATGTCAGCTGCGCGTCGTATCTACGTATTCGCTATTGTTTACTCTCGCGATGCGTGATCGTGGGCCCTTATGACGTATTTGCGTTCTCAAAGTCTCACAGTGCAAGACGGCAGGACTCGATGACGTACTCGCAGTCGAAAAGTCTCGCGCGATCACACAGCCTGATCCAAAATGGCTCAGCGCACGCAAACCAGGAGGAAAACAACTCGGCGAACTCAGAATCACGGTAAGTCAATGCCGCACGCGCGAGATTGTGTTTTTGAAGCACGATCAAGCAAAACAAATTCGCCAGCTTGCGAATTGCGGATTTGTGGGCAATTTTGCGAGATTCGCGGATCGCAAAATTGTCAAAAATCTGCAAATTCTGCGAGCGGAACGAATTTTCCACCCATGCTTATACAAGACCTTCTAAAACCAGCTAAAACCAACCATGAAACAAGTTTTTAATCACACAGCATCTAATGGGGCCACGCCATACACTATGTTGGAAGCCAACATAATAGTCATTCCTGGGCCAGGGTGAAGCTCGGAGACGGCAGCAGAATATCATCAAAGATAAAAATAACTAATGGATTATAACAAGGCTGCGTCCTTTCACCATGCCTATTCAATCTATACTTAGTAGATTTAAACAACTACTCGCTAAAGCCAAATGGCCATCCGCCCAAACTGGCAAATGAGTCAATTCAACTCCTGCAATATGCGGATGACATTGTGGTTGTGAGTCAAACCCCAATAGGGCTGCAAAGAGTCATAAACAAACTGACTGATTACTTTGATCGTTTAAGCTTGGAACTAAATAAGAAAAAAACCAAGGTGGTTCGACTAGTAGGCCCCAGATCAGGAAAATACAAATGGTATGCAAAGGGAACACAAATTGAGGAAATTAGCTTATATAAATACTTGGGCATCAAATTGGGCCAAAGGATGACCTTTATGGAGCAAAAAATGGATATAAAAGCGAAAGCCCAATCATTAATTTTTGCCTACAAACAGCTCGATAAGAAATTGCAATGCCCCTCCCACGGCCATCTTTTGAAAATAATGGCAGCACAGCTGCCTCCAACTTTGTCCTACGGCCTGGAAATTTGGCATGGTCAAGAAACTGCCATTTTAAATGAACTGCAGACAAAAGTATATAAAACAGTTTTTAATCTCCTCAAAGGAGCAGCGCCAGCACAGGGACGTCTGGAATTTGGCCTCCAGAACCAGGAATATCAAAGAAAAGCAACATTTGCAAATTTGTGCTGGAAATTTAGAGCTTCAGAACCTGGATCATTGAAAAACTTATGCTGGACCAAAATACGATCTCAATTTGATACATTAAAAACAAACTTATGGGGCGATTTTTTGCGAACAACATTGGAAGTACTTGAGATAGACGAAGCCTGGAATCAAAAGTTGGAAAGAACAACATTTAATAGAGCTTGCAATGCCATGGCCAAGAAACTATCATTCATGGAAGACAAAAGAAGATTGACTAAACAACGCTACGCCTGGGCGGTAATAAACTCGTATACTACATTAAAACGGCAACCCTACTTAGTGGCTCATTTCCGACTACCTTTAAACAAGCATTTGCAATGCAATAGGTCTCGCATTTACTAAGTTTGAGAAATTGGCATTGTAAATGACCATGCCTTTTTTATGATTTGGTGTTTTAAACATAAATAAAAGGCATTGCCATTTACAATGGCAATAGCTTAAAATTGCATAAATGTGGGACCTATTGCATTGCAAATGTTTGTTTTTGATAGGCATGGAGAGATTAAGTGATTTGCCCAGAATTACAGGATGTTCAGCATCATTGCCGAGACTTGCACCCTGTCACCATTATGTGATTTAAAAAAAAATTGTTCATGTGTATCATCTATTGAATTTTGTGTATGTATATATTGAATACTTTTTAAAAATGTCAGATTCTATAAATATTTTCTAAATAAATCATGAACTGACCTACACCTATTTGATGTTCTTGGCTCTGATATACATTTAATATTGCTCCATATATCACAGTTATGGATCCCTTAGAGGATCTTTAGTTATCTATCTTGGCAGGGTTTGGTTATTTCTATTTACATTGTTCTAATCCCCTCTTGTCCTGCCTATATCATTTATCTTATCGGGGAACCCCCTTCTATTGTGTATGCTCTAGCCGTTAGGCCAACTACTCTCCCCAATTGTAATGGAATCAATTAAAACTGGTTCCACTTGCATCGTGCACATGGATATTGAAGCGTATCAACATCAGTTGTTAATTTATTATTAAGCAACTAGAAAGCCTTGTGTTTTCACTGGACACAGGCTGTGCAATGTCTGAAGCCCTACAGATCGTAAGTGGGTTTTGTAGAAACCATGTGTAATAGGATTTTTCTACCTAAGTTTACAATTGTTCTTTTATAGTTACTTAAAAAGCAGAACGGCCAATAGAAAGGCAATGCTGTGAGTCCACCAATGGGACTCACTGCATTTAAAATGTAAATCACCATCATAGGTCTATGCCACAGCAACACATTGTGGTTTGAATGCTTTAATGTTTTAATTCAGGGTGTTGTGACAATGTTAGAAATGAATAATCCTTTATTACAATGAAGGGGTGATGCTGTGGTGGCCGTGAGTGATGCTGTGGTGGCCGTGAGTGATGCTGTGGTGGTGCTGACTGATGATGTGCTGATGTTTTTTGATGTTGTGGTGCTGTAGAGTGATGTTGTGGTAGCGCATAGTGATGTTGTGGTTGTATTGAGTGATGTGGTGTTCCTGAGCGATGCTGTTGTTGTGGTGAGTGATGCTGTTGTTGTGGTGAGTGATACTGTGGTGGCCCTGAGTGATGCTGTGTTGGTGCTGAGCGATGATGTCGTGGTGATGACTGATGCTGTGGTGGTGCTGTGTGATGTGGTGGTGGTGGTGACGAGTGACGCTGTGGTGGTGGTGAGTGACGCTGTTGTGATGCTGATTGATGATGTGGAGCTGCTGAGTGATGCTGTGGTTGTACTGAGTGATGCTGTGGTGTTTCTGAGTGATGCTGAGTGATGTTGTGGTGATTGATGCTGTGCTGGCCCTGAGCGGTTCTGTGCTGGCCCTGAGCGGTGCTGTACTGGCCCTGAGCGGTGCTGTGCTGGCCCTGAGCGGTGCTGTGCTGGCCCTGAGAGGTGCTGTGCTGGCCCTGAGCGGTGCTGAGCTGGCCCTGAGCGATGGTGCGGTGGCGTATAGTGATGCTGCGGTGGCGAATAGTGATGATGCGGTGGCGTGTAGTGATGCTGCCCTGGCGCATAGTGATGCTGCAGTGGTGTATAGTGATGCAGCGGTGGCATATAGTGAAGCTGTGGTGGCGTATAGTGACGCTGCGGTGGCGCTGCGTGACGCTGCGGTGGCGCTGAGTGACGCTGTGGTGTTCCTTAGTGAGAGAGAAAGGGTGTACAGAGAATAAAGGGTGGAGCGATAGAGGAGAGAGAGAGAGAGAATTAGAGAGGGTGGAGAGATAGAAAGGGTGTACAGAGCATAAAGGGTGGAGTGAGATGATAGAGAAACAAGTTAAAGGATATAGGAGAAGAAGCAAGGGGTTCAATTCAGGGAAACCACTGCAGACTAGTGAAGCTACTATTATTAAAGAAGAAACCTTAGCAACTGTATCTATCTGAATTAGATTGGGAAATAGTTTCAATATCTACATAAGGAAGCGTGCCATTCAATGAAGAGTTTGCCTCAAATTTGCGGTGCTATTAGCAAACGAGTTAAATATGTGTTTTAAATGCTATGGAAATTATATTTTATAGAGTATGAAATACATACTGCAGAGCATGGGTTTAAACAGGAACACTTACGTTTTACATTCTTGAACGATAAACATAATTACAGAGGTGGGGTTAACGATCTTAAATTTACTAACTATAACCTCAATTTATACCCTTCAAAATAATACCTGATTAGCAAAACAACTGTTTGTCTTGTCACATACGATAAAGAACAAACATGGCATCCCTGTAGCAACTACACTGCGCTGAGATCTCCCTTTTTCGTTAAATAATTTTGTTTGGTCATTATCACCTGGTTTTAGATTCTGTATGACAATGGACTGACCTATTTTAAATAATGTTAATTTTAAAGGCGTTGGCTCTAAAATACAGTAAAGTATTTTGGCTCTAGACTCTGTTATGGAAACATTCTACAAACGCAGTATGTGTCTCCCATACTAGACAGAAATTTAGACTTGGCAGACGTCATCCAACTTGCCCTTTAATTCCGGATATAATATTCAAAGACTCTTTCTTGCAGGTCGAGCGATAACAACAGGCAGGTTTCAGCTCGCGGTCTTCAAATTCACTGAGTAAGGCGCCCTTTTATGCGTGATAAAGCCAAAAAATAATACAGCACAGTCAAGCATTTTTAGGTCTAGAGACAGAGTGCTTCTGGACAGACTGGAAAAGTGCTGACTGAGCTGGCAAAACTGTAAACAGACACACGCGGAAAGCAAGCGGGTACTCAGAGTCGTGTTTTCGCAGCAGCTGTGCTCCTGTTTGGCAATGTGCACTTTCGCTTTAAAAGAAAAAGCAAAGTCACTCACCTCCAGGGTTTTCACCAAACTCTTAATGTACAGTTCCGAGATCCCCAGCGAGAAGCCAAACATGGAGGGCACCATTATGAGAACTAACATCACTGCCACCCACACCGACAGCGCGTGCAGGATCACAGCCACGAAGGTCTCCATGGCTCACGCTCACAGCTCGACCCCGCAGCACGAGAGCCCGCCCGCCCCGCTGACTCCGACGGCTCGCGCCCAACACGCAGCAAGCCTTCCCTGATCTTTGACTCTAGGGGAGAAAACAAAGTCGCAGGAGGGTCGAGTTCCTCCTTCCCTGACACCCCCCATTACCCCTCCCAGATAATGACTTGTGGCTAGCAACTTCAGTAAGTGGGTGGGGAGGAATCCGGCAACTCTATCAGGCACTGACTAATAACGAGGCCTGGAAGGCAGGCGAGAGAGGCAGGCTCTACTTTGATAGGCAGGAAAGTTCCTTGAAGCCTTCGAAGTTCCGGGAGATGCCCCGCCTCTGTAGGAGGCTCGCGGTGACGTAGCTCGTCCGGAGCGCGGCACCTTGGAGGCAGAGGGGTGTGGGTAGTGGCGAGCCCAAAAGAAAGCAGGGATTCCAGGAGTGCTGGGGTTCCCGGGAGAGAGGAGGCAAGGCATAACGGTGCAAGCGAGGAAGGTCCTCCAACTCCCAGATCATCCCATAGCAGCGCAGCGAGAAAAGAGCCCGGTGAGTGGGGGGGTGTGCGCATGTGTGGGTGTAGCTGTGTGTGTGCGTGTGTGTAGCTGTGCGTGTGTATATGTGTGACTGTGTGTCTGTTAGCTGTGCGTGTGTATATATGTGGCTGTGTGTCTGTGTGCGTGCGTGCGTGCGCGCGTCCTGATCCATGGTGACTGAAGAGCATGTCGGAATTGGAGCGCGTGTTCACGCGCGTGATCTGATCCGATTCCGGCATGCTGCGCGTGCCCATCTCTTGTCTCCATGTAAGCACAGCCGCCGACTATAGGTCTCGCTGCGACAGGGCTTCGCCCTGCATCGCAGGTGCGAGACCTAAAAAGAGGTTCAAGGCATACAGATTAGGTGACCATAACTCGAAGGATTTAGTCCCTACCTGGAAAAGAAAACAACAAGGTGAAAATTGCCGTCTGTTCGGATATCTCAATGAATCAATATGCCATTTGATGTGCGTTTGCGGCTCTCTGAAAGTCAAAAGAAGGAAGCTGCTAAAGGCATCTTTTAAGGACTTGCAAATCCGTACTTGCAGACAGGCGATAACAACCTGGATGGGAGGCTCTTCAAACATTTTAATCTGTCGTGGTGTAAAATTCATGGCCCAAGTGGACAACCTCTTACTGAAAGCGGATAAAGAATAAATGCTAGGGGGAAACAGTTTAGGGATTTTGTAGAATTTGTAAATATTTAAAAGATTTACTGAAAGTGCGATGTTTAAAATTGTGATTGTTATAAATTTTATTGTGTGCTTTATGGTTGTGATAAATCAAATAAAGTTGTCTTTTGACTGACTGACTGACAATAACAAGCTATTCCAGCTTTTCAGGGTACAAACTCAACAGAGAGAATTCAGAACTCAAACCATTAAACTTCCACCATACTGGGAGAGTCGGGGCTATCATGGCAAACAGGCTATACCAAAGACTTAGGTATCGAATTTGGTAGCAAATTAATAGATACACTACACCAGAGTGAGAATACATTACTAGAAAGATAAAGAAGCTCTTGGACTCTTGTTCACCAAAATTCATTACGTGGTGGGGCAGAATCAAGACTATTAAAACGATGATCACCCCAATGGTTAACTACCTCATCAGTATGCTCCCGCTCCTTCTTATAGACGACTCCCACCAAAAACTAGATATCCTCATCTCCAAATTCCTCAAGCGCGGGAAGAAAGCAAGGATCAGTATCAAAAAATTAAGTCTAGATAAAACACTAGGAGGGGTGAACCTAGTGGATTTCAGACTATTGTTGGCTTTCCTGGCGAAACAAGGCTTATACTGGATTGCACCACCTACCGGCTACACCCCGTCATGGCTAGCGGTAGAGAGGGCCATTCTTAATAACCAAAGCCCCCTTGCACTCCAAACAACAAATCGACTATACCCACATACCTCCAAGTCCATTTTTAAAAACAGAAAAATTGCACTACTTCAAAAATCTGTAGAATGATATTAAAGGGTCTAAAATGGAATCACTCTGAGCCAATAGCAAGATATTGTACAAAGGTAAAAGCCTAACCCTTGACACATGGATTAAGAAAGGAATCCTCTTCCCTTATCAACTAGAAAATGCCACATTACATTACATTCTCAGACCTCCAATGGAGGTATAGCCTAGCTGACATTAAATTCTACAACTTCTTTAAAATCAGATCGGCCCATACAAAATCCAAATTGTCCACCACCCAACCATCAATCTCTCTGTTTGCGACAAATGTTAACAAACTGGGCCACCAGGTCTCGCAGATGAACAAACTCCTCTGTCCAAAAACTTCTAAACTTAATGATAAGACTATAGCCTTTTGAGGGCAACTGTTTCCAGACCCACCAAAGGAACAGCGGGGGAGAGGAGTTGGCCTAACGGCTAGGGTGCTCAACCTCGGACCTCGGGGAACCCGGTTCGAGTCTCGGTAATGTCACTAAACCTCCTGTGATTCTGGACAAATCACTAGGGCCAGATGTAGGTAGAATAGATTTACTGATTCTTAATTACCGAAAATTACTGAATTTTACCGATTCAGTAAATCGGTAAATCTACATGTGTGCATGCACACATGTGCATGCACACCGGAATCGGTATTTTACCATCAAATTGGATTTGATGGTAAAATACCGATTCGAATCAAAAAATGGGGTTGCTGCACTGTTCCATAAGGAAAAGGAGGGAGGGAAATAGTTAGCTGGCGTGACCAAGAAGGGGAATTAAATGATACCCTGGGGCATCCATTATGTTGGATGTATTTGCCTCACACACCCCGAGGAGTGTCATGCTTCATCATCGGCGGTTGCTCCTCGTCGGGGAGGCGGTGCAATCCCCGACGGGCACACCTCAGAGAGGGGCTCTTTGGCGGAGATCTTTTTCCAACTGCCTTTTGGTGAAGTGGGGGTATGTGGGCAGGGTAGTGTATTCCTATGATAAGGCGGCTAAAATGTAACAAGGGGTACCGGAATGGACTTTATTCTGGGGGTCCCCTGGCTACAGTTAAAAGGTGAAGCTAGTTGCCTAGGTGTCAACCTATTATGTTGTGTGACCCCTAGTAGAAACTAGCTGTGCATGTGGTCAACATGTTTCTCGCTAATGGTATATTAACCGCGATTCTTCAGGACCAAAGTGAAGACAACAACATGCTAGTATCATACGTGTTGTATTGTTACCTTTGTGGATCCTCCTATGCCTAGTGATCATATATTAAAGGCCACATGAGTGTTCGGCAGGGCTGAACTGCAGAGCTAAGCCCTCGAGGAATGGCTGGAGTCTTCTGCGTCCGGGCGTTGTGACCTACCCATCCCCGCCGAGCTCTGAAGAATCGCGGTTAATATACCATTAGCGAGAAACATGTTGACCACATGCACAGCTAGTTTCTACTAGGGGTCACACAACATAATAGGTTGACACCTAGGCAACTAGCTTCACCTTTTAACTGTAGCCAGGGGACCCCCAGAATAAAGTCCATTCCGGTACCCCTTGTTACATTTTAGCCGCCTTATCATAGGAATACACTACCCTGCCCACATACCCCCACTTCACCAAAAGGCAGTTGGAAAAAGATCTCCGCCAAAGAGCCCCTCTCTGAGGTGTGCCCGTCGGGGATTGCACCGCCTCCCCGACGAGGAGCAACCGCCGATGATGAAGCATGACACTCCTCGGGGTGTGTGAGGCAAATACATCCAACATAATGGATGCCCCAGGGTATCATTTAATTCCCCTTCTTGGTCACGCCAGCTAACTATTTCCCTCCCTCCTTTTCCTTATGGAACAGTGCAGCAACCCCATTTTTTGATTTGCTTCTCTAGTACTCAGTACGGACACTAAGCTGCTACTGGACCTTCCACCATCTTGAGTGGTTAATAGTGTCCTCTCGCCTCCCCCCTATTTGAAACCAAAATACCGATTCGGTAAGGCTTTTGGGACTCAGAAGAGTCCCACCTACATCTCAGATTTACCGAATCGGTGAAAATACCGATTCGGTATTTTACAGAATCGGTAAATTTACCGATTCGGTAAATTTACTGAATCTGTAAAAAA
Organism: Lissotriton helveticus; assembly: GCF_964261635.1. Lineage (NCBI taxonomy): Eukaryota > Metazoa > Chordata > Amphibia > Caudata > Salamandridae > Lissotriton > Lissotriton helveticus. The sequence continues at coordinate 1,190,081,397 of NC_136071.1, read as the reverse complement.
TTGCCCCTACATACCGAAAACCCATTTACCGGTCAGTAACGGCCGAAATCGTCCGTTACCGGTCGGTAAATGGCCTGAAACGGCCACCTACATCTGGCCCTTAATCTCCCCGTGCCTAGCAAAATGATTGTGTGTACTCATGTAACATAACTGGTGCTATGTAAAGCACTCTGATACCCGGCTCGGGTCAAGTTCACGCTATATAAAACTCTGTAAAAAAAAAAACTGCAATGGTCCTCACTATGGAGATCCGTCTCATGAAATAAGATCTCCCCTGTTCTCTCCCAAACCAAATACTGGCTAGTACACAAGTCATTTTGGACCCCCTGCCCGATTATTTACATTAGGGCTCCGAAATGACGCAACATGCTGGAACTGTAAACGAGAGACGGGGGACTTATCCCATCTTATCTTTCAGTGTACTTTACTTAAATGATTTTGGGACCAAATACTTGCTTTCATACTTGTTTAGCTGTACTATGGTCAGAGACTCCTTCAATCTACCCACGGCATGTATAAGCACAAACTTGAGAACTGATTCTGACAGAGATCTACTTGACCTCTGCTGTGAAAATGGTTCTTGCCAACTGGAAGGACACGAGTAAGACATCGTATAAAAGCTGGATAAACTGGATCATCCATCTCAGAGGGGCAGACAACTTAGCTTTACAAAATTCACCATGGAAACCGTCATCCAGGACGCTGTGGAACTCCTTAGATGCGTTTCTAGACTCTTACGAACCTCCATGAACAAAGTGTTTACCACAGATTCATATAATGTGACCTTACTGACGTCCACCTGAATAATTGTATTTAACCCCTTCCATGCTGCCGTCGGCCATTGGCCTCGCTGGTGCTGCCGTCGGCCAATGGCCAACGCGGCCTCACCCGTTTTTTAAAACGGCTGCACTGCCGCGAAATCGCGGAAGCAGCTGAGGGGTTAAGTGTAATCTTCATTGTTACCTGTACTAGGCTGTTATACGATGTAAGGCCTGCAATGGCAGGTGCCTTTGTGCCAACATATGCATAGAAATGCAACAGCGATGTTACAGCTCGTCTAGCCGTTGCTCCTACTTCCCTTCTCTTCTCTTTTCTTCCCTCTTTCCCTTCTTTTGCCGGTCCTTTTTCTTCTATCATTGATTGCTTGGGTTAGTCTCATGTTATCCATAAAGGCACATTACCCTCAATCTATGAACACATTTGTAAAACTTTGCCTTGGATACTTTATGCTTACCCTGCTATAGGCTTTCTGTATACCTTGTGAAAATCAATAAAGTATTTTGAAATAAAAAAAAGGCTACATAGAAAAAAGCGTTATAAAAGCAGCCTAAAAAGGCAACCTAGCTGGTATAAATGCTGCGTGTGTTAAAGAACTCACCTCAAAAAAGTGGGAGATATAAAGGGAAGTTTGTATCGACTGATGGCACTGGTAACTCTGTTCCTCAGCGTTACCTCTGTGGCTGCGATTTGGGGGTCAGACTGATGGGGCTGCATTGGCTTGTGCTCAGTAATATATCATGAGCGCTCCTCATCTGCATCGACCCCAACTCCCGTGGGGCTTTGGGGTGCTTTGTTCTTGAACAACCAACATCACATTGAGCTCATTACGAACTCTATAAATTCATGATACAAACTTTTTTAAGGAAACTGCACTATTCAGGGTCAACACCTGCCAGAAACCGACAAAATAACAATCTGACCCGAATGGGGTGAGTTCCATCACACATGCAGCATTTATACCAGCTTGGTTGCCTTTTTATGCTGCTTTTTTAACTCTGTTTCAAATCGCCTTGTGCATGATCGCAACCACCACGAGTGATGCATGCCTTTTATCACTTACGTTTATTAACTGAACCCAAGAGCAGTATAGTAGGTTTCTGCAATGCTCTGATGAATCTATATGCTCCCTTTTTCCCTACAGGTTTATGTCCTAGATCTGCAGGTACCACTTTTCAGGGTGCTGTATGTGTGCTCACTTAGTTATTTAACTAGGGACCACAACCAAAAAGTGTGGATAGGTCTTGCATCGGTCCTAAAGAGTTGCCTTCAAATAGAAACAATGGCAATAAACATGTTGACCCTAATAGCGAACATCCCGTAACCTTATAACAGGGGTGCGCGATATTCAACTTTTAAACCTGGAGAGTGGCCACATTCATTAAAATAGTTCTGGGTGGACCACTACCTCCTGTTTTAACCTCACTTCTGTACTTTCAACTTCTACACTCATTAGGGTCCTCATACGCACTACACCTTACGGCAAAAGGAAAAAAGATCTCCGCCAAAAGGCCCCAACAATGGCGCCGATCGGGTATTGCAGCGTCGACCCAATAAGGAGCAGATCCGATGATGAATCAAGACACCCCACTGATGGGTTATGTGGGGGTCCTTTTCTGAAAGGAGGAGACCTCCTCCTGCCTCTAGTGTGTACTTCTGAACTCACTACTTGCACATCAACCAATAGTGTTCACTAGAAACTAGATATCATTCTGTAAAAAAAAATAGGTCTACAACAGGTACACTATTTATCTTTGACCTGAGAGGGACACATTACAGGTGCATCCTAAGAGTTGAAAGATCTAAGAAGCAGGGGCGTATCAAAGGCCCCTGCTGCTCCTGTGGTGCAGGGGTCCTCCCATCCCTTCAATGGGTTCCTTAGACCTTCAGAGGGCCTTAATTCATCCCAAGATCAATGAATATTGATGAGATATGGGAGACTTAGGGGCCTCTCATCACATTCTGCATGGAGATTCCATCATTTTGCGTTACGTCATTGATAAGAAGGGCATGTTATGCAATGTTTAAAGTGCCTATAAGACACACTACTATCCAAAGGTCCATCTAGGCGCTAACAGCAACTCACAATGCGTTACTCCACACTACATAAGACGTGTTTCTGCGTTTCCTCCTTGTTGAAAAGTGTCCTGTGAAGTGGGGATTAAAGAAGAGTGAACGAAAGTAATCGAGAGCCTTCGTTTTTCCTTCAGAGATTGGAGATGGAAATATTGGATGTGATGGAAGGCCATTTTCAGTACCACTGCTTAGTACCAGAGCTGTGGGCAGGGAGTCTTGAGAAACCGATTCCTGTATGACAAATAATTAAAAATAATGTAACTCTTTTTAATAAAATTTGATGTTCACATTATTTTTCACACTCAAAATTTATTTATTTATGTGTTTAAGTATTTTAAATAATGTCATTTAATTTAGCATTACTTCTTACTGGGCTTTAGTTTAGTTCCCCGCCTCCATACATTTCTATGGGAAGGTGTTGTAGTAGTGGTTGGTCATCTATAGTGCTGGACTTACTACAAAAGTGTTAGTGTCCGTTTCACAAAGGTAAACTTACAGTTTTGTGTAGGTTTACTACTTTTTGGTATTCACAAAGGTAAACTTAGACCAAAAGTCTAACTTTACTACACTTCTAATGATATACTTATAGATCCAGTAACACGATCTATTATAAGTACCGCTTATATTTTATTGGTAATAGATTCACACCATTCATTAAATACCTAAGTTGTTGATCTATTTTTTAACTCACTTTCATTCACTTACCCTTACTCAGTGGGGGCATCTTACAAATCTCTGGACACTGCAAATCTAGACCAGAGGAGCCTCTGGATGAGGCGGGCACCAAGCACGATCTATAGTACCCAATGATAATTGCCACAACTACAATGTGGGGCGGATGAAAGACATATACCGCAAGACCGAAATACATTGAGTTTTTTAGGGTCCTATAGTTTCTCTATCCAAAGGTTTAGAATTGTAACTAGTGTCCATTTTCTGCACCTGATTACTTTCATAACTTTACTACACTTCAGTATTCACAAATGTAAGTTACCACTAGTTAAGTTGGACCCTTGGCCTAAGTAGTAAACTTATACAAAAGTGTAAGTTCACCTTTGTGAATCGTGCTCTAATTTACTATAAAAGTCTAAGTTACACGTGTAAATTACCACTAAAGTGCAGTTTGTGTATATCACTTTGTAGTATGAATTGTAGAAATACTGTAGTACTACAAATTTTACTACAAAGTGCAGTTTGTAAATCTGGCCCTGGGATGATCAGGTGGAGCTTGGCATCTATTTACCTGAGTGGACCCATTGGCGGGACAGAAGGATCAGGGTTCCATATATTAAGGACATTTTGATCAACGCATTTTTCAATTCTGTAGATTTGTTTGAAACTTGTGCACCATCCAGCAGTGCATCTTGGGTGGAGACAAATTAGTAGGACAAAGGTCACCCTGGACAGAATGCAGTCTGTAAATTATCTCATTATCAGCACCATGTATGAGGAACACTGGAGCAGGAGGAGAGATTGTCCATGAGGAGAAGCCATCCGCGCTCCTGGCGTGAGGAGCACCCAGAAGTTGCTGATTGCTCTTGGTAGCAAAGCTAACCCACCCTGATGACAAAGTGAAGCTTGGACTAGCCCGCATCACGAGGGGTGTCCCAGTCTCCCATTGTGGCTCCCGCAGCAGGCCGCGCCCAAAGATGAAGCCAGTAAGTCATTGGATGCAGCCCGAAGGGTTGGTGCTGATGCTGCTGGACCACCAAGCGAATCCTGAGGAAGAGCTGAAGTCACCACCAAAGAAGGATCTGTTCCTAGGCTAAAGTCCATCCCATGTGAACCTGGTCCAAGGGCTGTACCTGCACATTGAGCACCTGTTGGATCTCAGCCTGGAGGCCGCACCTCCCTGAAGTCCACCCCCGTGGGAACCAGGTCCAGAGGCTGTAACTGCACAATGAGCACCTGTCGGATCTTAGCCTGAAGGTTGCATCTGCCATAGGGCACCCACCGAGCAGTCCTGACATGCTTCTCCCTGCCTGCAGCTCCAGGCCCAAGAGCAACCAACATTGTGATCCTGCGTCTGCAGCCGCACCACTCAGAGTGCCAGTTCAAGAAGAATCTCCAATGCAACCAACCACATGAGCAGGTATCAGGCCTCACACAAGAGTCTAATGGAGACACGCAGGTGGACTTCTGCAGCAGGTAGAGTGACTGTTGCTTAAGCGATTCCATTAATTGTAAGAATGACCATCAAATTTAACTTCAAGCTGCTCCAAGTGAGTGGAGATCTAGTGAACTGCACCTTGCTAAATAGAGTCTTGTGTCAAAACTGCCCCAATTAAGATGACCAGGGTTATAAAAGATTTGAGGGTCACTGGGGTGCAGCAGTTCTGTGGATTGAACGGAAATATCAATCAATCAATCAGGGAATTGTAAGCACGCTACTCGCTCGTGAGGGTGTCAAGGCGCTGAGGGGGGTCCGCAGAGCTGTTTAGCCAAAGAGCCAGGTCTTGAGGGTCTTCCTGAAGGTGTTCAGGGAGGGGGCGCATCTGATGTCTGCCGGGAGCTCGTTCCAGGTCTTGGCTGCAATGTGAGGGAACGACTGGCTCTGTGGATGCGCAGGGTTTCGGCCAGTGCGAGGTTGGTAGATCAGAGGTTTCTTTTCAGTACGTGGAAATTGATTCTGTTGCTGGGGTATTTTGGTCCGTAGTTATGTAGGCATTTGTAGGCGTGGGTGAGGATTTTGAAAGTGACTCCTTTCTCCACGGGCAGCCAGTGGAGACTTCGTAGGTGTTGGCTGATGAGTTTGTGTCGGGGGATGCCGAGGTAGAGTCTGGCGGCGGTGTTCTGTATTGTCTGGAGTTTGCGAAGTATGGACTTGTTGTGCCGGCGTAGAGTGCGTTTCCATAGTCCAGTCTGCTGGTGATGAGTGCATGAGTGACTGTCTTTCTTGACTCAGGGGGGATCCATTTGAAGGTCTTGCGGAGGAAGTGGAGTGTATTGAAGCAGCTGGAGTTGACGGCGTTGACTTGTCGGTTCATGGTGAGTGATGCGGTGAGTACGATGCCGAAGTTTTTGGCATGGTCTGAGGGGGTAGGTGGGCTTCTGAGGGTGGCCGGTCCCCAGGTATTGTCCCATGCCGAGGGGCTGGTTCCAAGAACGAGGACTTATGTCTTCTCAATGTTGAGCTTCAGGCAACTGATGGTCATCCAGACTGCAAAGTTTTGCATTCCTTTCTTGAAGGTGAGTTAGGCATTGGTGGGGTCTTTGGTGCGGGAGAGGATGAGCTGGGTGTCATCAGCGTAGGATACGATTTTGAGGCCTTGTTTTCGGATTATGGCAGCGAGGGGGGCCAGGTAGATGTTGACGAGGGTTTGGCTCAGAGACAACCCCTGTGGGACTCCACCGGTAATTTTCGTGGGATCGGAGAGGAAGGGTGGCAGTCTGATCCTTTGGCTTCTTCCGATGAGAAATGATCGGATCCAGTCCAGGACTGTTCCTTGTATGCTGGCATTGTGTAGTCTGGTGACTAGTGTGCGGTGGGAGACGGTGTTGAAGAGCGCTGATAGCTCAAGTAGGATTAGGGCAGTGGAGTGGCCATGGTCCAGGAGGGTGCAGATGTCGTCTGTGTTGGCAAGTAGGGCAGTCTCGGTGCTGTGGTTGCTTCGGAATTCGAATTGGGACGGGTCGAGGACGGAGTTCTCTTCGATGAATCGTGTCAATTCCCCGTTGACTGTTTTCTCTGCAACTTTGGCCGGTAGTTCTTGAGGTCAGTGGGGTTCGCTGTGGGCTTCTTGAGCAGGGGCCTGGCTTCTGCGCATTTCCAGTCGTCTGGGAAGGTGCCTGTTTTGAAGGTGGTGTTGGTGGTGCATTGTAGTTCGGGTGTGATGGCGGCCACGGCTTTGAGTGAGTGAGTGAGGCATTTATAAAGCGCTCTTATGCCGAGGCGTCTTGGCGCTATAGGACATAATTGAAGCAGAGAGAGGTTACGGCAACCGGAAGAGCCAGGTCTTCATGGCCTTTCTGAACCTCGCTAGGTTCTTTTCTGAGCGCAGTGTAATGGGCAGGCTGTTCCATTGCTTAGAAGCTTGGTAGGAAAAGGATCTGCCGCCCCAGTGGGCCCTTTTTATTCTAGGAGTTTGAATGAGATCAAGGGAGCTAGATCTAAGTGCACGCGTCGGCACATAACGGGGAAGAAGTGCAGAAAGTTGCCTGGGGGAATTTCCGTAGAGAGATTTATGGACCAGACACATGGCCTTGAATTGGATTCTACGCCTGATTGGGAGCCAGTGAAGTTCCCGTATGGCTTTAGAGGTGGGATGTCTTTTGGGGAGGTCAAGCAAGACTCTAGCCGCTGTGTTCTGGATTGACTGGAGTCTAGTGAGCTGTGTTTCACCAGCTCCAATGTACAGGGCATTACAATAATCCACCCTGGACATAACCAGAGCTCCTACCACAGTTTTCCTAAGGGTAGAAGGTAAGTAAGGCAGAATTTTCCTAAGGATTTTCAATGTGAAAGAGCAGGCTGAGGTGACCTGACTGATGTGAGCTGTAAAGGAGAGATCTTTATCCATTATGAAGCCTAAATTTCTGACCTAATTAGTCGGAGCCGGGCAACTGCCTGCTTCTGGGGGCCATCTGTGGAGAAGTGTGGCTCTGGGGTTAGAGGCAGCAGACCCGGAAGCTGAGATCGGTCCTGGACCAGGGTTCAATTCCCCGCCTCGGCGGGGTCTTGGGCTAAAAATTCCACGGACTCGATAATTCTCGCCCCGGTGCCTGCTCGACTCACGGGTTCACACTCTGCGACTCTGGGCAATAGCTTGCTTAATCTCCACAACGGCCCCTCGCGGCGGGATGCCTGACTTTCACCTTGTGGATGCCCTGCTATCTCACAGGGGAATACCAGGAAGGGTTCCCTAAGCAAGCGCCGGGAAACCCACTGCGGGTAGCTGTGCGCTATATAAGCTCAACTACATTTACATTTACATTTACATCCATATGGATGATTTTTTACCAAACTCAATCACCTCGGTCTTCTCGGTGTTGAGCTTTAAAAAATGAACGTTCATCCAATCCATTACATCTGACAGACAGTTCCTGAAACTGGCTGCAGTGGCTTCCACCGACTGTGTGAGTGAGACAACTAGTTGTGTATCATCTGCGTATGATACCAATTGCAGGCCATGAGATTTTATCAATGCAGCAAGAGGGGTTACATAAAGATTAAAAAGAGTGGGTGAAAGGGCTGAGCCCTGTGGGACACCGCATGGGAGATGGAACTCATCGGATTGAAGGCCGTCCCAGTGAATCTGGTGCGTGCGGGCATTTAGAAAAGACTCGAGCAGCGCTAGGGCAGTGTTAGTAATGCCCAGTGTCCGTAGCCTTTTCATTAAGACCCCATGATTGACAGTGTCAAACGCCGTCGTTATATCCAATAAGATCAGTGCGGCTCTGCCCCCATCATCCATAGTCCTGCGGATGTCTTCAGTGGCTATGATCAACGCGGATTCGGTGGAACGATTGGCCCTGAAACCGTGTTGTGAGGGGTCCAATAGATGGTTATTGTCTAGGTAATTTGTGAGCTCTTGATTCATGGCACTCTCAAGCATTTTAGCTGGAAGGGGCAAGCAGGGGATTGGCCGATAATGTTTGGTTTCCATCGGATCCAATGACTCCTTTTTAAGAATTGGTCTTATGCACGCTTTCCTCCAGCTGCTGGGAAAATGTCCCGAACTTAAGACAATATTAAGGAGCGGGGTAAGAGCCTGACTAATTATTTCAGGGACTGTATGGCGTATGTAAGGAGGGCAAGGATCCATTGGCGATCCGGATTTGGTATGTAAAAGCAGGGTGGTGACCTGGGTGTCGTTTAACAGTGAGAATTGGGAAAATTCGGAGGTGACAGATGGCGGGTCAGTTAAGTGACTGATTTCCACGCTGCCAGAAGACAAACGGAGATCGTCATAAACCGCATGGACTTTTTCCTGGAAGAATTGAGCTAAGTTCTCCACAAAATCCTGATCTGGCGTAAATATTACATCCCTGGGGCTTTTGGCTAGATAGGCGACCGTCTTAAACAGTTCTTTTGGAGAGTTTGAAGATTCAAGAATTTTCTTAGAATAGAAGGTCGCTTTGGCTTGTTCTATTTTAAGCTTATATTCTTGTAGGACCGCAGTTCCTTTCTGGTATGGGGACTATAGTCGGCCCGCCATTGTCTTTCATAGCGCCGGCATTTTTGCTTAATCAATTTGACCTCCGGAGTGTACCATTGTGCGGTAGCTGAGCGTATCCTAGGTTTTTTTGTTTCTACTGGGGCTAGCTCATCCAAGGCAAGGGTAAGCCATGATTGGTTTTTTGAAGCTCCACTATTACTGTCGCAGTTTGCAAAGGAAGGGAAGTTCCTAGCAAGTGAGTTTGCGAGTAAGTTGGGTTCAAGCTTCTTCAATGGGCGAGTCTTATTAGGTAAAGATAGAGTTTTCCGCCTTCTATTCGTCAATGATAGATTCAGAGTGAAATTAATAACTGCATGGTCGGACCATGGAACCTGAATGATTGATGTAACTTTTAAGTGATTATTATTAGTAAAGATAGCATCAAGGGTGTGCCCTGCCGAGTGAGTAGGTCCTGTAACCCGTTGGTGCAGGCCATAGCTGCAGCAGTTCTCTAAAAGAGTTGTAGTTTCCCTAGAGTTGTTCTCTTCTAGGTGGAAGTTAAAGTCTCCCAATGCCGTGAAAGTCATTTGATCTGATGTGGATTCCAGAAAAGTCTGAAAAGCATTGATAAACGGACCTCTAGGCCAGGGGGGTCTGTAAAGCAAAAGACCAGTAAATATCATTTGGTTAGCGTATTTAACCGTAAAGGATATGGACTCAGCTTCTAACCCTGTTTGTGGGAGGATGCTTATTTTAAAATGAGAACGATAAATTATTGCTAAACCTCCTCCCATGGATCCCTGTCTATCCGCATGTACTACGGAGTAGTTAGTGGGTACTGCAGTGCTCCAGTCGGGCCCCGAAGTTTCAGTGGCCCACGTCTCGGTTAGGAAAGCTAAATCCATCCCATTATCAGAGATGAGTGCTTCTATTTCATGCTTATGTTTTGGCATGGACCTTATATTTATAAGGATGTTTTTCAAGGTCATGGTGTTACATTTGCTCCGTTTATTAGCATCCGGGCTTGGCATGGAGGGCCTTATTGCCACTGTCCCTGGACTTAGCTTATTGGGCAAATCCTTAGATAGATGATCATTTTCCAAGACACCATAGTCCGGACGTTTAGGAGATACCAGTACACCATTTTCGCTATGCAGCGGCGTATGTGGACAGGCATTATTCCTTAAATTCATTAGTCCTTCTCTTGAGTATGTGTAAATGCTGTGAGGGGCAGGGGTTTGGGCCCTGGGCGCGGGTTCGGTGCGGATGGGCGCAGACGGGCTCGCCTTTGGCGCGCCGCCGGCGCGCCCGCTGCACTCGTCCACTGCGCTTCCGGAAATACATAGGGCTAAATAGGCTCGTGTCCCGTTACTCTCGGCAACTAGAGCGCGTCGCCCCCAACCACCACACCTAAGATGGCGGCTTGTGGCCAGATGGCGTGGAAAACAGCCCTGTATTCCCTTCGCAGCAAACGGGACTTCCCGCGGTGGAACGGGGAATGGGGTGTCAGGAAAGCAGTACAATTTGTTGTTCAATTGTGCAGAGAGGCAATTTAACATGCAGGCAACTCTGGTTGCAATATCCCACAAATGTGCTCATAAAGAAAAACAGTGCAAGTTAAAACGTAGTATTCATGATTTAAAATGTTCAGTTAAGCAGGCAACAAAGGTATTGCACGATGCAAAGAAAAGCGCTAGCCGCTCTGCTGTCTTACGTCCTAATGCCGAGCCTCCGTCCGAGTCCTATCTAAATAGGCTCGTGTCACGTTACTCTCGGCAACTAGAGCGCGTCGCCCCCAACCACCACACCTAAGATGGCGGCTTGTGGCCAGATGGTGTGGAAAACAGCCCTCTATTCCCTCCGCAACAAACGGGACTTCCCCCGGCGGAACGGGGAATGGGGTGTCAGGTAAGCAGTACAATTTGTTGTTCAATTGTGCAGAGAGGCAATTTAACATGCAGGCAACTCTGGTTGCAATATCCCACAAAAGTGCTCATAAAGAAAAACAGTGCAAGTTAAAACGTAGTATTCACGATTTAAAATGTTCAGTTAAGCAGGCAACAAAGGTATTGCACGATGCAAAGAAAAGCGCTAGCCGCTCTGCTGTCTTAAGTCCTAATAATCTACTTTGTGGTAGATGAGAGGCAGGCAGGGGTTGATGGGGACCCCCGAGAGTATGCCTTTCATGGTTGAGGCGGTGTCTTCGGTCGTGATCGGTGTCAAGTCGGAGATGATGGGCTTGCTGGTGTCTCTAGGGGGCAGGGTCAGTCGGTGGTGACTGGTGGATGGGAAATAAATTTGTTGTAGAGGTTTTTGATCTTGAGGTGGAAGTAGGTTCCAAGTTTGTTGCAGAGGTCTTAGGATGGGGTGATGTCTGTGGCTTCACTGTGTGGGTTGGTGAATTTCTGGATGATGCTGAAGAGTTCTTTGGAGTTGGTGGAGTTGTCGAGGATTTTGTTGTAGATAAAATTCCTCTTGGTGGTATTGATTTGGTTGTGGTAGTCCGTCATGGTGTCCTTGTAGGTGCAGTAGTTTTCGGTTGTCTTGTTGTTTCTCCAGTTTTTCTCCAGGCGTCTGCAGGCGCGCCTGGCTTCTTGGAGATCGGTGGTAAACCAGGCGGCTTTTCTGGGGCACTGTTTACCAGGGTTGCGCTGCGGGCGAGCTAGTCTGCGCAGTTGGAGATCCAAGTGCAGAGTCCTCTGGTTGTGCTGTTTGCGTCGGATGCCCAGATGTGGGTGTCTCGGGTGAGGGTGGAGTTGAGTTGCGCATTGGTAACCTTGCTCCATTTCCTTCATGGTGAGCGTGGGGCAGGTTTGGGTGCCTTGGGTTTTTCGATGGTGAAGTGTACGCAGTAGGGGTCGTTCCATGGCGCTTGCGTTGTGTGGCTGAAGTGAATGCTATTTCCTGCAGCGAAGATGGGGTCGAGGGTGTGTCCTGCTCTGTGTGTTGGTGTGGTGACGAGTTGTTTGAGTCGGATGTCGGGGAGGTTGTCACCGAGGGTGGTGGAGTGGTGGTCGTTGGGCTTGTCGAGGAGGAAGTTCAGGTCTCCAATGAGTATGTAGTTCATTGAGGCGATGGCGTGGGGTGCGATGAAATCGGTGATGGTGGTGGCAAAGGGTGTCTGGGGGCCGGGGGCCTTGTAGACAAGGGTCCCTCGAAGTGTGGCGTTGGGGCTGGTCCACAGCAAATGGCGTCCCAGACACAGTCTCGAAGGATCGGATCCTTCAGCACCCCAGTGATCCACGAATCGCTCAGGAGGACCCTGGCCATATTGATTATGGCACTCCTAACATATAATTCTATCTACCTTTTCTGTTGAATTGAGTCCTTGCATACCCTTAAGTGAATTGCTCTTGCATCATACATACGTTTTTAATCCTGATGATGACCCATAAATGACACTGGGTCGAAACGCTGTTGATGATCATTTGCTCACGGAAACCCTTAGACCTTAAAATTGCTCAGACCGCTGAAACTCCCAATATCGATCCATTGTCTTCTGTATTTTGCACATACACCTTCATTCTTTTGGTATTATTCACTGTGTGATTACATGAGCACACAGACCTTTTTGCAAATCAAACTGTGAATATAAACAACATACTTTACAGTGAATTAGTGGGTCCAGCTTTTTCTCTTTTTATTATTACATATGATTTATTCAATTGCTGATTAACTCTGAATTGTTTGATTGCTGTTGATGGAACCTCTGTTCTCGATGTGTCTATATGCCGCTTGGTTCCAGAGGTTTTTAGGGTTGCCCCTGTTCTTAATAATTAGGAATGTTCTACTATGATCGTTTTACTTTACGCTGCAGTGATAAAGTATTTTAATAAAGATGATGGAAAAAGTAATCGTGTTGTCTGTTGGTTGCCTAATTATTTCTTAGCTCTTGCCCTCTGACACTACCTCCCTGAGAAGCCTGTGAGTGCTCGCCCTCAGGCCCCTGAGAGCCGGGGGTGGGAAGGAGCACTTGCACCAGCTTCCAGAGCCATAGTAGGATGCAGCTTGGGGCCCCAGGACAACCTCCAAAGTAAAACCTGTCGACCAGTGGCCCCCATAGAAGGTCTCAGACTGCGCATTTGAAACTGAAGTGTAGATCCCAGAAGCCACATTCGGGTATCTTGCCCTGGAGGTGGCATTTTCAGATAGAAATGCGAGATTGCGCAGGAGAATGGAAGATGGGTCCCTTCGGTTCTCACCGTGTCCATGTAGGGTCCCTTTGGTTCTCACTGTGTCCATGTAGGGTCCCTTCGGTTCTCACTGTGTCCATGTAGGGTCCCTTCGGTTCTCACCGTGTCCATGTAGGGTCCCTTTGGTTCTCACTGTGTCCATGTAGGGTCCCTTCGGTTCTCACTGTGTCCATGTAGGGTCCCTTCGGTTCTCACTGTGTCCATGTAGGGTCCCTTCGGTTCTCATTGTGTCCATGTAGGGTCCCTTCGGTTCTCACTGTGTCCATGTAGGGTCCCTTCGGTTCTCACTGTGTCCATGTAGGGTCCCTTCGGTTCTCACTGTGTCCATGTAGGGTCCCTTCGGTTCACCACTGTGTCCATGTAGGGTCCCTTTGGTTCTCACTGTGTCCATGTAGGGTCCCTTCGGTTCTCACTGTGTCCATGTAGGGTCCCTTCGGTTCTCACTGTGTCCATGTAGGGTCCCTTCGGTTCTCATTGTGTCCATGTAGGGTCCCTTTGGTTCTCACTGTGTCCATGTAGGGTCCCTTCGGTTCTCACTGTGTCCATGTAGGGTCCCTTCGGTTCTCACTGTGTCCATGTAGGGTCCCTTCGGTTCACCACTGTGTCCATGTAGGGTCCCTTTGGTTCTCACTGTGTCCATGTAGGGTCCCTTTGGTTCTCACTGTGTCCATGTAGGGTCCCTTCGGTTCTCACTGTGTCCATGTAGGGTCCCTTCGGTTCTCACTGTGTCCATGTAGGGTCCCTTCGGTTCTCACTGTGTCCATGTAGGGTCCCTTCGGTTCTCACCGTGTCCATGTAGGGTCCCTTTGGTTCTCACTGTGTCCATGTAGGGTCCCTTCGGTTCTCACTGTGTCCATGTAGGGTCCCTTCGGTTCTCACTGTGTCCATGTAGGGTCCCTTCGGTTCACCACTGTGTCTATGTAGGGTCACTTCGGTTCTCACCATGTCCATGCAGGGTCCCTTTGGTTCTCACTGTGTCCATGTAGGGTCCCTTCGGTTCACCACTGTGTCCATGTAGGGTCCCTTCGGTTCAACACTGTGTCCATGCAGGGTCCCTTTGGTTCTCACTGTGTCCATGTAGGGTCCCTTCGGTTCTCACTGTGTCCATGTAGGTTCCCTTCGGTTCTCACTGTGTCCATGTAGGGTCCCTTCGGTTCACCACTGTGTCCATGTAGGGTCCCTTCGGTTCTCACTGTGTCCATGTAGGGTCCCTTCGGTTCTCACTGTGTCCATGTAGGGTCCCTTCGGTTCACCACTGTGTCCATGTAGGGTCCCTTTGGTTCTCACTGTGTCCATGTAGGGTCCCTTCGGTTCTCACTGTATCCATGTAGGGTCCCTTCGGTTCTCACTGTGTCCATGTAGGGTCCCTTCGGTTCACCACTGTGTCCATGTAGGGTCCCTTCGGTTCTCACTGTGTCCATGTAGGGTCCCTTCGGTTCACCACTGTGTCCATGTAGGGTCCCTTCGCTTCTCACTGTGTCTATGTAGGGTCACTTCGGTACTCACTGTGTCCATGCAGGGTCCCTTTGGTTCTCACTGTGTCTATGTAGGGTCCCTTTGGTTCTCACCGTGTCCATGTAGGGTCCCTTTGGTTCTCACTGTGTCCATGTAGGGTCCCTTCGGTTCTCACTGTGTCCATGTAGGGTCACTTCGGTCCTCACTGTGTCCATGTAGGGTCCCTTCGGTTCACCACTGTGTCCATGTAGGGTCCCTTCGCTTCTCACTGTGTCTATGTAGGGTCCCTTTGGTTCTCACTGTGTCCATGCAGGGTCCCTTCGGTTCTCACTGTGTCCATGTAGGTTACCTCCAGTTCTCCCTGTGTCCATGTAGGGTCCCTTCGGTCCTCACTGTGTCTATGTAGGGTCCCTTCAGTTCTCACCGTGTCTATGCAGGGTCCCTTCGGTTCTCACTGTGTCCATGTAGGGTCCCTTTGGTTCTCCCTGTGTCCATGTAGGGTCCATTCGGTTCTCCACTGTGTCCATGTAGGGTCCCTTCGGTTCTCCCTGTGTCCATGTAGGGTCCCTTCAGTTCTCACCGTGTCCATGTAGGGTCCCTTCGGTTCTCACTGTGTCCATGTAGGGTCCCTTTGGTTCTCCCTGTGTCCATGTAGGGTCCCTTCGGTCCTCACTGTGTCTATGTAGGGTCCCTTCAGTTCTCACCGTGTCCATGTAGGGTCCCTTCGGTTCTCACCGTGTCCATGTAGGGTCCCTTTGGTTCTCCCTGTGTCCATGTAGGGTCCATTCGGTTCTCCACTGTGTCCATGTAGGGTCCCTTCGGTTCTCCCTGTGTCCATGTAGGGTCCCTTCGGTTCTCAACTGTGTCCATGTAGGGTCCCTTCGGTTCTCCCTGTGTCCATGTAGGGTCCCTTCGGTTCTCTTCTGTGTCCATGTAGGGTCCCTTCGGTTCTCACTGTGCCCATGTAGGGTCCCTTTGGTTCTCACTGTGTCCATGTAGGGTCCCTTCGGTTCTCACTGTGTCCATGTAGGGTCCCTTCGGTTCACCACTGTGTCCATGTAGGGTCCCTTTGGTTCTCACTGTGTCCATGTAGGGTCCCTTCGGTTCTCACTGTGTCCATGTAGGATCCCTTCGGTTCTCACTGTGTCCATGTAGGGTCCCTTCGGTTCTCACTGTGTCCATGTAGGGTCCCTTCGGTTCTCACCGTGTCCATGTAGGGTCCCTTTGGTTCTCACTGTGTCCATGTAGGGTCCCTTCGGTTCTCACTGTGTCCATGTAGGGTCCCTTCGGTTCTCACTGTGTCCATGTAGGGTCCCTTCGGTTCACCACTGTGTCCATGTAGGGTCCCTTCGCTTCTCACTGTGTCTATGTAGGGTCACTTCGGTTCTCACCATGTCCATGCAGGGTCCCTTTGGTTCTCACTGTGTCCATGTAGGGTCCCTTCGTTTCTCACCATGTCCATGCAGGGTCCCTTTGGTTCTCACTGTGTCCATGTAGGGTCCCTTCGGTTCTCACTGTGTCCATGTAGGGTCCCTTCGGTTCTCACCATGTCCATGTAGGGTCCCTTCGGTTCACCACTGTGTCCATGTAGGGTCCCTTCGCTTCTCACTGTGTCTATGTAGGGTCACTTCGGTTCTCACCATGTCCATGCAGGGTCCCTTTGGTTCTCACTGTGTCCATGTAGGGTCACTTCGGTTCTCACCATGTCCATGCAGGGTCCCTTTGGTTCTCACTGTGTCCATGTAGGGTCCCTTCGGTTCTCACTGTGTCCATATAGGGTCCCTTCGGTTCTCACCGTGTCCATGTAGGGTCCCTTCGGTTCTCACTGTGTCCATGTAGGGTCCCTTCAGTTCTCACCGTGTCCATGTAGGGTCCCTTCGGTTCTCACTGTGTCTATGTAGGGCCCCTTCGGTTCTCACTGTGTCCATGTAGGGTCCCTTCGGTTCACCACTGTGTCCATGTAGGGTCCCTTCGCTTCTCACTGTGTCTATGTAGGGTCACTTCGGTTCTCACCATGTCCATGCAGGGTCCCTTTGGTTCTCACTGTGTCCATGTAGGGTCCCTTCGGTTCTCACCATGTCCATGCAGGGTCCCTTTGGTTCTCACTGTGTCCATGTAGGGTCCCTTCGGTTCTCACTGTGTCCATGTAGGGTCCCTTCGGTTCTCACCGTGTCCATGTAGGGTCCCTTCGGTTCACCACTGTGTCCATGTAGGGTCCCTTCGCTTCTCACTGTGTCTATGTAGGGTCACTTCGGTTCTCACCATGTCCATGCAGGGTCCCTTTGGTTCTCACTGTGTCCATGTAGGGTCCCTTCGGTTCTCACTGTGTCTATGTAGGGTCCCTTCGGTTCTCACCGTGTCCATGTAGGGTCCCTTCGGTTCTCACCGTGTCCATGTAGGGTCCCTTCGGTTCACCACTGTGTCCATGTAGGGTCCCTTCGCTTCTCACTGTGTCTATGTAGGGTCACTTCGGTTCTCACCATGTCCATGCAGGGTCCCTTTGGTTCTCACTGTGTCCATGTAGGGTCACTTCGGTTCTCACCATGTCCATGCAGGGTCCCTTTGGTTCTCACTGTGTCCATGTAGGGTCCCTTCGGTTCTCACTGTGTCCATGTAGGGTCCCTTCGGTTCTCACTGTGTCCATGTAGGGTCCCTTCGGTTCTCACCGTGTCCATGTAGGGTCCCTTCGGTTCTCACCATGTCCATGCAGGGTCCCTTTGGTTCTCACTGTGTCCATGTAGGGTCACTTCGGTTCTCACCATGTCCATGCAGGGTCCCTTTGGTTCTCACTGTGTCCATGTAGGGTCCCTTCGGTTCTCACTGTGTCCATGTAGGGTCCCTTCGGTTCTCACTGTGTCCATGTAGGGTCCCTTCGGTTCTCACTGTGTCCATGTAGGGTCCCTTCGGTTCTCACTGTGTCCATGTAGGGTCACTTCGGTTCTCACCATGTCCATGCAGGGTCCCTTTGGTTCTCACTGTGTCCATGTAGGGTCCCTTCGGTTCTCACTGTGTCCATGTAGGGTCCCTTCGGTTCTCACTGTGTCCATGTAGGGTCCCTTCGGTTCTCACCGTGTCTATGCAGGGTCCCTTTGGTTCTCACTGTGTCCATGTAGGGTCCCTTCGGTTCTCACTGTGTCCATGTAGGGTCCCTTCGGTTCTCACTGTGTCCATGTAGGGTCCCTTCGGTTCACCACTGTGTCCATGTAGGGTCCCTTCGCTTCTCACTGTGTCTATGTAGGGTCACTTCGCTTCTCACCATGTCCATGCAGGGTCCCTTTGGTTCTCACTGTGTCCATGTAGGGTCCCTTCGGTTCTCACTGTGTCCATGTAGGGTCCCTTCGCTTCTCACTGTGTCTATGTAGGGTCACTTCGGTTCTCACCATGTCCATGCAGGGTCCCTTTGGTTCTCACTGTGTCCATGTAGGGTCACTTCGGTTCTCACCATGTCCATGCAGGGTCCCTTTGGTTCTCACTGTGTCCATGTAGGGTCACTTCGGTTCTCACCATGTCCATGCAGGGTCCCTTTGGTTCTCACCATGTCCATGTAGGGTCCCTTCGGTTCTCACTGTGTCCATGTAGGGTCCCTTCGGTTCTCACCGTGTCCATGTAGGGTCCCTTCGGTTCTCACTGTGTCCATGTAGGGTCCCTTCAGTTCTCACCGTGTCCATGTAGGGTCCCTTCGGTCCTCACTGTGTCTATGTAGGGCCCCTTCAGTTCTCTGTTTGTCCATGTAGGGTCCCTTCGGTTCTCACTGTGTCCATGTAGGGTCCCTTCGGTTCTCACTGTGTCCATGTAGGGTCAGTTCGGTCCTCACTGTGTCCATGTAGGTTCTCCTCGGTTCTCACTGTGCCCATGTAGGGTCCCTTCGCTTCTCACCCTGTCGATGCAGGGTCCCTTCGGTTCTCACTGTGTCCATGTAGGGTCCCTTCGGTTCTCACTGTGTCCATGTAGGGTCCCTTCGGTTCTCACTGTATCCATGTAGGGTCCCTTCGGTTCTCACTGTGTCCATGTAGGGTCCCTTCGGTTCTCACTATGTCCATGTAGGGTCCCTTTGGTTCTCACTGTGTCCATGTAGGGTCCCTTCGGTTCTCACTGTGTCCATGTAGGGTCAGTTCGGTCCTCACTGTGTCCATGTAGGGTCTCCTCGGTTCTCACTCTGTCGATGCAGGGTCCCTTCGGTTCTCACTGTGTCCATGTAGGGTCACTTCGGTTCTCACTGTGTCCATGTAGGGTCCCTTCGGTTCTCACTGTGTCCATGTAGGGTCCCTTCGGTCCTCACTCTGCCCATGTAGGGTCCCTTCGGTCCTCACTCTGCCCATGTAGGGTCCCTTCGGTCCTCACTCTGCCCATGTAGGGTCCCTTCGGTTCTCACTGTGTCCATCTAGGGTCCCTTTGGTTCTCACTGTGTCCATGTAGGTTCCCTTCGGTTCTCCCTGTGTCCATGTAGGGTCCCTTCGGTTCTCCCTGTGTCCATGTAGGGTCCCTTCGGTTCTCTGTGTGTCTATGTAGGGTCCCTTCGGTTCTCCCTGTGTCCATGTAGGGTCCCTTCGGTTCTCCCTGTGTCCATGTAGGGTCCCTTCGGTTCTCCCTGTGTCCATGTAGGGTCCCTTTGGTTCTCACTGTGTCTATGTAGGGTCCCTAAGCTTCTCACTGTGTCCATGTAGGGTCCCTTCGGTTCTCCTCTGTGTCCATGTAGGGTCCCTTCGGTTCTCACTGTGTCTATATAGGGTCCCTAAGCTTCTCACTGTGTCCATGTAGGGTCCCTTCGGTTCTCCTCTGTGTCCATGTAGGGTCCCTTCGGTTCTCTGTGTGTCCATGTAGGTTCCCTTCGGTTCTCACTGTGTCTATGTAGGGTCCCTAAGCTTCTCACTGTGTCCATGTAGGGTCCCTTCGGTTCTCTTCTGTGTCCATGTAGGGTCCCTTCGGTCCTCAATCTGCCCATGTAGGGTCCCTTCGGTCCTCACTCTGCCCATGTAGGGTCCCTTCGGTTCTCACTGTGTCCATCTAGGGTCCCTTTGGTTCTCACTGTGTCCATGTAGGTTCCCTTCGGTTCTCCCTGTGTCCATGTAGGGTCCCTTCGGTTCTCCCTGTGTCCATGTAGGGTCCCTTCGGTTCTCTGTGTGTCTATGTAGGGTCCCTTCTTTTCTCCCTGTGTCCATGTAGGGTCCCTTTGGTTCTCACTGTGTCTATGTAGGGTCCCTAAGCTTCTCACTGTGTCCATGTAGGGTCCCTTCGGTTCTCCTCTGTGTCCATGTAGGGTCCCTTCGGTTCTCACTGTGTCTATGTAGGGTCCCTAAGCTTCTCACTGTGTCCATGTAGGGTCCCTTCGGTTCTCCTCTGTGTCCATGTAGGGTCCCTTCGGTTCTCTTCTGTGTCCATGTAGGGTCCCTTCGGTTCTCACTGTATCCATGTAGGTTCCCTTCGGTTCTCCCTGTGTCCATGTAGGGTCCCTTCGGTTCTCTGTGTGTCTATGTAGGGTCCCTTTGTTTCTCCCTGTGTCCATGTAGGGTCCCTCCAGTTCTCACTATGTCCATGTAGGGTCCCTTTGGTGCTCCTCTGTGTCCATGTAGGGTCCCTTCGGTTCTCACTGTGTCCATGTAGGGTCCCTTCGGTTCTCACTGTGTCCATGTAGGGTCCCTTCGGTTCTCACTGTGTCCATGTAGGGTCCCTTCGGTTCTCACTGTGTCCATGTAGGGTCCCTTCGGTTCTCCCTGTGTCAATGTAGGGTCCCTTCGGTTCTCTGTGTGTCTATGTAGGGTCCCTTCGGTTCTCACTGTGTCCATGTAGGGTCCCTTCGGTTCTCACTGTGTCCATGTAGGGTCCCTTCGGTTCTCCCTGTGTCCATGTAGGGTCCCTTTGGTTCTCACTGTGTCCATGTAGGGTCCCTTCGGTTCTCACTGTGTCCATGTAGGGTCCCTTCGGTTCTCACTGTGTCTATGTAGGGTCCCTAAGCTTCTCACTGTGTCCATGTAGGGTCCCTTCGGTTCTCCTCTGTGTCCATGTAGGGTCCCTTCGGTTCTCTTCTGTGTCCATGTAGGGTCCCTTCGGTTCTCACTGTATCCATGTAGGTTCCCTTCGGTTCTCCCTGTGTCCATGTAGGGTCCCTTCGGTTCTCTGTGTGTCTATGTAGGGTCCCTTTGTTTCTCCCTGTGTCCATGTAGGGTCCCTTCGGTTCTCCTCTGTGTCCATGTAGGGTCCCTTCGGTTCTCTTCTGTGTCCATGTAGGGTCCCTTCGGTTCTCACTGTATCCATGTAGGTTCCCTTCGGTTCTCCCTGTGTCCATGTAGGGTCCCTTCGGTTCTCTGTGTGTCTATGTAGGGTCCCTTTGTTTCTCCCTGTGTCCATGTAGGGTCCCTCCAGTTCTCACTATGTCCATGTAGGGTCCCTTTGGTGCTCCTCTGTGTCCATGTAGGGTCCCTTCGGTTCTCACTGTGTCCATGTAGGGTCCCTTCGGTTCTCCCTGTGTCCATGTAGGGTCCCTTCGGTTCTCTGTGTGTCTATGTAGGGTCCGTTCGGTTCTCACTGTGTCCATGTAGGTTCCCTTCGGTTCTCCCTGTGTCCATGTAGGGTCCCTTCGGTCCTCACTGTGTCTATGTAGGGTCCCTTCGGTCCTCACTGTGCCCATGTAGGGTCCCTTCGGTCCTCACTGTGTCCATGTAGGGTCCCTTCGGTTCTCCCTGTGTCCATGTAGGTTCCCTTCGGTTCTCCCTGTGTCCATGTAGGGTCCCTTCGGTCCTCACTGTGTCCATGTAGGGTCCCTTCGGTCCTCACTGTGTCCATGTAGGGTCCCTTCGGTTCTCCCTGTGTCCATGTAGGGTCCCTTCGGTTCTCTGTGTGTCTATGTAGGGTCCCTTCGGTTCTGACTGTGTCCATGTAGGTTACCTCCAGTTCTCCCTGTGTCCATGTAGGGTCCCTTCGGTCCTCAC
Organism: Lissotriton helveticus; assembly: GCF_964261635.1. NCBI lineage: Eukaryota > Metazoa > Chordata > Amphibia > Caudata > Salamandridae > Lissotriton > Lissotriton helveticus. The sequence continues at coordinate 1,190,059,872 of NC_136071.1, read as the reverse complement.
TGTGTCTATGTAGGGTCCCTTCGGTTCTCACTGTGTCTATGTAGGGTCCCTTCGGTCCTCACTGTGCCCATGTAGGGTCCCTTCGGTCCTCACTGTGTCCATGTAGGGTCCCTTCGGTTCTCACTGTGTCCATGTAGGGTCCCTTCGGTTCTCACTATGTCCATGTAGGGTCCCTTCGGTCCTCACTGTGTCTATGTAGGGTCCCTTCGGTCCTCACTGTGCCCATGTAGGGTCCCTTCGGTCCTCACTGTGTCCATGTAGGGTCCCTTCGGTTCTCCCTGTGTCCATGTAGGGTCCCTTCGGTTCTCTGTGTGTCTATGTAGGGTCCCTTCGGTTCTGACTGTGTCCATGTAGGTTACCTCCAGTTCTCCCTGTGTCCATGTAGGGTCCCTTCGGTCCTCACTGTGTCCATGTAGGGTCCCTTCGGTTCTCACTGTGTCCATGTAGGGTCCCTTCGGTTCTCACTGTGTCACTGACTCATTGTCAGTGAAACTGTTCTCCCTCCCTCGCAGCTCCTCCATTAAGTGAGGCCCTCCTGAGCCCCTGCACTCTGTGTTGGTGTTGGAGGCCCTCCTCCACCCGCAGGTTATATCTGCGCCCCATCCCTGGTGGTCCAGTGGACCTCTGACTCCTTCTCTCGCTCTGCTCTATCCTCTCCTTTCTGCTCCATTATTCCTAGTTTTTCGCTCTTCATTTTCATCTTCACCCTTTCACTCTCTTTTATTTTCACCCTTTCACTCTTTTCTCCACTTTCCTTCACTTTTTCTTTTTCCCACTTTTGCACGTGTTTTTCTTCCTGCCACTGCTGCTCCCTTGTCCCCCCCTAGCGTGACCAGCCCAGGCCAGTTCCTGTTCCCGCCTCCCAACTGCCCAGCCCTCCCCAACCCCTACTTAATGGCAGTGCGCAAGCCTGTCTGGGCCTTTACGCGACCCGAACGCGACCAGTGCCAGGAACCCTGGACCTCCGCACCTCCAACACTACAAGCCAGCGGCACTCCACACACTCAACCCAAGCTATCATCACCAGCCGACACCCACGGACCCTTCAGCTGTCACCTGCAGCACCTCCAGGAACACGGACCCAGCACAACCTGCCCGCAAGAACACAACAGAACAGAAGATCCTCCTCAACATCCGATCACTCCACAAACAGGCCACCGAAATCTGGGACCTGCTCGACAGCACCACCCTGGAGGTAGCATTCTTCACCGAAACCTGAACCAATACCACCTCGGGACCGGACATCGCCACGCAATTCAACAAGGATACAGGATATCCCGGAAAGACCGCCCCACCAGCCCTGGAGGAGGAATCGCCAGTCCACAAATCCACCCTCCGTTGAGCACACTCCCCGGCGAGTCCACAGACCTGTTGGAACACCTTCACTTCAAGATACTGGCCAGCCCTACCTACACCCTCTGAGGAACCGTCATCTACCGACCCCACAAACCTTTCACCAACTCCATCACGGGCATCATCTCCCCGTATGCCATCGCATCCACCAACTACACACTGCAGGGAGACCTCAACTCCCACCTCGACAGCCAACTGGACCCCAACACCACATCCCTTCTGGACAACCTCCACAACATTGGACTCATCCAGATCATGACCGAACCCACGCACTCAGCAGGACACACCCTCGACCCCCTCTTCACAACAGGAAATTCCATCACCTTCAGCCACACCACCAAACTCCCATGGACAGACCACCAATGCGTCCACTTCACCTTCAGAACACCCACCATCCACAGACACCAGCACCTGCACCACGCCAGAAAGACCAGATCGTGAGGCCGCTCCTTCTCCTTCCGCGCGACCAGAGCCCGGAACGCCCTTCCGCTCCACCTCAAACAGACAACATTGCTCCCCATCTTCGCAAGAAACCTCAAAACCTGGCTCTTCGACAGACCCCCTCCTTGATGGACTGGAACCTGTGACACCCAACTCCCCCCCCCCGATTGATTAATCTATGTAGGGTCTCCTCGGTTCTCCACTGTATCCATGTACACAGTGGAGTTGGAGTATTGAAGAATTTCAGGCTTCTGAGGAGAATGAACACTACACCGCTATACCATCACTGGAAGCTACTCCCAGAGCCCCTGTTTAACCAGTCAAGGGCCATCCATCTTTTGACGATACTGCGGACGACGATGCGACTTCACATCTAATAGATTAAGGGGGGATCTGAAACACCACAGAAACTGTACGTTGAGTGCATGACAGATAGAACATTATTACTCTTTCAAATATATGGAGGATCTTTAAGGAAACTTTCTCATATACTGAGGTGGTTATTCCCCGGCGCAAGAAACTGATGGGCTGAATAACATATCACAGTACCCTACACACTATCAAATAGAGGTGGATCAGTTGTTACAAGAAAGAACGGATATGCATTTCCACAAGGTGCTGCTTTCAAAGAATATCTGTTCCTGCTAATAAGGTGGCAAGTTTACCAGAGCAGTCAGAATCACCACTTTTTATTGCCCTGAAGAAGTCCTCTGGACGAAACGTGTTGGCTGCCATTGTTTGTGAAGAAAAAGAATAAAGAATTTTTTGAAGACTTGCTGAACAGACTCTATGAAAACTTTATTACATTTGTTGATTTACTTGCTTGTTGTTGACTCTTTATGGAGAGTGCCGGACCATAGTGCTTGGTTGTAATTTGTGGGCTCTACTCCCTCGGAAGCTTAGGGGTATTTAGCTTCAGGTCCTTGGCACCTATACCATCTTAATACATAGACGATAACATAGATAAGTGTGGTCACTACTGCCCTATACCCCAGATTCTCTTTCTTTTGTCCATCCTTGGGGGCAGGGTTGGCTTGGTAACGTTGGCACTCCGGAATGCCCGAAGGGCCGGTAGCTGAGTTCTTTTTTTGCTTTTTTTTGGGCAGCCCTTGGGCTTGTCTGTGCTGATAGGATGCTGCCAGCGGCCCACTGGGTGCCTGAGTGGCCTTTCTAGAGCCAGATGGGTGGAGGTGTCACCCCGTTTCTCTTCCTGGCCCCGCCCATTAGTGTATGCAGATTGAGCGGGGGCGGGCCTGAGCAGAAGGGGTCTCACTTGCATTCATGTGTGGCTCAGCGGTGTGAACTCATCTGTGCATTTTTTTTTATCTAATTGAAGTTAATAAAACATGCCCCTCCACCCCCCTTTCTTTTCATAAAACTTCGGTGAAGGAGTGTTTTTTGCGGAAAGGCAATGCGCAAATGTGGGCCACCTTTTTTTAGTGTGCCTGGGGCGATTTTTGATCCCAATCCAACCCTGCTTGGGGGTGGCCCCTCATACTCTGGTGTGTGATGGAATCCTGCACACAACATGGAAAGACACCCCCTAGACACCCGACAGCGCCATTAGGCCATGCTAAGGGCAGACTCAGCGCTTTAAAGCTGGCAATTACCTGAAAGGTATGGGTGTGGTGGGGTCAGGGGTGATGTGGGTACACAGGTGTAGACCTGGGGCCGGGTAAACATGTGTAGAGTTAGAGCCGTGATGGTGGTCCAGCCTCTTGGAAGAGCCACCCCGAGTGGGCTGGGTATGCTCAGACGTGAGTCCGTGCTCTCCACACCACTGCAGTCAAGCTATCCTGGCTGATGAAGGCTGATAGCCAGAAACCGGTCCTCGGAAGCTTGTTTCCGGACCAGGGAGGACCTGGCCTGGCAGTTCGGGCTGGACTGTTCCCATGAGGCACAGGGTCAGGGCTGATTTGCATATGGCCATGTCTGACCTGGGGTTGTGTGGAGTGCAAAAAAACGATGGATTTAGGCCCAGATCTGTGACTGGGGGTGAATGTATGACATTGTTCTGCATTCTGTCCATCACTTGTTGTTTAGGTCGAGCTGGCGTTGGAGCGCGAAGCGCTCCCGCCAGCGAGACTATAGTCACCTTCCTCCCTGTCAAGGGAGTAACAGCTGTGAACGAGCCCGATACAGACCTGGGTACGAGCCGACCCAGGTCTGTGAACGCGCTTCAAGGTTGAGCAGCTTGTGCACGTTTGTTGGACGTCAGGCGCTGCAAGCCCGCCGGACCAATTATCCCAGCATGAAACTCTACTTCCTGAGGCGCCACAAGAACAATTATCCCAGCAGGAGTCTCCACTTCCTCAGGCACCGCAACAATTATCACAGCATGAGACCCACTTATCACAGCATGTCAACAGGCGCCCCAGGCTGCTGGAGCACTCAACTATAATTAATGTGCAGTTGAGTGCTCCAGCAGCGTGGGGCGGCTCTCTGCATGCTGTGATAATGATCACTTTGGGGCCTCATGCTGTGATAATTAGGGAGGCATGCTCTATTTGCAGCACTGAACATTTTCAAAGAAGGCGAAGCAGTGACATTCATTGGAGACACTCACCCTCACGCCCTCACCCCCTCACCCCTCACACACCTCCTCACCCTGACACACCTCCTCACCCTCACACCCTCACCTTCACACCCCCTCACACACACCCTCACATACCCTTACCAGCACCGCAAAACACAACACAACACAGCACAGCAAAACACAACACAGCACAGCACAGCAAAACACAACACAACACAGCACAGCACAGCAAAACACAACACAGCACAGCAAAGCACAGCACAGCAAAACACAACACAGCGCAGCAAAACACAACACAGCACAGCACAGCAAAACACAACACAGCGCAGCACAACACAGCACAGCACAGCACAGCAAAACACAGCACAGCACAGCAAAACACAACACAGCACAGCAAAACACAACACAGCACAGCAAAACACAGCACAGCAAAACACAACACAACACAGCACAGCAAAACACAACACAGCACAGCAAAACACAACACAGCACAGCAAAACACAGCACAGCACAGCACAGCAAAACACAACACAGCACAGAACAGCAAAACACAACAGCACAGCAAAGCACAGCACAGCAAAGCACAGCACAGCAAAACACAGCACAGCACAACACAGCACAGCAAAACACAACACAACACAGCACAGCAAAACACAGGACAGCACAGCACAGCAAAACACAGCACAGGACAGCACAGCAAAACACAGCAAAGCACAACACAGCAAAACACAGCACAGCACAGCAAAACACAGCACAGCACAGCACAACACAGCACAACACAACACAGCACAGCACAACACAGCACAGCACAGCAAAACACAGGACAGCACAGCACAGCAAAACACAGCAAAGCACAGCACAGCACAGCAAAACACAGCACAGCACAGCAAAACACAGCACAGCACAGCAAAACACAGCACAGCACAGCAAAACACAGCACAGCACAGCAAAACACAGCACAGCACAACATAACACAGCACAGCAAAACACAGCACAGCACAGCAAAACACAGCACAGCATATCAAAACACAGCACAGCACAGCAAAGCACAGCACAGCAAAACACAGCACAGCACAGCAAAACACAGCACAGCAAAACACAGCACAGCACAACACAGCACAGCAAAACACAGCACAGGACAGCACAGCACAGCAAAACACAGCAAAACACAGCACAGCACAGCAAAACACAGCACAGCAAAACACAGCGCATCACAGCAAAACACAGCACAGCAAAACACAGCACAGCACAACATAGCAAAACACAGCACAACACAGCAAAGCACAGCACAGCAAAACACAGCAAAGCACAGCAAAGCACAGCACAGCACAGCAAAACACAGCACAGCACAGCAAAACACAGCACATCACAGCAAAACACAGCACAGCAAAACACAGCACAGCACAACATAGCAAAACACAGCACAACACAGCAAAACACAGCACAGCAAAGCACAGCACAGCAAAACACAGCACAGCATATCAAAACACAGCACATCACAGCAAAACACAGCACAGCACAGCAAAACACAGCACAGCAAAACACAGCACAGCACAACACAGCACAGCACAGCAAAACACAGCACAGCACAGCAAAGCACAGCACAGCACAGCAAAACACAGCAAAGCACAGCAAAACACAGCACAGCACAGCAAAACACAGCACAGCACAGCAAAACACAGCACAGCACAGCAAAACACAGCACGGCAAAACACAGCACGGCAAAACACAGCACAGCAAAGCACAGCACAGCAAAACACAGCACAGCACAGCAAAACACAGCGTGGCGCCGCGGCCAGGGCGACTGACGCTGGAGTCTGGGGACCACGGTTCGATCCCCGGCTCCGGCGGCAGGTTAGCCCAGCACCATGTGACTCTGGGCAATAGCTCGCTTAATCTTCCCGACGGCCCCCAGCGCCTAGAGACCCTTACGGGTGATTGTGCGCTTTACAAATGTGGACTTTACTTTACTTTACATCACAACACAGCACAGCAAAACACAGCACAGCAAAACACAGCACAGCACAGCAAAACACAGCACAGCAAAACACAGCACAGCAAAACACAGCACAGCAAAGCACAGCACAGGACAGCACAGCACAGCACAGCAAAACACAGCAAAACACAGCAAAGCACAGCACAGCACAGCAAAACACAGCACAGCACAGCAAAACACAGCACAGCACAGCAAAACACAGCACAGCAAAACACAGCACAGCACAACATAGCAAAACACAGCACAACACAGCAAAACACAGCACAGCAAAGCACAGCACAGCAAAACACAGCACAGCATATCAAAACACAGCACATCACAGCAAAACACAGCACAGCACAGCAAAACACAGCACAGCAAAACACAGCACAGCAAAACACAGCACAACACAGCACAGCACAGCAAAACACAGCACAGCACAGCAAAACACAGCACAGCACAGCAAAACACAGCAAAGCACAGCAAAGCACAGCACAGCAAAACGCAGCACAGCACAGCAAAACACAGCACAGCAAAACACAGCACGGCAAAACACAGCACGGCAAAACACAGCACAGCAAAGCACAGCACAGCAAAACACAGCACAGCACAGCAAAGCACAGCACAGCAAAGCACAGCACAGCAAAACACAGCACAGCAAAACACAGCACAGCAAAACACAGCACAGCACAGCAAAACACAGCACAGCACAGCAAAACACAGCACAGCAAAGCACAGCACAGCAAAACACAGCATAGCAAAACACAGCACAGCAAAACACAGCACAGCACAGCAAAACACAGCACAGCAAAGCACAGCAAAACACAGCACAGCAAAACACAGCACAGCACAGCAAAACACAGCACAGCAAAGCACAGCAAAGCACAGCAAAGCCCAGCAAAACACAGTACAGCACAGCAAAACACAGCACAGCAAAACACAGCACAGCAAAGCACAGCACAGCAAAGCACAGCAAAGCACAGCACAGCAAAACACAGCACAGCAAAACACAGCACAGCAAAACACAGCACAGCACAGCAAAACACAGCACAGCAAAACACAGCACAGCAAAACACAGCACAGCAAAACACAGCACAGCAAAACACAGCACAGCACAGCAAAACGCAGCACAGCAAAACACAGCACAGCGAAACACAGCACAGCAAAGCACAGCAAAACACAACACAGCACAGCACAGCAAAACACAGCACAGCAAAACACAGCAAAACACAACACAGCACAGCAAAACACAGCACAGCACAGCACAACCAAGCACAGCACAACCAAGCACAGCACAACCAAGCACAGCACAACCAAGCACAGCACAACCAAGCACAGCATAACCAAGCACAGCATAACCAAGCACAGCATAACCAAGCACAGCATAACCAAGCACAGCGTAACCAAGCATAGCGTAGTAAAGCACAACAAAACATAGCATAACAAAAAATAGCATAACAAAAAATAGCATAACAAAACACAACAAAACATAGCATAGCATAACAAAACACAGCATAGCATAACAAAACACAACATAGCATAGGATAGAAAAACTAAACAGAGCATAGCATAACAAAACAAAGCATAGGATAGCAAAACAAAACATAGCCTAACAAAACATGGCATAACAAAACATGGCATAACAAAACATGGCATAGCAAAACATATAATAGCATAGCAAAACATAGCATATCAAACACAACAAAACATAGCATAGCAAAACAAAGCATAGCAAAACATAGCATAGCATAACAAAGCATAACAAAGCATAGCATAACAAAACATAGCATAGCATAACAAAACATAACAAAACATAGCATAGCAAAACAAAGCATAGCATAGCAAAACACAACACAACACAACATAGCATAGCATAACAAAGCATAGCATAACAAACACAACAAAGCATTGCATAGCATAACAAAACAAAGCATAGGATAGCAAAAAAACATAGCATAGCATAACAAAACAAAGCATAGAATAGCAAAACAAAACATTGCATAGCATAACAAAACATAGCATAACATAACAAAAATTAGCATAGCATAACAAAACAAAACATATCATAGCCTAGCAAAACATAGCATACCAAACACAACAAAACATAGCATAACAAAACATAGAAAAACAAAGCATAACACACACAACCACACACACACAACCACGCACACATAACCACAACCACACACACAACCACAACCACACACAACCACACACACAACTATCTATCTATCTATCGCCCTCACTCTATCTGTCTATCGATCTATCGCCCTCACTCTGTCTATCTATCGCCCTCACTCAATCTATCGGCCTCAGTCTATCTATCTAATCGCCCTCACTCTATCTGTCTATCTATCGCCTTCACTCTATCTAATCGCCCTCACTCTATCTATCTATCGCCCTCACTCTATCTATCAATGTATCTATCGCCCTCACTCTATCTATCTATCAATCTATCTATCGCCCTCACTCTATCTATCTATTTATCGCCCTCACGCTATCTATCTATCGCCCTCACTCTATCTATCTATCTATCGCCAGCACTCTATCTATCTGTCTAGCTATCTATCGCCCTCACTCCTATCTATCTATCTATCTATCTATCTATCTATCTCGCTCACTCAATCTCTCTATCGCCCTCTATCTATCGCCCTCCCTCTATCTATCTATCGCCCTCACTCTATCTATCTATCCCACTCACTCTATCTATCGCATCACCACAGCATCACTAAGGGGCACAACAACATCACTATGCGCTACCACAGGATCATTGAATGCCACAGCATCACTAGTCGCCACCACAACATCTCTCAGCCCCACCACAGCATCAATCTGTGCAACCATTTACCAACAACTGGGTCAAATATGATCTCTCAATGTTTCAAGCTTTATTACAAATGTCACAAAAAGAGGTTAGTATTTCACTTCTGTTCTTGGATTTTCGTCACAATAAAATACACTGAACATATTCTTCACAAAAGTTATTTACAAAAGTATGATTGCCATTATAAATTACAATAACTTTTATTTAAGTATTAATTATTTAAAAAATTCAAAGCCATTGTTATTTGTAATATCAATACATCTAAGTCACGTGATTACAACACATATTGCATTACAAATGCTATAGGTGTCACAAGTTATAACTATTGGCATTGTAAATGACAAAGCTATTATTTTTGCTATTTGCAAAACCAACACATATATAAAAAATGTGTCATTTAAAATACCAATAGCTCAAACTTTCCTAATGCGAGACCTTATGCATTGCAAATGCTTGTTTTGCTCTTGGAAGAGTGAAGCAGAGCTCTCAAAAATCCCTTTTCCATGCCGGAGTAAATCAGTCAATCCGCGTTTTTTGTTGCCTGCTGGGAGCTGTAGTCCTGTTTAACATACAACAAAACCAAAGCCACACGTCACAGACTTGGAAGCAAAAACTGCACTGGAGCGATTCTCACGCACGGGAATAGCAAGCTTGCCTGTCCTGGGTGGGATTCACAGGGGCCAGGGGCAGACACGGGGGAGGGGCACGCACGGACTAGGCAGGAGTACATCTGGAGAGCAGCCGGGGCCAGTGTGCAGAGCCGGGGGGGGGGGGGCAGGGCGCGCGGCCAGGGAGAGCCCGGGTGCCCCTGGTGGTCTGTGTCTGCCTTCTGACTCTGCGTGCCCATCCCTTCAGTGGCACCTGTTCTGTAACTGGAGAGGCCGGTTCCGGGGCCTGGCTGCGCCGCCTCTACAACAGGTGAGGCCGGTTTCTCTGCTGTAGGGCGGATTGAAAACATGCGCTGGGGAAAGGGCGGTAAAGAAGGGGCTGGCCCTGTTTTCCTCGTCACACCTTGAACAACCAGGTCAACAATAAAGCCTGTGCGGAGCAGAGTCACCCACTAACCCCGGGTGAAAGGTCAAGGGGTTGGAAGGGGCATCAGTGTGTGGTGGGACGGTAGGAGTGTAATTCATGCTTTAGTCACTGGGGCGGAGGAGCCCACTGCTAAGGCTGCTGTGGGGTGGCAGTGTTTAATTTCGCGCGGTGCTGAGCCGGGAGGCAATATTCACGCCAGGGCAGAGTACTTAAGGGGGCGGCCGAGTGACAGCGGGTGCGGTGGGCTCTGTGCAGAGGCAGAGTGCCACTCTGCTGTTCTGAGGGGGGCATATAAGGCAGCTGGGCGTATCTAATGCATTAATGCCCGAGGCAGCGGAGGGGGCCTTATATAAAGCCAGGGGTCTCTGCCCTGAGGGTGAGTCTTAACTCTCATCTTGGACCTGTGGCTGCGGGTAAGGTGTCCCACGAGGGACACACGTATAATGAACACAACAGAGGAGTGTGACGTAAGGCCATGGGACCGCTTCCTCTGCTGGGCCAGACCCGGCCGGTACCTCTCGCCCACAGTGCTTTCTCTAAACCCCCACTTAAGTACCCTAGTCAGCATGCAGCCTGCCAGTGATGGGTTCACGTGATCTGCAGAGTCACCGGGCACTGCCCTCAGGGATGATGTCATCTCCCGGAGGCGCTCGTGAATTCCTGGCTCTGTGCCAGGGCCCGGATGGGTGGACGAGATGACCTAATGGAGATACCAGGGTGTTGTGTCGTAGTAGACGTGGTTAGGTTACAGATGAATATGTTTATTGTTCTTAGATGTTACGTAGGTTTTCCAGTAAATAAAGCCTCACCAGGAGCACCCTCTCTGCTGCTCAACCCAGGATCCAAGTGACACTCCACCTCACAGCAATCCACACATTCCAGTGACATCACCACCCACAACAATATTCTACCCACACCATTCACACTGGCTGAGCAGCAGAGGCAGAGAAAAAGGGAAGGTGCATAGTGTAAAACCTTAGATCTAACACACCTTCCCCCTTTATAAAATATACAAAGCAACAGCAAATAGAAGTAGAAACATCACAGTAATACTAAAGAAACTTGCAAGAAGAATTGCAAATGCACAGTAATTATGCAAAAACTTGCTAAATTAAATACGGTGGAAATATGATATTAAAGAGAAACAGTAAAGGAAAAGAGAACATGTAGCAAACTACAAAAATGTAAACAGCATCGCACTAAGTAAAACACAAAAGTAGAATCGTAGAATGCGTAAACTAGATAAGACACACATCGTCCTTAGCAGAGCAAAATATGAAACAAGAAATTTCAAAAGGAAGGAAACTGTCCAAAAAACACACAAGCAAAATGAGAAAGAGACATACCAAAATAAGAAAGAAGTATACCACGAAAATAAACAAGGAAAGAGTGCTCTAAATTACCACCACAACCACACCAGCTGGCAAGACTGGCGAAGACAAATGGGAAGACGGAACACAGCAAAAGGAAGAAGAAAGGACAAAGACTTACAACCAACCAAAAGAAAGCAACGGGTTGCTAGCACCCAAACCGAAAGCAAGCAAGGGGTGAATTACACCCAACAGGATGAGAATACACCCAACCAGAAAGCAAACAAAGGGTGACAAACCCCAAACCCGAAAGTAAGCTCGGGTGACTAGCACCAAAACAGAAAGCAATCATGAGTAAGCAACGGGTGGCTAACACCCAAACAGAAAGCAATAATAAGCAAGCAACGGGTGCTGACACCCAAACAGAAAGCAAGCAAAAGGTGACTGACACCCAACCAAGAAAGCAATCAACGGGTGGCTAACACCCAAACAGGAAGCAATAATAAGGAAGCAACGGGTGCTGACACCCAAACAGAAAGCAAGCAAAAGGTGACTGACACCCAACCAAGAAAGCAAGCAACGGGTGGCTAACACCGAAACAGAAAGCAATAATAAGCAAGCAACGGGTGCTGACACCCCAACAGAAAGCAAGCAATGGGTGAACTACACCCAACAGGATAAGAATACACCCAACCAGAAAGCAAACAAAGGGTGACAAACCCCAAACCCGAAAGTAAGCTCGGGTGACTAGCACCAAAACAGAAAGCAATCATGAGTAAGCAACGGGTGGCTGACACCCAAACAGAAAGCAAAAATGAGCAAGCAACGGGTGCTGACACCCAAACAGAAAGCAAGCAAAAGGTGACTGACACCCAACCAAGAAAGAAATCAACGGGTGGCTAACACCCAAACAGAAAGCAATAATAAGCAAGCAACGGGTGCTGACACCCAAACAGAAAGCAAGCAACGGGTGCTGACACCCAAACAGAAAGCAAGCAAAAGGTGACTGACACCCAACCAAGAAAGAAATCAACGGGTGGCTAACACCCAAACAGAAAGCAATAATAAGCAAGCAACGGGTGCTGCCACCCAAACAGAAAGCAAGCAAAAGGTGACTGACACCCAACCAAGAAAGCAATCAACGGGTGGCTAACACCCAAACAGGAAGCAATAATAAGGAAGCAACGGGTGCTGACACCCAAACAGAAAGCAAGCAAAAGGTGACTGACACCCAACCAAGAAAGCAAGCAACGGGTGGCTAACACCGAAACAGAAAGCAATAATAAGCAAGCAACGGGTGCTGACACCCCAACAGAAAGCAAGCAATGGGTGAACTACACCCAACAGGATAAGAATACACCCAACCAGAAAGCAAACAAAGGGTGACAAACCCCAAACCCGAAAGTAAGCTCGGGTGACTAGCACCAAAACAGAAAGCAATCATGAGTAAGCAACGGGTGGCTGACACCCAAACAGAAAGCAAAAATGAGCAAGCAACGGGTGCTGACACCCAAACAGAAAGCAAGCAAAAGGTGACTGACACCCAACCAAGAAAGAAATCAACGGGTGGCTAACACCCAAACAGAAAGCAATAATAAGCAAGCAACGGGTGCTGACACCCAAACAGAAAGCAAGCAACGGGTGCTGACACCCAAACAGAAAGCAAGCAAAAGGTGACTGACACCCAACCAAGAAAGAAATCAACGGGTGGCTAACACCCAAACAGAAAGCAATAATAAGCAAGCAACGGGTGCTGCCACCCAAACAGAAAGCAAGCAAAAGGTGACTGACACCCAACCAAGAACGCAAGCAACGGGTGGCTAACACCCAAACAGAAAGCAAGCAACGGGTGGCTAACACCCAAACAGAAAGCAATAATAAGCAAGCAACGGGTGCTGACACCAGAAAGCAAACAAAGGGTGACATACCCCCAACCCGAAAGTAAGCTCGGGTGACTAGCACCAAAACAGAAAGCAATCATGAGTAAGCAACGGGTGGCTGACACCCAAACAGAAAGCAAGCAAAAGGTGACTGATACCCAACCAAGAAAGCAAGTGGCTAACACCCAACAGAAAGCAATCATAAGTAAGCAACGGGTGGCTAACACCCAAACAGAATGCAAGCCCCGGGTGCTGACACCCAAACAGAAAGCAAGCAAAAGGTGACTGACACGCAACCAAGAAAGCAAGCAATGGGTGGCTAACACCCAAACAGAAAGCAATCATAAGCAAGCAACGGGTGGCTAACACCCAAACAAAAAGCAATCATAAGCAAGCAACGGGTGGCTAACACCCAAACAGAAAGCAATCATAAGCAAGCAACGGGTGGCTAACACCCAAACAGAAAGCAATCATAAGCAAGCAACGGGTGGCTAACACCCAAACAGAAAGCAATCATAAGCAAGCAACAGGTGGCTAACACCCAAACAGAAAGCAATCATAAGCAAGCAACGGGTACTGACACCCAAACAGAAAGCAATCATAAGCAAGCAACGTGTACTGACACCCAACAGAAAGCAATCATAAGCAAGCAACGGTTACTGACACCCAAACAGAAAGCAATCATGAGCAAGCAACGGGTACTGACACCCAAACAGAAAGCAATCATAAGCAATCAACAGGTGGCTAACACCCAACAGAAAGCAATCATAAGCAAGCAACGGGTGGCTAACACCCAAACAGAAAGCAATCATAAGTAAGCAACGGGTACTGACACCCAAACAGAAAGCAATCATAAGCAAGCAACGGTTACTGACACCCAAACAGAAAGCAATCATAAGCAAGCAACGGGTGGCTAACACCCAAACAGAAAGCAACCATAAGCAAGTAACGGGTGGCTAACACCCAAACAGAAAGCAATCATAAGTAAGCAACGGGTGGCTGACATCCAAACAGAAAGCAAGCAAAAGGTGACTGACACCCAACCAAGAAAGCAAGCAACGGTTGGCTAACACCCAAACAGAAAGCAAGCAACGGGTGATGGACACCCAATCAGAAAGCGTGCAAGGTGTGGCATGCACCAACCATAAAGTAAGGGAGATCTTTCCCCCCAAAAGTAAAGGAAATCTCCAAAGCACCCGGGGCAGAGAGGAGAAACCCTGTACTGTCCAGAGGGGCAGCCGGGACGGACAGTTTGTTGTCTGAGCTCCCGCTGTCCTGTGGCAGGGAGGGGGATGAGCCATGGGGCTCTTTGTAGCGCCCTGTAAGCACTGTCGCCCACCCCATAGGAGGAGCCCCTCCCCCCAGGAGATCACCTGTGACCGACGCTCAGTCCCAGAGGAAGAGCTGTCCAGACGGTCTCTCCCTGCCCTGCCCCTGTGGGGGAGAGATCTGTCCCTCCCCCTGCGGGACAGCATCTGTGAGCTCTGTGTCCCAAAATCCGAAAGAAGAGCCCCCCCCCCCATGAGAGAGCCCCAGGGAAGGAGCGCTCTCTGCCCCACCCCTGGCTGCGGTTGGGGACCTGGGTGCTTTGAACCCTAACCCAGGCAAGGAGCTCTCTCTGCCCTCCCTACCCCAGTGGGAGAGCACCTGCGTGCTCTACCCTCCACCCTACACCTGTGGAAGAGCTCACCACCCCTCCCGCTCCCTCCCTCCCTCGTGGGAGAGCACCCGTGTGCTCGGGTCTGTGCTCCACTCCATGGCCAGGAGTCGGAGCTCACTCCCCCTCCCCCTGTGGGAGAGCACCTGTGAGCTCAGTGCTGTGCCCCCTCCCTCCTCCTGTGGGTGAGCACCTGTGCGCTCAGTCCTGTGCCCCCTCCCTCCTCCTGTGGGTGAGCACCTGTGCGCTCAGTCCTGTGCTGCGCTCAGTCCTGTGCTCCCCCTAACTTCTCCTGTGGGTGAGCACCTGTGCACTCAGTCCTGTGCTCCCCCTCCCTCCTCCTGTGGGTGAGCACCTGTGCGCTCAGTCCTATGCTACCCCTCCCTCCTCCTGTGGGTGAGCACCTGTGCGCTCAGTCCTGTGCTCCTCCTCCCTCCTCCTGTGGGTGAGCACCTGTGCGCTCAGTCCTGTGCTCCTCCTCCCTCCTCCTGTGGGTGAGCACCTGTGCCCTCAGTCCTGTGCTCCTCCCTCCTGTGGGTGAGCACCTGTGCGCTCAGTCCTATGCTCCTCCTCCCTCCTCCTGTGGGTGAGCACCTGTGCGCTCAGTCCTGTGCCCCCTCCCTCCTCCTGTGAGAGTGCACCTGTGCCCTTAGTCCTGTGCCCCCCTCCCTCCTCCTGTGGGTGAGCACCTGTGCGCCAGTCCTGTGCTCCGCTCCAGGGCCCGGAGGAGGAGTCCCGTCTGCCCTCCCCCTGTGGAGGGAGTGCTCTGAGAGTTTCTCCTCCTCCCCTGTGGAGGGAGTGCCTGTGAGGGCTCCCTCCTCCTCCTCCTCTCACAGGAGCCGGCTGCTCTCGAGTTACTGCTGCTCGATCCTGTCCGAGTCCAGGTCCCTCGAAGCTCAGGACAGAGGGGCATGGCCCCGGAGGACGCACGCCGCCGCCTGTGAGTACTCACAACCCTACTCTGCGCCGACGCGGGGACAGAGAGAAGCATGGGGGCTGGGGGCACAGGCAGGGGGTACAGGAAGGTGTCCTGTGGGTCTCCTGTGGTACAGCTTCAGCTTCGGGACGGGGGGAGGGAAGGGGTGCTGTCTGCAGCCTGTGAGTAAAGCGATAGCCAGGGGACATGGAGGGAAGCTGTCAGTAACCTGTGAGTAAAGCAATGGACGGGGGTGGGGTGTGGGAGGAAGCTGTGAGCAGCCGGTGAGTACAGGCAGGGGAGGGGAGCTGTGAGCAGCCTGTGAGTACAGGCAGAGACAGGGGAAGGGGAGCTGTGAGCAGCCTGTGAGTACAGGCAGAGACAGGCGAAAGAGAGCTATCAGCAGCCTGTTAGTACAGCCAGAGACAGGGGGGGGCTGTCAGCAGCCTGTGAGTACAGCCACAGACAGGGGAAGGGAAGCTGTCAGAAGCCTGTGAGTACAGCCAGAGACAGGGGGGGAGCTGTCAGCAGCCTGTGAGTACAGCCACAGACAGGGGAAGGGAAGCTGTCAGAAGCCTGTGAGTACAGACAGGGGAGCTGTAAGCAGCCTGTGAGTACAGCCAAAGACAGGCGAAAGAGAGCTGTCAGCAGCCTGTGAGTACAGCCAGAGACAGGGGGGGAGCTGTCAGCAGCCTGTGAGTACAGCCAGAGACAGGGGGGAGCTGTCAGCAGCCTGTGAGTACAACCAGGGGAAGGGGAGCTGTCAGCAACCTGTGAGTACATCACCTTCCGCTCTTTGGTTGGGGGGGCTCCCCGGGCGCCGTTTAACCCCCAGCCCCTCTGGCCTCACACACACTAGCCCTGGGGGCCCCTCTGGCTTCACACACATTAGCCCTGGGGGCCCCTCTGGCTTCACACACATTAGCCCTGGGGCCCCTCTGGCTTCACACACATTAGCCCTGGGGGCCCCTCTGGCTTCACACACATTAGCCCTGGGGGGCCCTCTGGCTTCACGCACATTAGCCCTGGGGGGCCCTCTGGCTTCACGCACACAGCCCTGGGGGGCCCTCTAGCTTCACACACACTAGTCCTGGGGGCCCGTCTGGCTTCACGCACACTAGCCCTGGGGGCCCCTCTGGCCTCACACACACTAGCCCTGTGGGCCCCTCTGGCTTCACGCACACTAGCCCTGGGGGCCCCTCTGGCTTCACGCACACTAGCCCTGGGGGCCCCTCTGGCCTCACACACACTAGCCCTGGGGGGCCCTCTGGCTTCACACACACTAGCCCTGGAGGCCGCTCTGGCTTCACACAAACTAGTCCTGGGGCCCCTCTGGCTTCACACACATTAGCCCTGGGGGGGCCCTATGGCTTCACACACATTAGCCCTGGGGGCCCCTATGGCTTCACACACATTAGCCCTGGGGGCCCCTCTGGCTTAACGCACACTAGTCCTGGGGCCCCTCTGGCTTCACACACATTAGTCCTGGGGGCCCCTCTGGCTTCATGCACATTAGCCCGGGGGCCCCTCTGGCCTCACACACACTAGTCCTGGGGGCCCGTCTGGCTTCACGCACACTAGCCCTGGGGGCCCCTCTGGCTTCACACACATTAGCCCTGGGGGCCCCTCTGGCTTCACACACATTAGCCCTGGGGCCCCTCTGGCTTCACACACATTAGCCCTGGGGGCCCCTCTGGCTTCACACACATTAGCCCTGGGGGGCCCTCTGGCTTCACGCACATTAGCCCTGGGGGGCCCTCTGGCTTCACGCACACAGCCCTGGGGGGCCCTCTAGCTTCACACACACTAGTCCTGGGGGCCCGTCTGGCATCACGCACACTAGCCCTGGGGGCCCCTCTGGCCTCACACACACTAGCCCTGGGGGCCCCTCTGGCTTCACACACATTAGCCCTGGGGGCCACTCTGGCCTCACACACACTAGCCCTGGGGGCCCCTCTGGCTTCACACACATTAGCCCTGGGGGCCCCTCTGGCTTCACACACATTAGCCCTGGGGCCCCTCTGGCTTCACACACATTAGCCCTTGGGGCCCCTCTGGCTTCACACACATTAGCCCTGGGGGGCCCTCTGGCTTCACGCACATTAGCCCTGGGGGGCCCTCTGGCTTCACGCACACAGCCCTGGGGGGCCCTCTAGCTTCACACACACTAGTCCTGGGGGCCCATCTGGCTTCACGCACACTAGCCCTGGGGGCCCCTCTGGCCTCACACACACTAGCCCTGTGGGCCCCTCTGGCTTCACGCACACTAGCCCTGGGGGCCCCTCTGGCTTCACGCACACTAGCCCTGGGGGCCCCTCTGGCCTCACACACACTAGCCCTGGGGGGCCCTCTGGCTTCACACACACTAGCCCTGGAGGCCGCTCTGGCTTCACACAAACTAGTCCTGGGGCCCCTCTGGCTTCACACACATTAGCCCTGGGGGGGCCCTATGGCTTCACACACATTAGCCCTGGGGGCCCCTATGGCTTCACACACATTAGCCCTGGGGGCCCCTCTGGCTTAACGCACACTAGTCCTGGGGCCCCTCTGGCTTTACACACATTAGCCCTGGGGGCCCCTTTGTCTTCACACACATTAGTCCTGGGGGCCCCTCTGGCTTCATGCACATTAGCCCGGGGGCCCCTCTGGCCTCACACACACTAGTCCTGGGGGCCCGTCTGGCTTCACGCACACTAGCCCTGGGGGCCCCTCTGGCTTCACACACATTAGCCCTGGGGGCCCCTCTGGCTTCACACACATTAGCCCTGGGGCCCCTCTGGCTTCACACACATTAGCCCTGGGGGCCCCTCTGGCTTCACACACATTAGCCCTGGGGGCCCGTCTGGCTTCACGCACACTAGCCCTGGGGGCCCCTCTGGCCTCACACACACTAGCCCTGGGGGCCCCTCTGGCTTCACACACATTAGCCCTGGGGGCCCCTCTGGCCTCACACACATTAGCCCTGGGGGCCCCTCTGGCTTCACACACATTAGCCCTGGGGGCCCCTCTGGCTTCACACACTAGCCCTGGGGGCCCCTCTGGCTTCACGCACACTAGCCCTGGGGGCCCCTCTGGCCTCACACACACTAGCCCTGGGGGCCCCTCTGGCTTCACGCACATTAGCCCTGGGGGCCCCTCTGGCTTCACACACACTAGCCCTGGGGGCCCCTCTGGCTTCACGCACACTAGTCCTGGGGGCCCCTCTGGCTTCACGCACACAGCCCTGGGGGCCCCTCTGGCTTCACGCACACAGCCCTGGGGGGCCCATCGAACAGGGCCCCTGCCTGCCGCAGGAAGTGCCTCCATTTGAAATTACGGGACCAAATTAGCGCCTCGGAGCAGAGAACATGTGCCCCGTGGCGCCCAGCGGTGATTGTCGGCAGTCGTATGCGCTTTAATGGGTTGAGGGGGCGACTCTGTTGTTCTTCGGAGTTGAAAAGCCTCGAAGGGAACAAAAGACGCCTCCGCGCCCAGCGAGGGGATGACTCGAGCTTTTAGAATAATTAGAGCCGGTGTTTATAGCACTTTCATCTAAAACGCTTCACAGAACAGCGTGTACAGCTCGAACCCACTCTAACCTGAGAATAGATTCATCGTCCCTGGAAGGATGAAGAGATCAGTTGTCCGTGCTAGGATCTCAACCTTAGACCTTCAGGTCAAACATCGATGTCAGCTGTGAGCGTTGAACCCACTGAGGTTCATAACCGTCTGTCTGTTGCGTCAGCGCACAGAGACAGCATCTGTTGTGTGTATT
Source organism: Lissotriton helveticus (assembly GCF_964261635.1). Classification (NCBI taxonomy): domain Eukaryota; kingdom Metazoa; phylum Chordata; class Amphibia; order Caudata; family Salamandridae; genus Lissotriton; species Lissotriton helveticus. Next base: position 1,190,040,191 of record NC_136071.1, on the reverse strand, counting down.
TTATGTGTATTGTATATGACACTTTCTATGTAGGCCTGCGGTGACGTATCTTGCTGTTCTTGGTTCCCCATCACAGACTGGTGTCTGGTTCTGCTTGGAAGGCGCGCTAGAACGGTCTGTGCTCCTGTCTGTGTTAGGGGATGGGTCGGCTTCAGTGAGCTATGAGGGAATCCCTTAGGCAGATTATCTGCATACACTGTTTCTGAGCCTGATGTGTGCACTCCTGGCTTCTTTGTGTGTTCGCCTGTTTCTGTTTCCACGACGGGCCTCTTGTGTACATACACTTTGCTCTGTCTGTTCTTGTGCACAGAGCTTGCACGACGGGCCTTGCACATACACTTTGCTTGGCCGCCTCTGTACACACAGCTTGCACACCGGCTATCTTATGTAGATACACTTTGCTCTGCCTGCTCTTGTGCACACAGCTTACACACCGGGCCTCTTGTGTACATACACTTTGCTCTGCCAGCTCTTGTGCACACAGCTTGCACGACGGGCTTTTGCACATACACTTTGCTCTGCCTGCTCTTGTGCACACAGCTTACACGCCGGACCTCTTGTGTACATACACTTTGCTCTGCCTGCTCTTGTGCACACAGGGCCTCTTGTGTACATACACTTTGCTCTGCCTGTTCTTGTGCACACAGCTTACACGACGGGCCTTTGCACATACACTTTGCTCTGCCTGCTCTTGTGCGCACAGCTTGCACGAATGACGGGCCTTTGCACATACACTTTGCTCTGCCTGTTCTTGTGCACACAGCTTACACGACGGACCTCTTGTGTACATACACTTTGCTCTGCCAGCTCTTGTGCACACAGCTTGCACGACGGACCTTTGCACATACACTTTTCTCTGCCTGCTCTAGTGCACACAGCATGCACGACGGGCCTTTGCACATACACTTTGCTCTGCCTGCTCTTGTGCACACAGCTTCCACGCCGGACCTCTTGTGTACACTTTGCTCTGCCTGTTCTTGTGCACACAGCATGCACGACGGGCCTTTGCACATACACTTTGCTCTGCCTGCTCTTGTGCACACAGCTTGCACGACGGACCTTTGCACATACACTTTTCTCTGCCTGCTCTAGTGCACACAGCATGCACGACGGGACTTTGCACATACACTTTGCTCTGCCTGCTCTTGTGCACACAGCTTCCACGCCGGACCTCTTGTGTACACTTTGCTCTGCCTGTTCTTGTGCACACAGCATGCACGACGGGCCTTTGCACATACACTTTGCTCTGCCAGCTCTTGTGCACACAGCTTCCACGCCGGACCTCTTGTGTACACTTTGCTCTGCCTGCTCTTGTGCACACAGCTTGGCCGAGCTTGCTGGAGTCCTGTAGTTTGGACTCTGCACACGCCTGTCGCTGCCTGTCACCCGATCCCGGGGCTCTCACTGTGGGAACGCTCCTCGGCCCCAGTCACAGGGTCACAGCTGTTGTGAGCATCGGATCCAAGAGGCGCCCAGAGGCCGGGGTGTGTTCACGCAGCGCTAAGCGCAGGGACAGTCGTCGTGTGAGTGTTTATTGGAAGGATTGTGTTTTTAGCTCGCGCCGGTGCGCTGTGTTAGAAGTGATACCCCCCCCCCCCCCCCCCTCTCTCTCTGTACCAAGCCCCAAACAAGCACTACACAATCCAACAGTCGATGCTGTTGTAAAGTGACAGGTGATTACTGTAGCGCCAAGAATGCCTCGGCGGAGGCCGGCCGGACCCAACCGCTGGTGCCAAACAGAGACGCAAAGATTCATCCGATAACATTCCGGGCCCCGAGGATTGATTTTAGCAGCTGTGACAAACTGCACCGATTACAAGTACCCCCCCCCCCCCCCCCCCCCCGCCACCAATAAAGGAAACAATTTGTGAACTTTGGAGCATTTCGCACCAAAATCTGCCCATTTGTGCGTTCACTGTGTCATGTTCACCCTCTACATTTCTGCGCGTCTTATTTGCTGAAAAATAACAACGGAGACAAAACTCCGAAGTTTAGTTTTCTTGTAATGGCAATGTTTGCAAACCGGGGGTCACGCGGGGGTCGCAAATGAACGACGTGATCGTAATCAGGGCCCATATGTTGAATGATCGTAATCGACGCATATAAAGGCAGAGTAAACACATTTGTATGTCATATTTCCGAGGCATTTTACATGTTTTTCTGTTGTTTTTTTAATAGCTTTTTCGTTTTATTAAAAGATCATATAGCGCACTACGATATAGGATTAAATGAATATATATTTCACGTTTAAAAAAAAAATATATATTCCACATTTCTAAGTTAAAAAATATTTAAAAAGTGTCACGTTTTTATAACAAAGTTTTATCATATATACTTTTAAAATAACTTTCTCAGTGGTACTTCAGTGACCAGCAGTTCATGGCCTGAATCCTTGCGAGGCCCACTTGTCTCTACATCCTTCCGAGGCCGGTAAATTGAGACTCATGACATTGGATAATGCCATCTATTTACAGCGTTTTGAAATACCCAAAGTGAGGCAGGAAGCGCTATATAGTCGTGCTGTGTGATAATGCAATGCTGCTCAATTTGGAACTTTAATTTAAAGGGCTTTTGTCGGGCTGTGTACGAATACAGGAATATACAGCTGATCCCGTGTCACTGGAGAGGGGTGAGCGAGAGGTGTTTCAGGAAGGCCTTGGTTGACGATTGTCACTTTTGTAATGCACCGTTTGCTACCTCTTGTATTTTGTTGGCTCACGATTGTAATTTTTGACTCATTTAATGTAACGTTTGCTTTTGTATTTTGCTCACTTGTAATGTTCTCATGTATCAGTTCTGTTCCTATTGTGAAGCGCTCTGACACCTTCGGGTAGAGTCCGCGCTATATAAAAACGCACAAATAAATAATAAATAAATAAATCTCCTGCAGGGCACATGGACCAGGGGACACATCTCTGTGCCAGGGCCGGTGACACCCACTCACTAACGGCCCGAGCAGCCCTTCCAGGGGCCATGGGGGGGGGGGGGGATGGGAGGGATGTGGGGGGGGGGGGGGGGGGGGGCAGAAGACCTGGTGGAAGGGAAGTGGTCTGGCAGAGGAGGGAAACTGAAGTGTGGGGACGGAAGGACTGTGGAGAGAAAGAGAAGAAAGCCAAGTTAGGTGTTCGACCAGTTATTATTTTTATTTGTTTTAATTCGGTTTTCCATATATGATTTTAAATAAAACTATACGCTTGTTTTACACCACGTTAAAAACCCACAGGGATAACGATTTACAAAACCAATCATAAAAGCAGGAACTCTTCTAGAAGTCATTGCACTGTGGTCAGCAGTGCGAGTGTGGAAAGAAGTGTCAGAGAGAAGTTTCACCAACACGACCTCGTGCCCCTCGTGAGTCAGCCCCCTGTGACGTCAGTCTCAGCAGGCGCTCCAGGGACTCGTCCAACGTGATTGGATGAGCTCACTGTCGCCAGATGCTCCTGGGATGTCACGCTTCCGGTTTGGCTAACCACCTGTGGGTGACGTCATGGATGCGTGAGTCGGTTTCAGACATGAGGAGTCTACGGGGGCCGAGCATGGACAATATTATTATTAGGGTTTCAGCCACAGCTTGTAGACATCTGAAGTGAACGCCACCAGTGGACCCTACCAAAAACTTACTTTAGGCTTGGAGCCTGCACATTGCTTCCTATTGGTTGATTTTATTGTCAGTCTCAGGCACTGGCTTCTGTGTGATGGCTTGCCTTCCTCTCCTTGTGTTTTTCCTGCTCCTCAGGGCACAAGTCCTAAAAAAAGAAGTGGGGGACGCTGACGTCACAACAGGAAGTGACGTCACGAAAGGTGGCTTGCACCATCAGACTCATTGCCTCCCCTCGCTCACCCCTTAGATGCGATTGCGTCAGAGAAGCCAGCGCGTGAGCAGCGTTCTGAATAGGCTCCGATCTCGCCCCAGAGAGGCCAAAGAGTGAATGTGTGGCTCCATTTGCTCCAGTTATCGAGCTACCGGTAAAATAAGTGGGGGGACGCTGTCCACCCGCGTGGTACCCCGACTCGAGCCCTGCTTCTCCTCAGGACTGGCTGCCGCGCGTTTTGGAATGCCGCTGAGCTAGGGGCTGATTTCATTGACGGGGACCTGCGTGTACTGAACGAAATTCGTTTTGCTTTAACCCCTCCGCTGCGCCGAACGTTCCACGCTGGTGCGGAATGTTCTATTGCGCGGGCGGGGCCGGAACGTTCAGCGGACGTACGCAGCACTACCGAGGTAGTGCACACAACGTCCGCTGGAACGTGCCCCACACGGAAGGGGTTAATTATTTCGAAGTACATTCAGGTCTCCATGAACGAAATCAGCCCCCACCGCAGTAAAATCAGCCCCCAGCTCGGCCGCATTTCAAAATGCCCGGTAGTCAGTCCTTCCCTGCTTCTCCTGAAGGACGGCTTCTCGTTCATCCGTTCAATTGGCTGCATTGCATCCTTCCACTTACATTACTTTTTTAGGCCAAGCCTGGGCAGCACATCGCTGCTCTACGAGGCATGCTGCATTAGAGTATGGACTTGAAGCTCCGCCCACTCTACGCCCATATTTTTCATTGGTTTGTTTCATTGTTCTTTGCAAATCCTGACTTCTGATTCGTTAGTAGGCTTGTTAGTCCTTCCTTAGTACCAACTTGTCTTAATTTGTAACCTCCCACGAGGACTGGCCCTTTTATTTCTGTTGTCACAATGTGAGGAAAAACAGCCCAAATTACAACCGATGCCCAGGCTGCTGGCACAAGACGCCTCTTAGTTCCCATTTTGAACAGTTACCAAATAAAGAGACGGGCGCTGGAAGCGGGAATGCAAGAACAGAGTTTTATTTCTCATGAGGAGAGCCTGTCATTTCGGACACGCGCACAATGTCTTCAAGAGGTGCTCTAACCGCATCTCTGAGGCCTGGCCTCTTATACACAGTTTTATGGCTTTATTACATTTGTGACATCCGTGGTATTGCTTTGAAGTACGGAAAAGGCATCTTTGGAATCCCCGGTTCAGGCCCGTTCCCACACACATCTACAGTAGAGTTCCCACCCCAATCTCAGCATGTGGTGGTTGTCGCGCAGCTGGACATTCCGCTGGGAACGGGAAAGTGGGTGATCGGTCGGATCTGGAGGTGTGAGGGTATTGATTAACCACCGCTCCTTTGATGTGAGGCGAGGTCCTACTGTAGGGGGCAATAAACTGCATCTGTCGGGCTAGGTGATGGCCTGGGATCAGGCCGGGCAATCGGGCAGGGAGGAAGGGGTTGTCAGAAAGGGGGTGTTCCATGAATGGGATGAAAGAGCGAGGGGGTTCAGCACGGGATATGGCTCGGAGACAGGGTCGCGTTAGAGGTGCGTTTATGGCCCAAGCAGGAGAGACCGGGGGCTGTTGAGGCGCGGGGGAATGCTTGCGAGGCTGGGGAGTGAGGGGGAGAGACGCGCAGGCTATTGGCAGTGGGCAGAGAGGTCATGACACACAAAATGGCTGCCACCTACGTTCGTGATGGGGCCTAAAAGGGACAAGATGGCGTGGCCACTGCTTCGTGATTTTCGCTTTACTTTCAACAGTGGCTGTGGTGAACACAAATGAACGCCGCTTATGTACATATACATTGTCATTTTCCACAAATGTATGTCTTATTTAGTCTATAAGCACTTTTTTCTTCCATGAGTTTTTCCTACTGCAGGCACGACATGCTTTCCTGCAACATTCAGCGCGCAATGCAGGCTTTCACTTTCGGAGCAGCCCGGGACAATGGCGGCCGCTTCTTTGAATAGGTCTCACATTTACAGGCGTTTGAGCTAATGGCATTACCAATGACAATGCCTTTTATTTATGTGTTAATTACCAAAACAGATAAATAAAAGGCATTGTCATTTACAATGCCAATAGCTTGAACTCTTGCAAAAGCGATATCTATTGCATTGCAAATGCTTGTTTTCTTTCAGCGCTCTGAGAAACACCATGTATTTACAAGTTCTCTCCCTCATGCTGCTTCGCTCCCCCAAAGGTGACCTTCCCCACCACGCTCCATGTCACTTCCACATTGCTCGCACTGCTTTCTCCGCCCCTCCCTGGATTTAACATTGTGGTTTTTTTTGGGGGGGGGGGATTTCTCCCCGGTCCCCAGCCTCAAGCACCTCCATTTCTCCCTTGCCCCCCCCCCGCCCACTCACCCACATACACTCCTCTGTTGCTCTACCGACCCCTCACTCTCCATAACATTTTTTACATTAATTGTATTTCTTGGAGGGTCCAGTAGCTACCATCTGGTGCCAGGTTGTTCTGCAACACAAAAGACAAAATACACTTTTCTGCTGCAAAATTACTTTTTTATTTACCAATCCAAATTGCATCCACCATCTTGAATCAATCGATAAGCAACGCGCTCAAGTCCTTCCCCAGGTGTGTGCATGCATGATAATGTGCACACATACATCATCACCCGTGCGCGCACCTCGGGGATGACGTGGCACCCGCAGCGACCTATTTATTTATGTGTGTTTGCTGATGTTTACTTTTTGCTTTCTTCAAATGCAGCATAGCCTCTCCATTGGCTTTGTCAGTGGTTCTTTTCAGTGTGCTGTATTTGTACACCTGAGATACTGTTGTATTGATGCAATCGTTGAGACCCTAGCCCCCCACCCCCACCAATATTAATACATTGGAAAATGATGGGTGTTTCCGGTGAAACTTTCTCAAAATAAAATCAGAGTAAGCATTATAAGGTTTTAGCAGAGGCCGCCCCCGAATGGGGCTCGAGGACCTGCGCCATAACAGCCGCCAGCGCCCACGGGGAACCGATCTGGTTAGCCCTCTCCTCCCCCTTCCTAGGAACAAAGGGAAGAGAGAACGGGAGATGGGATATAAGGCGATGCTCCCCCTGGGCTGCTCATATTGCATCAGGGAGCTGGGGGAGCGGCGCCAACGGATTTTGAGTCCCCACACCTGCAACAGCAGCGTCGCAGTGCTGACAGAGACGAAAAGGAACGAATGGTGCAACGATTAGCGATAGAGACACACCGGGCGGCGTGTAGAAGTAAGGTCACTCACTTTGGGATGCCTCACGGCTAAGTGAAGTGGTCCAACAAAGGGGGTAGCAAACGGAGATGGCCATCGCAGCCCAGCCCCCGCCTGATGGCAGGGCACAACAGAGTGCCACCAGGTAGTGAGCTGGGGCCTAACTCCGGGAAGAAACTACCCCCATGCAATGAGAGCGCAAATCCAAGCAAAAGGGGCGGAAACAAAAGGTGTATTGGTTTGGTTAGGGAAACACACCAACAGGGCGGTGTGTAGAAGGAGGGCAACTCACTCTGGGATGCCTCACGGCTGGGTGAGTGCGTCTGACAAAAAAATCGGGGTAGCAAACAGAGACGGCACTCGCAGCGAAGCCGCCGCCAGACGGCAGGGCACTGGAGAGACTAGCAAGGTAGCGAGTTGGGGCCTGGCTCCGGGGAAAGGCTAACCCTCACACGCAGAGGGCCGTGGAAAACAACAAAGAACAATCTACGAGTTGTCAGGGCGATTTACGACCCTAGGGTATGCAAATGAGCAAAAGACTAGTCAGTGATTTATGGCTGATGATTTATGATACCCATGTAGAATGATTTATGACAACAAAATGATGACAGATTTCTGACAGAATGATTTATGACATCACGATGATTTATGACCATGATTTATGATGATCAGGCAGAGTGATTTGTGCCAACAAGATTATGACCAATTGGCTGATGATTTATGATGCCTATGCAGAATGAGTTATGACAACGAAATGATGGCCAATTTGTGACAGAATGATTTATGACCCCTGACTTATGAAGTCCAAACGACACTGAGTGATTTCCAAATTTGTGATAATGTATGATAATAATTTATGACCCCGGCTCCGTGAAGGTGTCCAGGAGAGTTGTACAAATATGACGTACTTAATGGGTAATAAAACTGCGGCCAACAACCACCACAAAAACAATGACTGTTGGCTGTGTGTAGTAATGCAGATACAGAAGTATGGTACGGTTCCCGGAATGGGCGCAGTGCGGCTGTTATGTCAAAAATTGAAATTCATCTCAGATGGTTGAAAAATGTGCATTTGGTCTTTGATGTAATATCAAAAGTATTGTATTTTCTTCTCAAACTCTGAAATAATGTATAATAAAATGAGTGTTGGTGGAGTCAAAGGATAAAGGTGAGGGAAATGTGAAGAAAGAGGGGAGAGAAGGAAGGAAAGAGTTAAGCAAGATGGGAGGAAAAACAAGAAAGGAACCTGGAATAGGAGTTTGAATTTGTTTAGAAAAGAAAAGTGCAACTGGTGCACTGGCGGCCAGCTCAGCAGAGAGGCCTGGTGTTGTATGGTCGTGGAGTGTAAAGACCATGTTCAGCCTCCAGAGCATTGGATGCTCTCATGAGGGCAGAGTTAGGAGCAGGCTCTGGTGGGCAGTATGAGAACCTTTCCCCCATGTCCCTGTGGGGAGCAGACACTGGTTGGCAGTGTAAGCTGGCACTGTGTTGGGCAGCATGATAAACTGGTACTATGTAGGGCAGTATGATCATTTGGCACTGTGCTCAGCCGCATGATAAGCTGGCACTGTGATGGGCAGTTTTATATGATGTCCTTGAGGTGGAAAGTAAAAAGCCAGCATTGGTGAGCAGTGTGGGGTGGGGGCACGGGTGAGAAATGTACAGGCGAGAAGTGTGTGCAGCTGGCACTGCTGGGCAGTTTGATTAGTAGGCATTTGTGGGCAGTATGAGGATCATGTTCTGGGGTAGGAGGCAGTGTAAAAATGTGACATTGGCGAGCTGGGCAAGAAGCTGGCACCTGCAAGCTGCATAGAAAGCTAATGCTGCTGGGCAACGCCAGCTGGCATTGATGGGCAGTGAGAAGCTGGTATTTGATGGGCAATGAGGAGCGGGCATTCATGACAGCGAGGAGCTGGCATTTGGTAAGCAGTAAGGAGCTGGCATCGACAGAGGAGCTGGCATTGATGGACAGCGAGGAGCAAGCATTGGTGGGCATTGATGAGCTGGCATTGATGGGCAGTGAGGAGGTGGCATTGAGGGGCAGTGAGGAGCTGGCATTAGTGGGCTGCAAGTGCATCACTGGGCAGCAAGGAGCTGGCATTGGTGGGCAGCAAGGAGCTGGCATTGGTGGGCAGTGAGGAGCTGGCATTGGTGGGCAGTGAGGAGCTGGCATTGGTGGGCAGTGAGGAGCTGGCATTGGTGGGCAGTGAGGAGCTGGCATTGGTGGGCAGTGAGGAGCTGGCATTGGTGGGCAGTGAGGAGCTGGCATTGATGGGCAGTGAGGAGCTGGCATTGATGGGCAGTGAGGAGCTGCCATTGATGGGCAGTGAGGAGCTGCCATTGATGGGCAGTGAGGAGGTGGCATTGAGGGGCAGTGAGGAGCTGGCATTGGTGGGCTGCAAGGAGCTGGCATTGGTGGGCAGTGAGGAGCAGGCATTGGTTGGCAGTGAGGAGCTGGCATTGGTGGGCAGCGAGGAGCTGGCATTGGTGGGCAGTGAGGAACTGGCATTGGTTGGCAGTGAGGAGCTGTCATTGGTTGGCAGTGAGGAGCTGGCATTGGTTGGTAGTGAGGAGCTGGCATTGGTTGGCAGTGAGGAGCTGGCATTGGTTGGCAGTGAGGAACTGGCATTGGTTGGCAGTGAGGAGCTGGCATTGGTTGGCAGTGAGGAGCTGGCATTGGTTGGCAGTGAGGAGCTGGCATTGGTTGGCAGTGAGGAACTGGCATTGGTTGGCAGTGAGGAGCTGGCATTGGTTGGCAGTAAGGAACTGGCATTGGTTGGCAGTGAGGAGCTGGCATTGGTGGGCACCAGCAATGTATAGGACTTTAAGCTCCACTTCTCTCACCGACAGCTTTCATTGGCACCAAGTTCCCTTGTAGTGTCCGTGCAGTAGGATCACTAGAGGGAGGAGCCCACGGTGGGCACGGCAGACACCTGCCCTCTTCTGCTCTTGGCAGCACACCCACAGGGATACCTGCAGTAGCTGCTGAGTGTTTTATGGAGAGGGATCTTCTTGCACTGATCAATAACATGTTTGAGCCCCTTCCTTGCACCCTAGCCTACTGCACCTAGTTACCAGTGCATGGCACAAGCCCTGGCAGGCCTGTATCTCACCCCTCGCGGGAGGCTGTGGTGTGGTGCCCACTGTGTATCCCGCTGGATGCACAACCTTCAGCGCAGTGGCGGCTGCAGCCAATCTAAAGTGGTGAGCGGTGTGGTGAGGGAATAAAAAGACTGACTTACCCGCAGCTACCACTGATGCAGCCGGCCACCTCGATGCTCCTCTCCTCCTGGCATCCCACGGGCCACAAAGCACAGGCTCTCCACCCTATCCAGATGCTGCTCTCATGCTATACCTTGCATGAGTGAAGCCCCAGGATTGGCCTAACCAGGCTGGTCTGACGTTCGCTCAAGCACAGGGAGCCTGTGCCTTTTCTTCACCTGGCTGTGCTACCCAGCTCAGGCTGGAAGCTGCTAAATGCGCATGTCGGTTTGGCTGGCCTTAGTCGGCCGGCCAGACTGACATCCACACTTACAAGTGCCCTCCACTCCTCCTCCCTGCCATGGACCCGCCCACCCTAGACTACGCGATCGGCTTTGGCGCTCATTCAGACACTGCTAAATAAAGTGATAATAACATTGTTTTATCAACATCTTATTTATCATCTGCTGGCTCTGAGCAGTGGGGCAACACTCCTTCGCCATTACAGAGGAGCCGCCCCTGCTTCAGCGTGTTCCTCTGCTCCAGGGTGAGCCGCTGCAGTGACGTCAGAGCGGTCCTTACATGACGAGTGGCCGTCAGGGTGAAGCACAGCAGGGGGCTTGGTTTTGAATTGTGGTTTTCCAATTTACTGTGCTTTTTGGGAGCGCCCATTCCGCGGCTACCCAGTGAGACCTCAAGCTCTCCACACTTTCAGCACCAATAGATAGATAACTTTGTTTTTAATTAGTTAAAATCATTACAAAGTACTAAAATAATATAAAAAGATTATCTAATATCCACTGCAATGAGTTAAATATGGATTTGTTGGAAAGTAATTTAAACTGACATAATTAAAAATCATCATTACTTAAAACAATGTTTATCATTTACATTAATATCAGATTATGAAAAAAAAATAAAGACCATTCATATGGACAAGATAGTTCTGAAAGTTTTTCAAAAACAACTTGTAAGAATTTAGGCACTCAGCAAAGTTCCTGTATGTCCCTTGTACTGAATGGATGAGGGGCAACACAATCCCAATTATCTCTATTCATTAAAAAGTACAATTTCAAACAAGTTAGTCCATAACTTCCAGTTTTGGTAGGATATTCTTTTATTCTTTTGGTAATTCTGATATCCTCCTTTGATCTTTTCAAACATACAGATGCAACCAACGCGTTTCGCCCCTAAACAAGAGCTTCTTCAGGACACTGTAGCTACAATATAGCAATCAATCAACACGAAGGTGGCCAAAGCGTTGTAAGGTACATTGTGTTATTCTATCTGTGAGAAAAATCTGTTTAATGCAGATTTGCCTCTCATGCTTGGAGATGCAGGATGGATTTGTTTTTATAGTAAAAAAACCTACATCTTGGGTTTGTAGTTGATTGACTAGACAAATATGCATTACATTATTTTATGGGAAAGAGAATAAAACGCATTTGGAGTTTTTTTGTCGATTTATGCTTTTATTGGTTCTGTTAAGTAAAGCTGAGAATGCAGGGAATTATAGGCGTGTGTGATAAAATTTGCATATCTTTTGGTGTCATCAGTGCAACCTGGCAGTAATGGGTGTGATTTAATTGCCATTTTGAAGGTCAGTCTTATAGCCTTGTTCCTGCTTCCAGGCCTTGCATCACCTCTGATAGAAACCTGCACCACAGGGGATTGGTGACTAAAATGACCAGTGGTTTACCTAGGGATGTATTTCAGACTGCCCTTTATTTCACTCATTAAAAGATGACAATATTTTAAAAAGTTGGCTTAATATACTAAGGGCCTAATTTAGATTTCGGCGGACAGTTTACTCCGTCGCAACGGTGACTGATATCCCATCCACAGAAATATTAATACTGTAGGATATAATGGGATTTATATTTTGGCGTACGGGATATCAGAGCCCCCCCCCCACCGAGATCTAAGGCCAAATTCCAAATGTAACAATCAGTATTTTTGATTTATGTTGGTTTATTTCCAACTTATTTTCCAGATTGCAGAGCAGTAATCCAGTTGCAGAGCAGTAATCCAGTTAGAGATCTCTGAAAGCTTGTGTGGGTTTGGTCAGGTTTTACTATGTCATCAGCATACAGCAGAATTTGTAGTCGGTGGTTCTGTATTTTGGGTGGAAATGGTCTGGCTTTGCTTAGTGCTGTGTCGATGTCGGCTGTATAGCAGCAGAAAAGTGCAGGGTCTAGTACATAACCAGCCGCAGTCGGTAGGGGAGTACCTGCCGGGCGGTGACATGGGGAGGGGGAAGGGCAGGGTGGAGGTTAGTAATGTATGGATAATGGAGGTTTGCAGGTAAGTAAACATTTAAATATATCAAACGGATTTTGTTGCACGCACTGCATCCCCAAATGCAATGCAGTTCACGCAACATAACTCCGTTTACTACCACTGTAGGTGTTTATTTACTTTCAAACACCATGGCCAATACCCACACTGATTTTTACCCAAAGTGATGGACTATAGTGAAATTATGGCCTTTAGTAATGCGGTCCGGATTACCTACGCAGTTTGTTCCCAAGAAAAACTGATGGTTGACTGTCAAAAGCAGCTGAGTAGTCGATGAAACAAGCAAATAGGGAACCATTTCTCTGTGTGATTGCAAAGAAAGCCAAGAAAGTTATAGCCACAATGGTACAATCGTGCTGCAGTTGGGTCTGGAGAGAGTTTGGACAAAATGAATGATTTGCTTACTCTTATGGATATCATTCCTGCAGAAAGAACCTCGTGTAAGCTTTGCCTTCCAATTCTTGTGGCTATTTAACAGTGACGCGTTGGATATGAACTGGTGCTCTTTGTAAAGAGGGAATAAGTGTATAAAGCAGTGATGGATGAACGCTTGAACTAATCTCAGCCGCTGGTAATCACTCGGGCCGCATCCCAATCCATTGTTATTCTGCACACCACACCACCTCAGTTTGGACCCAACCATATGCAAATCAGTCTTGATCCTGTGCCCAATGGGAACAGTCCAGCCCGAACTGCCAGAGCAGGTCCTCCCTGAACCAGGACACAAGGAACCCAGGACCAGTTTCGCCCTAGTGATCGGCTCATCAGCCGGGTACAGGTTTGGTTCCAGCGACAGTGGGCACGGGACCCATTTCTGGGCATACCCAGAGCGCATAGGGCATCAAAAACAAAAACAACCAAGTGATGGATGGAATGCCTGCATCCTCGTGCTGGTCATTGCCTCTTTCGGTCTCCAGCGCGTGGGTACTCTCCTGGTGTTTGGTTAGTAGATGCTTTGCTTGAGAGCTGCAGGTCTGTCTGTTCCTTCTGAGTTTCTCGTCTCTGGCTGTTGACCTTGTACTTGCTCGTTCTACTTGATGTTCCTGCTGCTCTTTGCAGTCTCCAGCATTTGATCTCTGTCCATACACTTGGTCACTCCTTGTCTTTGCTTGGGAGCTGCAGGTCAGTCTCTGCTTGTCTCAGTCCTTGGCCTGATATCTTCAGGAGACGTTGACCTTCCTACAGAGTGAAACTCTTGCCTGTCACTCTAGTGTTTACTTTGTATCTGTATCCTGGTTTCCTCGTAGTTGAATACTTGTTGAACAGCTTCATTTGATCCAGGAAGTGTGGTTCTGAGGAGCTGCTGTCTCTCAGGTGAATGTGGGCGTGGCCTCTGGGATGCTCCAGTGCATGTGTTGTCCCTTGGCTTTGCTGAGTTTGCATTGCTCTGAACCGGAAAGACTTTTAGCTCTTTCTCGCGAGGGATTAGTCGTGTGTATGTCTATCACTCAGAGGTGTGTGTGGCCCTCGCTCTGCCCCTAGGGGCCTTTTGTCCTTGCTTCCAGCGTGTGTTCTGGTGGACTGCTGCCTCTTGCTGCTTGCTGGGTCTAGGCATGGCCCTAGGTTTCAGGGGAGTACTGCTTTAATACTTTTCAGGCCCCAGGTGACTCAAGGAGGCCTGGGCAGTCCTCTACGTGTCTCCTCACTCCAGGAGATCCAGATGCAAGACTTTACTCAAAAGTGATATACGGTCCAGGCCGGGTCTTGACTCTTTCAGGGTATCGTGGTTGAGTAAGAGGACTTGCACTTGGGGCTGTAGATAAGGTCTCCAGCCTGCAGTGTGAGTCCAGTGCTTAATTTGAGCCAGTAGTTTCCAGTGCTTGGCACCAGCACTTAATTGTCAACACCAGCACTTATAACAGTCTGCCACATGGTTGCGCTATTTGTCTAATATGAAGATCAGCACATCACTGTATTTTATTCATTCAATATACAATAAAAATGACTAATACCTGCTACCCAGCCATTATTATCAAGTCAAGTCAAAAAGGCTTTATTTCGCTAAAAAATTTATCATAAAAGCAACATGAAAACACAATACACAGTAATTGAAAAGGTCAATAAAACACATATAAAATACTTTCCAAATTTGACTAGCAGTTCATAAAAAAAGTAACTTTTCTGAGAATGAATTAAACAGTTAATTTTAGCCTTTTGAGACGAATGGACCAAGCCCGTGATAAAAATTTGGCTAAAACACAAGCATAGGTAGGGCGGCTGTCAGACATTAAAATCCTGATTGCTGTCACATGACTGCTAGTACCCAACTGCCGACATAAGTTTTTAAGCCAAACCCTCCTTGGAATTGCATACTCTGTGCATTCAAACAAAAAATGCGCCATTGTCTCTGATTTTTTGAGCACGCAGGGCAGAGCTCAGTGGTTTGTACATGTGATTTCCAGCTTGAGGTAAGAGAATAAAGGGGAAGGGTTCCTGCTCTAAATTTAAAATATAGAGCCCTATCAAAGGGTGTTTCTATAATGTCAAGATACACTTCCCGTTTGGGTTGGTCTTTAAATTTCAAGAAGTCCTCGCTGAGTCTGCCAATGATAGTACTGGTATTTCTTTTTGTGGAGATCCAGTCCCAGTAAAGCTTCTTCAGCGTAGACTTTGGCGGAGAAGATCTACTTGTCCACGCTTCATTGAGGCCCAAATTGGCTAGCAGCAACTTCATGTCTCTTAACCATTTAATTTTATGCCACCCAGGTAATGACATGATTTCTGCAAGGCCTTGGGCGTATTTGCTGAGTTCCTCCACACGCCACAACCGCGCCCATAACAAGAGTGGTCGAAATTTCGCGAGATCATCAATTTGGCGACATCCTAGGTCCAACATTAACGGGACTGTGGGGGTTCCTTGTGGTAAAGACATGATCGCTCTACAAAATTTCTTCTCAGATCTTGGTAGAGCATCAGAGATGGATGACCCCCAGAGTTCGGCCCCATAAAGAGCAGAACTGACACCTTTGGCCGAGTAAATCTCTAGGACAGTAGCTATAGGTCTTATTTTACAGGAGCGTTGTTCTTTCAAAATAGCTCCTGTAATTCTCTTGTGAGTTAAAAGCATTTTGTCCAAATGTGGTGTCCAGTCCATTTTATGGGAGAGGCGTATCCCAAGATAATCAAAGACTTCAACCCTTTCCAGCGGTTCGGCATTCAAGATAGGAGAGCGGACTGTTTTTTTTGGGGGATTCAATACCAAGAATTTTGTCTTACTTGTGTTGATTGTCAGGCCACGATCTGCACAGAAAGATTGGAAGTTATTAAGGAGTCTTTGGAGTCCAATTGGGGTCTTAGATATTAAAAGCGTATCATCCGCGAAGAGGAGGGTTGGTATGCGTTCGCCAGCCAGGGATGGTTCATCTGAAGGTTGTTTTCGGAGATGCTCAACCACCCCATTGATGTAAAGGGAAAAGAGGGTGGGAGCCAGGACACAGCCCTGGCGCACACCTCTCTCTACCGGGATACTGTCACTTTTTTCCCCCTCTGGTCCCCACCTAATCTGGGCAAAGCTGTTTTCGTGTAGCCTAACAAGCAACACAAGCAAGTAATGAGGTAGCCCCATATCGGCCAGTACAGTCCATAGGGTCTCCATGGGTACAAGGTCAAAGGCAGTCTTTAAATCGATGAACGCGAGATAAAGACTGCCCTTGCCTACGACCACAACCTTCCAGTAGACCATCATGAGCCTAAAGGCTTGCTCAATTGTCCCAGTTCCTACTCTAAAGCCCGCCTGGTAATCTGTAAGGATTTTGTTTTCTTCTACCCAATTTAGGATTCTTAACAGTAGAACCTTACCAACTACTTTTTGGCTAACATCCAACAGGCTAATGGGCCTATAGTTTGACGGGTCATCCCTAAGGCCTTTTTTATAAATAGGGACCACCTCCGCCCCTTTCCACGAGGAGGGGACAGGGGCGCCCCTACATATAGCAACAAGTAGGGAATGGATGAGTTTTCCCCACTTTAAAGTGTCAGATTTTAGCAAGTCACCAGGTATACCATCCGGGCCAGCCGCTTTCTGTGGAATGATGGTGCCTATTGCATATTCAACCTCCTTGATAGTAAAATCAAAATCACTAGGCTGAATATTCCAGGTTAGAGGGAGCAATGTTGTGCCCATAACCCCCCCTTGGGAAACGCTCGACAGTGATTGGTCAACTTGGCGGGTATATAACTTAGAAAAATGTTTAACCCACGCCTGACTGGGAATATTGCAGGTTATCAAATCTCTGTCAGGCCTATTCCGAGCTCTAATTGCATCCCAAAAACATTTAGAGTCCTTCTTAAAACTAGCTTCTTTTAGAGTGAGCCAGTAGGCCTCCTCCCACTCCTTTTTAGCTAGACCCAGTATTCTCTTATATTCCTTCCTGGCTAGCTGTATTTGAGGTTGGAATTTGCCTTTAACGGCTTCAATTAGTCGGGACTTAGCTTTCCTGCAGGCTCCTGTAAACCAAACATACATTCCCTTGGATTTGGTCTGAGGCCTAATCCTCCCTGCGTTACCCTTGGCCCAAAAGGCTTCCCCTATAGACTTAACTGTAGCTTCGTAAATAGATGTTACTCTATCTGCTGCCGTAGCTAAATCAATAGAACCAAGTTCAGTTTGTGAGGCCACAAGAACCGCCTCTATGTTACCAAGTTTGTCAGGGTTATTAACAATTTTATCCCACTTTAGGCGCCTTCCACAGGAGGATACAATGACCATATGCAAACTTTTCGAGGGTGCTGGCAGTGCTGCATTAGACCAGGGATTCTTAATAGTTAAAGAAAGCGAGTTATGGTCGCCCTCGACAGTTGGTATGACTGTCATATCATCAACCCAATTCCAGGACCCCAAGTCCAATAGGATATAGTCAATCCTTGAGGTATGACCGACCCTATTGAACGTCGGGGCACCCATCCGATCAGAAGATGTACGGCCATTTACGGCTCTAAGTCCAAACTCTAAGGTCAGTGCATTTAACTGCACTGCACTGCGAGTCCAGCGTCTAATCGGGGGGATGGAAAGTGGGGGAATACCCCATCTATTGTCTTCTTCACCCAGGTCAGGGATACCATCTAAGGGGAGCGGCTCATAGGTGCAGTTGAAATCACCTGCTACTAGGGTATGATCAGCTTCTCTGCAATCCCTAAGCTGGGCCTCAAGGTCCGATATTACGGTTGAGGTGCTCCCATTTTTTATGCCTCTAACATAAACATTGTAGAGAGCTAGAGACAAAGCTTTACATGGATTACATAAAACAATCCCCAGAATATCTGGATTGTTTGTCTGTTTAGATGTTATTCTACAATTTAGGGAAATGCTTACCCAAATGATGAGGCCCCCCGATGGGCGCCCCCTCCCGTTGATGGGTTTTACAGCTGGAATAAAAAAGGTGACAAACCCAACCCGGTGGAGTGGTTCTACACTCCAGGTCTCCTGAAACATACAAATCTTCTGCGCTTCAACCAGGTCGCTCCACTCAGGTAGGTCTAGTTTCCTTTGAATACCTGCAAGATTCCAGCTAAGGATTTTTATTCTCTCCTTGCTGGTTTCTCCTCTATTATCAACAGTATCTCCAGGACTAAGGGATTCTATGCATTCTCTCTGGAGACCGGAGGATGGTGACTTAGTCAAGCTATTAGTTGTCACAGTTGGAGAATTAGGGCATAATGGGTATAACTTAGCAACTGATCCCTCCTCCTCACCCCTATTGATGGAAAGATACATGGGGAGAGCTTCATTAGAATTATGTCAGTCCACCTCTTCCAGCGCACTGAATCTATTCCAGTGGGCAAACTGGGATACAAAAGGATCAAAGGGAGGAGGTGGACCTTGCCATGAGTGCTGCCACTGGTGGGCAGTGTGGTGTGGAGCGTGTGTATACCCTCTATTTATTGGAAAAGTAAATTGAGGGGGAAATTGTCTTGGGGGCATGGAAAAAAAGTAAGACAAAGGAAGAGGATGTATTTGGGAAGCCGGCCCACTATTAGGTGAGTTGCAAATGTAATTCACTACCTCAGTATTCCTAAAATTAATAGTTATAACATCGCCTGCTATAGACTTGGTGTTTCTACCTACCCAGTCCCCTCTTCTAACTGCGTGTATTTCGCCACATAGATTATTGGGCAGAGGTTTGTGCATGTCAAGCCACTGGGCACATTTATTTTTCAATTCGGCCAGAGTTTCTCTTTTCCCCTCCTTTAGTGGTGGCACCCCCGTCAGTACGACCACAAAAGGTGAAACTTCAGGCGGCAAATTAATTGACTTAAAGCGAGGCGGTCTAGGCTTAGGATCATCAGGCTTGTTCAGAGAAGTAGCTGGTGTCGTAGCGGTGGCTAGGTTTTTAGGCCCATTGGCAGGTTGATTGGGCACTCTTTTGGAACCATCGGGTGATTTGGACTTTGTAGTAGAGGCTGCACCTCTAGAAGTTGATGGGGGTGCAGGAGCCTTTCCCTCCATATGGGCCAGATGGTGCGTTACTGCTTCTAAATTGTCCGGTATGGTTTTAGCATTTGTAATGAGATCTTTTGGTGGGTTGCTATTAGTAGCATTCGTCGAAGATGGTTCTTTAGCATTCCCTTGTGGCAAAGTTGACACGTTTCCACTTGCCTTATTAGACCATTTGGTATTGATAAAAGATGTTAGTCTATCAATTTTGGACATTAAGGGCTTGATTTGGGCCGATATTGAGGCTTCAAGATCAGATTTTAAGTCTGCTACCATATTTTCAACCCAACATGGTATGCCCGATGTTGAGTTAGGAACTGATGACACAAGATTATGATTCCTGATGTTGGTTTTGGATTTTTTCTTGGTCTTAGACATATTCCTAAGTTCTGGCGCTACGCGAATGCGTCCTTTCCCTGAATCCCGAGGACAGCTCCCTGTAATAGGCTCTGGCCTTTCAGGTATTTGACAAGCTTCAAGGTCTGGAGTGGCCTCTAGATCAACAAATGATGAATCAAACTCCAGCTGTGAGACTGATAGATCTACTAAGTTCGGTACAGTAAGTGTACCGGCAGCAGGTTGAGGTAACGGAAGAGAACGATTAATTACAATTTGCTGGGGAGGCGAGCTTACAGTTGATAAAGGGCCCAAGGACGAGCGTTTAGCGTTCATAAGGTCCAATGACACTCTTCGCTCCAATAAAGAGATACTTTGGTCAATTGTCTCGTTGACTCGAGATATGAATTGGTCAATAGGCCCAGTAATTTGTGCTACGGCCAACGCAGATTTGGTTTTGCTTCTAGTTCTTCCAGGCATTACGGACATATGCACAGACTTATGAGTTAGCTGAAAGGGCAGTGCAAAGGAGCCAAAGGGGGTGGCCCGGTCCGGTCTCTGCCGGTCACTAACGGGCAACAACGGGCCCGCCCTTGGCCCGGGCTTTACCCCGGGCTTCGACCCGCGCGCGTCCCGCGATGCGCGTTACAGATCTTGCTTAAATCACTAAGAGGTAAAAGGGGGCGTGGCACTGGGAGGGGGCGCGGCGCCCACGGGAAGAGGAAACAGCTGATGTTGATGACGCTGTACCTCGCAGTCCCGGGGCCGCGCCTCTCACCTCCTCTGCGGCCTCGCGTCTCCCTCCTCTGGATCACGATGGGTTTTGAAATGAAGACAACTCCTGTTGTAAAGGCAGGTCAGGGCTCAGTAACGCTGGCAAAACCTCTGCGGCGAGCAGCACCCGCGAAGCGGGGGCCGCGAGAGGTTAAGTACACCTTGTTGGGGGCGTGGCACTGGGAGGGGGCGCGGCGCCCACGGGAAGAGGAAACAGCTGATGTTGATGACGCTGTACCTCGCAGTCCCGGGGCCGCGCCTCTCACCTCCTCTGCGGCCTCGCGTCTCCCTCCTCTGGATCACGATGGGTTTTGAAATGAAGACAACTCCTGTTGTAAAGGCAGGTCAGGGCTCAGTAACGCTGGCAAAACCTCTGCGGCGAGCGGCCCCCGCAAAGCAGGGGCCGCGAGAGGTTAAGTACACCTTGTTGGGGGCGTGGCACTGGGAGGGGGCGCGGCGCCCACGGGAAGAGGAAACAGCTGATGTTGATGACGCTGTACCTCGCAGTCCCGGGGCCGCGCCTCTCACCTCCTCTGCGGCCTCGCGTCTCCCTCCTCTGGATCACGATGGGTTTTGAAATGAAGACAACTCCTGTTGTAAAGGCAGGTCAGGGCTCAGTAACGCTGGCAAAACCTCTGCGGCGAGCGGCCCCCGCGAAGCGGGGGCCGCGAGAGGTTAAGTACACCTTGTTGGGGGCGTGGCACTGGGAGGGGGCGCGGCGCCCACGGGAAGAGGAAACAGCTGATGTTGATGACGCTGTACCTCGCAGTCCCGGGGCCGCGCCTCTCACCTCCTCTGCGGCCTCGCGTCTCCCTCCTCTGGATCACGATGGGTTTTGAAATGAAGACAACTCCTGTTGTAAAGGCAGGTCAGGGCTCAGTAACGCTGGCAAAACCTCTGCGGCGAGCGGCTCCCGCGAAGCGGGGGCCGCGAGAGGTTAAGTACACCTTGTTGGGGGCGTGGCACTGGGAGGGGGCGCGGCGCCCACGGGAAGAGGAAACAACTGATGTTGATGACGCTGTACCTCGCAGTCCCGGGGCCGCGCCTCTCACCTCCTCTGCAGCCTCGCGTCTCCCTCCTCTGGATCACGATGGGTTTTGAAATGAAGACAACTCCTGTTGTAAAGGCAGGTCAGGGCTCAGTAACGCTGGCAAAACCTCTGCGGCGAGCGGCTCCCGCGAAGCGGGGGCCGCGAGAGGTTAAGTACACCTTGTTGGGGGCGTGGCACTGGGAGGGGGCGCGGCGCCCACGGGAAGAGGAAACAGCTGATGTTGATGACGCTGTACCTCGCAGTCCCGGGGCCGCGCCTCTCACCTCCTCTGCGGCCTCGCGTCTCCCTCCTCTGGATCACGATGGGTTTTGAAATGAAGACAACTCCTGTTGTAAAGGCAGGTCAGGGCTCAGTAACGCTGGCAAAACCTCTGCGGCGAGCGGCAGCCATTATTATAGCTTTGGGAGCCTAGAAAAGTCTAAAATGTCACACTTGTAGGTGTATGATGATTAGTAGTTGTGTTGGTACTTACACAGGCAGCGTTATTAGGGGCAATGGGTGGTGCAAGCAGCAGTGACCTCCTTACGAGGGCACAGGCAATTATTTATTTACAAATTAAGCACTGAGTATGCCGCATTCAAACACCCTGCAAGGAGGTTCAGTGTCCCACCAGAGCTATATGTTAGAAAAACGAAAGGTCTTTATTCACAAGACATGAACAGAATGGTGCAAACGAGAATCTTCCTTGCAAACACATATCGAGCCCAGACATCAAACCATATCCATCCCTTGCACGCCAAGGCGCCTCACGTGCTGTGACATGGGCCAAGGTTAACCATGGAAGATGCTGAGCACGATTAATGTTCTTTCTATGGCTTCCCATCTTCTCACCTAAGTGATGTATATATGGCAACGTAAGTGGATGTTGATTTAGGAATAGTAAATTTACACATCACTATGTATTCTTACCCTGACCCTATAGTGGTAGTCGACATTCTGAAGATCGATATTTCTTTTTTTTTAATTTCTGTAATTTTTTATTGAAAATAAAGAGCATATTTACATGGTACTGGGTGGAGAACACATGGGGAAAGAGAAAGAAGAAAAACGCACGGGGGGGGGGGTTGTCAAGCATTGTATACATTGGCTTTAATTAGTTTGGCTCTTGACAGTTCATTCTGCAATTTGTTACATCGTCTTCACTCCGTTCTTGCACGTTCCAGTTTCCCCCGTGCCCCTTTGCCACCGGCATGGTTATCTTTCCGCCCCCCTGGTGGTGTGAGGAGATAGAGGATCAAAAGATGAAGAGAGACGTAGGCATATTATGTTGTTGAGTAGGGTGCATGTGTGCGTTCGGTAGTATTGTCTGGTCTGAGTGTCTAGGGTGGCTTGTGAGAGGACAAGTAGTTGTCTAGTGACAGCCATAACTCTCTCTTTTTCCCTGAGTCCCTTTGGCTGTTGGACGTTATGGTGTCGGCTCCCCTTAGGAAAATGACCCAGTTGAACCAGGCCTTAAAGGTGGCTTTTGCTGTGTCCTTCCAGTTATTCAACACCGTCTTGACTGCTGCTGTAAGCAGGAGGTCAATCAGGTCTCTGTCATTTTCGGATGTTATGGAAGGGTCCGTGTATCCCAGTATTAGGTGGTGGAAGTCCATTGATAGTGTGGCTCCTGTCATGTCATTGATTAGAGAGATTATGGAGTGCCAGAACTTCTTTGTTTTGGCGCAGTGGAATAGGAGATGTGCTAGGTCTCCCTTCTGCCTGTTGCAGTTCCAGCAGGAGTCAGTCTCTCTGATGCCTATGTTGGCGAGACGGGCTGGGGTCCAGTAGGCCCTGTGTACTAGCCAGAATTTTGTCTGATCCAGGGTCGTTGTCACTTTCCTCCTTGATGTGGAGGACCATAAATCTGCCCTATCCTTCTCGCTTAGCTCTCTCCCTGCTGCTTCTTCCCATTGGCTTACAGTTCTGTTGTTCAATTTGGACGTTTTGGGGGTCATGGCTCTGTATATGTGTGCTACCTGGTGTCCCGTAATGTTCAGGCTATTGGCGTATTGTGTTATTGATGGGGCGAGCGTGTTTATGTTGGCTTTGGCTATTGCTACTCTTATTTTAAGGAAGTTATAGAGCTCTATGTTGTCGAAGTTGTATTGTTGTCTGAGTTCGTCAAATGATGTCTGAATCCCTGTCTCCTTCAGCTGGCTCACCGTCGTTATGCCCTGCCTGTACCAGGTGTGCATGTCTAGTGTTTTATTCCTGTACTTAATTCTGGGGTTGTGCCATAGCGACTCTAGCTGAGATTGTCTGACGCTGGTGTCTAGCAGTTTGTCTAATTTTAGTAGGGCCTGTCGCGTGTTCCTGAGGATTGTGTTCTGTTTAATCGCGGGGTGTTTTGTCGCTGTGAGTAGTGCCACGGGTTCCATTCCTCCTAGAAGTCTCCGCTCTAGGGAGAGCCAGGCCGGGGTGTAATCCTTCTTTGGTGATATCCAGTGTAGGCCCTGTGCTGCCAAGCAGGCTGTTTGGAAGGTTCTGAAGTTCGTTATGTTCAGACCTCCTAGAACCCTGGGTAGTCTGAGTTTCTGAAGGCTGATTCTCGGCTTCTTTCCCCTCCATAGAAATGTGTTTAGTAGTTTGTCCAGCTTTTTGTGGAAGTCAGGTGTGCTAGTTAGTGGTAGCATGTTGAGCATGTAGTTGATCATAGGGGTGACCATCATTTTGATGGTCTCCACCCTTCCCCACCATGTGGTAAATCTTGGTGACCATCCCTCTAGCTTCTCTCTTATTTTGTGCAAGATTGCTTTTTCGTTCTGGTCTACTGTGGTCCGCAAGTCTCTCTCGAACAGGAGGCCCAGGTACTTGATGGCTTTCTTCTGCCATGCTAGACCCGAGGTCCCCAGTACTGTCTTGTTGGTGTGTACGTTCAGTGGTTTGCATTCAGATTTCTCTCTGTTGAGTTTGTAACCTGACACTTGCGCAAACTGGTCTATGGTTCCCATTAGTGCTTTAATGGATCTTCCCGGGTTCTCCGTTACTATGAGGACATCGTCTGCATATGCTGCCAATTTGAAGGATTCACCCTCTATAGGTATGCCCCTAATGTCAGGGTTTGAGCGGATCATGCACAGTAGGGGTTCAATCGCTAGTAGGAAGAGGCCTGGGGATAAAGGGCATCCCTGCCTCGTCCCTCGTTTGAGGTCTAGTAGCTCCGATGTGCCTCCATTCACAACCACACGGGCTTTGGGCTTGTTGTACAGTGCCATTACCATCTTCCTATACTGTTGGCCCAGTCCAAATTTTTGCATACATAGCTCTAAATAGGGCCATGACACTCTGTCGAAAGCTTTTTCGGCATCTAGGGCGATCATGACTGCCGCGTTGTTGCTTTTGGCTGCGTGGTTGATTACGTGGCATAGCAGTCTTGTATTATCTTGGGACATCCTATTCTTCAGGTATCCCACTTGTGCGCAGTGTATGAGGGATGGAAGGTAGGTGTTGAGCCTGGTGGCTAGGATCTTGGCATATATTTTGCAGTCAACATTGATAAGTGATATTGGTCTGTAGTTCCCTGGGTGTTGTGCGTCTTTGCCTTCTTTGGGGATCACTATAATGTTTGCTTCCGCCATTGACGGCGTCATGCGGCCTTTGTGTATGCAGTTTGCAAAGACTGCTGTCATTGCTGGCCTTAGAGCTTTGATGTAGTGTTTGTAGAACTTGGCTGTGAAGCCGTCTGGCCCAGGGGCTTTTTTATCTTTCAGGCTGTTGACTGCTCTCTCTATCTCGTCTCCAGTTATTTCTGAGTCTAGTCTGTCCTTCTGTGTCTCCGTCAGGGTTGGAGTCGTGACACTCCCTAGTAGTTCCTTTCCTCCATCTGCTCTAAGCGTTTCGTCTTTTTTGTATAGCTGTGCATAGAAATCTCTGAAAGTGTCCAGTATTCCTTTGTTCGATGTGTGTGATTTGTTCGTGCCGTCTCTGACTGCTGCTATTGTGTGCTGTCTCTGCTTGCCCTTGAGGTATGCCGCAAGTGCTTTCCCTGCCCTGTTGGCCGAGCATAAATTTATTGCTCTATACTTGTTAATCCAGGTGCCTGCCCTTTCACTAAGGATCCTGTTTAATTCGTACTTTTTCTTTGTTAGTGTTGTGAGGGTGTTCCTGTCTTCTAGATTTATTATGTGACCTGCCTCTAGTCTTTTTATTTCGTTTTCTAAGTCAGATATCTTCTTGTTTCTTTCCCTGTTCTGTCTACCTTTGATGTTCATTATTGTCCCTCTCACAGTAGCTTTCATTGCGTCCCATAGTGTATCTCTTCCTACGTCTGGTGTGTCATTGTTCGCTAGGTACTCCTTGAGTGCAACTTCTATTTCAGTACTGTAGCTGTTGTTTTTGAGGAGGTCATCATCAAACCTCCATCGTCGTGTGGGTTGCTCGTTGTGTCTGCCCGTCAGAGTTAGGCAGATGTGAGAGTGGTCTGATATCGCTCTTGGGCCTATCTCTGTGTGTTCTATCAGGTGTGTGTGAGTGTCTGATATCAGTATATAGTCGATCCTACTGTATGAGTTGTGTGGATTAGAGTAGAAGGTGTATTCCCTCTCATCTGGGTTTTGTAGTCTCCATGGGTCTGCTAGTCTGAGTCTTGCGCAGAGGTCTTGTAGTGGGTTGCCTCTCTGTGTGTTCAGGCTCTGTCTTTGTGGGTGTCTGTCTATGGCAGGATCCAGAACTTGGTTCATGTCGCCCGCTACTATTAGCAGCTCACCCAAAGGTAGCGCGTCTAGTTCTTTGCCTGTCTGTTCCCAGAATGCCTTATCCTCTGTGTTGGGTCCGTATATGTTTGCCACATGTATAAGCTCCTCACCCCTGAGCACGCTAGTGATTAATAATCTCCCTTCCCCGTCCCTCTTAGTTTTGACCGGTGATAGTTTTGACTTTTTGCTTAGTATAGTGATGACTCAGTTTTTTTTGTTCCTTGCGGGGGTCCCTATTACGTGTCCTATCCATCCTGCTCTTAGTCGTTCTATGTCTTCCTCGGCTAGCCTGGTCTCCTGCAGCACATAAATGTCACTTTTCAGTTTGAAAAGGTGATCTAGGATTTTCCTTCTCTTAACAGGGTGGTTGAGGCCCTTTACATTCATTGATACTACTCTTATGTCCGCTTCGAGATTATGATTCATGTTGTGTGTCATTTTCGCTCCTTCCTGGCTGGCTTCTTTGCTGGCTTCCTACTTGTCCTAGTTCTGTGTTTGGTTCTCCTGTCTACTCTCTCTTGAAGAATGAAAAGGGTGTAGAAAGATAGGGAAAGATAAGAAAGTATTGTCAGCCCATGTGCATGTACCCCGCACCCCCCTCCCCCCCCTCTGCCCCCCTCCCCTCCCTCCCCCCACCCCCCCTTACTTGCATATTGGGTGTGCGACAACAAAGTTCCTTGTCCGCAACTCCCTGAGGTAGATCGGTCGTCGCTCTGCAATGTTTTTCTTCTTGTTAGAAGTTCTGCTGTTTCTCTCTGTGAAGTTTCCTTCATTGTTCTGGGTAGTGTCTTATTATGTCTCTTCATTCGAGCTGTGAGGTAGCTCTGAGGTGGCTTTGAGGTAGATTCCGGAGTAGTGTTCTTGGCTTGGTCCTTTGGTGTTGATGTTGAGGTGTTCCTTGTGCATTCCTTGTGCTTCTTTCTTCTTGTGGCCGGCTCAATCAGCTTTCCCCTCTTCGGATGGTGATGCGCTTCTTTTTGGAGCGCTTTGGCTGTGTCCGCTTGCTTCCATCTCCTCGGTCGGTGGACCTGCTAGGTAGCGTCTTAGTTCTCTTGGATCCTCGAACGCGATGGATCGCCAGTTGTCTGTGACCTTGAAACGGGATGGTCCCGTGAATGAGTATGTGAGGTTCCTTTTTCGCAGTTCTTCTCTCATGGCTAGAAAGCCTTTCCTGGCTTCCACTGTGGTCTTTGAGTAGTCTTGCGTGATCACAATCTTGTTGCTCGCCCAGGTGAGGTTTTGGTTTCTTCTAGCAAAGGCGAAAATCGCGTCTGTATGTTCTGCTCGGAGTGGGGAGCATATTATAGCCCTTGGGGGCTTGCCCAGCGCAGGCTTCCCTGCTGGTATTCTGTATGCTTTGTTGACTTCAAACTGTCTCTCAAAAGTTAGGCCGGTGAGCTTAGGGAGCATGTCTTCGAGCATTGCAGCACAGGATTTCTCCTTATCTTCCAGGCTTTCTGCTACGCCTAGGATTCTGATGTTCCCCTTTCTTGCTCTGTCGTCTTGTTCCGCCAGCTGCTTCTGCATCGCTTTGGCCATCTTTGCGTGTTCTTCCGTGGCCTTGATGTTCTTCTTAGTTGCATCTTCCACCTCACCTATTTTGTTCTCTGCTTTCTCCAGTCTGGTGTTAGTGCTGTGCTGGTCCGCTCAAATCGCAGCCAGCTCTAGTTGCATGTTGTCTATCGATTTTTTGGTTTCTCTCGCCATGACCTTGACTTCGTTAATACTTTTCAGCACTGTCTCTAGTGTTGCATTCTCTGTTCTATGCTTCCCGGGTGATTCCAGTATCTCTTTCCTTAGTTTCTTCTGGTCGTTAGTGTCTTTCAGCTCGGCCATCTTCCTTAGTTGTGATCCGCTCCCACTGCTTAGAGTGCCTGTAAACCTTTCCTTGGCTTGCTGTTTATCCTGTGTGGTTGCTAATGTTTTTATTGTGGTGCTATAGCGGAAGCGGCTTGGAACCTTGATTTGCCTGGTCTTTGTTTTTATTCTCGCCCCCTCCAGCGTTTGCTTGTCTCGTAGGACCCTGTGCGGGTCTTGTTGTGCACTTCAATGGCCTTGGCACTGCGTTTGTCCTGTTGCTCCACCTCTCTCCCTTGATTGTGGCGCCGACTGCTGGGGGAGATAGCTCCACCGTTCCTCAGTTCTTTTCCCTCGATGGCCGTGGGTGTGTTGAGGGAGTTTAGCTGCTCTGCACTGCTGTGGCTTTGGGTTTGGTGCCGTCCCCCCTGTAGGTGTCACAGAGGGTGTATCTGTACACCCCCCCCTGCTTGCTGCTACAAGCTGCCTTCAAACTGCCCCAATGTTGCTTTGCTGATGAGGCCTGGGGCACCGTGTGCCTTCTGTTCGCTTCTTTTCTTTCCTTTTCCCCACGTTTGTTCTTTTCCGATATAGAGGGCGGGGGCGGGGCGCACTCGGTCGTGCTTCTTTAGCTATTTCAGGCCGCTTCTCGCGCCCGCACTCGCTCCCCTTCACAGCCTCCGTTGTGGATGACGGGGGGGGGGCGTGTTCAGGCAGGCGGCCTCGGAGCAGCGCGCTCCGCGCTCAGTGTCCCGCGCTTGCTGCCCGTCGGCTCCGGCTGTCCTTGTGGGTGCCGCCGAGCCTCCGGTTGTCCTTGTGGTTTTTTGGAGGTAGCGCCTTAAGTTAGAAGGCTCACAGGCGTGGTCCGGGGGTTTACTTGGTTATGGTGAGCACGGGCATGCGCAGACCGGGCGCTCTGCCCTGTTTTGCTTCCGGGTCTCTGGCTGCCGAGTGTTTCCGCTTCCTCTCTCTCTTGTTCCGGTTGGTCGCCTTCTTCTTCCGCCTCCTACCTCCTATGATGGCCGCCTCCGTCTGGTACTTCCGGTTCGCCTCGCTTGGTACCTGCAATCCTGTGGTCCCTGCTGTCGCCCCACGGGTCCTGCGGTCACTGCTGGTGATGCGTCCTTTTGGTCGGTGAGCACTCCGGAGGTGTCTCTGCGCTGCAGGGTCTCTCTGCCTCTGTTCTTTATCTCATTCCGCTACAATTTTACTTCAGCAGTTCTGGCTCCCAGGTCGGACTCTGGTCGCCTGACCGCTGAGTGCACTTATACTCGCCTGTGCCGCTTGTGCTTTAGTGATCGTAGGAGGGGGTCCGGGAAGCCAAGTTCCATACGATGCCAGGCTTAGTTGCACCTGGGGCTTCTGCGCTTACTCTGAGGGTCGGTCGCTTGTTCCCTTGTAGCTCTTCACCTCAATCGGTCTGCCCAGGGATCGGATCGGTTATCTCCTCCTTGCTCTACTTGCAGGCACGGTTGCTGGCACTGGTCTAGAGTCGGTCTATTGTGGCACAGTCGCCATCTTGCCTTCCCCCTCACTTCTTAGTTCCTCTCTTTTGATGGCTCTTTTCTTCTTTGTTGTGTCTTCCGAGTGCTTTCCTCCGGGCTCACCTTGTAGCTCTTCTGTTCATATATCGTTGGGTTCTTTTCCGAGGCTCAGACCATCGGGTTTGGCTGCTCAGAATCGCCTTAGTTGCTCAGGGTTTGCGGAGCTAACGGACCTAGACGACCATCTCCTTTGTCGTCCAAGCCACGCCCCCCGAAGATCGATATTTCTAACTTCAATATTGTGACGTACAACCCAGCCATAGCGGGCACCCTCATTGAAGTAACGTCAAAGAGATATTGTTACAATAGTACCAGTGTGTTACCCAATCACGGTTCAGCTAGAGTAGCTGGCAGAGTGAATGCTCCAGATCCTGACTACAGGTGGGTGGAACTTGCGGAGATTCACTCCGTGGAATTCCACAGTCTTATAAATTCTCTGCGAGATTACACAGAGTACCACAAGCGGCAGAGTTCGGTACGTCGCGCTGCTTGTGCTAATTTTTTGTGCCGGGAGCTTGTCCTGTGCTGTAAAATCAGTGCAAACCGCACCACAAGGCAGGCTATGTCATATAAGGCTACGAAGAATTGTGCTCATTCAACAAAAAACGTAACTTGAAAAAATATTCAGGATCAAATTTTAGAGCTGCTGCAAAGTATTGCAAACTTTGTCCAAATGTGTGTAACTTTAACAGCTACTAACAAACTCATGGGCAGGACCGAGGCACCTGTGGCTTCATGACCTATGGTTTATCAGCTCTCCTGAAGGAGCGAATCAAAGACAATATAAAAGACAATATATAGAATTATAGATGAGTAACAGTGAATTACAGAGATGCTTTTCACCGAGGGGTTCTGCGTGACATCAAATAAACAATGAGAGAGAAGCTCAAGTTACCTGTGATGTCACTCAGAACCACAAGAGGCAGCATTGCAAGTAAATACATGAGAACCATTTCACAGGGAGGGGTTCACAGGGGGGCCTGCCCTGGAGTTCATGAGTCTTTTCATATCTATGCATGGTAATTTGATTGAGTTCATTGCTTACAGGGCACATGTCCCCTGGGGAATGTGGGCGCGCACTTTAATAATGCACAGTGCCTTCCTGATGTAATTATCTATGAGGCACTTATCTCTTGTGAAACCTTTAACCTACTTCCATTAAGGCCCGAAGTCTAAGTGGGTTGACTCTTTGATTGTGAAAACATCTGTAAAGACAATGATTTCCTCAAGGCACACTATCAGTTCGCGTAGAAATCTTTCCGGTAGCACCTCAGCAACAGAACGTAGCTACATTTAGATTGAAGGCCTACTGGTACACTGGGTAGTACTGACTCTTGTATCTTAGAATTGAATGTATATCTGTGGGTTTTGTGCACTTTATGTGATTTTTCCCATCGTGATGTCATTCTAGCATGGTGTTTTGTAAAGATGAAGGTCAATGTATTCATGGTGCAACAACCGAAACGTTGACACACATACCCTTATTTCTGTTACTGTCATTCTATTTTTTGCATCTTTTCATTTGTGAAGAGCTAATAGTTGTAATGCTGGGTGTGTGTTCCTTCATAAATTATATATTATATAAAGCGTCGGATTGGTAAAGCGGGCATTCTGGCAGTGGCGTCACTGGGGTTGGTGTCACCCGGTGCGGGTAACTCATGGTGTCACCCCCCTCACGACTTACCGCATGGACCACCTCTGTCGGAAATGTACGGTGCTAGGTACTGTCTTAATTCCTCTAGCTCCCTCTCTCTGTCTAGCTCCATCTAGCTCCCTCTCTCTGTCTTACTCCCTCTAGCTCCCTCTCTCTCTGTCTTACTCCCTCTAGCTCCCTCTCTCTCTGTCTTACTCCCTCTAGCTCCCTCTCCCTCTGTCTTATTCCCTCTCTCTGTCTTGCTCCCTCTAGCTCCCTATCTTACTCCTTCTAGCTCCCTCTGTCTCTGTCTTACTCCCTCTAGCTCCCTCTCTCTGTCTTACTCCCTCTAGCTCCCGCTCTCTCTCTCTTACTCCCTCTAGCTCCCGCTCTCTCTCTTACTCCCTCTAGCTCCCCCTCTCTCTCTTACTCCCTCTAGCTCCCTCTCTCTCTATATTGCTCCCTCTAGCTCCCTCTCTCGGTTTTGCTCTCTCTAGCTCCCTCTCTCTCTGTCTTGCTCCCTCTAGCTCCCTCTCTCTCTCTTACTTCCTCTAGCTTCCTCTCTCTCTGTCTTACTCCCTGTAGCCCCTCTCTTACTCCCTCTAGCTCCCTCTCTCTCTTACTCCCTCGAGCCCCCCCCTCTCTCTGTCTTGCTCCCTCTAGCTCTCCCTCTCTCTGTCCTACTCCTTCTAGCTCCCTCTCTCTCTGTCTTGCTCTCTCTAGCTCCCTATCTCTGTCTTACTCCCTCTAGCTCCCTCTCTCTCTGTCTTGCTCCCTCTAACTCCCTCTCTCTTATTCCCTCTAGCTCCCTCTCTCTCTGTCTTGCTCCCTCTCTCTTATTCCCTCTAGCTCCCTCTCTCTCTGTCTTGCAAACCATGCACCCTCAGATGAGCTAGGCTGCTATAGGGTTGCCTTGTGAGCAAAGAAAATTGCAGTCAAGCATTGCAGGTCTCCTGCGAGACGCCGGCGAGTGTGAACAGCATGAGGAACAAGCTTACACAGGGAGCGACAGTAAAGGTGAGAGCAGAGGCGAGGCTGCAGTGCAGATGGGTGTCACCCCATGTGTTGGTGTCACCCGGTGCGGTCCGCACCCCCCCCCCCCCCCCCGCACCCCCCTAGTGACGCCACTGCATTCGGGCAATGCCAGAGGGGCAGGTGTCCGAGTCCCTGCTGTGGGCTGCTTTTTTTAGCAGTCTGGGAGCCGATTTGGGCGCTGTCTCTATTGTTCGAACAGCCAGCGGCCCAGTGGGTGTCTTGGTGGCCTTTCTATAGGCAGATGGGCGCTCGTTACCTCCTGTTTAGCAACAGCAGGCAGAGGTGTCACTCCCTTTGTCTCACTTGCAGGTCCATTAATGTCTGCACATACTGAGCGGGAGCAGGGGGCCTGAGTAGAAGTGGCCTCACTTACTTCCAGGTGTATTTCAGCAGTGTAAACTAACGTGTACATTTTTTTACCCCTCCCCCCTCTTTTTTTTTTTCATAAGATTACGCCGAATCAGTCATTTGAGGAAAGGCATTATGCAAATGTGGGCTTTTTTTAAATTTTTTATTTATTTATTTATTTTGCGTGCCTGGGCCGATTTTCAATCCTAACCCAACCCTGTATATATATATATATATAACATCACTCCACATTTGTCCCCAAACTGATGTTGACCGTAACTATGATTCATTCAGACAATCAAAGGCGTCGTCTCACCATCCTGTGATTCTGGACAAATCATTGAATCTAGAACAAAATGTGTGTGTCTTTGTGTAATGTTCTCTGGTGTTCATGCAAAGTGCTCTGATGCCCTGGGGCCTGGTTAGCGCTCCTTAAAACATAAAAAAAGGTGAGGGTTTAGCCTGCTTGAAGTTTGCACCAGCAATAATGACCTCTGAAATGATTACTCTCGGAAAACAAGCGTGCTTGTATGCTTATTTACTTCTGCAAACGTTCCCCCAAAAGTTCACCATTGTGCTGCTGGGTTTTCCTTTTCCTTGCACAAACATTGTTAATTGGTGTCACGGTGGCCTCAGGTGGGTGCAGGAACTCTTTGATGCTCGGAGCAGGCTTTTCAACTTGTCATCAGATGCGGACATGGTATAAAACGACATATCTATCAATTAATCAATCAAAACATTTATAGAGCGTGCTACTCACCCCTGAGGGTCTCAAGGCGCTGAGGGGGGGGGGGGGAGGGGCGCTGCTACTGCTCGAAGAGCCAGGTCTTGAGATGTTTCCTGAAGGTGAGATGTCCTGGGTCATTCGTAGGTGTGCGGGGAGGGAGTTCCATGTCTTGGACTGCCCCCTACACTGAGAGGAACTTACAACCTGCCCTACACCACTGAGCATGCTGGAACTTGTAGTTTGACTTCTGAAGGCAAGAATGTGCCTACAAGTCCCAGCATGCCTTGCAGCACTAGACCTGGTCGAAAGCCTCCCTCTTTGCATGGGGCCAAGTTTGCAGCTAAGCAGACATATACGGAGTGACGTACGTGTCTGAGTATTCACCTCCTGCCCAAGATCACACTGGAGCTCGTCCACTCGTCTCTCTCTGTCAGAACCGAATTAAAATGAGGAAACGAGCCCTCGCCGGGGTCTTTGAGTTCATTTGCATCGCAGCTTTGGCCTCTCAGGTGGGTCACGAGGGTCAGTGACCCGCCCACCGTGTGCTGCACACGGTCACTCACTCCTCTGCCGGGCAGGCCGCGTCAGTGCTGTCTGCTGAGGGTTTAACAATTCTTCCCTCCCCCACCCCCTCCATCCCGAGGGTGCGAGATTCCTCTGCGCCCTCCCTCCCCCGGCGCTGCCTGTCAGGGTTCCCATCACACGGTGTCCCCGGCCGGGCCGCCTCCATCTGCTGCCGGGTGAGTGGGAGGCCACGTTCAGCGCTATTTTAGGTGCCAGAGAAGAGCTTTTCACCGGAGCACGCCGTGCTGCCGCCCGCCCACCCACGCCCTGGCTGTCGAGCCGGCTCCTGTGCTCCCTCCACGTCACACAGCGCTCTGTGCACTCAGTGCTCGCCTCCAAGCACTTATTAAGAGTTTAAGTACATTTTTGGCACCTAAGGGGACAGGGACACAGGGAGGTGAAGTGATCTGCCCAGGATCACACATTCTTGAGTTTATTAACTCGAGGATAAACATCCTGCCAGAAAAGGTCAGATGAACGTGTGTTTATTGAAATAAAGGTGTCACTATTGAAGGCAGCTGAAACCAGTCTCAATATAAACAGAATCTTCTGCGCCCAGAGCTGAGCGCTTCAGTTTCCCAGTTCCATACTCCCATAGCTCAATCAGGTGAGGCATTTTCTTTACATTCTGGGATTTGTGGTCACGGTTTTATAATGGGATGAATGCAGGGCACAAGTCCTAAACAAGCATTGGAAATGCAATAGGTCTCGCATTAGGAAAGTTTGAGCGATTGATATTGTAAATGACACTTTTTTATTTATATGTTGGTTTTGAAAATAGCAAAATTAATAGCTTTGTCAGTTACAATGTCAATAGTTTTAACTTTCGCAAATGTGACACCTATAGCATTTGTAATGCAATGTCTGTTGTATTTACTTGACTTGGATGTATTGATATTACAAATAACAATGGCTTTTAATTTTGTAAATAATGTGGTGGTGGTGGAGGATGTCATGGTGGATGTCATGGTGGATGTCATGGTGGATGTGGTGGTGGATGTGGTGGTGGATGTGGTGGTGGATGTGGTGGTGGATGCGGTGGATGTGGTGGTGGTGGATGCGGTGGATGTGGTGATGGTGGAATGCGGTGGTGGTGGTGGATGGGGTGGTGGTGGTGGTGGTGGATGTAGTGTTGGTGGGTGTGCTGGATGTGGTGGTGGTGGGTGTGCTGGATGTGGTGGTGGATGTGGATGTGGCGGTGGATGTGGCGGTGGATGTGGCGGTGGATGTGGCGGTGGATGTGGCGGTGGATGTGGTGGTGGTGGTGGTGGTGGATGTGGTGGTGGTGGTGGATGTGGTGGTGGATGTGGTGGATGTGGTGGTGGTGGGTGTGGTGGATGTGGTGGTGGATGCGATGGTGGATAAGGTGGTGGATGTGGTGGTGGTGGATGTGGCGGTGGATGTCATGGTGGATGTGGAGGTGATGGTGGATGTGGTGGTGGATGTGGTGGTGGATGTGGTGGTGGATGTGGTGGTGAAATCAAAATGCATGCAGAGAACATGTAAGAGTGATGGAGGCTGAACAGGAAGTAAGACTGTGCACATAGAGCATATGTAGGCATGGAGGCAGTAGAGGAAGAGTGAGGCTGTGCTGAAGGCAAAATGCACGCAGAGAACACCTAGGAGGGATGGAAGCTGAACATGGAGCAAGACTGTCTACATAGAGCGCATGAGGGGGGTAAGCAGTACACAAACAGTGGGCTGTGCGTTGAAAGCAAACTGCGTAGACCTAGGAGAGATGAAGGCTGAACATGGAGCAAGACTGTCTGCAAAGAGCACATGAAGACATGGAGGTAGTGCAGGAAGAGTGAGTGAGTGTGTGTGCAGAGAGTACATGGGGGATATAAGCTGAACATGAACAGTGAGCCTGTGTGTACGAGTAGGCAAATGCACAAGTGAAAACGCGTGGTGAAAAAACGTGAAAGATATGGGGTCTGAACACGGAATAAGGCTGTGTGCCCAGAGCGCATGTGGGTATGCAGGCAGTACACAACGAGTGAGGCTGTGTGTACAGAGCACATGGGGGTATGGGGGCTGACAGGAAGAGTGAGGCTGTGTGCATGAGAGGCCAACTGCATGCAGAAAACACCTGGAATAAATAAAGGCAGGACAGGCTGTGTGCAGAGAATGTATGGAGACAGTACAAGAAGAGTTTGGCTTCGTGCACAAACCACATGATGGTCTGGGGTTGTACACGAAGACCGAAGCTATGTGCATAGAACAGACTGTCAGGGAGGAGGCTGAACTTGATCAGTGATCCTTAATGGAGAGCGATGCCATTAAACACATGTTGATAAAGCAGACAACAGTAGGATAATGCGCCTAATAAAAAGTAATGTAGAGGGATTTTATTCCCAAAATATAATAAACACTGGCAGTGAAAGTAAAATGTAGCACACCCCTTAAAATAACTAGAAGCACGGAAGAAAAGGGAAGTATGGCAGAGGAAGAGTGGAATGCTGATGTAAGAGTGGCATAGACTGAAAATAAAGAATAAAAAAATACGTGCTCTTTGGTGAGGGGGGAGGGAGTTAAAGCACGGCAGGACTGTTCATGCACAAAAAAAGACTGTGCTCAAAGTAGGAATAACAAGCAGCTCAGGGAAGGACGGAGAGGTGACAGGCAGAGGCCACGCGCGGCGGACATCAAAGGAAGGGTGGGAGGGGAAAAGAAGACGGAGGGCATTGCTGTGGGGAGAGGAGAAATGCGACACGGGGCGGAGCAGGGAGAGCGGCGAGTGTGAAGCAGCAAGGGGCCTTTGAAGTGAAGCTAAGCTTCACTTCAAAGGAGTGCTGCTGGGGAACAGACGGCGATTTGATGATGTGCACGCGCATTTTACGTCAATGCGCTTGCGCATTGACCTAAAAGCGCATGGGCACAGCATCAAATCGCCAGTCTAGGTAAACCTTGTTTAAGCCCCTATAGTCTCGCTCAATGCGCATGCGCATTGCGCATTGAGAGGCGAGACCTAAAAAAGAAGCAGGGGGACTCTCCAAGTTAGGTAGTATCACAGGAAGTGACATCACTGTGTGGCATTATAGGAAGTGGCATCACTGTGTCTGGCAATACAGGAAGTGACATCACAGGAAGTGACACCACAGGAAGTGACATCACTGTGTGTAGCATTACAAGAAGTAACATCACAGGAAGTGACATCACGGCGCGTAACAGGTTCCTTTACCCAAGGATTGATAAACGGACTCTGCTGCCAGCCTAACCCACCAGGCGTAATATTCCATGTGCAGCAAATTTCCATGTAGCTGTGCTTGCTTCAGCTGCCTGGTGGTTAACACATTTGATGGAAAGATGTTTTTGTCTAGTCCTAGTTTTGACTTAAAGTAGCACACAGGGTTAATGCGCCTCCTGCAAAGCACATCATGTAACATGCAGATGGCAGATTGTATTTTATGTAGGTAGGTGAGTAGGTAACGGCTTTAAACACGGAGATCCTTTTGTTACATGCAGTTGCATTGTAATCCTTCTAGTACCGCACAGTGAGCTATGAAGGGTGATGTGTGACTCCGACACCCAGTCACCCTCACTGTCTCATGTAACACATCCTGGCCAATGATTTACAAACTTGCGTGATTTATTGACTATGTAATATGTATGTTTGCTGTAAAGTGATCAGACACCCTACATTGGGATGAATAACGCTGTAAAACAAATAAAAAATACTGGTATTTAAATTATTTTGCACTGGGACAGAGTAACGCATCTGACCTTCTTACAGTGCATGAATTTTCTATATTGGGGTCTGAACAAAGTAAAAATCATGCCTCGCTTATGCGTCTTTGAAGTGTTAACAAGCTGCTGCTTTTGCTTCCCTTCTTCTGCATTTATATCTAGATGTGAGGCTACAGGCAGCCCCCAGCCTGGATACTCTGACAAAGAAGGCCAAATGGGCCCTTAAGTTCGGCCTTTGTTATGGTCCAGCTGGAGACTCAAATAACAAACCCCCCCCCTCCCAGTCTGCACGTTGCTGCTCTGAAGGAAAGCAGATAACGAGCAGGCGCTGCTGAATGAATCCCGATGTCTCAAACTTATACCGGGATGAGTTCAGCATATTTTAGAGTGAGGCTCAACTTCCTGGCATGGTGGACGGTGTCCACCCTGTGAATAGAGTGGGTGGATGCCGTCCACCCTCGTGTACCCCTGACTCGCTGGATGAACAAGACTACAGATCCCAGCATGCAACAATAAAAACCTGGACTAGTTGGGCGCTCACGCATGGAACTGGGAAACTTGAGCCGAGACCCTACAGTGCTGATGGCAGGGATGGGTGCAGGACCCTGCGGGCCCGTGCGTCATCCTGGCCCCTCTGCGCCTTCACGAGTCAGCCGTGGTGTTTCCTGTCCATGGGCTCATCCGTCTGTGAGTCCACAGGAGGTGCTCTGTTTTCACTTTTTTTACCAGCAGAACACAAGGCTGTTCTGTCAGAGGGAGCACCCACATTCCACCCACAGAGTGACCGATACCACCCTCACCCTTAACCACCAGGCTCTGTGGAGACCAACAGCTGACGTCATCTGAGTTGATATTTCAGGGGCACCGTCCATTTTCCTTGTAAACAAAGTGGAGACGGGTTGAAGGCTGTGTGTCGTTTACCGTGTGTGTCTGTTTGGGCTCACGCGTGTGCATGGGCGCAAGGTGTGGTGTGGTGTGGTTGGTGACCTTCAGTGGGTACAAAGTGCACACTTCACAAGACTGTAGCTCCTTCCATGTTGTAAATCCTTTCTAGTTTTCCAGTCCCAGGTACCCCCAGTGGCCCTGTCTCGGATCTCACAGGAATGTCAATAGCTCGCCCCAAGGGAAGGCATGTCCACCAAGGCGCATGTTCTTTGAGTTGTAACACCTTACTCTACAAGGGCTGACGAGCCGTCTCAGGCGTGTTGCAGCTCCAACAGATGGGCTAGTACAATATAGAGCCTGAGTTTTTTTTAAATCGGCACATTCTTTTGCTGTCACTGAATTTCCATGTTTTTTCACAATCACATATCCTCACCAGATTCACTTACTCCTTTCCTT
Source organism: Lissotriton helveticus (assembly GCF_964261635.1). Lineage (NCBI taxonomy): Eukaryota > Metazoa > Chordata > Amphibia > Caudata > Salamandridae > Lissotriton > Lissotriton helveticus. The sequence goes on along the minus strand of NC_136071.1, from coordinate 1,190,001,747 downwards.
TTCCCTGTCCTATTGGGCACCATTGCGTATTTAATTATTTTTGACAAATGTATAATATAATTCCCTTATGTGGCATTGTGATTAAATAACATTTGCCACTCAAGTTCTATGGATTATTGCTATTTTTGTTGAATTGTGTTAGATTGTTTAACAGTTTAGTCAGTCCTAACATTACTGGGACCACTCTATATTGTACTACCTATCACCCAGGTCCCAGTACCATTAGGTTTACCCGTTTTATGTATAACAGTCTGCCAACTAGGCCAGGACATTGGCTGGCCCTTGACTGTCATTGCATTGATTGTGTCAAACGGTATCCGTGGTCCAAACGTACCCCCTCCTGGGGTAAGACCTGCCTTACTGGGCGCAGCTGCCCTTCGAGAGCCAAGTTTACAAAGGTAGTAACTTGGTTATCCGGTCGGAGTGAAATAGCACCTGCTAAACCACCAACCACAGGTAACTGCAAAGATCTTTACCTGAGAGCCGGAACATGTTGCAAAGCTTACATTTGGCCTCCATTTTCGCTTTTCATTTTAATTTAGCATCTTTTTCTAATGGTGGTTTGCACTTGTTTCCCCCTAATATGTGGAAATGCTCTGCACGCATTTATTTCCGATAGATATTGTCACCTTATAGTCTGTGCTGTGTGAATGAAGCTTTCTCCAGCTGCAGTGCAGTGCCTGTTTAGTTTGCATAGAGCTTGCTGCTGCTGTGAAGTGTCTTTGTTTTGTGTGAATGAAGCTTGCTCTAGCTGCTGCGAAGTGCCTGTGTTGTGTGAATGAAGCTTGCTCCTGTGCAGTGCCTGCATTGTGTGAATGAAGCTTGCTCCTGTGCAGTGCCTGCATTGTGTGAATGAAGCTTGCTCCTGTGCAGTGCCTGCATTGTGTGAATGAAGCTTGCTCCTGTGCAGTGTCTGGATTGTGTTGAATGAAGCTTGCTCCTGTGCAGTGCCTGTGTTGTGTGAATGAAGCTTGCTCCTGTGCAGTGCCTGCATTGTGTGAATGAAGCTTGCTCCTGTGCAGTGCCTGTGTTGTGTGAATGCAGCTTGCTCCTGCTGTGCAGTGCCTGCATTGTGTGAATGAAGCTTGCTCCTGTGCAGTGCCTGCATTGTGTGAATGAAGCTTGCTCCTGTGCAGTGCCTGTGGTGTGTGAATGAAGCTTGCTCCTGTGCAGTGCCTGCATTGTGTGAATGAAGCTTGCTCCTGTGCAGTGCCTGCATTGTGTGAATGAAGCTTGCTCCTGTGCAGTGCCTGGATTGTGTGAATGAAGCTTGCTCTTGTGCAGTGCCTGCATTGTGTGACGGAAGCTTGCTCCTGTGCAGTAACTGCATTGTGTGAATGAAGCTTGCTCCTGTGCAGTGCCCGTGTTGTGTGAATGAAGCTTGCTCCTGTGCAGTGCCTGGGTTGTGTGAATGAAGCTTGCTCCTGTGAAATGCCAATTTTGTGTGACGGAAGCTTGCTCCTGTACAGTGCCTGTGTTGTGTGAATGAAGCTTGCTCCTGTGCAATGCCTGTGGTGTGTGAATGAAGCTTGCTCCTGTGAAGTGCCCGTGTTGTGTGAATGAAGCTTGCTCCTGTGCAGTGCCTGGGTTGTGTGAATGAAGCTTGCTCTTGTGCAGTGCCTGCATTTTGTGAATGAAGCTTGCTCCTGTGCAGTGCCTGTGGTGTGTGAATGAAGCTTGCTCCTGTGCAGTACCTGCATTGTGTGAATGAAGCTTGCTCCTGTGCAGTGCCTGCATTGTGTGAATGAAGCTTGCTCCTGTGCAGTGCCTGCATTGTGTGAATGAATCTTGCTCCTGTGCAGTGCCTGCATTGTGTGAATGAAGCTTGCTCCTGTGCAGTGCCTGCGTTGTGTGAATGAAGCTTGCTCCTGTGCAGTGCCTGTGGTGTGTGAATGAAGCTTGCTCCTGTGCAGTGCCTGCATTGTGTGAATGAAGCTTGCTCCTGTGCAGTGCCTGTGGTGTGTGAATGAAGCTTGCTCCTGTGCAGTGCCTGCATTGTGTGAATGAAGCTTGCTCCGGTGCAGTGCCTGCATTGTGTGAATGAAGCTTGCTCCTGTGCAGTGCCTGGATTGTGTGAATGAAGCTTGCTCTTGTGCAGTGCCTGCATTGTGTGACGGAAGCTTGCTCCTGTGCAGTGCCTGCGTTGTGTGAATGAAGCTTGCTCCTGTGCAGTGCCTGTGGTGTGTGAATGAAGCTTGCTCCTGTGCAGTGCCTGCATTGTGTGAATGAAGCTTGCTCCTGTGCAGTGCCTGTGGTGTGTGAATGAAGCTTGCTCCTGTGCAGTGCCTGCATTGTGTGAATGAAGCTTGCTCCTGTGCAGTGCCTGCATTGTGTGAATGAAGCTTGCTCCTGTGCAGTGCCTGGATTGTGTGAATGAAGCTTGCTCTTGTGCAGTGCCTGCATTGTGTGACGGAAGCTTGCTCCTGTGCAGTAACTGCATTGTGTGAATGAAGCTTGCCCCTGTGCAGTGCCTGTGTTGTGTGAACTAAGCTTGCTCCTGTGAAGTGCCTATTTTGTGTGATGGAAGCTTGCTCCTGTGCAGTGCCTGTGGTGTGTGAATGAAGCTTGCTCCTGTGCAGTGCCTGTGGTGTGTGAATGAAGCTTGCTCCTGTGCAGTGCCTGTGTTGTGTGACGGAAGCTTGCACCTGTGCAGTGCCTGCATTGTGTGAATGAAGCTTGCTCCTGTGCAGTGCCTGCATTGTGTGAATGAAGCTTGCTCCTGTGCAGTGCCTGCATTGTGTGAATGAAGCTTGCCCCTGCTGTGAAGTGCCCGTGTTGTGTGAACTAAGCTTGCTCCTGTGAAATGCCAATTTTGTGTGACGGAAGCTTGCCCCTGTACAGTGCCTGTGTTGTGTGAATGAAGCTTGCTCCTGTGCAATGCCTGTGGTGTGTGAATGAAGCTTGCTCCTGTGCAGTGCCTGCATTGTGTGAAAGAAGCTTGCTCTTGTGCAGTGCCTGCATTGTGCGAATGAAGCTTGCTCCTGTGCAGTGCCTGCATTGTGTGAATGAAGCTTGCCCCTGCTGTGAAGTTCCTGCATTGTGTGAATGAAGCTTGCTCCTGTGCAGTGCCTGCATTGTGTGAAAGAAGCTTGCTCTTGTGCAGTGCCTGTGGTGTGTGAATGAAGCTTGTTCCTGTGCAGTGCCTGCATTGTGTGAATGAAGCTTGCCCCTGCTGTGAAGTTCCTGCATTGTGTGAATGAAGCTTGCTCCTGTGCAGTGCCTGCATTGTGTGAATGAAGCTTGCTCCTGTGCAGTGCCTGTGGTGTGTGAATGAAGCTTGCTCCTGTGCAGTGACTGCATTGTGTGAATGAAGCTTGCTCCTGTGCAGTGCCTGTGTTGTGTGAATGAAGCTTTCTCCTGTGCAGTGCCTGTGTTGTGTGAATGAAGCTTGCTCCTGTGCAGTGCCTGTGTTGTGTGAATGAAGCTTGCTCCTGTGCAGTGCCTGTGGTGTGTGAATGAAGCTTGCTCCTGTGTTGTGACTGCATTGTGTGAATGAAGCTTGCTCCTGTGCAGTGCCTGTGTTGTGTGAATGAAGCTTGCTCCTGTGCAGTGCCTGCATTGTGTGAATGAAGCTTGCCCCTGTGCAGTGCCTGTGTTGTGTGAATGAAGCTTGCTCCTGTGCAGTGCCTGCATTGTGTGAATGAAGCTTGCTCCTGTGCAGTGCCTGCGTTGTGTGAATGAAGCTTGCTCCTGTGCAGTGCCTGCATTGTGTGAATGAAGCTTGCTCTTGTGCAGTGCCTGTGTTGTGTGAATGAAGCTTGCTCCTGTGCAGTGCCTGCATTGTGTGAAGGAAGCTTGCTCCTGTGCAGTGCCTGCATTGTGTGAATGAAGCTTGCTCCTGTGCAGTGCCTGCATTGTGTGAATGAAGCTTGCGCCTGCGAAGTGCCTGTGTTGTGTGAATGAAGCTTGCGCCTGCGAAGTGCCTATTTTGTGTGAAGGAAGCTTGCTCCTGTGCAGTGCCTGTGTTGTGTGAATGAAGCTTGCTCTTGTGCAGTGCCTGCATTGTGTGAATGAAGCTTGCTCCTGTGCAGTGCCTGTGTTGTGTGAATGAAGCTTGCTCCTGTGCAGTGCCTGCATTGTGTGAAGGAAGCTTGCTCCTGTGCAGTGCCTGTGTTGTGTGAATGAAGCTTGCTCTTGTGCAGTGCCTGCATTGTGTGAATGAAGCTTGCTCCTGTGCAGGGCCTGTGTTGTGTGAATGAAGCTTGCTCCTGTGCAGTGCCTGCATTGTGTGAATGAAGCTTGCTCCTGTGCAGTGCCTGCATTGTGTGAATGAAGCTTGCGCCTGCGAAGTGCCTGTGTTGTGTGAATGAAGCTTGCGCCTGCGAAGTGCCTATTTTGTGTGACGGAAGCTTGCTCCTGTGCAGTGCCTGCATTGTGTGAATGAAGCTTGCTCCTGTGCAGTGCCTGCATTGTGTGAATGAAGCTTGCGCCTGCGAAGTGCCTGTGTTGTGTGAATGAAGCTTGCGCCTGCGAAGTGCCTATTTTGTGTGAAGGAAGCTTGCTCCTGTGCAGTGCCTGTGTTGTGTGAATGAAGCTTGCTCTTGTGCAGTGCCTGCATTGTGTGAATGAAGCTTGCTCCTGTGCAGTGCCTGTGTTGTGTGAATGAAGCTTGCTCCTGTGCAGTGCCTGCATTGTGTGAATGAAGCTTGCTCCTGTGCAGTGCCTGCATTGTGTGAATGAAGCTTGCGCCTGCGAAGTGCCTGTGTTGTGTGAATGAAGCTTGCGCCTGCGAAGTGCCTATTTTGTGTGAAGGAAGCTTGCTCTTGTGCAGTGCCTGCATTGTGCGAATGAAGCTTGCTCCTGTGCAGTGCCTGTGGTGTGTGAATGAAGCTTGTTCCTGTGCAGTGCCTGCATTGTGTGAATGAAGCTTGCCCCTGCTGTGAAGTTCCTGCATTGTGTGAATGAAGCTTGCTCCTGTGCAGTGCCTGCATTGTGTGAATGAAGCTTGCTCCTGTGCAGTGCCTGTGGTGTGTGAATGAAGCTTGCTCCTGTGCAGTGACTGCATTGTGTGAATGAAGCTTGCTCCTGTGCAGTGCCTGTGTTGTGTGAATGAAGCTTTCTCCTGTGCAGTGCCTGTGTTGTGTGAATGAAGCTTGCTCCTGTGCAGTGCCTGTGTTGTGTGAATGAAGCTTGCTCCTGTGCAGTGCCTGTGGTGTGTGAATGAAGCTTGCTCCTGTGTTGTGACTGCATTGTGTGAATGAAGCTTGCTCCTGTGCAGTGCCTGTGTTGTGTGAATGAAGCTTGCTCCTGTGCAGTGCCTGCATTGTGTGAATGAAGCTTGCCCCTGTGCAGTGCCTGTGTTGTGTGAATGAAGCTTGCTCCTGTGCAGTGCCTGCATTGTGTGAATGAAGCTTGCTCCTGTGCAGTGCCTGCGTTGTGTGAATGAAGCTTGCTCCTGTGCAGTGCCTGTGTTGTGTGAATGAAGCTTGCTCTTGTGCAGTGCCTGCATTGTGTGAATGAAGCTTGCTCCTGTGCAGTGCCTGTGTTGTGTGAATGAAGCTTGCTCCTGTGCAGTGCCTGCATTGTGTGAAGGAAGCTTGCTCCTGTGCAGTGCCTGTGTTGTGTGAATGAAGCTTGCTCTTGTGCAGTGCCTGCATTGTGTGAATGAAGCTTGCTCCTGTGCAGGGCCTGTGTTGTGTGAATGAAGCTTGCTCCTGTGCAGTGCCTGCATTGTGTGAATGAAGCTTGCTCCTGTGCAGTGCCTGCATTGTGTGAATGAAGCTTGCGCCTGCGAAGTGCCTGTGTTGTGTGAATGAAGCTTGCGCCTGCGAAGTGCCTATTTTGTGTGACGGAAGCTTGCTCCTGTGCAGTGCCTGCATTGTGTGAATGAAGCTTGCTCCTGTGCAGTGCCTGCATTGTGTGAATGAAGCTTGCGCCTGCGAAGTGCCTGTGTTGTGTGAATGAAGCTTGCGCCTGCGAAGTGCCTATTTTGTGTGAAGGAAGCTTGCTCCTGTGCAGTGCCTGTGTTGTGTGAATGAAGCTTGCTCTTGTGCAGTGCCTGCATTGTGTGAATGAAGCTTGCTCCTGTGCAGTGCCTGTGTTGTGTGAATGAAGCTTGCTCCTGTGCAGTGCCTGCATTGTGTGAAGGAAGCTTGCTCCTGTGCAGTGCCTGTGTTGTGTGAATGAAGCTTGCTCTTGTGCAGTGCCTGCATTGTGTGAATGAAGCTTGCTCCTGTGCAGGGCCTGTGTTGTGTGAATGAAGCTTGCTCCTGTGCAGTGCCTGCATTGTGTGAATGAAGCTTGCTCCTGTGCAGTGCCTGCATTGTGTGAATGAAGCTTGCGCCTGCGAAGTGCCTGTGTTGTGTGAATGAAGCTTGCGCCTGCGAAGTGCCTATTTTGTGTGACGGAAGCTTGCTCCTGTGCAGTGCCTGCATTGTGTGAATGAAGCTTGCTCCTGTGCAGTGCCTGCATTGTGTGAATGAAGCTTGCGCCTGCGAAGTGCCTGTGTTGTGTGAATGAAGCTTGCGCCTGCGAAGTGCCTATTTTGTGTGAAGGAAGCTTGCTCCTGTGCAGTGCCTGTGTTGTGTGAATGAAGCTTGCTCTTGTGCAGTGCCTGCATTGTGTGAATGAAGCTTGCTCCTGTGCAGTGCCTGTGTTGTGTGAATGAAGCTTGCTCCTGTGCAGTGCCTGCATTGTGTGAATGAAGCTTGCTCCTGTGCAGTGCCTGCATTGTGTGAATGAAGCTTGCGCCTGCGAAGTGCCTGTGTTGTGTGAATGAAGCTTGCGCCTGCGAAGTGCCTATTTTGTGTGAGGGAAGCTTGCTCCTGTGCAGTGCCTGCATTGTGTGAATGAAGCTTGCTCCTGTGCAGTGCCTGCATTGTGTGAATGAAGCTTGCACCTGCGAAGTGCCTGTGTTGTGTGAATGAAGCTTGCGCCTGCGAAGTGCCTATTTTGTGTGAAGGAAGCTTGCTCCTGTGCAGTGCCTGTGTTGTGTGAATGAAGCTTGCTCTTGTGCAGTGCCTGCATTGTGTGAATGAAGCTTGCTCCTGTGCAGTGCCTGTGTTGTGTCAATGAAGCTTGCTCCTGTGCAGTGCCTGCATTGTGTGAATGAAGCTTGCTCCTGTGCAGTGCCTGCATTGTGTGAATGAAGCTTGCGCCTGCGAAGTGCCTGTGTTGTGTGAATGAAGCTTGCTCCTGTGCAGTGCCTGCATTGTGTGAATGAAGCTTGCTCCTGTGCAGTGCCTGTGGTGTGTGAATGAAGCTTGCTCCTGTGTTGTGACTGCATTGTGTGAATGAAGCTTGCTCCTGTGCAGTGCCTGCATTGTGTGAATGAAGCTTGCTCCTGTGCAGTGCCTGTGGTGTGTGAATGAAGCTTGCTCCTGTGTTGTGACTGCATTGTGTGAATGAAGCTTGCTCCTGTGCAGTGCCTGCATTGTGTGAATGAAGCTTGCTCCTGTGCAGTGCCTGCATTGTGTGAATGAAGCTTGCGCCTGCGAAGTGCCTGTGTTGTGTGAATGAAGCTTGCTCCTGTGCAGTGCCTGCATTGTGTGAATGAAGCTTGCTCCTGTGCAGTGCCTGCATTGTGTGAATGAAGCTTGCGCCTGCGAAGTGCCTGTGTTGTGTGAATGAAGCTTGCGCCTGCGAAGTGCCTATTTTGTGTGACGGAAGCTTGCACTGATTTGCCCACTCCGTGTCTGTTTTTATATTTTGAGTGAAGCGTGTCAACCCACCTCGGAGTGTGCCTATCCATGCTTGTCCTTCTTTGTAAGGGAGGGAAGCTTGCATAGGGGCACCTGGTCTGTGTACAAATAGAGCGCACTGTCCCTGCACTGCACCACGACCCACCTTTAACTGGGTGTACAGGGCACAGACTGGTAAAGTGCAGTTAATGCCCTGGTCCCACCGTGAGCGCCAGTGCTGGCCGGCACTAGGGTCAAGGCATGAGTGAATGTTTGAATGCTCTGTCCTGCTCCTTCCTGCAGTGGTAGGCCTGGCCCTGGTGAGGGTGAGGGCGCAGCACACACAGATATTTAACTAGTTTATTGACAGGAAACGAGGTCACTGAGAGGTGCGCCCCACCCGCTCCCAGCATTCCAAGCGGCAGTGAGTCAAAGTTCCATAGGTGCAGTCTGGGTAACACGCCACAGCAGAACATGGAACTATTTTACATATGAGATTCTAAAATGGAAATGAAATGCAACTGAAACAACACAGGTACCCTGACCTCTGCAGTGCCAGCCTCGCACCTAAAGGGGGCGGAGACTCCCTGGCAGGTGACTGCAGTCAGGGATGGCACCCCCTGCTGGAGGACGCAAGGGGGCCCCTGTGCGCCCATCCCCCCTGGCCTCTGTGACTGGGTCTGTAATATGGCGCAGGTGCAAAGGATTTCCTCGTTTGCATGAAGCCACGCCCCCATAGAAATGTGGGCCCACCCCCCTGAATTCACCCTGGTGCACGTTTAGCATATTACAGAAGGGGGGAGGGAGGGACAGGCATATTACCAAAATACGCTGAGGGCGCAAAAAAGACGTGTGCACCTCCCTATGGCACTCCTGTGGCCATTTGTGTAATATTTTTATTTCGTGTATTTATTTATTTATTTATGTAGCGCGGACTTTACCCGAAGGCGTCAGAGCGCTTCACAATAGGAACGTTAATGATACACGAGGAGAAAATTACAAGTGAACAAATTACAAAAGCAAACGTTAAGTTACATGAAGCAAAAGTGACAATTGTGAGCAAACAAAGTACACGAGGTAGCAAACGGTGCATTATAGGAGGAAAAAGTGACGTGTGCAGGTTACAACAGCGAACGAAGTACAAGTAGAGGTATATTACTGCAATAAATGGAGGACACTCAAACGCAAGAACAAACGTTACGTAGGCACTGGTGGCACTTGTGCAAGTATCTAAAGCAAACAGAGGTAGCAAACAGTGTGTTACAAGAGAAAAGTGACGGGTGCAGGTTACAAAAGAGCACCAAACACAGGTACAAGGATAATACTGCAATAAATGGCAAACACTCTAACCACAAGAACACACTGGGAAGGCACTTCCATAGTCATGGAGAGTAGAATTTTCAGAGCGCCAGTTAAATCCGCCAAAGCCCTGTGCCCGGGGTGGGTGAGAGAATGTGTGTTGTGACCTTGCTCTGTGTCTTCCCTGCAAGAGGGAGTTTCATCCTTTGGGAGGAATGCTTGGAATGGATCAGCTGGGAGGGTCCCTTCCAGGACAGGCTGCATTCCAGGGCGTGTTTTGACACTTCCCTCTGCCTTTATGCAAAGGGAGGAAGGGAAGTTTTCTCACTTGGTTGTAGGAACATCTGCACTAGTGCCTGGATATTTGTTGTGTTTTGATCTATAATTTGAAGCTACATGTATTTCACCAAAGTGTTTTATTCGTTTTACTTAACAAGCATTAGGATTTTATTTCATTTTTATAGCGCTCAGACCCAAAGTTATCCAAGCGCTGGATTAAGAGTGGTGAAACTAGAGTCTTGTGATTTTACGCACACTAATGTAGCTAGTGAGTCCTGGGCCCTATTGCAAGGAAGGAAATGGGCCTCTGGCTGCTGGGCAAATTATTTAAAAAAAATAGCATTAATCTGGGTCAGCGCCCGCCCCCCCCCCCCCCCCGGCCCCTGGGCCTGGTGCCACTGCACCTGCTGCACCCATGCAAGCCACCCACCCCCCTCCACAGATCACCAATGTTAGAAGGTGGTTCTGACACTATCGGCCGCCCGGATTTTTTTGCTTTTTGCACACCTGCAAATGGCGATTACTAGCCCACCCCACCTCCCTTGAGTAAGCCTCAGACTGCTCTGCAACGCTACCCTCTGAGAGTCAGGCGCTACAATTGGGTGTTTGGTTCCCAGTGAAGGACAAATGTGTCATGTTAATTGTGCCGGCCTCGCAGACGCTGCCTCGTTTTCCAACAACCAATATGTGGGAAATCGGCCCCAGGTTCAGGAGGAACTTGTATTAATTGTGTGCAGAAAATATTGATCCCGCGAGCTGCTGATCTAACCACAGCAGGAATATTATTTTTAATAAATACCTTTAGCGGCAGCTTCTCCTTCGAGTAGCTCGTGCACTATGGGTAGCTCTCCAGCCTCCTGGGAGTACCGCTCCCGTGTTCAGCCCGGACTGCTCAAGCAGAAGGTCTAGCATGGTTGAATTAATATGTATCCCGAAATTGAAAAGTGTGCATTCGAGATGAGAATGTGTGTATTTTCTGAATAAGCTAATGTTTGGAGAAAACCTGATTTCCAACATGTACTTTAGGCCGATATTTGAGTGATAAATCAAGCAATCTTACTGATATTACCTTGGCACCAGGTGCATTTGCTGTGACTGTCGTGTGTAACCCGTATAGAGGCATTCCAAACTAAAAACGCCTTTTTAAATCACCACTAGCAACCCTGCTTGATGCGCTCAAGGGATCACTGCTGGTAATATTGCATAGGGTGGCTGGCCGCCAGTGCTTAATTTGTGCTGATGGGTTTTGGTGCTGGGCACCGGCAGTTAATTATCAACACCGGCTGTAATGTTAGTCTGCCACATGGTGGTGCTGTCTGTCCAATTATGAGATGAGCGCAACAGCAGTGTTTAATAAGTCACTTTCCATTAATACTTGCTGCTCACGCCATCATTATAGCTTTGGGTCCTGGAATAGTCTGAATTGTCACCCTTGTAGGAGTGTGATGGTTAGTAATTGTGTTGGCACTGTCACTGGCAGCGGTGGCAGGGCAATGGGTGGTGTGGGCTTCAGTGGCCTCTCAAAAATGGCCCCTGAAAGTACTTTTTTTGATTATTTTTTTTTTTTTACAAATTAAGCACTGTGCCTGACATGGCCACTATCACCAGAACAATAGCAGTCCGGGATGATAATCCTTTGTGAGAAGTTGGCCAGGCACATGCTGTCCACTATTCTAGTGGGCACCTTGCACCAGTCCAAATGACCCTTATTGATGGTAGATTTAAAACAACCTTTATAGAAAGCTATCCTAGTGGTAGCTGTGGAGAGCAGCCTTCAGGCTAAGTCTTGAAGGAATGTAAAGCAGCTTGTTTTACCAGACTATAATCTCGTGAATGACCGAACTAATGGAGAACCACACCAGGTGTATATATAAAAAATATATTTATTTATTCTCAATGCATCCCTCAGGGGTCTCCAAACCGGTCCTGGAGGGCCGGATACATGCCAGATTTTTAAAATAACTACATGTATCTCAATGGGAATATCCAAAAAATCTGGCATGGATCCGGCCCTCCAGGACCGGTTTGGAGACCCCTGCGTCTAGTCTCTTTATGAGGCTAGAGGCAAAAGTACATTCAGTAAACTTATTTAGCACACAGTAAATTAGCACAATATATGTTGAGCCCTAGGGGGGTACCAAACCATATATTAAAGTAGTATAAGAACCAAGACTGACATAGAGACAAGGTCTAGAGCTTTTAGAACCGCTGGGGCCACCAGGAGCCACCCAAGGTAGTGACACGGGGGACGCGTGCAGTGTGAGAACACAGCTGCGGGACGCTGTTAGCTTCTATGGGGAAAGTCACGGTTGGAACTTTAAAGATAAAGGACACTTAGAGGAGGACTTTGAGCAAACCCCTTTAGACTTTAGGGGTTCTAGGGCCAACACCCACAGGAGCACCGGAGTACTCGACTTACCTCACCCAGGGAAGTCCCGGCCCTGATTGCCAGGGTTGGTTTGCGTTCAGTCTGGCCCTGATTGCCAGGGTTGGTTTGCATTCTCACTCCGGCCCTGATTGCCAGGGTTGGTTTGCGTTCTCTGTCCGGCCCTGATTGCCAGGGTTGGTTTGCGTTCTCCTTCCGGCCCTGATTGCCAGGATTGGTTTGCGTTCAGCCTTGGCCCTGATTGCCAGGGTTGGTTTGCGTTCTCTGTCCGGCCCTAATTGCCAGGGTTGGTTTGCGTTCAGCCTTGGCCCTGATTGTCAGGGTTGGTTTGCGTTCTCTGTCCGGCCCTGATTGCCAGGGTTGGTTTGCGTTCTCTGTTCGGCCCTGATTGCCAGGGTTGGTTTGCGTTCTCTGTCCGGCCCTGATTGCCAGGTTTGGTTTGCGTTCTCTGTTCGGCCCTGATTGCCAGGGTTGGTTTGCGTTCTCTGTCCGGCCCTGATTGCCAGGGTTGGTTTGCGTTCTCTGTCCGGCCCTGATTGCCAGGGTTGGTTTGCGTTCTCAGTCCGGCCCTAATTACCAGGGTTGGTTTGTGTTCTCACTCTGGCCCTGATTGCCAGGGTTGGTTTGCGTTCTCAGTTCTGCCTTGATTGACAGGGTTGGTTTGGGTTCTCAGTCTGGCCCTGATTGCCAGGGTTGGTTTGCGTTCTCCGTCCGGCCCTGATTGCCAGGGTTGGTTTGCGTTCTCTGTCCGGCCCTGATTGCCAGGGTTGGTTTGCGTTCAGCCTTGGCCCTGATTGCCAGGGTTGGTTTGCGTTCAGCCTTGGCCCTGATTGCCAGGGTTGGTTTGCGTTCTCTGTCCGGCCCTGATTGCCAGGGTTGGTTTGCGTTCTCTGTCCAACCCTGATTAACTTTTTCTGTTCTTCACGTTGTTGAGTTGCTCATTTTGCATCATATTAGGTAATAGGTTTCACTCAGACCCATAGACACGTGTGTGTGTTACAAGGTATATAGGGAGTGTGTCTATGCCTGGTCTTTAAAATTTCCCTAGGGCCCCCGTCCACCGTGTTGTTAATGTAGTACGGATTAGCACCCTACAATGGCCCGAGAGATGCTAACATTCCTCGCCGTGTTCCAACCTGAAAGGTGAATAATTGAAAAACGCAGATTAATGTAGAGTCCTGTTGATATTTGAGGGGAACGGTTCAAAATGCATATTACGGACAGCTTGAGGTTACTGCTGGTGATCAGTGTCTTTCTAAGCTCTCACCGTTTTGCAAAATATGGAAACTCCTGCAAATGAGGTTATATGCTGGGCTATATAGTTCAACATCTACATTGCCCCGCTCGCAGCCATCGTCCGACAACACAGCCTCAACATCGTATCTTACCCTGACCACACACACCCAGCTCATCCTCTCTCACCAAAGACCCCACCAGCGCCAAACTCAACTTCCAGAAAGGAATGCAAGACGTCGCAGTCTGGGTGACCAACAGCTGCCTGAAGCTCAACGCCGAGAAGACAGAAGTCCTTTGTACCACCCCTTCTACATAGGACAGCACCTGGTGGCCGACCGCCCTTGGAAGCCCACCTACCCCCTCAGACAACGCCGAAAACATCAGCATCATACTAGATTTATCACTCACTATGAACCGACAGGTCAACGGTGTCCCCTTCAGCTGCTTCAACACCCTCCGCATCCTCCGCTTGGATCCCCTGAGTCAAGGAAGGCAGTCACCCACGCACTCATCACCAGCAGACCGGAATACGGAAACGCACTCTACGCCGGCATCAACAAGTCCCTACTCCGCAAACTCCAGACAATACAGAACATCGCTGCCAGACATGTCCTTGACATCCCCCGACACAAACACATCAGCCAACACCTACGAAGTCTCCACTGGCTCCCCGTGGAGAAAAGAGTCACTTTCAAAATCCTTACTCATGCCTACACAACAACGGACCCAAATACCTCAACAGAATTAACTTCCACGTACCCAAAAGAAACCTCTGATCTTCCAACGTCGTACTGGCCGAAACCCCGCGCATCCACAGAGCCAGAGCAGGCGGAGGATCCTTCTCTCACATTGCAGCCAAGACCTGGAACGAGCTACCGGTAGACATTAGACGCGCCCCCACCCTGAACACATTCAGGAAGACCATAAGACCTGGGTCTTCGGCTGAACAGAGCGGCGCTCCCACCCCCCCTCCAGCGCCTTGAGACCCTCACGGGTGAGTAGTGTGCTTACAATTCCCTGATTGATTGATATGCCTTGCCCAAGATCACACTATGCGGTGAAGTGCGGAAGGCAGGATTAAAGACCGTGCCCAGCTCGACTATTGGGTCCATCCTGGCAGCAGTTTCTCCAATCCCTTTCGGGAGTGGGGCCAGAGATACTTATTAAAATTAGTGTGCATTAAAAGAGGAAAGAGATGCGTCTTTGTATGTGTGTCCTGGCCTCGCTGGACATGAAGGCCCCTCCCCCACACTTTGGCAGGGACCCTGGCCTGACCCTGGAATATCTGTGGCCTGAAACATCCCTTCCTTCAAGCAGGCATGGCAGGCACTCACATTTAAATGCTCAGACTAATATCTGCCTGACTCCACCCCGGCCCTACCAGCCTGTTACAGAATATCCCTGATTCCCTGTTGGTCAATCTGTCACTGCTTGGTGATTCCAAACTCACCCAGATGCACGTGCCGCCACTGTTGCATTTTCAAGAACACAGCAGCAGAAAACAACAAAAAAAATTGTAGCATTTGCTTATTTTGCGTTTTGTGTGTTTCGGAATCGGACACACAAAAGTAACAAAAAAGACACTAGCTTGTCGCCTATTGGCCACCAGACACGCTGCGAGGTCACCAGCGTTTAGATACAAATAAACCCGCACTGAAAAGCAAGCAGTGAAACATTCCTGCTGTCTGTGTAGCGCCTGTCACCGGCCCCCAGGCGCTGAAATAAAACCCAGGCGGAGGCGACCACCTGCCCAGAGGCCCTGGCTCACAGTATACACGGCACCACGGCTCAGTGGCGTCACTAGGGTTGGTGTCACCCGGTGCGGGTAACTCATGGCGTCACCCCCTCATGACTTACAAAAAAGAATTGTTGAGCAGTTGACCATGACATAGTGGTGAAAGAGCGTCAGTTATGTCAATGGATACAATTTAATCCTACATGTAAATGTAAATGTAGTATACTTGTAAAGCGCACAGCTGCCCCAGCAACGGGGCGTCCCGGCGCTGTATAACTCTGGGAAACCCGTCCTGGCTTTCCCTGTGTGATGGTCCCTTGCTGGGAGTCCCCAAGGTGGAGCCAGGCATCCCCGGAATTGGTGGGGCCGTTGTGGAATTTAGGCAAGCTAATGCCCAGAGTTGCCGAGTGGAACCCCTGATTAGAGTAAGCACTGAAGCGAGAATTATCGAGTCCGCTGACCAAGGTCCATGACCCTGCCGCGTCGGGAATTGAACCCTGGTCCCAGGCTGACTTCTGCTCTCAGGCCTGCCGCCTCTTACCAGTGAGCCACACTACTCCACATGCCGAGCCAGAGTGGCAAGGAACCAAAATATGTCAGGATGAGTTGAGTTTTGTACCGCACCAGTGGCCTGTAAACCTTCCTCAGGTCTACATGACCCTCTAAGAGTGTCTTGCTAGTATATCTTATGCGCAACCATTGTGTTAGTCTGACACAAATGCAAATAAATTGTCCAAAAATGTGTCTGCAAACGTGAATTGGAAAAGCTAGCCAGCTTCACAAAGTTTTCCACAGACCCTTGCAAAGGTTGAAAGAAACTTTTAACTTGACTCAACCCTACTCTGATCGAGAGGCAGGAGGCATATATGTTGGGAAACCTTTTTTATTTTTTAATACACTGCAATTGACTGCTGGCTTTAACAAACCGTGTCTGAGTAAAGTTGTATAGAGTGTCCCATCTGCATAGTGAAGGGAGCTGCTGCGAGGTATTGTATGTGACCACACAAGAAAGGTGTGCAGAAGCATCCATACTAAGACTGAGCCATGTTTGTATTGTATTGTAATGTAATTGCATTTATATAGCACTTACTAACCCTGACGAGGCGACAGAGCACTTTTCAGCGAGTAGCACGCTACTCCGGAACCCAAAAAGGATTAGTGGATCAGTATAGTGAAATGTGTGTAATAAGAGAGCGCAACACGTGCCCTGGTAATCGGACTGTAATAATGTGACACCACTATGGTTACAGGTGTAGTGCCAAGTGAGAGAAACAGTGAGCTATGTGTCATGGGTTTCCTGAACAGGGTGGAGTGGAGGTGTGGTGAGATCGCGCAAGCAATGATGATGCAGAAGAATCAATTCAGTGGTGTAGCGCCGATTTTCCCTAGCAGCACACCAGGAGCTACAAAGAGGGTGAAATAGTTCTGGATTATTACATATTATTCTAATAAAGTAGGCTGGGAGAAACTGCAGATAGGAGCTGCACGTGCTCTGGAATACTGCAATAAGGGTCAAAGACTGTAAGAGGTGAGGGGGCCTGGACATTTGAAGTGTTCAGCCCTCCCATCACCAAGCAGTGAAAAAGGGTGATGTAAACGCACAAACCCCTTCTTGCTCTTTCAGTTAAGTGCCACGACACGGAAACCTTTGTGTTCTTAAACGGGTGCTCTCTACCCCTCTTCCTGCGACACAAGTTGTTTTCATTGGTTTTTGTCACCAGCTAGTGGGCGCTTGGGAACAACAGCTTTGCTGAAAAATAAAGTTTAGCAAAAACACTTACGCGGACACCAGGCTCTCCTTTTCTTTAGACTCCTCTGCAAATCGCCCAGCAGCACTCCCCTGCTGAGTCTGTCTCCACTCTCAGCCTAAGCGCGTGGTGGTGGCGCACTGGCGCGCGTCAGAGGAGCACCGCACGGGGGCTGGCCCAGGGCCGTCATTGGTAGCGCTATAAGATTGATGGCCCTGGGACCCACAAACTGGGTACACCGCCGCGCATCTCACCATCACCACTATCATAGTAGATGGTGCGTGCGTGGCGTGCGTGCACTGCAGTGTTTGTTGCTTCATGCGAGTTGTGCCGGCTCGTGAAGTATGTGCTTGCAGTGCACGTAAAAGATGACTCCCTTGCTTCCCCTCGTCTCGACCCACTACCCCCATGCATTTTCCTGTTTGGAATACTAGAAGTTGGTCATCTAGAGCCCACTGTTTGTTCACTTTATTGTTTGTTATCGATCTTGCTGATCTCTCGGTTTCCCTGCACATTGCCAATCGGATTGGAGCCCCATCGTAATTCCCATGCTAGTTGCTCATTGAGGGGAGATATAGGGCAAATGTAATGCTCTACTAGCTGTTACCAAGATTTTATATTTGAAGACTGTTTTGTAAGCAGGTGCGCTTGCACAGCAGAGCAGAGGCGAGGCTGCAGAGCTGTGTTACACAGATTAGTGGCACCCCATAACGAGGGTGTCACCCGGTGCGGTCCGCACCCCCCGCACCCCTCTAGTGACGCCGTGGGCTTTTTCTATGTTCTCCTCTCACAACCAATGTTTTGGACTATGCACAGCCACCAGCTGCAACTGGTTGTCCGGGGGCGGGGTGATTGAAACCCGGACAAACATCTTCAATCGAAACAGGGATAGGGGTGGGGGGCACCCTATCATAATGGGAGTAAAATTATAGTCCTCTATAAAGACGGATTTACTGATGTTCGGGAATGGGCTCAAATCTGGTGCCCCAAGCACCTTGCCTGGAATTTCCTAATTTTGACTCCAAAACCCCCAGGAATGTCCTTCGGCGGGCCATCTCAGAAGGAAGGGGGGCAAGCCGTGGGGGCTTTCATTTCTAGTAATGGCTGCAAGTAGACGCCGCCAGGCAGCACTTGTTTCAGCGCACAGGAAATCTTTGCCACCCCTTACACTATCCAGGTCCAACAGATTAGTCCTTCTTTTCTTTTCAATGAGAATAGAAATAGAAGAAGGACAGCTTACAGTGATCCTTTACCATTTCAGGGTCTTGGCATCCCTTCTATTTCCATGAGCTACAATGGGAGTGAAAGTAGGACTATCATTCGGGCTCCCAGTTGGGGCACGTGCTGCCCACCCACCAGTCTGAGGGTACAGGTGAAGGGTGAGCCCCTGGCAGAGGTGATAGAGTCTCTGGGTGTCAGTGGTGCTCCAGGTAAAGGCTGGCTCCCAGTTTTAGGGACCACAACTATGTTGCTATAACACATTTAGCACAGCCCCCCACCAGCCGTAGAGAGGACATGGTATTACACAATGCCACCCCACCAAACTCGCTCTTAAAAAAAAAAAAAAGCTTCCGTGGTTGGTGCCGGTGTCCCGGGCTGTTTTCACATCTTTTAGTAGACATTGGCTGTCCAAAGCCTGGAAAGACGAGCTAGAAATACACATTTTGCAGTGGTTTGCAGCTCCTTTTTCCTGTCACCGCCTGATATGGGCTGCTCACCCGGTGAACATGTGAAGGGAGTCGCTATCGTATGACACACAGCAGCACCGTGTGAGTTGACAGATCTGAATCCTACACGTGAGAAGTAGAATAAACAAACAAGAGAATTCCCATCTCAGACAACAGAACTGCAGACAGACCTCACAACTGTAGGAACAGCCAAGTAACCTAAATAACCACATGAATTGAATCATTTGTTGAAGCAATCAACCATCGAAAGTACAAAATGTAAGATAGAGGCCCAAATGTCACAATTAACTGACAAGGTGCAGGAAATGGAGCAACGCGTTTGTGGCTGTGAAGACAAGCTGAGTGTGACTAGTGAGAAAACAGCCCATCTGGAGAGAGAAGTTATGGCTTTACGCGATAAACAAGAAGAGATAGAAAACCACACCAGGCAATCAAACTTGAGAATTACAGGCATCCCCGAGAGAACAGGGGCTAATGTGGGCTCTGTTTCCTATGCTGAATCATTAATCCGGACTTAAGTGCTTCTAGAATATTCACAATATATAACAATAACAGACTCACACATATGAGCTGATCAAATTTCACAGACTACTAAATATTAAAGTCAAGGAACTGATTCTAGGCAAAGCTGTAAAAGAAACGACTCTTCTGGTACAAAATAAATTATTATACAAATATTTTCCAACATGACTAGAGAGGCTCCCAGGCGCAAAGATTTTTAGAATATGATGAACCAGTTTCATGCCTTGGGGCTCGGCCTCCCAGGTTCAAATAGCACATGTAAGGCTCTTCTTAGAGACTATTGATATGCAATGATAACAAGATGGAAATTAAATGGCATTATACAATAACAGACTTCCTGGAAGGAGATAGATGGAAAATGTGGGTTGAAATGGAGGGAGCAAGTAGAATAGACAAGAATTTAATTCTGTGGTTTTATAACGTTACTAGCAGCCCGTCCCGACGTTGTCCGGGAGCAATCAGGCTTCTGGGCCCCCGCCCCGACTTTGTCTTAGGCTTCAGGGCCCCTGCCCGCCCCGACGTTGTCCGTGGGTCCCCCGGAGCGCACCCGCCACTTTCAGGGCCCCCAATGAGCCGCACACGGGCCGCTTCACCTACCCCAGCCGCCGCTCCTCCCCGCCTGTCCACCGCTCCTCACCGCTCCTCAACGCCTGTCTGCCGCTCCTCCCCGCCTGTCTGCCGCTCCTTGCCGCTCCTCTCCGCCTGTCCGCCGCTACTCCCCGCCTGTCCGCCGCTCCTCACTGCCTGTCCGCCGCTCCTCTCCGCCTGTCCGCCGCTCCTCCCTGCGCTCATGTCCGCCGCTCCTTCTCGCGCTCCTGTACGCCGTTCCTCCCCGCTCTCCTGATGTCAGCACGCACGTCGCGGCCGTCGCTACTTCCAAGGGACTACTTTTTTTAAATCGGAAATATTTTAAAGAACGTATATTTTATTTTTTTATATAGCCTATGTCCATCTGCAGACCCTGACAATTACAACAATGTATCGGGTGTTTGGAATGGCGGTGTGGTACCCGAGTTTACCCGCCTCAAAGGTTCAAAGTTCTCTCTTTATAATAGTAGTATAGATGTATTCCTCCCTTAAAGAACTCTGCTTATCAACTATATTTCATCAAGGGGAATTAGCCTATTATTTGACTGAATTCATCTGTTTAAGGAAAGTGAGGAACTGGAATCAGTATCTCACAAAACTTAAACATATTAATCTATCTCAGAAATTCTTTAACCAGTGGAAGAAACAGGCAGATATTGTTCTATCAACTGAGATTTGGGGAAAAAAATCAATCACCTTAACTTTGCTGTTCCTAAGGGGCTAATTTTTGGAAAATTCATTTTTATTCAAAAAGGCTCTGTCAGACCTGGCCCTTTTGACAGGTTTATCCCCAAAGTTTTTGCCTTTTGCCTTCTATTTTTTCTGACCCTGTTTTCGTTGGCTATAGGACTCTGGGCACTTTACCACTGCTGATCAGTGCTAAAGTGCATTTGCTCTCTGTATAAATTGTGACAATGATTGGTTATCCATGATTGGCATATTTGATTTACTGGTGTGTGCCAGGGCCTGTAAATCAAATGCTACTAGTGGGCGTGCAGCACTGGTTGTGACACCCACCTGAGTAGCCCTGTAAAACTATCTCAGACATAGCACTGTAGTGTCTCCGCGCACAGTTGTGAAATGCCATGTTGTCCTGGCAAGTGCACCCACTTGCGAAGCCCAAACCTTTCCTTTCCTTACATTTAAGGCACCCCTATAGTAGGCCCAAGGTACCCTTATGGGCAGGGTGCAGTGTATGTGAAAGGTATGCCATGTATTAGTGTGTGTGACATGTCCTGATAGTGAAATAGAGTGTAATGTATTTTTCACTGTTGAAAGAATATCTGTCCCACAGGCTTATAATTGGGGTTGCACTGTACCATGTTTACATGTGTAACTTTGCGTAGGGACAAGATAGGAAAATTATGTTTGGACTCTCTGAACTCAGAATTTATTAACGTACCTTTTGGTAAAGGTGGTTTTTAAATCCTGTGTTTGAAAATACCCCTTTTAGAAAGTGCAAAAAGAACACTTGATGGACAGAATGCTGAACAATGTCATACATTCATCCCAATACAGAGATCTGGGACAAAAGCCATTGTTTGTTTGCTCCCCATGCCCTTCCAGTTTGAAGCCAGCCATATCCAAATCAGTCTTAAACCTGCACCCAATGGGAACAGTCCATTCTGAACTGCCAGGCCAGGTCCTCCCTGGACTGGAAATAAGCATCTTAGAACTCATTTTAAGAGTCATGGGCGCTAAGTTTCTCCCACATACAGGTGCCAAGCGCTATTGACAAGGGAAACTAATTTGCTTGACATAGTTACCTGAAGTTTGCGCAGACAGCACTTTTGTCGACCCAAGAACACATCGCAAACCAAAAACGAGATCAGAGCTTGGGCTTGTGAAACTAAGTATAAGCAGCGTATTTAAAAATGTCTTATAAACTTACAACAGTGCCCTAGCAAAACCTAAGGGCCTGATTTAGAGTTTGGCGTAATTGTTACTAATGGCGATTCCTCCACTTTGGCGGAAGAGCGTTGCCCCACCTGCCAGTAGCCCAAAAAATGAAAAATACAATGATAATAAACCCTGGTTTATTATAGTTTTATTTTTTCTCTCGGAGCCGAGGCTTTGGGGCGGTGCCAGGGGGATGACAGGCTGGCGGAGTAGTAGTTGCCTTGCTATTCAGTGTGCATGACAGTCTGGCCGACCGTCTCAGGCCGGCCAAACTATCATGCGCACTGACACTCTCTCCAATCCGACCAGGCACAGGCTCCCAGTCTAACTGGGAGCGCAAATCATTGGCGCTTAGGCCAATTCTGACGTGGCTTTCAGCAACATGAAAGCAGTGTCCCGATTGGCAGCAGTGGGTTCTGGGAGCCTGTTGTGAGAAGTTAGCCTGGCATATGATGTCCGCTAGGTCTAGTGGGCACCTTGCACCAGTCCAAACGACCCTTATCGATGGTGGTTGTAAAGTCAACCTTATAGAAAGCTATCCTAGTGGTAGCATGGACCAGCAGTCAATAGGCTAAGACTTCAGTATGCGAGTTAAGCACGTTGTTTTACCATTTATAAACCCTTAAATACCAAATGAAAGGACACCACACAAGGTATATATCAAATATATATGTATTTATTCTAAACACAACCCCTCTGCACTCTTTATGAGGTCAGAGGTAAAGGCACAATACAAGTTACTTAATTAGCATACGATAAGTTGCACAAATACAGTTTTGCCCTAGGGGCCCCACAAACCATATACTAAAATAGTGGTATACGAACCACGACAGAAATAGAAAGTAGGCCTAGGGCCTAGGGAATCGCTGGGGATACTCTAAACAACCAAAGGTTAGGAAGTAGGAGACCCACGGGAGACGTGTGCAGTGTCTAAACACAGTTGCGAGTTACCATTGACTTTCTATGGGAAATGTAAAAGTTACAAAGTTACTGTTTAAGGGCACTTCCGGATGGACTACGACAAAACCCCTTTAGACTAGGACACTTTGAGAGTCAAGACCCACGGGAGCACCGGAGTACTCGTGTTACCTCACCCAGGGAAGCCGGGTGCATAGGTGCCTTTTGGTGTCAGGTTTCGTCTGTTTTCTATGGCGCTCTGCAAAGAAGTGCTGCAGGCGACCAGAGGAAAAGTGTCCGGGTGGATCGAAGATCTGAAGAACCTGAAAGCAGAAGGGACAGAGTCTGGGTCACTAGCCATTGACTAGGAAGGTACCAGGAAGGAACCAGGCGATGTCGCAATGATCTCCGGTGAAGAGGTGAAGCTTGTCTCTGCAGCCACGAGGTCCAGGAGGTGTCGATGATAACCAGGAGCTCGATTCGAACTGTCCCATGAAGGATCTAGTTGACTGCGGTGTCGGTATCCAGATTGGACCCAACAAACCTTGGCAAACGCAATCCACACAGGAGATGAAGATTGGATGAAGAAGGTCTGTGGCACTTCTCCTTTCCAGGGAAGCTGGAGCAAGCCTGGAGCAATCAGGCAAGTAGTTTAAGTTCAAAGAAAAGTCTTCAGGGGGCTACTAGCCAACGGACTAGGAACCGGGAAGACGCATCGAGCTGAAATGCAAGAGCAGGCCCAACGTGGCACTCGTGGAGTGTGGAGGGCTGAGCTTCGGTACAAATGGTGCTCAGGTCTGGGGCTTCTCGTACCCCAATGCACAACTGCAAGTTGCCTCAGGAGTCGATGCAGTTAGCAGGATGTCCAGGAGTTCCGGTCCCACGTCTCTCGTGTCCGCCACGGGTCTCCGCTTTGCTGGAGTCGTTGAGCAGGGTCAGAGATGTCTGGAAGTCTATGTCCTGTGTCGCAGAGTCTTCGAGTTCCAGCAGGAGCCTTGACAATGCAGACCGGCAAATTACTGGTGGTGCCTGTTTACACAGGGTGGTCACTCCTTGACCACAAGGGATATGTCCTCCGTCTTCCAGTTGAAATGGAATGTCGAAGGTCCAAGAGTTCAGTATCAAATTTTCGTTCCAGGATAATCTAAAGTCCTAGGGACACAGCTTCTATACTTATACCAAGTTAAGGGGTTGGATTACCTGCTAGGTCCCTCCTATGTGTGGACCTGGGAAGGGGGTGGTTACACCCCTTTCCCTTTGTCCAGTTTTGCGCCAGAGCGGGGCTGGAGTGCCCCAGCAACTGGTTTGAACTGGGCTATGCATGGAGCACCTTCTGTGCCCCAGGCAGTGTCTGGAAAAGCATCTGCTTATGCAGCCCTCCCTGCCCCAAAACACAAAACCCTGTCTGGGGAGTTGCTGGCGCCTCCCTGGACAAGAAACCTATTGTCCAGGCCTCCCCTGCCGGAGTTTCGTCCAGCAGCAGGAGGTCAGACTCGTGTCTGTGACAGCAGCATCCATTTTGTGATGCTGAGGCTCTGTTTAACTTTAACCGGGTTTACCAGTAGCTACATGTCTTCTCCCTCTAGAAGGATGGAATGCTACCTCCGTCGCAAGAACTGGTGGCTGGGTAGTATTCCAAAGTGTTTGACACCTTACACGACCTGTTTAAAAAAAGCCAAACCAAAGTTAGCATTACCCGCGAGGATTATAATGCTCTTAAGAGTATATGGTATGGCTATATCATAGACCAGCTATAAGGAGATGGTTCCTAAAGCTGCAGAGGGGCTCAGCTCATGCTTGGGCACCATCTCACATAAAAACAAGCACTCTGCCTCCAGGATTGATAAGACCTGCCATAGGAGTGAGTTATAGGTGCATGTGTGTCTATATATAAGGTAGATATAGGTATACAGCCTATGGGTGAACATCCTGTGGTGTCAGTTTGGAGGGCCAGCCAGGGGTGGCATAATACATGCTGCAGCCCCTGGTAGGCCTTGGATGCACCTATGCCCTGGGTACCTATGGTACACTATGCAGGGACTCACAAAGGTGACCCAATACCCAATCTGGTATGTACCTAAAGTACATGGTATCTATTTAGAGAGAGCACAGCTAGGCTGTGGTCCTGATTAGCAGGCCCACAGCCAGTCTAAAGTCGAAAAACCAGAGTATCACAGCAAAAAGTGGGGGTGACCATAGGAAGCAGACCCTACTCTCCTACACCTAAACCTGCAGTGGAGAGGGGAGCGAGGTGGCAATGCGGTAGGTTAGTGCCCGCCCTGCCACTCTCTCCACACACCGGTCGCTACTGAGGGTTACTCCGTCTCAACTGCTATGGATATCCCGTCCAACATATTAAAAGTGTATTATATCCAATGGCACTTGTAGTACGGCAGACGGGATACCCGTCATGTTTGTGATGGAGTGACCTGTCCGCTAAACTCTGTCAGGCCCTGATTCATCTCATCCGGACGAAAATAATGAATCCAAGAGAACAAATAATTCAAGAAAGTATCTTGGTATAGAATTACATAAATTACAAAAAACATTAGCCCTGCTGGTAAAGTAATGTATTCAAAATATCACTTTAAATAAATGTTCAAAAGCCATGTCACGTGTCTTAGACAAAATGGATTTGTGCAAACGGTGCCACACTCGGACGCCCATTGGTGCCCGTGAAACCAATCATTGGCAGGCTTAGTTTTGCAAGAGAATTTTAAAACATCAAAATATAAATTGATGATTTACAGGTTTAGGAGGTTTCTGTCACGAGACTGAAACCCTCCTTGGATTGAACCACCGGAGGACAAAAATTGAGGCTGTACAAACATAAGATCGAAGCGATCGGGCACATCGTGTGCCTATGCCCAGCCCTGGAAGAGAACGGAGAAGCGTATCTCGTGCCACATTCAACCAAATTGGAATTTGTCCTTGTAGACAGGCGCTGATCCAATATTTAAAAATAGATAACATTTAAATCAATATAAGGTTAATAACAGTGCTTCCCAACCTCTGGTCTGGAGACACATTGGGACCGCAAAGCCTCCTCAGGGGGTCCGCGACTACGTCGAAAATTAAATAATATTAACAGATTCATTAAGAGTATATAAAGAAACTAAATGTACCATTGATAATTTTAAAATGAACTGTAAATGGAAAGGAATTCGAAATTAGAGACTAGAAATTAAATGAGTGTTGTGAGATTGATTCGTGGGAGCAGTGCACGTGCATCAAACAGAATACCGTATGCACAATTAGTGGCCTCAATTGAATTTAGAAGAAAAAAAAACGTTTGAGTTAAAATTAACATTTTATTTATATGTGTTTGCTAGTAACTAAAATATATCATCATTTGTGTATTTGTTTGAATGTTTTTTTGTGTATTTTTTTGTGTATTGTTTTGCGGTTCAAATCACCGGCCATGCTTAGGCTTGGGCCCTCGACTAGCAGCCATGACTCAGTGTGGGGGTCCCCGGATTCCAATAATAATTCATTGGGGGTCCTCGGGTTCCAGTAATAATTAATTGTTGGTCCCCTGAAGTCCACAGGTTGAGAACCCCTGGTTTATAAAATGTATGCCAGGGGTGGGAAGTGACCTTGAAGTCCAGGCCTCGCAGACTTTGCAGCGTGTCACTGACCTGTCATGGATGCAAACACTGTGTCCATCGCGCCCTCTGACCTCTAACCCCTGGGCTGACATTCACGGTGCTCTAACCTCACAACCTACTGACACTTTACACCTTTCGTATTGTAATTGTATTGTATTTTTTAATTACAATAAAATACAATACTTTTCAGTTGCCTTAAAAGGGAGCGAACAAACTCCGCATCCGTCCGTGGGTAGAATGTACACTGAAGCATCGTGAGGACATTTCTGCCACGTTTGCACTTTTCTTCGTGTTCATATGGAAGAGACTTTACTGGTCAAATCCCAGAGCCGGAGATGAAATCACCCCATAACTTTAATTTGTTTATGCTTATTTTTTAGTATAACCTAATGGACCATTGTAAAGGTTGTAATTCACCGAACAATACAGGTTTGATTTTGATAAGTAACATAGGCGAAGGCACTTGTCAGCTCCCTCCAGTACATGTTGATACCCCCCCACCCCCCACCCGCCCGTGGTCTTGGAAGCCTCTCAGACACCATCCCGCTTCTTAAATTATGTATATTTATGTTTTCCAATTCGTTGATTCATTTAACATCGTGTTTACAGTAAAAACCCGGCCGCAGGGGGCCCTGGGGGCTGCGATCGAAAGTACACAAGGAATGAATGCACACACTCTGGGGAGGGCTCAGCCCCCCCCCCCCCCCCCCCTGGCCGCGAGAATAACCAGCTGTGATGCCCTTCTCAAGCTCAAGGTGACCAAAGGGACAGAGCACCTGGGGGCGTGGCCTCGACGGGCTGGGGGCGTGGCCTCGACGGGCTGGGGGCGTGGCCTCGACGGGCTGGGGGCGTGGCCTCGTCATTTAATGTCCTTCAAGGGTATCAGAGATACAACGCACCTAGGGGCGGGGCTTCGCCGGCTGTGGGCGTGGCCTTGCCATTCAATGTCCTTCAATGTTACCTGAGGTGCCACTCACCTGGGGGCGTGGCCTCGCCGGCGGTGGAAGTGTCCCTTGCCGGCGGTGGGCGTGGCCTTGCCATTCAATGTCCTTCAATGTTACCTGAGGTGCCACTCACATGGGGGCGTGGCCTCGCCGGCGGTGGGCGTGGCCTTGCCATTTATTGTCCTTCAATGTTACCTGAGGTGCCACTCACCTGGGGGCGTGGCCTTGCCATTCAATGTCCTTAAATGTTACCTGAGGTGCCACTCACCTGTGGGCGTGGCTTCGCCCGCGGTGGGCGTGGCCTTGCCATGTATTGTCCTTCAATGTTACCTGAGGTGCCACTCACCTGGGGGCGTGGCCTTGCCATTCACTGTTCTTCCATGTTACCTGAGGTGCCACTCACCTGGGGGCGTGGCCTTGCCATTCACTGTTCTTCCATGTTACCTGAGGTGCCACTCACCTGGGGGCGGGGCCTTGAATTTCGGAGGGGCCGCGGGGTTTATTAAGAATAACCCGGCATGTCCGGGCAGGCTGCAGCTGGCACGGGGGCATCTGCAGGGCACCCTCGGGCCTCACACACAGGAAGAGGAACCCCGCCACCCCAGCGGGAGCATCCCTATAGCAGCATAAGTAACAACACCCCCAAACAGAGGGACTCACCCTGAGGTCATAGGGAGGCCAGCTCAGATCCGAATCCATCCGGCAAACTCAGGGTTTTACTGCTCTAATCAATGATGTTGTGAAGCGCTCTGACACCTTTGGGTAAAGTCCGCGCTTTTTAGGTTTTGCCTGGCGAAAAGATGCGCTCTGCGCATCTTTTTCGCGCAGGCGAAAACCTGATGAGAACTGTAGTGTGGCTTTGGGTCGGCCCTCGTCATTCATTGGCTGGCTCCATAAATGGAGCCTAGCCATTGGACGAGGGGCCTGTCCGTCAATGCCGGACCAGATTCGGGGGCGTTCCCGAGATTCTTTGGCTTTTGCCGACGTCACGCGACGTCAGCCGAAAGCCGGGAACGCCCCCGAATCTGGTCCGCTTTGGGGTGCTTTTTTGTGACGATGTTGCTGTGTAATGAGGATCTTGGTCCGAGTTCTGCTGCTCTTCTCTGTGAAGCAGTTTTTTTTAAAATGCCGCTTTGGGGTGCTGTTTTGTGACGATGCTGCTGTGTAATGAGGTTCTTGGTCCGCAGTGGTGCTGCTCTCCTCTGTGATGCTGTTTTGTAACGATGCTGCTGTGCGGCGGTGATCTTGGTCCGCGTTGCTGCTCTCTCCCCCGTGACATGCTGCTTTGTGATGCGGTTGCTGGACGACCGCTCACATCCTTCCTTATGATTCGGCGTCTCTGTGACATGCTTCTCTGTGATGCTCGTGCGTTTTAGAGCGCGCTGCTCCGAGGCCTGAGGTTGTTGAGTTCTGCTGCTGCCTCACCGGCTGTGCGAGCTAAGGTCTTTAAAGCTGTGCTCACACTGCCCCCTGCTGGAGCTACACCAAGCCTTCCGTGTCTGTGCAAAGTGTTGTCATGGCCGTGTTAGTATAGCTATAGACAAGTAAAACGCTAGAATTACGTGTGAGCTGTAAATATATTGCTTTATGTGACAAGGAAATCTAAAATCGTAGCCGTCACCCTAAAACTGTGAAATAATCTTCACAAATATGAAACAAGGTTAAATCGGTGTCTCCACATACATGCCAGGGAAAGGGCTTTGCACTGAGGGCACATATAAGTGTTTTCAATGAAAGTACGCTACAAATTGAATAACACTGCTAGAAGGACTACGAGAGGAGTGATGTTACCGTAGCCATGGATACAACCATCCAGGAAGTGCCAACACCCATTCTACCTGCGTGGATACTCTGTGTGAACGGCCGACACTGTAAATACGCATAACATTGAATAGGCGAGTTCCTGCATGTCAGCCTGACGGTTTTCCTATGCACTTTGTATCTATACCAAAATTTACATTTTCTACCAAGGCATGTCCCGATTTCCCTCCGGGCACCATCATTAAAGATGTATCTGGATCTCCATACCCTGACACTTCCACAATCCCTTCTGCGTATCTGGGTACTCTGCGGATATGTCTCTGTAAATATGCACATGCCTGTCTATATACGTACCTTGTTTGTAGGCTCAAGTCAATCTTCAGATCATGTTATCTTAAGTGCTGACTGTTCAGTGTAATCCTAGGCAGCTCTGCATAGCAATGCATAGCCACAGTGCTGCTACCTTTCTTTCTGGGTAAATGGGGCCAGAAAGTTGCCTAAAAGTAACGCAAATCAGCCCTATGCACTACTTTGCGCAACATTGCATCAAGAGCGCGTTCCATAAGTGGTATATGGGTGTTTCCATGCAAGCACCCATGTTTTTTGATAGAAGGATCTAGGTACTAACATTTTTAGACAGGACTTTGCATAAAAAATATGCCTCCTTGAGGCAGGCGTCAAGTAGGAGAAAAGTCTTGTTGCACTCCGGCACTTAGGGGCCAGAGCCGCAGGGCCATATCTAAATAGATAAGGCACTATCCTTCGCTGTGCCTGAGCCGGCAGACTTTAGGCTGCCATGCGCCAATGCACTGCAAGCGCCAACGCAGTGCATGCGTGTGTGCATTCTGTAAGGAATCATTTTGTACTGAAAGGGTAGCCTTCTAGTGCAAACATGATCCTTTAACCCTTGCCCTGCTTTGTAGGTGTGCTGTACAATACAAAGCAAAAAAAACAGGGAGACATTAAAACATTTATCCTCGTTACACCTGCCTTGAGGAGGTGTGAGATTGTGGCTCTGTGTGTGTTTGTGTGTGTCATTTGCGAGAGATAAAGCTAGTGGCATTGTAAATGACAATGCCATTTATTTATGTTAAAAAAACATACATAAAAATAATGTCAAGAGCAATGCCAATAGCTCTAACTTTAACAAAGGCAAAACCATTGCATTGTAAATGCTTGTTAAAAATGCATTAAAGAACAAATAAATATGTTTCCCAACTGAAGGAGTCTGGGCGGGAGGGGGGGGGGGGCTGAACCCCTTGTCCAATGGCAGCATTTTATTTTCAGTCTGTAAGTCTATGACCGACAATCCAGAGTTTCAATATAGCTCCTCTCAGAGGAGAATTTCACTTTCTCGCCTCTTATAAAAGAGGCCGCATGCGTTGGGCTCACGTTTCAATGTACATGGGGATAGTTTATATCTAAAGTCAAGTCAAAGTAACTTTATTACGGCCAACATGGCCCTGAAAGTGCAAAATGTACAACGTTTGTTTGCAAAGAGTCATCTAAAAAAAGAGCTTTGATTAAAACCTCAAGACATTTACAAAGATTAAAAGGTAGTTAAAACAGCATTATACAAATACATAAAATCAGGGTTTTGGTCTTTCTCCCCCTTTTTTTTTGGGAGAAAAAGAAAGTAAGGGTGGCTGATCAACACAGAAACATGTCACAAATCCATAAAAAAGATTTCATTCAAAGTGCATGGTGCATATTCTCCCCCCCCCCCTCTGAAAACCAAATTGGTCAGGCTAAAACACGGCTACAGAAAAGGGAACAGGAGTGCTTATATCTAAAGTGCACTGACTCACGCCCAATACATTAATTCTCTCGAGATGCAGAATATAAAGAAAACAATCATTGTTCAGCTTTTTTTCTGTCACGACGTATTTTAAGTTGTGAGTCAAGACTTAAAATGCAAGTCAACAGACTGGCTTTGCCAATGTTTGCTTGAGGCGCGCCGTGTGAGGTGTTGGCTTATTGTCAGGTGCTTATTGGAGCAGGGTCAAGGCGTCAGATGCAGAGACGCAACTTGAGCCAAATTTCAGGGGGTGCTGATAAAAATTTCGGTTGGGGGGGGCTAATTCTTCCAGCCATAGGCAGAGTGGGGCTGCAGGGGCTCTAAGAAGGGGTGAAAACACAACAAAGCCTCATTAACAAGTGAATGGTCTTTTAACCCTTTAAGTGCGCCCGTCGGCCAACGGTCGTCGCGAGCACTACCTGGGTAGTGCTGCACACGTCCGCTGGCCGACGCGGCCCTGCTCACTCAATGGAACGCCCTGCACCGCAGCGGTATTGCCGCCACGGTAAACGGGTTAAAGACCTGTGAAGTACTGGGAAGCGGCTGTGTGTGTGCCCAGGAAGCTGATCCAGCACCAGCTGACACACACACGATAGGTGGGAGGGGTGAAGCCCGTTGAGCCTAATGGGCGTCGCGCGCCTGGTCAGATGTTATGTTATGTTAAAACAATTTCTAAAGGGCTCGTTGACTGGTTTCAAGGCACTGAGGTAAGGACAGCACATGCTACGGGCCGTAACTCGTGCCATCCTAAAGAGCTGCAGCTTTAACGACCTCCTAAAAGCAGTGCGGCAGGAAGTAGACCTGACTTCTGAGAAGAGAGCATTCCAGACGCGGGAGCCATTACCGCAAACCTGAAGCCCCAAGGGTCTTCCTTTTAAAGATCGGGACGGTGAGAAGCTTGGCGTATGATGACCTCAGAGTGCGCCCAGGAATGGGTCTTTGAGTGCGGGCAGAGACACAAGCGGGGCTGCCCGTCTGAAGGGGTTTAAAAATGAGACCCCTGGCTTGAAGATGGGGCGCTGGTCTACAGGCAGCCAGTGCAAGTTCCTAAGGAAGGGTGCCATGTGGCAGTTACAAGGATGGTGAAACAACAGGTTGGCAGCTTTATTTTGTACCGTTTGTCATTCATCCATTCACAAATGGACAACATTGTGTATTGACAAGTGGTAACACAGTCAGGGGTATTGTCAATGGTAAAAATCAATTGTAGGTCGTCTGCATAGTTATAAACCTTCACCTTCCCTTGATTCAGGAAATGCACCAGTGGACGAATGTATACATTGAAAAGAAGAGGGAACAAAGAGGAACCCGTGGGGACACCACAGGATAGATTGACCGTAGAAGAACAGAAAGGGGAGAGCCTGACTGCTTGTGAGCGATCAGTCTAAAATGACTTTACTCAGACTCATGCAGTGTCTCGAAACCCAGCATCTTCGACCTGGTCAACCACAATATCATGGTCGTCCGTATCAAAAGCTGCTGAGAGATCGAGGAGCACCAGCCTCTGAGTGATGTTCTTATCAGCTGGTTAACGGAGATCGTCCACCACTGAACGAATGACTGTCTCAGTGGAATGAGCATGTCGAAAGCCCGCTTGGTAAGGGTCAAGGACAAAGGAGGCAATGCAATTGGCTACATGAGCCTCCGATAGCAGAGTAAAGATATTGGGCAGTAGTTTTTCAGAATAGAATAGATCATCACCAGCTTTCTTTATTAAAGGGATCACAGTCGCCTTCTTAAACGAGCTGGGCACCATGCCATGAATCAAAGAGCTGGTCAGAAAGGCAAGGGTTGGGCCAGTAAAGCAGGAAAAAACTGCATTTAGAACCTCAGGGGGGAAGGATCATGTGGAGAGCCTGATTAATCAGGCGGCCCATGAAACGCCCGTTACTGACCGCAGGCCGGACAGACATAGTGATCAAGTTGCAGTCTGAGGAGTCATGAGGTCTGGTTCTCTGGAGACGAGCGTAGGAGTCACTGGCTTTTGTCGACAGTTCGAGACCCCCTCCTCCAGTCCACGGAGACCGTCCTTAGTACCAGTCAGAGACTGACGAAAGAACTATCGAGAAAACCTCTAAGACCCTGTGTGCCCTGGACACCTCTGCAGGAGGGCTGCTGTGGTCAAACCAGACACAAGGAAAACAAGGGAACCCTACTCACAACGGAACCAGGGTGGTCAGACCAGAGGCATGGGTTGGGGGGATCACAGATCCTGTGTTCCTCTGGACACCTCTGTGTCTGTAGACCTCTGTAGACTGGCTAGGAGTCTGTGTCCCCTGGACACCTGTACAGAAGGGCTGCTGTGGTCAGACCAGAGGCATGGGTTGGGGGGGGGTTGCAGACCTTGTGTTCCTCTGGACACCTCTTTGTCTGTAGGCCTTTGTAGAAGGGCTGGTGTGGTCAGACCAGAGGCATGGTGGGGAAGTGGTCGGAGACCGCCAAGGACTCGGTGTCCCCTTGACACCTCTGCAGAATAGCTGGTGTGGCCAGACCCCAAGGCCCCTAAAAGACACAGTCTCTGCCCCACAGCTTCATGTGGCAATAGAACTTTTGTAAAAACCACTGACCCCACAAATCCCAGGAAAAGTGTCCACGCGCTGCAGTCACTAAACAGAGAGTCCCCTGTGATTGCTGTGTTCATGTTATCCCTGCATGTCTGGACTAACCACGTCAATCTGTATTTGCCCTTTCGGACAGTAACCTGCTCTTTTGCCCTAAAGTAGACTCTTATTTGATAAACAAGTTAATCAGTAAACATGGCGAGTGTCAGCACGGTGCCAACTGGAAAGATGTGACATTAAATGTGTCACATTAACACATTATTTTCTCTATAGAGCCTTTAATGTAGCGTTTTCGTTGAGTTGATTAATTTTTAGGTCGAGCGCTGCTCGCTCTGCGAGGCATACTGTATTAGAGTATGCACTGGAAGCCCCACCCACTCTCCGTCCATATTTGTCATTGGCTTGTGTCATTGTCTTTCCTAAATGCTGGCTTCTGATTTGTGAATAGTCTTGTTAGTCCCTCATTGACACCGCCTTGTCTGCATTTGTTACCGCCCATAACGACTGGACCTTTTATTTGGCTTGTTGCTCGGTCTGCATTATAAGTGGATCAGCACAATTTTTTTTTTTTTACACTGATGGGGACAATGGCGGCTGCTTTTTGTATGTGCATGCCGAGCGCAGTGAAAGCTTTAGGGACACTGCGCTCAGTTTAAATTTTATTTTTACTTTAAAACTGAGCACAGTGCCCACTTCGCGGACACCGGGCCTGATTGCATTTTTAAAAAAAACATTATTAATGAGCGTGGCTTCCGCTTCAGTAACACTGCGCTCGGTTTCTTTTTTTTGTAACTTTAATAGTGAGCACGGTGCCCGCTTTACAGACACCACGCACTGCAATACAATAGGTATTGCTTGTGCAAACCTTTGAACTATTGGTATTGTAAATGACAATGCCTTTTCATATTCTAATAGGTATTGCCATTTACAATGCCAATAGCTCAAAAACTCGCAATTGCGAGAACTATTGCATTGTAAATGCTTGTTTTCTATATAATGGAATCAATTCAAGAAAGCTTGATTTTAATTTTCTTTCAAGATCAAATCAATATTATTTTGATCCATCATCACAAGGCCCCTAAAAGGAGTGGTGCCCATGGGCCGGTGCCTACTTTGCCCATTTGGCCATCCGTAACTGTCTGTTGGGGTCTGCCAGGGACTACCGGGGCCTGTTGGGGCGTCTGTCGGTTTCTGTCAGGGCTGTCAGAGTCTGTTGGGATCTGCTGTGGTCTGTGGGCATCTGCTGGGGTCTCTCAGAGTATGCTGGGGTCTTCCGGGCTGTGCCACAGTCTGTTGGGGCCTGCTGGAGACTGCCAGGATCTGTTGAGGTCTGTCCGTGTCTGCTGGAGACTGCCAGAGTCTGCTCGGGTCTGCCTGGATCTGCCAAAGACTGCGGAGTCTGCTGGGGTCTGTATGGGTCTGCCGGTGTGTGCTAGGGTCTGCTGGGGTCTGCCGAGGTCCGTTGGGGTCTGCCTGGGTCTGCTAGAGCCTGTTTGGGTCTGCTAGTGTCTGCTGGGGTCTGCCGGGGTCTGCTGGTGTCTGCTGGTGTCTGCTGGTTGAGTGGATGGATTTGGGATGAGCTGACCCAGGGTGCTATGTGCGAGCCTTTCTTCTGGGGCGGAGTTTAGCTAACGCTGCGCATGAGCTGTTCACGAACTTGTGAGAAAGAAATCCAGTTTCACAGGAATTATACGGCCTGTAATCTACCGTGGAGTGGAGTGGAGTGGAGTGGAGTGGAGTGGAGTGGAGTGGAGTGGAGTGGAGTGGAGTGGAGTGGAGTGGAGTGGAGTGGAGTGGAGTGGAGTGGAGTGGAGTGGAGTGGAGTGGAGTGGAGTGGAGTGGAGTGGAGTGGAGTGGAGTGGAGTGGAGTGGAGTGGAGTGGAGTGGAGTGGAGTGGAGTGGAGTGGAGTGGAGTGGAGTGGAGTGGAGTGGAGTGGAGTGGAGTGGAGTGGAGTGGAGTGGAGTGGAGTGGAGTGGAGTGGAGTGGAGTGGAACAGACTGGAGTGGAGTGGAACAGACTGGAGTGGAGTGGAACAGACTGGAGTGGAGTGGAGTGGTACAGGGTGGGGTGGAGTGGAACAGACTGGAGTGGAGTGGAGTGGAACAGACTGGAGTGGAGTGGAGTGGTACAGGGTGGGGTGGAGTGGAACAGACTGGAGTGGGGTGGAGTGGAACAGACTGGAGTGGAGTGGAGTGGAACAGACTGGAGTGGAGTGGAGTGGAACAGACTGGAGTGGAGTGGAGTGGAACAGACTGGAGTGGAGTGGAACAGACTGGAGTGGAGTGGAGTGGTACAGGGTGGGGTGGAGTGGAACAGACTGGAGTGGAGTGGAACAGACTGGAGTGGAGTGGAGTGGTACAGGGTGGGGTGGAGTGGAGTGGAGTGGAGTGGAGTGGAACAGACTGGAGTGGAGTGGAGTGGTACAGGGTGGGGTGGAGTGGAACAGACTGGAGTGGAGTGGAGTGGTACAGGGTGGGGTGGAGTGGAGTGGTACAGGGTGGGGTGGAGTGGAGTGGAACAGACTGGAGTGGAGTGGAGTGGTACAGGGTGGGGTGGAGTGGAGTGGAGTGGAGTGGAGTGGAGTGGAGTGGGGGTCGGCACTCCTCTTTGGAGTCGGACATCGAAGATGGGGTCTCGCAGCCTCATTGTGTGCCCTTGAGAGTTTGAAGAAGGGAGGAGGGGCGTAAAGAGGAGAGAGTGTGACGTGGAGCTGTGTGTCATCAGCATCTAAGTGGACAGACATGTTGACGCGGCTGAGAGGGGAGCCAGGGAGCACTACGGGAACTCTACCTAGAGATGGAAAGGGCGGGGCGCACAATGCTTTCTTGGGGTTCCCCTCGCATAAAGAAGGAAGCACCTGAAACACGGCTGCAGAACTCTACTTGTTGTCATCGGTTCTGTAAGAGTGGGAGGATCAGCTGAGGACCAGGCCATCAGCTGCCACAACCTCCTACAGATTATTAATAAGGATGGCCTGATTCCCTGTATGCTATGCTCAGGGCCACTGGAATTATGTGGCAGTGGATGGGCAAACTATGCGGCAGGGATGAGTAAATTATGCTGCAAGAAAAGGTGAAATGTGTGGCATAATGAGGCACATTTTACAATAGTATTTCATTATTTTGTAATTTCCAGTCTTGCTAACACTGTCTGGACATTGGTTGCACCACGTTAGTTCCAGTTTAATACCCAAATATAGCAATAAGTAACCGAAAGGTGACCAGTGAAGCTTTACCAAGGGTTTTCAACTGCGCAGCAACAGGTGTCACTGCACGTTTTGTAACTTTTGAACCGTTCGCGCTAGAAACAAAGGTTGTTTTTTGTTAAAATATGCAGATTATGCAGCAGGTTGTGCATTATGTGTAGGGCTCCCAGTTTAA
Organism: Lissotriton helveticus; assembly: GCF_964261635.1. NCBI lineage: Eukaryota > Metazoa > Chordata > Amphibia > Caudata > Salamandridae > Lissotriton > Lissotriton helveticus. The sequence goes on along the minus strand of NC_136071.1, from coordinate 1,189,965,798 downwards.
TGATGTTTATTTTTATGACATTTCCATCTGTATTTATCCATAATTGTTGTGGAAAAAAGAAGCCGAAATTAGTATATTTTCACATTTATGTAACCCCATCGCCGTGGGGCTAATTCCCCCGTGGCGCAGGGGGAGGGGGCCGCGCACGGCGCCGCGGTGCTGATGACGAGCTCGGCTCGTTACGCTGCATGGTGGCCCTGTGCTGATGTCGAGCTGAGCTCGTCATGGCCACGCCCGCTCAATGGAACGCCCAGCACAGCGGGGTACTTATCCCCGCGTGGGCGTTCCGCGGAGGCCATGACGAGCTCAGCTCGTCACCAGCACACGGCCACTGTGCTGCATGACGAACTGAGCTCGTCATCAGCATGCAAGGTGGTAACCAGTAAATATGCATTAATGCTTGCATTGGCCACTCTGCTGCCCTATACTAGGCGGACAGGACAGACTGACTTGTCAAAGGAAACCTTGCTGATCGCTTTAAAAATGGGTCGAATCGCTCCTCTTCTAAAGCACCGGGGCAGACTCTGGGGACCTGAACAGCTTCCACCCTGTGCTTGGACTTCCCTTCCTAGCACGAGCTCTTGAGGGCAGTTGGTGAACCCCTCCAATCAATGCCCATCAGAGCACCATCCGCTCAGCCCTATTCCCGGGAAGCCTGGTGAACCCAGAAACAATCGCAATGGAGCGCACACCGCTAGCCCCTCCTCCGGATTGCCCCTTGGGACTCTGGTACATGGAGTTCTTGAGTGGTTCACCCCAGTGGGTGCAAGTAGGTACTTGTTGAACTGATGATCTCTAGACCCGATACATGTCCCGGGTTTTTGGATATCGCCCGAGACATGGCTCGGGTTTCGGGATAACTTCCCTCATCAGTAGAGAAAATAGTTTGGGGTGGAAGAGAAGGCCGCCAAGCAACTGTCAAAGGCCTCGATGCCCGAACCGGCATGCAGTGCGTCATCCAGGAGCCCGTCGACTCAAAGCTCAAGGGAGCCAATGTGTAGAAACCATCGCAATGGACCGCACACCGCTAGCCCCTCCTCCGGATTGCCCCTTGGGACTCTGGTACATGGAGTTCTTGAGTGGTTCACCCCAGTGGGTGCACGTAGGTACTTGTTGAACTGATGATCTCTAGACCCGATACATTTCCCGGGTTTTTGTGTATCGCCCGAGACATCGCCCTTTTGATGCTGCACTGTGCACCTTGGCTTCAGGGGTCTCACCCACTGGTGCTCCTGTACCTCTCAGCAGCATAGGCAGGGCCTCTTGAATCATGCGACTGTGTGGAAGCAGCAATATTTGCATAATTATTGATTTGCCGCATTTACCACATAATGAAGGCTCCCTGTTTTCCGTTTTTAAATAAATACAGACAGAAAACAGTCATTTTCTTGTCTGTACTTATTTTTAAATGTGGATAAAAACTGAAATTTGGTTGCTTTTTGAGTAATTCTAAATACTGTCTACCATGACTGCCAGGCCGATGGAGGTGTGGATTGATAGGTAAGGGGGTCAAAAAAGAAAGAGATTTTAGCAAAGAGGCTTTGACAGCAGTTGATATGCACAAGGTTGAAACTGAAATTTACTTCATTTCATATAAGTGCATTGTGGGTGTTCACAGCACTGAACCCTGGCAGGCATTCAAGCATGAGTGCATATTTATTCGTTAAATACACGAGGAAATATACTAATTTCAGCTTACTTTTTCCACAAAACCCAAAATAAATATGGATAAATACTGATAAAATTAGCAAAAAAGAAATATGGATAAATACAGATGGAAAAGGCAAAAAAAATACCATAAAACCGGGAGCCCTATTAATATACCACCCTGGCCTCTGCCATAGACCAGTCCATACTGCGAGGTATATTTCTCTGTGTCTAGTGGTGGTGGGCTGCCCATCATTGTGCCGCCTCTCTCTTTGCCAGTGGAACTCCCAGCTTCTTTTCAACTTACACTTAGTTTTTCTCTATAATCGAGCAACTCCTCAATATGTGGGCAAAAGTACCCACTCCGTCACAGCTTCATGGGCACATTTTGTTATTAGTTCCCCCAACTTTGCCCAGCTGAACCCTTGTGTAGTGAGTGCACTCTGGAAAATGTTCATTTAGACCTAGGTTAACCAGATCTTGCTGGTAACTCTCAGGGTTGTAGGTAAGTGCTTCCTCCTATAATGCATTTTGTGTTGGCCAGGGCACAAGTCCTAAAAAAAGAAGTGGGGGGACGCTGTCACCGGAAGTGACGTCACAACAAGAAGTGACGTCACGAAAGGTGCCAAGCTCTTTGTCCCAGAGATGCCAAAGAGTGAAATCCAGCTGTTTGGCAGGGGGGACTGCATCCCCCCAGTAAAATAAGTGGGGGGACGCCGTCCACCTGCGTGGTACCCCGACTCGAGCCCTGGTGTTGGGTCTCTCTTTCTCCCATCTGGCTTTGAGTGTGTCCGGCTCTTCTTGTCTGAGCTGCTGCTTCTTTTGGCCAGTCCATCCTCTGGCAGTCGTTACCTATAGTGGAGACACTTCTAGTAAATCCCATCACCCCCTTGATATTTAGTTGTTTGCGTGTTTTGTAACCTGTGTTTGGCATGCAATTGTGTAAATGGTGCTTAGCGTGTACCGAGTGAACTGACCATAAAAGGAGCTTTATTCATTCAGGAAAACAATACTGCCGTGCCTATAACTAAACAAACATAGAAAGCAGATATGCTCAGACTAGACAATTGGGCGCTAAAATAATAGCCTACGCCGATGACACGCAGTTGCTGTTCACTTGGCCGGCCACGGATCTGGACACCTCATCCGCCCAGACCGGTCTTTCCTCAGTCTTCAATTGGCTGGCATCTGCCCAGCTAAAATGTAATGAAGACAAATCTGAAATTTTACTTTATGGGCAGTTTCCTCCACATTTCAGAGAATCTCTGTGGCCTTTGGACATTCCATCTCCCAGCTCTGTGGGCAATCCGGGTAAGAACCTGGGGGTATGGTTCGGGGAAGATTTAAAATTTGAGGAACATATTAAGAAACTTACATGCGGTCGCTTTGGCACTCTCAAAGCTCTCTGCAAATGTTTTCCTCTTCTTCCCAGAGTGGCGAAAGAAACAATGACGAGAGCTCTCATTCTCTCTCGCCTCGATAATGCTAATGCCTTGTTCATCAGTATTCCGGCATATCTGACTAATCGCTTACAGATAATACAAAATACTGCTGCCAGACTCCTTTTTAACATCTCAAGAAAGACCAGCGCCCGTTGCCATCTACGCAGCCTGCACTGGTTTCCAGTCTCTCAACGGATTGTATTTAAGGCACTCACCTTTGCACACAGAGCTGTTTATGAGCAAGGCCCACTTTACCTGAGGAAACGTTTTTCATTATATTTTCCTACTCGCCCCCTCCGTTCTGTCACTTTTTTTTGTAATAATAATGTTCTTTATTGATTGGTTAAAAAAACCATTTAAAATTTACGACATGACAAAAATTTATAGAAATGACCGTGATAAAAGTTTTAAAACAATTAGTTTAAAATAACTTAAGATTCGGGGGGCCCATAAGATCTGATAATGTTCTGATACAGTACATAAATCAGGGTTTCTTGTAGTCTCTGATTTGGATGTTGTCTGTTAACTCAACCGCTCTGCTATGATGGGGAGATTTTGGGTTGGAGAGTGGCTTCAAGGAGTTTTAACGCTTTATGGACAAATTTCGAAAGCCCATTGTTTAGCTTGGTGTTGTCAGGGTCGAGAGCGGCCATTATTGCTTGGTGGCAAGATCGAACTCCCAACATAATACATTGGCCTCGCAACAGTGACTGTCTGGCTGTGAGCAGTGCAGGGCATGCACAGACGATATGTTCCATTGATTCTGAATGGTAGCCACACAATCTGCATTCCGTGCTACTACCCGGTCGCCGCCATTCCGGGAGATTCTTCAGAAAGGGCCATTCTCCCATCCTCAGGGCTAAAAACTTGCGTTTCCAATAAAGTGTGTATGTGCTTGACAAGTAGAGCGGCTGAACACCCACTTTAAAATTGGCGATTACAGCCCAGGCATGTCTCCTCTTTGAGAGTATCGCCCTGTCCGAGTGAAAGGACCACACTCTAATGGATTTTTTGATGGCGGACTTTAGCACAGGGAGAGATGGATTTATATCCCAGAGATCTTTTGCGCCTAGTAACTGTAGGCTGTAATCCAGGAATTGCAGATGCTTGTGGCTGGTCTGTTTTTGTTGTATTTCCTGCCAAAGTCGGACCTCCAAGGAACCCTCCTGGGCGCGGCGCAGTCTATGACACAGTTTAATGAATGCACCTGCCTCCACTCCATGCTGATCTTGGAGACCCAATTCAAGTCTCACCTGAGCTGAGGAGGCAGATTTTGGCAACCCGAAGGCTCTTTTAAAGATTTTTGTTGTTAACTTGTTTATTAGTATGCTAGTTGCCCCTTTGGTGATCTTGTGGCCATACGTCAGGGAGTTGATTACTTTGGCTTTCATTACTTTCAGCATGAGTGTTAAGCTGGGACCTAGTAGCTGTTTTGCCAACTTTGCAGCAGCCACGTCTAACGACAAAGCTTTGATTTGTAATGCTTCTTTGTGCTTGTTGAAGGAGCCTCTTCTATCTAGAAAGATGCCCAGGTATTTGTAACTGGGAGTTGAATCTAACTTTGTTTTGTTGAAGTACCACCTTTCTGTTGACTTTTTTTGCTTCCCAAAAGAGATGGTTTTAGTTTTTGACAAGTTAAGCTCTAGATGGTTTCTTGTTGTATAGGGTAGCAATTCATCCAGTAGTCTCTGGAGACCCACTTTTGTGTGGCTTAAAAGCACCAGATCATCGGCGTACATCGGTTTACACTGTCGAGAACTGGAGAGAGGTCGGATATAAACAAGTTGAAAAGATGTGGGGCCAATACACACCCTTGTTTGACGCCGGTTTCAGTTTGGATCTTCCTGGAGACATGGCAGCCTTCGCCTAGCTTGATTCTTATCCACGTTTCCGTGTGGAGTTGAATTATTGCCTGAAGAAGAGGCTGTGGAATGCCCCACGATTTTAGTTTCTGCCATAACAGGCCCCTGGGCACACGATCGAAGGCTGCTTTGAAGTCCACAAAGCAGCAATGCAGCTGGATATGTTTGTAGGTCGCTTTATCCATCAAGACGGTTAGCGTTAGCAAATTGGTTGTGGTACCGGTATTAGCCACAAAGCCCGTCTGGTTGAAAGGAAGGCGTGCAGTTGATTCGGTCCAAGCCTGTAACTCCTCCAATAGAATGTTTGCAAAGTACTTAGACTCCACATCAGGAAGTGCTACCATTCGGTAATTATTTGGCTCATTTCTCTTCCCGCCTTTGTAGATTGGGTGAATGACTGCACCTCGCCAGGATTCTGGGACCGTGTTGTTTAGACTGCAGTAGAGAAATAAAGGAGTCAAGTATTCTGACCATAGGCTAATGTCAGATTTGAACATAGCTTGAGGGAGGCCGTTCGGACCTGGGGCTCCATCGGCTCTGGCTTTCCTTATTAAGCTTGAGATCTTATTTTTTAAGGCATCTGTTCTGCCACTCAATATCGTCTGGCTGTTCCACGCGTCAAACGTTTTCGTCTTGGTGGACAGTCTATTGCCGTGAAAGCAGCAGCTGCCTGGAATTCTCTACCTCCAGCTCTCCGTGCCAATCAGAACCTTAATCTCTTTAAAAAGGCACTTAAGACCCATCTTTTCAAATCGGAGATGTAAGTCTCTTTCGTCTTCTGTACTGTTACCTCTTCATAACTCCTCCACTACGCCAGGATACTCTTGAGTAATTGAGCGCGCTACAAAACCACCTATAACATAACATAACTATACTCTGCACTACGTAGCTCGGCTTAGACACTAATTCAACCTAAAGTTTTCCGTATGAGTTAAGG